>NW_027507789.1:151738906-152338906 GCF_037356315.1 Lithobates pipiens | reverse complement strand
GAAGAGTCTTCAGAAGAATTTTGGGGTACGCCGATCCAAGGATCAACTGAGAAAACGCTGGTCAGACCTGAAACTGAGGGAGCACGATCAGTACAGAAGGATCAAGCGTGTTCTTCAAAAAAGTAAGTAGTTGTCGTGTGTTCATATGATTATTCTTGCTTGCATACTGCTCCATGTGCTTTGATTTCATATTGTACAGTTTAAAATGGCCACTTTCATGTTCATGGGTTCAATCGTTCGTTAGAAACATCGTTTATTAGCCCACTCCCAAAATGATGTTTTCCCAAATTACACTTCACTACATTTCTTCACACTGCAGGTAAGTATTCCAGCTTAACAAAGTGTCCACAATAATGTTCTCACCTTTGAACTCGGCCAAAAAACACATTTGGACCACACTTCCAAGCAATGTTTCATATTCCTATTTCTGCCCTCTGTGTGCTAAGTATTCTTTTTTTACATTCTCATAGGGGAGAGAAGACTCAGGAAGTCTGAGGACACCAGGGACCCCACACCTCCCAAAGAAGGGGAAATTCCAACAGCAGAAGCAGAGGAGCAGGAGGAGGAGGAAGGAGAGATCGTTGAAGTTGGACAAATTGTCACCACAACAGGTGAGTGTCGGAGACCACAGCTTCCGGTAAGCTCATCAATGTATGTCGTCATATTTATAATACATGGTGTTTTTTTTTGCTTTTTTTTTAGGTGATGTGGAAGAAGAATCACATTTTAGCAGTGAAAGTGCCCAGATCCTCATTGGGGAGATAATGGGGTACAATCGGGATTTAGAAAATATACAGAAAAACATCAATGATGTTAAAAATAAAATGAAGAACATCATTGATGTTTTGGGGAGAGTCTGAAACACCCCTAACTAGCTAGGGTTTGATTTTTGTGTTTTGAAACAACAAATTTTGTATTTTACAAAAAGCCAAATTTGGAAGATGCACACAGTGTGTCAACATGCCCTATCTCCCATCATGGGGGATCAATGTACGTGTTTTGTGGAAAGTGGCTGAGATGAAGGGGTTGCAGCCCCAAAATATGTACATTGATCCCCCATGATGGGAGATAGCACATGTTGACACACTGTGTGCATCTTCCAAATTTGGCTTTTCCAGGGGTGACACCCCATGTGATGAAGGCAATATCAGCCCAATCTGTACATACTCATGTCTGATATTGTCTTCACTTTTCAAAGTTGAACTTTGTAAGTTCCTGTGTTCTGTATGTTACGCTTTGATACATGCCTGTTTACACAAAAACGCCAAGTTACAAAAAAATTACCTTACATAATGTTTTTGATACACCCAATATGTTGGTTTGTTGTAAAACCCTTTTCTAAACGCACATGTTAATGTGCTTTGATTAAAAAGTTAAATTATCAAAAATGTGTGGCTTCCTTTTTCAATGCGCAAAAGCAGTATTTGGAGTAAAATTGTTGTTTTCGGTGACAATGGGTGTTATTTACTAAAGGCAACTCCACTTTGCACTCCAAGTGGAGTTTCAGGTGTACTTTTGCAGTGCACTTGTAGTGCATAGTGGATGTGCCTTTAGTAAATAACACCCACAGTGATGTGTAAATTTTGCCAATCATGCCATTTTCCCGACCCCACATATTTCTGCCATGGTGCGCAAAATCAGCAAGATTTTGGTCAGTAATGCACTACATACATTAGTTAACAAAAACAAGGTGTGTGTGTGTAGCAGACCCACAACATAATAAGATTATCTGAAGAAGAGACTGTCCCCTCATCTCGCTCAGAACTTGGGTTTGCACTGTTGTAGAAAAAGGCACAACAACAAAAATCAAAAATTTACCTAGGAGACACCTAAAACCAAGCCAAGCAATAAATGAAAACAAAGATTATTGTAGTTTCAAAGAAAAATGTATTACAAAAATGCCTCTCAGACATTGTCTGGCATTTTCTGGCCCCCCTACCCACAAAGTACTCCATGTATTGGGTTCGGACCTCACGGGCGCTTCGGGGGGGCAAGCCAGGACGAGCAGCTTCAAGGGCCGTGAGATTCTCATTTTCTGGCAAGTCTGCATCTGGGCCAACTGAGACCACATAGTTTGCTGAATGTCTTTTCAAGAAATTGTGCAGAACACAGCAGGCAAGCACTATGTGATTGAGTTTATATTCCGTCATGTGGATTGGCGTTAAAAAAACACTCCACCATCCGGCCATTTTGCCCCACGTCCACATACAGGAAGTCATAGGTCACTGACACCACCGCCAACATCACGATACTATTAAACCCCTTGTAATTATAATAGTACGAACCCGAATTGGGGGGTGGGACGATGCGGACGTGTTTCCCATCAATTGCACCTCCACAATTGGGAAAGTCCCAATGGCTAGCAAAGTGGGAGGCCACAGTCTGCCATTCCTGTGGCGTTGAAGGAAACTGTGGAGTGAAACAAGACAAAAAATTTGTAATTTTGCGCTTCAACATTGCAAGCAGATTAGACACCAACATTTTTGGCCAAGATCAGTATAACATTTTGGGAAATGAGTATTTAAAGCCTAAAGTATAAGGTCCCCTTATCAGAGTCATCACCCCCCATCCCCCCCATCTGATGGGCCCTTGCAAAAAATGAGGGGGGGGGGATGATTTGGACAGGTAACCCTCCACTTGATTGAGAGCTGAATGCCTAAATAATGTGAGATACTTTGGGAAGCCCCTCCTTACTTACACTATTAGCAGCCCACCGGACAGGTAAGAAGTGTCATAATACCAAAACTACAAAAAAATGGAAGCACATTTTGACATTCTGCTATTACCTATCAAGATAATAGGAGAAATAAAAAATTATAGCATTTGAAAGTATTGAGGCAGGCCCTTGCACTACATGCTTTGGTGAATTTGTCCATAAATATGACCAGAAAAAAGGTAGGTATAGTGTGTAATGGGTTTGGTAAAGTCAGCAGATAGATGATTGCTATCAGCTGACCTAGCAGTTGGGGGGAGGGGGTTCCTAATGAGTTAGGCCAAACCCAAAAAAAGATGTCACTCTGCATGAATTTAAGCACACACATAACATTTGGAGACATTTTAGGGGGTGTTTAGGGGAAAGCAATACTATGGAGCTGACAAAAGACATTGCTAAGTGACTAGACTATAGGTTTATGTGCCCAGAAGAGCATGGTGGGGAAGTTAGTGAGGCAAATATGCATGAAGGACAAAAAAGGAACTTCAAAAGCTTCCAGCATGCATGAGGACAAAGGGGCACAGCATATGAATTAGAGCATATTGCATTCATGGTAATTAGGGAATGAGGAAAGAAATCCAAGACATTAGCAATCATTAAATACATAGAATGTGATGTTAAAGGATAAAACTTACCTTCATATAGTCCTTCTGCAGGACCTGAATGATGGCAGAACAGGTCTCTGGAATAATGATCCCCAGAGCCTGGGGGGAGATGCCTGTGGAGAACTTTAGGTCCTGAAGGCTTCTCCCTGTCGCCAAGTAGTGCAACGTGGCGATGAGCCTCTGCTCCAGAGTGATGGCTTGCCACATGCAGGTATCCTGCCTGGTGCTATAAGGGGACAGCAAAGCCAAGACAAGTTGAGGTGCAAAAAATCATAAATAATATACCCAAACAGGGAGGGCTGTCTGCATAAAAGGCATTTGCAAATACAGTGTTACTTCTGTATATATATATGTGGTCGGGTCCAAATGAAATGTATTCGTTCTTTATATAGAGAAGTTCCACATACAGGGCTGCCACTGTTGAGGAACTGAAACCAAGTTCCCAAGTTGCTAGAAGATACAAAAAGGAAAAGAGACCTCTGGGTGCAGATTTTTTAAAAAGTTTCACACATTTATTGATAACGAAAAGATTTGCACTCACATATTCCATAAGCAAAACGAACATTAAATTAGGTTCCACAGCAATCCCTTACATTTCACATCCACGCCTCTTTTTCATCTGTCCATTTCTCTTTTACCATCGCCAAGCTCCACCTCATGTTTTAGCCACACCTTACCTTTGTCCAGCTCCACCTCACATTCTAGCCACGCCTTATCGTTAGAATTTCCTTATTTAAGTTCTTGCCCTTCCCCTTGCTTCTGATTGGCCCAATGAAAGAGTGCGGCCGTCCTTCCATCTCGACCCGAGTGCTCAGGAAACGCGTCACCAGGAAATGACGTCATAGCCCCGCGTCCTGCTTGCCACAGTATACCAAGCCTCGTTTTGAGACTACACACTCTGCATCCACTATAGCCGGCAAATTTGAAACATCTGCCAGTGGAAACGCTCAGAGGTGCAAGAGGACATGTGCGGACTGGATTACAACAGATGATGGAATGAATCAGATGATCCCTACAATTTTTAATGTTCGTTTTGCTTATGGAATATGCGAGTGCAAATCTTTTTGTTATCAATAGATGTGTGAAACTTTAAAAAAAATCTGCACCCAGAGGTGCCCCCTCTTTTTCCTTTTTGTATCGGACAGCAAAGCCAGCAGATGGTGAAAAACGGGGTCCGTCTTCGGAGATAATTCCTGAAATCATCAGGATTATTCTCCCGGATCTCACGGAGAAAAGGCATGTGCGAGAACTGGTCACGCTGGCGCAACCAATTCTTGGTCCACAAACGCCTCCTCTCCCTTTTCATGGACCGGGCTTGTGTGAAAGCTAAAAGCCCAACACGAAGCCCCTGCACAGAACAAACTCTACGACGAGTATGTACACGAAACATGGTTTAAAACGGTCGGCTGGTCAGAACGGACAACAGAAAGCACTGATAAATAGCAATGCCTGAAAGAACAACCTGAAAAGCAGAAGCAAACAGACAATAAGCAATGCAAATCAAAGCGTACTATACCAAGATATAGTCCACAATGAGAAGCAAATGCTTACTGACTACACGCACTGATAATCGGATACGCAAAGACAAGCAGAAACTGAAGAGCAGTACCAAACTGAAGCACAAATCTGAAAAGCGCGAATCATCTCTCGCCAAACTTCTACTAACACGCGATAAACACGAGATCAGCAGAAGGAGCCCAAAGGCTGAACTTCCTTTTTCTAGTGCCGTCGTACGCGGCTTACGTCACCGCGTTCTTGGTAACCGAAACTTCCGACAACTTAGTCCGACCGTGTGCATGCGACACCACTTCCGGACTAAATCCGTCGGAATTAATCCAACGGATTTGGTTGCCGGAATGTCCGACCGTGTGTACGGGGGCTTAAGCTGATACGACATATTCTCTTGGTCCTTTTGACAAAGAAGCTAGTTTTTCCGGTATCCATTTCTTCTGCAAGATGGGTATCAGAATTGGTGGCTCTTTCATGTAAAAAGCCATATTTAATCATTCACAAGTATAGAGTAGTATTGCGTCCTCATCTTAGCTTTCTGCCGAAGATGGTTTCAGGTTTTAATCTAAACCAGGATATTGTTCTACCTTCATTTTTTCTTCATATCGCCTTTGGGCGCAGTGTGCTGCAGGCAGAAGTATAAGTCCTCAGGTCTGATTGCACTCTACTTTTGTTTGTGTCTCCCTCCCCTCAGATAGCATTGCTCTGGGACATCCCATACAGTAATTACTGTGGCTCTGTGTCCCGTGATGTATGATAAAGAAAATACGATTTTTATAACAGCTTACCTGTAAAAACCTTTTCTTGGAGTACATCACGGGACAATTCCTACGCCCAACAAGCATAACTGTGAGGGCTTACAGTGTTCTAGTACCACCAACACCTAAGGCCCCTGCAGAGTATATAGAGCAGGCCATATAGTAGATATACTGCTGTTCAGAGTATATAGTGCCTTTTTTGTTTAAAATTTGGGTGCAGGGTTCCTCTTAATATCCATACCAGACCGAAAGAGCTGGGGGGGGGGGGGACCCATGCCATTTTTTTCAATGATTTTCATCTATACTGCCAAGACCCAACAATACATTACAGCCATGAGCAGATTTAAATGATTTTTTTTCCCATTAGAAATGTCATTTTGCTGTGGTACTGTTCTAAACACGGAAAATGGCGCCACTTTACAGGCATACTATAGAGACCCCCCATGCACGATATTTAAAGGAATATTTCATTTTTATTGTTTAACTTTAAGAATTATTAAAATCACTGCTCTCGAAAAAACTGCAGTTTTTAAAAACTTTTTTTCTTTTTTTTTTGCATTGGTATATGTCCTCTGGGGCAGGACCAGGGTCCCCAAACACTTTTTATGTCAATAACTTGCATATAAGCCTTTAAAATTAGCACTTTTGATTTTTCACTTTCGTGTCCTGTAGACTTTAACGCTGTTCACGTGTTTGAACACATTTTTTGCCTGTTCGTATGTTCTGCTGTGAACTAGACTTGTGCACAATGGAAAATTTAGTTTAGTTTTGTTTCGTTGTCATTCATAAAATACATAATTTCATTCTGTTATATTCGTTATGTTACGTTAATTTGTTTTTGGATAATTTGTTATTTGTGCAGGATGTCGATATTCTTATAATATATTATATTGAATCTCGAATCATGTCGAATTCATTTGTTATATCCCCTATAATTTCTTTGATATTAGTTGAAATTCGATATTTATGTATGTATATTGATTCATGATAATGATTTGTAGTTTGGAAAGACATTTGTTTATTGAATCTATTAACATACACAATCACAATATCTCTTATCCTCTCTCAAATACAATATAACACCCTTCTCACTCAGTTCTCAGGAATGCACTTTGCCAGTAATCCAACCTCCAGCATAAAATTAATCAGCTGATTGGACTGTAAGATTTACTTTGAGTTGACCTTTTCTTTCATTATATCTTTAACGAATTACCGAATCATCTTGAATTAATTTGTTCATATCCGCTATAATTTCTTTAATATTAGTTGAAATTCGTTATTTTTTTTAGGATGCAAAATTCAGCCGAATTTCGATACGTTACAAAACAAATTGCACATATCTACTGCGAACCGAGCCATGTTTAATTAATGCTGGTCATCCACTAGTACATTTTTGAACAAACGTTTGTGCAAGCTTTATTGCAGTACATTGAATTACTTGATTGAGTGAGGAACGAAAGCAGGGTTGTCTTAATGAGTGGGCACACCTGGGCACTGCCCAGGGGGCCCCGTTGCATGGGGGGCCCCTTCACTTTCCCCAAAGCAGCTAATCCTTGAGCCCACACTGCCCCAAAATTGGGGGCCCCATGATGGCACTGAGAGTGATGGATACACAGGGGAGGCAGGCTGGCAGCGGTGCGCTATGCTGTGCTGAACGATACCTGTTATTTCACAGCCAGCAGGGAGGGGCAGGGCCAGAGCGCCAGTGATGCTCTGCCTCCGCCCCATGCAGCTTGAATGCTCGGGACTCGAAGGCTGCAGGGTAGGAGCTGAAGTGGGAGCTGCTGAGTCGGCAGCACTAAGAACCCACCTGCAGAATTAGCGTTGTGGATGGTGAGCCCAGCTGTCCAGCACTGTTTACACTGAAGGGCTTGGAATGCCCGGAGGGATGCTCCCTCCTCCACCCCTCCTTCTGCCTTCTGTAGTGGGGTCACAATACAAGGAGTATCTTATGGTATATGGTAACAGTGCCGGGGGAATATCTAGGGTGTAGTGGGGTCAGAGTGCTGGGGGGGATATCTGGGGTTTAGAGGGGTCAGAGTGCTGAGGGGATGTCTGAGGTGTAGAGGGGTCAGAGTGCTGGGGGGAAATCTGGGAGGTAGAGGGGTCAGAGTACGGGGGGGGGATATCTGGGAGGTAGAGGGGTCAGAGTGCTGGGGGGGAGGATATCTGGGAGGTAGAGGGGTCAGAGTGCTGGGGGGATATCTGGCATGAATGTCAAAGGATTTGCGAGAAAGGGTAGTTGAACTGTATAAAATAGGAAAGGGATATAAAAAGATATCCAAAGAATTGAGAATGCCAATCAGCAGTATTCAAACTCTAATCAAGAAGTGGAAAATGAGGGGTTCTATTGAAACCAAACCAAGGTCCGGTAGACCAACTAAAATTTCAGCCACAACTGCCAGGAAAATGTTTCGGAATGCAAAGAAAAACCCACAAATAACTTCAGGTGAAATACAGGACTCTCTGAAAACATGTGGTGTGGCTGTTTCAAGATGTACAATTAGGAGGCACTTGAATGAATGAACAGTCTACCAACATAAATATATGAAGTTGGTTTTCATTTCACTTTATTTACACTACCCTATTTACGCTAACAATTGCTACATTGTCCATGTGTACCAAGTGGGATCATATGAATATATGCATCAATGGTTAATAAGATGAATAAATCAATAAATCCATAAATAAAATATAAATCTCATGCAATAAGGCTGCTTTCACACTGAAAGTGCCGGCCATTATCAGTCAAGCGCCGCTTGTTTTAGCTGCGCTTTATTGCTGTTTAAGCAGCACTTTTGCGCTGCTTTTCTGCCACTAGCGAGGTGCTTTTAACCCCAAAAAAGGCATTAAAATCTCCCATGTTGCGGCGCTCCTGAAACACTTTTCTGGCGCTTCAGAAGCGCTGGCCATTCATTGCAATGGGCAGGAGTGTTTTAGGAGTGCTGTATACAGCACTCCCAAACTGCCCCAAAGATGCTGCTTATGTCCCACTGTTCCGTGATCCTCCACCTTCTACACCATTTGCTTACCTACGGATTATGATCTGCTCAGTAAGGTAAATATGCCTGATTTTGTAGGAGGAGTCGGGCTGTATTTAAACTTAAACCTGCCCTTCATCCTCCTTGCCTGTCAAGACAGACAGCTGATGGGATCTGTTGGTTCCTTATGACTGGAGTGCTAACATTGCTTACCTTGGTAGCTGGGGGGCTGGTTCAGTGGTTGTGTGGGGGTCCCTTGGTCTGGGGAGTACGAGCGGGGTAGGGGCAGTTTGAGGTCCACCCGTTTTCTTGGTGTGACATGGGGTCTGTTGCTGCTAGGATGCAGACTGGCAGCTGACCGTTTTTTTGTCATTATGATCTTATACGCATGGAAGGTCTCCCCATCTGTTCTTACTCAACTTTCGGATCTCGTGCATACTCACGTTTTCTTATGCAGTTTACGTTTCTCATGCAGTTTACGTTTCTCATGCAGGTTACGTTTCTCATGCAGGTTACGTTTCTCGTGCAGTTTACGTTTCTCATGCGGGTTACTTTTCTCCTGCAGTTTGTTTCTCATGCAGTTTGTTTCTAATACAATTTACGTGTCTCATGCATTTTTCGTTTCTCACGCAACTTTCTTTTCTCAGGCCAACTCACGTTTTCCATGTTACTCACGTTTTCCCATGTTACTTACGTTTTCCCATGTTACTTACGTTTTTCCATGTTACACGTTGCTCGTACAAGTTACGTGCTCGTGCAACCTACGTTTACCATGCAGCCTCGGTTCTCATGCTGCTCATGCTGCTCACGCTACTCACGGTTCTGGTTCAGTACTTTCCTTCACACAGTTTACATTCCTGTCACAGGTTACTTTTCTCAGTCTGCTCATGTTTCTCACGCAGGTTATGTTCCTCACCCAGTTGCGTGTTTTTCACTCAGTTTGTTGTTATTTTCTTTATTTGGCTGGGTACCATTCATATGTTTTTGTCATTTTGAGTTTACATCTTCACGGTTAAGTCACAGCATTCTCCACTGCAGTTACCTGTCTCGTTTTCAGGTTCTCACGGATTGAGTTGGTCGTTTTTAATTGGCTTGGACAGTGGCAAGTCTCCTCCTCCATGTTACATAGGCTACATCTCGGTTTCTGTTTCATAAGTCATCACTTGCCTGACACGTTTTCAGGTTCATAGGCCTGAGTTTGTTGTTAATTTGCCTGACATGTCTCAGGTAACTCGGCTTGGCTAGTTTCTTGAGACTGGTACGTTTTCAGTCCGGCACAACGTGCATTTTCTTTTACTGTCATTTCATACAGAAGTCAGGTTCATATCTACATGGTTTGATCTCACGGCAACACTCCACTGCAGGGTATCTTATCACGTTCATGGGTTCCAAAGGTTTGAGATAATCTTTTCTTTATTGGCTGGTGCAGTGGCAAGTCTCCTCATCTGTTCTCGCATGACTTTCATCAGGAGTTCATACATCATGTCATTGCACTTATGTCATTTGCCTTACACGTCTTCAGGCGGCATAGGTCTGACTTTACTTTTTTAATTTGCCTCACATGCCTCAGGTAACTCGGCCTTGCTAGTTCTGGAGACTGACACATTTTCAGTCCTGCACAATATTTACTTTGTCTTTTATTCATGTTCACTTTTATTTGAGTAGTGGTAAGGGATGTAAGAATTTTTCCTTTTTCTTACGGTAGGTTGGGGTTCGTCTGGTTAACTCTTGTTTATGACAGTGTTTTTCTCGTTTGCTTAGGTCATGTCACAGGCAGCCGATATCGAAGAGTTTGCCTCCATCCTTCCTGCTCCGGTTAGGGGTTCTGTACATAGTAGCATGGCCTCCTTGTAACCTCCCGGTTCAGCCGTCACTCTGGCAGTGGTATAGGATCAGGTGGTGGGGTTTGTTATTTTGTTACTAAACTATCCTTTGGGTCCTAAAACGGCCATTGGCCTTTGGATACCTTTGCACTAGCACTCAGCTGGATACTCTCCCATGTAGTATTCTGTCATGTAGTCGTCCACTTTCTGGATGTTTTCCTCCTCATCAAATTTTCCTAACAGGGTCCCGCCAATCTACGGGAACTAACATCACTTTTCTCTGTGCTGACGTCCCTCTGGCGGCAAGGGAAATGGTAGGCTTGGTGATTGCACAGACACCTCAGGTGTTTCCCACGACGTTAGCAACGAAACGTACGTCGGAGCGGTACTTGGTCACACTATTCGATGCCACTTCCGGCCCTCTGGTTCGCCGGTCTGCAGGCCTGGAACGCACGCCAATATCGAATGCGGAAGGACCTTTTCGTTTGGTCAGAGAGTGAGTCTTTCGGTCAGAGCGAGCAGCCCCAGTGCCAGGTCAGGCACATAACCATGTAAGGAGCCTTTTGGCTGTCTGTTTTTTACTCTTTTTTTATTAAAGTCAGTATTACGCTATGGACCTTTTTGTAGTTTTTCACATTTGCCGCTTGCGTCTGTGAAGAGAGACATACCATCTACTATCATTTGCATCAGTATCCATATGAACAGGCATTATCCTGTACAGGCGTTGTTTGACTTACTTTTTAATTAAAGTGGTCGAACGGATCTGGTAAGCAGTTTGGACTTGCATCTTCACAACTGGTGTAGTGCTGCGTGTATGGTGGAGGGAGTCGCTAGCCTTTTTTCCGATTTGCTGCTATATCACGATTAATATCTGTTTCCACATTTTGGATCTGCAGAATTTATCTTTGTAGAGACACGTCATTGGGACTTTACATTGTTAATTATTATAATTATTTTTGGTGGTTCACCAATGTTCACTATTTTTTCATTGTAATTATTGTCATCATATATGTGCATATTTGTACTCTGGTGATTATTATGTTGTTTTAAGCATTTTTGCCACAGTTATTGGGAATTAGTGGTTTAGAAAATATTTTTTGCAGAGCGCCCTTAATTACTGTTATCACTCCATTTCACTTTTCTAGGGAGCTGCTTTTTGTGTTTGATTTCTATTTGTTTTTTCACATGGCGCGGAATTTGCGCAGTTGAATTTCTTTTACAAAGGTTTTATTAGTATTAATTAACAAGTTTACATTCCAATACAATAGGCTGTCATACAAATAACAGTTCAGGTGTTTCACAGTATAGAAGTTATTAAAGAAGGCTGTTGCCCAGGCGATTCTAACATTTTCTGTGTCCGGGAGAACCCGGGTTTTCACATGACTGCAACTGAAGCATGTCGTACAATACAGTAACAGCCCATAGTAATCATCTACTGTTAATTGGTAAGACAAAAGAAAGAAGGAGAGAAAAAGATGTATAATGAGTCAAGAGAAGATTAAAAGAGGTCGTTGAATAAGAAGCAGGGGAGGAGTAGTGAGGGTCAAAAGAGAGAAGGAAGGAGGGTCAAGGAAGAGAGAGGGGAGGGAGGGAAGAGAATGGGCTCGCAGGTTGTGCACCACCGGTCCTTACATTGATAATATAGCAACATCGAATCTAGGAGAATAATGATATGCAATCCAGGGCTGCCAGACACGTAGGAACTTGGCATGAGTGTCAGAAACAACAGAAGACAATTTTTCATTGACCATAACATCATTCAGTCGGTTCTTAACCGCTTCGAAACTCAGGGCTGGGGTTCTTCATGCTCTGGCTATTGTCAACTTAGTTGCAGTAAATAGATGGTGCGCCAATTGGCGCTCTGGGCGTAACAGCGCAGTGATTGGTTTGCCAAGGAGTGCCTCAAACGGATCCTTTTTAAGATTCACTCGAAGTAGGCTACGAAGTAATGCGTACACCCTGACCCATAGTCTGCACACCCGTGGGCACGTCCACCAAATATGGGCCATAGTGCCTTCTTGGGCACATTCCCTAAAGCAAAGAGGGGAACAGTTTGGGACAAAGCGAGCCAGGCGCGTCGGGGTATAATACCACCGGTAAAACACCTTATATGCATTTTCCAGAATCACTACATTGCGCGAGCAGTTGGATATAGCTAGGGTCATTGCCTGCCATTCCTCCAGGTCTAGCTTCTTCCCTAACTCTCTCTCCCACTGTGAATGATAAGACCGCACTGGAGGTCACCTCTTAGAAACCAGAGCTGAGTATATCATAGATATCAGACCAGGGGAGTGGGGCCTGGATCTGCAGATGCTCTCAAACGGTGTCAACCTGTTTGGGGCGTCCTGAGATTTAATGAGACTCCGGAGGAAATGACGGATCTGTAGATACCTGAAATATTCTCGTAGAGGTATGTCGTGTGACGAGCGTAAAACATCATAGGTTAAGATTTTAGTGGGATTAAGCAAGGAGTGTACGTCGCCGAAGCCATTCATGGTCCACCACCTGAATTGCGCTGTGTCATTAAGGCCTGGAGAGAAAAGTGGGCAACGTAAAAGTCGCAACAGCGGGAGATGGGGAGAAGCCAGCCCCGCCGAGTACTTCACCGAGTCCCAAACTCATAGCGTATGAATCATACAAGGCCCTGTAATCTTAAGGCGATGTATAGGCGGGAGCCATGGTAAGGAAGAAATTGGGACAGGGTCAGTCTCAAGCAGATCAATAGTCGCCCATAGCGTTGTTGGCGAACAGGATTTGTTTATTAATACGGGGGCGAGACGATCCCCAGATAAATTGCAGGATCTTACGCTGATGGGTATTGAGGACGTGGGAGGGAATTGGAATGGGGAGAACCCTAAAATAGTAAAGTAATTTTGGGAGATAAGCCATTCTGATGGCTGTTATTCTCCCAAACCATGAGAGAGGTAAGGAGGACCATGCCGACAACATATCCGTTAGTTTTTTGAATAAAGGTGGATAATTTGCCTGATATAAAGCCTGATATGCCGATGTGAGACGGATTCCCAAATAAGGCAAAGAGGAAACCCATTGGTAAGGAAAGGCCGACTGCAAGTCTCCCAGTAACTCCACAGAGAGGTTAGTCGACAATGCCTTCGATTTAGATGAGTTAATTTGGAGTCCTGAGAGAGAAGCAAAGGATTGCAACAGTGTATGTAAGTTTGGCAGGGAAGTTCTAGGAGAGGTGACAGAAAGGAGAATGTCATCAGCGAATAAGGAGATCTTATGAGGGCAACCCTCTATTTCTATGCCCCGGATATCTGGATGAGCTCTTATTGCCTCCGCCAGAGGCTCCAGTGCCAACACAAAAAGAAGGGGTGACAGCGGGCATCCCTGGCGGGTTCCCCTGTGGATATTAAAAATGGGGGATTCAAATCCGTAATATTAAATTTTTGCTCGGGGGGAATCGTATAGGGCCGACATCCAAGTCATAAAAGAAGCCCCGAACCCATAGTGCCATAGGACAGACATAAGATAGGGCCAGGATAAGGAGTCAAAGGCCTTATTTATATCGAGGGAGAGAAGCATGGATTCCTGAGAGCGAGCCTGGGCTATATGTTGGAGTTGAATTATACGTCGAATTGCATCACCCGCCTGTCTCTGTGGTACGAAGCCAACCTGGTCTTTTTTTATTAAACGGGGGAGAAAAGAGTTTAGTCGAGTCGCCAAGATTTTTGTCAAGAGTTTCATATCTACATTGATGAGCGAGATCGGCCTGAAATTGGCCCAAGATGAGTGGTCACGGTCCGGTTTAGGAATCATCACCACATTAGCTGTCAGAAGATCTGGGGAGAGAGGGCAGCCGTTTTTCACCGAATTATGCATTGCCACCAGGTGGGGGGCTACTACCGATGCCAGCTTCCTATAATAAAGTGCGGTGTACCCATCAGGCCCAGGACGTTTTCCCACCTTAAGCTCTTTTATTGCTTGTAGAACTTCGGTGAGCTGAATATCCCTATCCATGAGGGTAACGTGAGCCCCCGTTAAGGATGGAAGCGAAAGGCTTTCCAGGAAGTCTGCCGTGCTCTGAGCCGCATTGCCCTCCGGTGCCGCGTATAGCTTCGCAAGGCGATACCCAAATTCTTCCAAAACATGCTTCGGGTTCCCTGATAGGACATTGTTGCAATCTCGCAAGGTTATCGGGTTCAATTTAGGGGTAAAGGTTCGGAGTCTGTTAGCTAGCATACGGTTGGGCTTATTTGCTCTCTCATACCACCGCTGGCGGGACCAGCGTAGTATACGCTCAGCACCCTCAGTGAGGCACAGATCAAGCTCCGATCTGGCTAATTCCAGCAACTTACGGTTGCCCGGGGTGGGAAATTGCTTAAACTGCTCGGATAGTGACTCCAATCGGGACTCAAGCTCTTTTTGTTTCATCTCTCTAGCCCTCTTACGGGCCGAAGCCAGACCAATTATCTGACCTCGTAACACCGCTTTATAAGCCTCCCAGAGGACCACCGGAGACTGCACCGAGCCCAGGTTCTCACGAAAGTAGTCCTCCGAAGCCCTAACAATATCCGCCGTCACCCCTGCATGTGAAAGAAGGGAATCATTCATCACCCAAGGAGAAAATCTAGGTCTATCTAGAATAGAGTGACAGACAACTAGCACCGGGTCGTGATCCGACCAAGGAACAGCCAAAATTGAGGCCGATACCACTAACGGAAGATGACGTCTGAGCATAAACATATGGTCTATCCTTGAGTGAACCTGATGGGGGTGAGAGTAATGGGTGTAGTCCCTGCCCTGAGGATGGTACTCCCTCCACAAGTCAACTAAGTCAAGTGTTTGCAAGGAGGACATGAATTTTTTAGCCCCTGCCGACTGTCCGTTTCTCTCGGGCGGCTGCTTATCTAGTTTGGAATTTAATATAAGATTAGAGTCACCCGCGAGGAGGAGGGTGCCCTTGCAGTGGGACATAAGCAGGGCGCAGACATGGGTCAAGAAAGGCCCCGGATTTACATTCGGGGCATAGTACATTAGTACGGTAACCTCCGTGCCATGAATGGTGCCTTGGAGCAATAGGTACCACCCATCAGGGTCTGCGATCTGTTTAGTGCAACTAAATGGAACAGATTTGCGAAAAGCCACGAGAACCCCCTTTGTTTAGTTGAAGCATTTGCAAAAAATACCTGAGGGAACTGAGCATCGAAGTACCTAGGATGGGATGTCTCAGAAAAATGCGTCTCCTGTAAACAAGCAATGTCAACTTGTCGTTTGCGCAGATATTTAAAAATCTTCACCCTCTTATGGGGAGAGTTCATGCCCTGAACATTCAGGGACAACCAGCTAATTGTCATTGGGACAACACTGGGCGGCCATCAACCTTGAACCAGCGTACACACCCTGCGAACCCAGAAGGGGAAAAAAGGGATAGAAGCAGTGAAGGGGGAGAAGAAAAAGAGAAGCAATGTAGCACATCAGAAAAGGTAGTAGAATCATGCAATGCTGCGAACATATAACTCTGTAACAGTGAGATTGCTATGGGTCGTGGGTTGAACATCCCACTACCTGGTCGGGTGTTGACTCGAACGTTAGTTCGGATCAAGTACCACATCATGAGGGTGCAGTGGTCCATCGGAAACCACTCGGCATAACTGAAACAATAACCATGAATATAAAAGAACATGTCAACCATGGCATATCGATATAAACCCCAAAAACAAGTAAAAAACTGAGAAAGGAAAAAAAAAAAAAAAAGACAAAGAGAAAAAATTTCACCATGCACATCCCCTCCCCAACCCCTCCCCCCAGAAAAACAGAGCAGTGCATGTGGTGACCCCCCACCCATGAATAAACAGCATGAACCCAGCAACATCTAAGTGGAATCCAAAAAACAGGTGTGTCCATTAACCGCGGGATGGGCACAAGGCCTCACCCCATCAGTCCACTAGTAGGCTGGAGCCAAGACCACAGGGCTCATACCCACTCTTAACTCACACTATGAGAGGGGAAAAAAAATTAAAATAAAAAATTTGAAAAGGGTAAAAGGGAGGTGGGGAATCAAAAAAGCTTATGCAAGTGGGGGAAGGCGGCAGTCTTTACCTGAGTGCAATAATTGTCCAAAAAAACCAAGAGAAAAAAAAAAAAAAAAAGGGGTCAAGACAATTTCCCTGCCAGTCATCAGGAACCAGCAAGGCGGGCCACCACAATCCAGGTTTGAAGACAAGCACAGTCTGACTGTAATCAAGTAATGACTAGCTTACCACTCCTCAGATTTGCGGTTCGGAGGTGACCCGTTCTAGTCCCCTGGTGGCCGGTGGCATTAGTTGCAGCTTGTTCAGGAGCCTGAGGCGCGTCTGCTGTGCGAAGGCAGGGAAAAAAAATAAAAAATAAAAACAAAAACAAAGCACAAACAAATTAGCAGAAGGCAGAAGCAGCACTCGTCTAACGATGTCCTTCTGTAGAAACTTCTTGAAACCTCTGAGCCTTGAGAGAGCGGAGGGCTTGGGATCCGTGCTGTGAGGATTGTGAGGATCTCGGTGGGGCCCGGGAGGGACCCGGGCGGGCCAATGCTATTTCAGGTTGAGAAGGAGGGAGGTCAAACTGCAGCTCCTGGAATTGTCGTCTCAGATCCGGCAAAGATGAGGCATGAAACTGACGTCCTAAATGATAAAAAGAGAGTTTAAAGGGGAACCCCCACCGATAGCGGATGTTTCTGGCTTGCAAGACTTGCAGATAGGGCTTCATATTCCGCCTTTTAGCGATAGTGACCGGGGAAAGATCTGCAAACAATTGGAGGGAATGTCCCTGGAATGTAATGTCCGGCAACTCTCTGGCCGCTTGGAGAAGCCGTTCCTTGGTTCTGTAGAAGTGAAATTTTATGATCACTAGTGATGGACGAACGTTTCGCCCGGCGGTCGTTTCGCGGCGAATTTCCGACTTTCGCCGTCCGCGGGTTCGAACGCCTTTTTCCGTCGTTCGCCCCGGCGGACTTACGTGTTTAATGTATACAAGAACTTTAACCTTTCGTGACACGTTTATCATGTGTTACAGGACAACCAATTGAGACATGACAGCTCATGGACACTTGGACATTCCCCCTAACCTATAAATACACCCGATCCGGTGGCCATTTTACATTCTTTCTTCTGTCACTGTAGGGAAAGGATCCTGTGTGGAGTAGGGACAGAGAAAACGCTAGCTATTTGGTACACAAAAGTTCTTTTCAGGACTGGTATAGGTGTTAGGTCAGCAGCCTGAGTTTCTTTTGTCAGTTTAGATAAAGGGACAGAGCGCTGTATGCTGCTATTTTAGGGACAGCTCAGCCAGATTAGTCTTTCTTCATCATCATCATCATCATCATCATTAGCTGTTACTATCAGGTCCACAAAAGAGCTGTTCCAGCTAATCGTTCCAGCCTACTCTTTTTTGCCAATTTGTATAGGGACAGGCAGGAAGCAGTGTGTCAGGCAGTGAGGATAATTTTAAAGACTTGCTGTTACTATTAGTTCCACAAAGGTTCTTTTCAGGACTGGTATCAGTGGTACGGTAATAGGCTTGTACACGTATAATATTCTTTCTTCCAAATATAGAAAGAATATTATACTTGACTGCTGCCCTTCTGCTGCAGTCTGCTAATCATTCACAACTCACTTGTTCCACAAAGCTCTTTATCAGGACTGGTAACTTGGTCTGTCTAGGGTGCTACGGTACATAGGCTTGGGTGCGGTACAGTCTGCTGTTCTGTAAGGACCGCTATCGGTCCACAATACATAGGGTTGCCGTGCACTACTGCTGACCGCTGCCCTATACTGCAGCAGTCCTTCAGCGGTATAGGGACTGACGCACAGTCTGCTAAACACTAATACACAACCTGCTTGGTCCACAAAAGTTCTTATAAGGACTGGTAACTTGGTATAGGGTGCTACGGTACATAGGCCTGAGTGCGTTACAGTCTGCTGTTCTGTAAGGACCGCTATCGGTCCACAATACATAGGGTTGCCGTGCACTACTGCTGACCGCTGCCCTATACTGCAGCAGTCCTTCATTGGTATAGGGACTGACGTACAGTCTGCTAATCACTAACACACAACCTGCTTGGTCCACAAAAGTTCTTATAAGGACTGGTAACTTGGTATAGGGTGCTACGGTACATAGGCCTGAGTGCAGTACAGTCTGCTGTTCTGTAAGGACCGCTATCGGTCCACAATACATAGGGTTGCCGTGCACTACTGCTGACCGCTGCCCTATACTGCAGCAGTCCTTCATTGGTATAGGGACTGACGTACAGTCTGCTAATCACTAACACACAACCTGCTTGGTCCACAAAAGTTCTTATAAGGACTGGTAACTTGGTATAGGGTGCTACGGTACATAGGCCTGAGTGCGTTACAGTCTGCTGTTCTGTAAGGACCGCTATCGGTCCACAATACATAGGGTTGCCGTGCACTACTGCTGACCGCTGCCCTATACTGCAGCAGTCCTTCAGCGGTATAGGGACTGACGCACAGTCTGCTAAACACTAACACACAACCTGCTTGGTCCACAAAAGTTTTTATAAGGACTGGTAACTTGGTATAGGGTGCTACGGTACATAGGCCTGAGTGCAGTACAGTCTGCTGTTCTGTAAGGACCGCTATCGGTCCACAATACATAGGGTTGCCGTGCACTACTGCTGACCGCTGCCCTATACTGCAGCAGTCCTTCATTGGTATAGGGACTGACGTACAGTCTGCTAATCACTAACACACAACCTGCTTGGTCCACAAAAGTTCTTATAAGGACTGGTAACTTGGTATAGGGTGCTACGGTACATAGGCCTGAGTGCGTTACAGTCTGCTGTTCTGTAAGGACCGCTATCGGTCCACAATACATAGGGTTGCCGTGCACTACTGCTGACCGCTGCCCTATACTGCAGCAGTCCTTCATTGGTATAGGGACTGACGTACAGTCTGCTAATCACTAACACACAACCTGCTTGGTCCACAAAAGTTCTTATAAGGACTGGTAACTTGGTATAGGGTGCTACGGTACATAGGCCTGAGTGCAGTACAGTCTGCTGTTCTGTAAGGACCGCTATCGGTCCACAATACATAGGGTTGCCGTGCACTACTGCTGACCGCTGCCCTATACTGCAGCAGTCCTTCATTGGTATAGGGACTGACGTACAGTCTGCTAATCACTAACACACAACCTGCTTGGTCCACAAAAGTTCTTATAAGGACTGGTAACTTGGTATAGGGTGCTACGGTACATAGGCCTGAGTGCGTTACAGTCTGCTGTTCTGTAAGGACCGCTATCGGTCCACAATACATAGGGTTGCCGTGCACTACTGCTGACCGCTGCCCTATACTGCAGCAGTCCTTCAGCGGTATAGGGACTGACGCACAGTCTGCTAAACACTAACACACAACCTGCTTGGTCCACAAAAGTTTTTATAAGGACTGGTAACTTGGTATAGGGTGCTACGGTACATAGGCCTGAGTGCAGTACAGTCTGCTGTTCTGTAAGGACCGCTATCGGTCCACAATACATAGGGTTGCCGTGCACTACTGCTGACCGCTGCCCTATACTGCAGCAGTCCTTCATTGGTATAGGGACTGACGTACAGTCTGCTAATCACTAACACACAACCTGCTTGGTCCACAAAAGTTCTTATAAGGACTGGTAACTTGGTATAGGGTGCTACGGTACATAGGCCTGAGTGCGTTACAGTCTGCTGTTCTGTAAGGACCGCTATCGGTCCACAATACATAGGGTTGCCGTGCACTACTGCTGACCGCTGCCCTATACTGCAGCAGTCCTTCAGCGGTATAGGGACTGACGCACAGTCTGCTAAACACTAACACACAACCTGCTTGGTCCACAAAAGTTTTTATAAGGACTGGTAACTTGGTATAGGGTGCTACGGTACATAGGCCTGAGTGCAGTACAGTCTGCTGTTCTGTAAGGACCGCTATCGGTCCACAATACATAGGGTTGACGTGCACTACTGCTGACCGCTGCCCTATACTGCAGCAGTCCTTCAGCGGTATAGGGACTAAGAGTTTTGTCACAGGGTGATTTAAAAAATGACAGGCAGAGGAAGAGGCAGGCCCTTCCGCACGGGTGGTAGGGGTAGGGCAGGAGCAACAGCCTTGAGCCAAAGTGGGAAGTTGCAGAAGGTGCGTTCAATTACTTTAAAGGACGCACCAGACTTGGTTGAGTGGCTCACTCAGCCTTATTCTTCTGCACCCTCCTCATCCTCTCGATCTGCACCCTCTTCTTCACTCTCTGCTATGTGCACCCCCAAAGACACTACCACCAACAACACCACCACCACCACATACCTTCCGCTTGAGTGCAAATGGGGGCCTTCATGCTCCAGTGTTTTAATAGGGACCCCCGTATAAAAAGCATGAGGGTCAAGGACCAGTACTGGGTGGCAACGTACTTAGATCCCCGGTACAAACACAAAATGGCGGAAATGTTACCGCCGTCGCAGAGGGCTGTCAGAATGCAGCACTTCCAGGCCTTGCTTCGAGAAATGCTGCATTCTGCTTTTGCGTGCGCTGGCAGAGGAGCAATTCCCACTCCCAGAGAAGGATTTGCGGGTACCAATCCAACAGCGCCTGCAAGAAGAGGCCGGTTTGAAGATGTGTTGGTGACTTCGGATATGAGGTCATTCTTTCAGCCGACCCATCGACAGGTGTCATCCGGATCCAGCATCAGGGAACGCCTAGACCGTCAGGTGTCCGACTACATTGGGTTAACGGCCGATGTGGACGCTCTGAGGAGTGATGAACCCCTAGACTACTGGGTGGGCAGGCTTGACCTCTGGCCAGAGCTTGCCCAATTTGCAATCGAACTGTTGGCTTGCCCCTCATCCAGTGTCCTGTCCGAAAGGACGTTCAGCGCAGCAGGGGGGATTGTGACCGATAAGCGTACTCGCCTAGCTCACGACAGTGTTAACTACCTCACATTTCTAAAAATGAATGAGGCATGGATCTCGGAGGAATTCAACACATGTGATCAGTAGACCATGTATATGTCTATAAACAATTTTTGGAATCAAGCACACAGACCTTCTTAATTCATTTGGCTCACTTCCCTGACCCAAAAAAGCACACCGTACTATATGCCCCTACCCTCCTCTTTGAAGAGGTTGAGCGGTGTCATATTTCTACTGGGGCTGCTTATTATGAGGGGTTCCCACCATCCCTGTGCTGTGCTGACTTCCTCCTGGGTGTTCTTATTATGAGGGGCTCCCACCATCCCTGTGCTGTGCTGACTTCCTCCTGGGGGTTCTTATTATGAGGGGATCACACCATCCCTGTGCTGTGCTGACTTCCTCCTGGGGCTGCTTACGGTGCTGCTGTCAGCGCTGTATGTCACGGAGCTGCTGTCAGCGCTGTATGTCACGGAGCTGCTGTCAGCGCTGTATGTCACGGAGCTGCTGTCAGCGCTGTATGTCACGGAGCTGCTGTCAGCGCTGTATGTCACGGAGCTGCTGTCAGCGCTGTATGTCACGGAGCTGCTGTCAGCGCTGTATGTCACGGAGCTGCTGTCAGCGCTGTATGTCACGGAGCTGCTGTCAGCGCTGTATGTCACGGTGCTGCTGTCAGCGCTGTATGTCACGGAGCTGCTGTCAGCGCTGTATGTCACGGAGCTGCTGTCAGTGCTGTATGTCACGGAGCTGCTGTCAGCGCTGTATGTCACGGAGCTGCTGTCAGCGCTGTATGTCACGGAGCTGCTGTCAGCGCTGTATGTCACGGTGCTGCTGTCAGCGCTGTATGTCACGGAGCTGCTGTCAGCGCTGTATGTCACGGAGCTGCTGTCAGTGCTGTATGTCACGGAGCTGCTGTCAGCGCTGTATGTCACGGAGCTGCTGTCAGCGCTGTATGTCACGGAGCTGCTGTCAGCGCTGTATGTCACGGTGCTGCTGTCAGCGCTGTATGTCACGGAGCTGCTGTCAGCGCTGTATGTCACGGAGCTGCTGTCAGCGCTGTATGTCACGGAGCTGCTGTCAGCGCTGTATGTCACGGAGCTGCTGTCAGCGCTGTATGTCACGGAGCTGCTGTCAGCGCTGTATGTCACGGTGCTGATGTCAGTGCTCTGTATTACGGTGCTGCTGTCAGTGCTCTGTATCTCCTGCACCCTCTTGTTTGCCTACCCTGGTCCCTGACCTTCCCTCTCCTCCATTGCCTTCATTAGCTCCATAGTCCTGAATTGTCAGAACAATTTCCCAAATAAAAAAAAAATGCTTGTAGTTATCGATCCCAAATTCACCTCATACATGTATTATGCTATTGTCCAGGTGGTGGGACTACGTGCTACCCCCTAATAATTACCCCGTGGCCGCAAATTCGACCTAAAGGTTTGCGAAATTCGCCTCCCATTGAAGTCAATGGAGCCCGCGGCGAACGGTCGTTTTCGCGAACGTTTGTGTCCGTTCGCGTTTCGCGTTCGCGAAACGTCCCGTCGGAAGTTCGTCCATCACTAATGATCACATCTCTAGGGGGGCCTTCAGTTGGCTTAGGAGCGAGGGACCTATGGATACGGTCGAATTCTAGGCGTTCCGTAGGAATATCGGGTGCTAGCTCCTGGAAGAACGCTGTAGCTGTACCCTGAAGGTCTGTGATGGTTTCCGGGAGGCCGCGTATACGCAAATTACCTCTGCGAGCCCTATTTTCTGAGTCCTCAAGTTTGTCCTGGAGAGTTATAAGTTCTGCATTCAGTTTCTCCACCTCTTCCTCATGACCCTCCAGTACCGTGGTTGTCAGGTCCATCCGTTCCTCCAACTGATTAGTGCGGTGGCCTAGTTCTTTAAGACCCTTCACCAGTTCAGCAGACAGTTTGCGAGAGGCTGTGGTGATCTCGTCCCTTACTATAGTACGGAATTTTTGTAGCAGAGCTTCAGAGTTAGCGTCCACAGGGCTTGCTAAGTTAGAGGGAAACTGTGACAGGCTATCATCAGAATGCTGTGTGGTGTCATCAGGTTCCGGCGGTTCGGGCGCCATCTTGCCCTTCCCTTTCGCCATCCCCCGGACCGGAGAGGATTTCTGTTGTGATCTGTTGCGGGGATGGTTCCGGGGCGTATTATACATACCCGCCGGTTGCCCAATAGCGCTTGCAGTGGTTGGGGTAGATGTGACAAGAATCGTTAGCTGAATATGCCTTATCTGCCAAGTGGAATGGTCCGACGGCGCGGTGCTAGGGAATTATGCTGTCATGTTCCCTGCGACCGCGTATGCACCCCCAGTCAACTTATATAGAATCACATGTCCAGCTGTAGGCCCTCCAGGGCCACTATAGTCTGCGTGGATGGTGTGTAGTACAGGGGGGGAGCAGGACCTGTTTTTGGGAGAGTAAAGGGCCTGTAATGGAGGACTGGGTGTACCAAGATGGCCACCGCTTACCTCAGCCTTCTCTATGTCCTCCGCAGCTCCGTGCGGCCTGTTAAATCCGGTCCCCTCTGCTGAGTTTATGTCCCAGGCCTTAGGGGGCTCCTCCGACACACGAGGGATGCGTTCGTGTCGCCGCTATCCGCGCGGCCCGCGGTACGCGATCGCGGAGGCTTCGGCGGCCGTGCAGGCCGCAAGATGGCGGCCGGCGCCCACCAGATGTAGCAGGCCTCGGGCCTGATCGCGGGACACACCGCCGGTCCGGAGCCGCAAAACGGCTGTGGCTATTCTCCTGGGACTTGCGGGGAGCGAGGTAAGGTGCCCGCCGGCCAAAATCCCGCCTGGTAGCGGCGGATGGTAAGGGATTGTTTTTCGGCCGGCGAAGCTCAGCAAGGATGCGTCCTCTCCCCAGCACTTCCGGTCTGCGCAGTTGAATTTCAACTGTTTTGTTCACCTCAGGTGTTGTTCGAAGCACATCCAGGTCTTTACTCTTTGTTGTATGTAGGCTGATATGGCTGCCCTTTCAGTTCCTTTTTTACATTCACTATAGGTTCATCAGTGGGGTAGAGCATACAGCAGTAGATACTCTGTCCCGTTTTAGTTACACGCCTTTTTTCCAGTCACTTATACCTCTGCTACACCGTCCTGGTTTTTTCTGCTACAGATGAAGCTTGATCAACAAGTCATTGTCAGTTTAAGCCTAGGAAGGCTGGTGACACGGCCTGGGATACCTTCCAGGTTTTTATTCCTCTCGGTATCCTAGGTTCTATTTTCACAAACATTCAATATCTACTTGCTTTCATTGTTTTTTGTTTTTTTTGCCACTCACAGCTCAAGCTTTCCACAAGCTGATGCCCGGTCACATTCCTTGACCGACTCATGGTGGTATCAGCAGAATTACCAACTTTGCTTTTCCCTAGTGCTCCCTTCTTCACTAGCGCAGTGCTTGAAACATCGCCATACCCAGCTGCCATTCCTAGGTTTGGCCATTCTACTAGGATAGGTGCAGTTTCTGCTGCTTCTTACCAAGGGGTCCGTGTTTCATGTTGTGCAGTAGTTAGGTAGGTGAAATTCAGCATGCATCTCCGGATACATCCCGGATCCACTTGTTCAGATGTCATGGACTTTCATGCGTTTGGCTGCTCAATGTCACATACGGTTACTTTTCATTAAATCTTTTGCTAGCTCATCCTACTGTCTTATTTTTACCCCCTATTAGACATACTGACCATGTGACTTTTGGCACACCCCAGGTCACATTTCCTGTTTCCTCTCAGACCTTTGCTAATACAGTTACATGAGACTCAGAGTACAAATGGAAGGCTGATCGCAGGTCAGCCTGATTTTGTAGGAGGAGTCGGGATGTATTGAATCCCACCCTCCATCCTCCTTGCCTGTTGATGCTGTCTCTCGTGTCCCACTCACCCTTCCCATTTTTTCTTGCTATTTCTTCTCTTTTACTTCTACTTGGGTATGCCCCCTGTTAGGCATACTGACCATGTGACTTTTGGCATGAGTACAAACTGGGCCGCTGTAATCCCAGGTGTAGCAGTCCCAGATGTAGTCTATCTGTAAGAGTTGGCTTCTCCTACTGCACAACACACCAGCTCCATTAGCAAAGATGGCTCAAGAGAGAAAATAGCTGTTAATGCACATTATATTAAAATGCCCACATTTATTTAAAAGCCGTTAAAAACACAAACAATGTGCATTGTGTCTCAATGCACGCAGTCGCAGATATATTGCCACCTATATAGCTATACCGCCTTAGGTAAGCCTAAAAAAGAAAACGAACGCAGCCACCACATCTAAAATGTAGTAAGCTGCAATATAATAAATGTTTGCCTTTGAGTTTAATCACTTCAGCCCCGGAAGATTTTACCCCTTCCTGACCAGAGCACTTTTTGCGATTCGGCACTGCGTTGCATTAACTGACAATTGTGTGGTCATGCGATGTTGTACCCAAACAAAATTTACATCCTTTTTAATCGGAACTGTGACATTATGTCAGACACATCAGACATTTTTTACACTGTTTTGGGACCATTGTCATTTATACAGCGATCAGTGCTATTAAAATGCATTGCTTACTGTGTAAATTACACTGGTAGTGAATGGGATAACCACTAGAGGGCAGTGAAGGGGTTAAGTGTGTCCTAGGGAGTGATTCTAACTGTGAGGGGGAGGGGCATGACAGTGCCCATGAAAGTGATCACATGACAGTGATCACTGCCCCTGATGACAGAGAGCAGTGATCACTGTCCTGTCAATAGGCAGAACGGGGAAATGCTTTGTTTACAAAAGCATCTCCCCGTTCTTCCTCTCTGTGACATGATCGCGAGCACCCAGCAGACATTGAGTCTGCGGGACCCACGGTCATGGTAACAGAGCTCACGTTGGGCGTGCTCGCGACACCGCTTCTTAAAGGAGACGTACCTGTATGCCCTTTTGCCTACCAGTGCCATTCTGCCAACATAAATCGTTCGCTGGTCGGCAAGCGGTTAAAGAGTAAGTCCACTTTTGTTGAGAAAAAAAAACATTCCCCTCTGAGTGATCTATGTACGTATGGATTTTAACAAACTGTTGCAAATTCATACCTTTTGTTATTCTTTAGAAATGGAGGTTTGTCTGTGTCCATGCCATAAGAGAATCTGTATAGGAATAATTTTTATCATTCTCAATCAGCTGCTGCACCTGCAGGGCTCTAATGAGGAAAGTGTCAAGGTCTGCATCCATTTAGATATGATTTTCCTTTGGGACTATCTCACCAAAAATGAAATTCGAAATTTTTTCAAATTGAAAGCAAATAAACAAAACTAATTCCAAAAACAAATGAAACAAATTTAACTAAACACATTTTTTCATTCTGCACATGTCTAGAGATATCCATACTGATGCTGGTGTGTTGGAATGGTCTAGGCAGCATGATTTCTGATGTCTGCATTAAGACAATCTAAGAGGTATGCATCCTGAGGTGGCTGGGGACTGGAGGGGGGATACAGAGGTGACTGTGGACAGGAGGGGGGGTCCAGAGGTGGCTGTGGACAGGAGGGGGGATACAGAGGGGGCTATGGACAGGGGGGGGGAACAGAGGTGGGTGTGGATGGGGGGGAACAGAGGTGGCTGTGGACGGGGGGATACAGGGGTGGCTGTGGGGGGGGGGATAAAGAGGTGGCTGTTGACAGGGGAGATACAGAGGTGGCTGTGGACGGGGGGGGGGGGGGGGTACAGAGGTTGTTGTTGACAGGGGAGATACAGAGGTGGCCGTGGAGGGGGGATACAGAGGACGCTGTGGACGGGGGGGATACAGAGGACGCTGTGGACGGGGGGGATACAGAGGACGCTGTGGACGGGGGGGATACAGAGGACGCTGTGGACAGGGGGGATACAGCGGTGGCTGTGGACGGGGGGATACAAAGGTGGCTGTGGACAGGGGGGGTACAGCGGTGGCTGTGGATGGGGGGGATACAGAGGTGGTGTTTAATAATGCCTTCTGCAAAAGTGTCTGTGTTTTATAATAAAATTGCAGCTATATACCTCTTTAACCACTTGCCGACCGCCGCACGCCGATGTACGTCGGCAGAATGGCACGGGCAGGCATAAGCACGTACATGTACGTGATTTGCCTCCCGCGGGTCGGGGGCCCGATCGGGCCCCCGCCCGGTGCCTGCGGCGGTCGGTTTTCGTTCGGGAGCGATCCCGGACGAGGGGACGGCCATTCATTCATGGCCACCCCCTCGCGATCGCTCCCGACGAATGGAAATCCCCGGTGACATCACTTCCTCTCCTGTAATGTAAACACAGGAGAGGAAGTGATGTATTCTCTCCTCCGTGTCGGTATTTTTCGTTCCGACACGGAGGAGAGCGGATCAGTGAGTTGCACCAACACATCCCACACACAGTAGAACATGCCAGGCACACTCACACCCCCCCTTTACCCCCCGATCACCCCCCCAATTACCCCTGCCCCCCAGTCACAGTGACACCAATGTCATTTTTTTTTTTTTTTTTTTTTTTTTTGCATTGGTGTCATTTGTGACTGTAATAACTGTTAGGGCAGTTAGGGTTAGCCCCCTTTAGTTCTAATGTACCCCCCTAACCCCCCCAATAAAGGTTTAACCCCGTGATCACCCCCCGTCGCCAGTGTCACTAAGGCTGGGTTCACATTGCAGCGGTTTATGAGTTTACTGCAGTGCGAATCAGTGCAAATCAGTGCAAATCACATCCGATCTCTGTGCGATTCGAGTTCAGCCATTCGCCGCACCCGCCGCACCCGCCACACCCGCCGCACCCGCCGCAAACTCGCACGGGACCCTTTTTTTGGTCCGCAGCAGAATCGGATCGCATGGGTGTTCACACCATGCGATCCAAGTTTGCAGATCGCACTGCGATATGCGAACTGATCTGGGGGTGTCATTAACATTTCACTGACACTCCCAGCAGTTCGCATAGGGCAGTGTGAACTGCCGCCGGGAGGCATGCGATGCGGGAACCCGCCGCGCATTCGTGGCGTTCCCGCATCGCTCCAGTGTGAACCCAGCCTAATAAGCGATCGTTTTTCTGATCGCTGTATTAGTGTCACAGGTGACGCTAGTTAGGCAGGTAGGTATTTAGGTTCGCCGCAGCTTTTTATAGCGCCAGGGACCCCCATATACTACCGCATAAAGCCCCCTGATTGCCCCCTAGTTAACCCTTTCACCAGTGATCACCATATAACTGTTACAGGTGACGCTGGTTGGTTAGTTATTTTTTTATAGTTTCAGGGCACCCGCCATTTATTACCTAGTCTCACTAGTGTACCCCTAAATTTAGGGGTGTCTACTTTCTAAAATGGGGTCATTTGGGGGGGGGGGGTTTGTGCCATCTTGGCATTTTATGGCCTTCAAAACTGTAACGCCCTTAGAAAGCCTGAAGGCGGTGCTTGGTTTTTGGGGCCCCGTACGCGGCTAGGCTCCCAAAAAGTCCCACATATGTGGTATCCCCGTACTCAGGAGAAGCAGCAGAATTTATTTTGGGGTGTCATTTCACATATGCCCATGGCATGCGTGAGCAATATATCATTTAGTGACAACTTTGTGAAAAAAAAAAAAAGTTTGTAATTTTCCCGCAACTTGTGGCAAAATATAAAATATTCCATGGACTCAACATGCCTCTCAGCAAATAGCTTGGGGTGTCTACTTTCTAAAATGGGGTCATTTGTGGGGGTTTTGTGCCATCTTGGCATTTTATGGCCTTCAAAACTGTAATAGGTAGTGAGAAGTGAACTCAAAAAATTACGCCCTTAGAAAGCCTGAAGGCGGTGCTTGGTTTTCGGGGCCCCGTACGCGGCTAGGCTCCCAAAAAGTCCCACATATGTGGTATCCCCGTACTCAGGAGAAGCAGCAGAATTTATTTTGGGGTGTCATTTCACATATGCCCATGGCATGCATGAGCAATATATCATTTAGTGACAACTTTGTGAAAAAAAAAAAAAAAAAAAAAAAGTTTGTAATTTTCCCGCAACTTGTGGCAAAATATAAAATATTCCATGGACTCAACATGCCTCTCAGCAAATAGCTTGGGGTGTCTACTTTCTAAAATGGGGTCATTTGTGGGGGTTTTGTGCCATCTTGGCATTTTATGGCCTTCAAAACTGTAATAGGTAGTGAGGCGTGAAATCAAAAATTTACGCCCTTAGAAAGCCTGAAGGCGGTGCTTGGTTTTCGGGGCCCTGTACGCGGCTAGGCTCCCAAAAAGTCCCACATATGTGGTATCCCCGTACTCAGGAGAAGCAGCAGAATTTATTTTGGGGTGTCATTTCACATACGCCCATAGCATGTGTGAGCAATATATCATTTAGTGACAACTTTGTGTAAAAAAAAAAAAAAAATTTTTTTTTTGTCATTATTCAATCGCTTGAGGCAAAAAAATAAAATATTCAATGGGCTCAACATGCCTCTTATCAATTTCCTTAGGGGGTCTACTTTCCAAAATGGGGTCATTTGGGGGGGTTTTGTACTGCCCTGTCATTTTAGCACCTCAAGAAATGAGATAGGCAGTCGTAAACTAAAAGCTGCGTAAATTCCAGAAAACGTACCTTAGTTTGTAGATGTGACAACTTTTGCGCAAACCAATAAATATACAATTATTGACTTTTTTTTTACCAAAGACATGTGGCTGAATACATTTTGGCCTAAATGTATGACTAAAATTGAGTTTATTGGATTTTTCTAATAACAAAAAGTAGAAAATATCATTTTTTTTCAAAATTTGCGGTCTTTTTACGTTTATATCGCAAAAAATAAAAATCGCAGAGGCAATCAAATACCATCAAAAGAAAGCTCTATTTGTGGGAAGAAAAGCACGCAAATTTTGTTTGGGTACAACATTGCATGACCGCGCAATTACCAGTTAAAGCAGCGCAGTGCCAAAGTGTAAAAAGACCTCTGGTCATTTACCAGCAAAATGGTCCGGTCTGAAAGTGGTTAAGAGCTCCGCTCAGTGCTCACTTGAGCCGACGCCTCTCTCTTATTCTCATCTGACAATTGCAGCGGGCAGGGCCAAGAATAACATCAGTCAGGAGGGGAGGAAGAGAGAGGCAGCGAGTCACCTGAGTGCCGAGCGGGGCTCTTAATGGGGTATATAGCTGCAATTGTATTATAAAAACACAGACACTTTTGCATATGACATTATTAAACAAACAACCATTTGTCCACCGGATGGGTGTATTAGAAAGATCTAGGAGGTATGCATCTTGATGTCTGTGTTTTAGGAGGATCTAGGAGGTATGCATCCTGATGTCCATGTATTAGGAGGATCTAGGAGGTATGTATCTTGATGTCTGTGTTTTAGGAGGATCTAATGCGGCGTACACACGACCAGACTTTTCGATGGACTAGGTCCAACGGTCTTCCCGACTGACTTTTGGCCAACGTACTTTCGAAATGAGCGGACTTGCACACATACGAACTAACTTTCCCCGCAGACTAGGTCTGACAGACTTTCAAAATGAACGGACTTGCCCACACATGTACTAAAGTCCGTTCATGTTGAACGTGACTCCAGGTATGACAGGACTAGAAAGGCAAATCAATTTTCGCTGCTTTCATCGGTGAGATTGACACCTTGCGAGTCCCGTTCCCTGGTATGGATTTTAAGGGGAACCCCCTACGCCGTAAAAATGGCGTGGGAGTCCCCCCAAAGTCCATACCAGACCTTTATCTGGGCACACAACCTGGCCGGTCAGAAAAGGGGGTACCAGGCTGCATGCCCTCAACATAGGGGGGTGGGTGCTTTGGGGAAGGAGGGGGCGCCCTGCGGCCCCCCACCCCAAAGCACCTTGTCCCCATGTTGATGAGGACAAGGGCCTCTTCTCGACAACCTTGGCCGTTGGTTGTTGGGGTCTGCGGTCGGGGGGCTTATAGGAATTTGGGAGCCCCCTTTAATAAGGGGGCCCCCAGATCCCGGCCCACTACCCTATGTGAATAAGTATGGGGTACATCCTACCCCTACCCATTCACCTGGGGGAAAAAGTGTCAATAAAAAAACACACTACACAGTTTATTAGGCAACTCTGGGGGTCTTCTTCCAACATCTCCGTGCTTTACGGTTCTTCTCCTGGGCTCCTCCGCTATCTTCTGCTCTTTTGCTGCTCTTTTTCTAGCGGTGGCCCGGCTTTCTCCTTTGTCATCGCCGTCTTCTTCTTTTTCTTCTTCTTCCTTCTTCTGTTCTTACAATGTTGACACAACACTCTCTCCCGCTGTAATGTCATGGACACGGTGCGCAACGACTTATATAGGCATAAGGGGCACGCTGGGACTGGGACGTCATAGGAGGTACCCATCCTGAAGTCTATGTATTGGGAGGATCTAGGAGAGGTGTGAGGGCCAGAGCTGGTGCAAGGATTTTTGACACCCTAGGCGAAACCTCATTTTGCTGCCCCCCCCCCCCCCGGCTCCACCTCTGACTCCACCCCCTTTCCCCTGCCTATGTATACCTCACCTTTTTAATGAAGCGTCCATCAAATGCAGCCTCACCGGCGCCCATCAAATGCAGCCTACCAGTGCCTGCTTCCATTCATTCAGTAGTCGGGACACAGGCACAGTCCTCTGCCATTGCTGCGTCTCTGACACTATGTGCAAATGGAGCAGCGGCTGCCTGCTGATGCTGAGACTTAGTTGCTTTCTGCAGAGAGAAGAGAGTAGGAACACCAATGGCGGGGCACCCTAGGCAGCTGCTTAGTTTACCTAGTGAAAGAAAAATTGCAGCTTAAAAAGCTCCAGACCTGTTAAAGACACCCACCCTATTACGATCCTGCAGGTGCTGGCTCTGCTCAAATTTGGAAGAAAGGAAAAAATCCTAGACAGCCGCACACTGCTAAAGGCATATTTATTTAAACTATTAAAATCCCAAAACAGTCAAATCTTATGCATAAAAGACAGGGTAAAGTTTAACGCCATATAGTTTTGTGTGCATTACTGCCAGTTTAACGCCAAATAGTTCTGTGTGCGTTACTGCCAGTTTAATGCCATATAGTTTTGTGCGTTACTGCCAGTTTAATGCCATATAGTTCTGTGCGTCACTGTACGTTTGGCGCATTATATTGCAATATATTATAGTGTATTCATAGAATGTGTCTGTGTAGTGTGAGTACTCAAATTAAAGTGCACCAAACACCTCTTTACAAAGTGCATCTACGTACAGATTTCAACTTCTTCTTTACATTTGCTTATAAGCACTGCCCCCTCCCTCCCAATAATGTCTGGGAGGACAAGAAGGAGATGCAGATGTTCCGTTGGCATTGTAAGGGGGCAACAAATGTGTCCATAGGCAAAGGTGAATGTGGTGGTCAGCCTGCAGGCAGGGCATCATTTCCTCTGTTTAGTGAGTTTCCCCGTGCTATCCAGCCACAGCATGCAGAGGAGTTGGTGGACTGGCTTATTAAACCTTCCTCATCCTCCTCATCCTCTGTCACGCAAGCAGAGACAAGTGTGCAGTCTCCCGCAGTTGCCAGAGTAGATAAACTTGCCTCCTTGTCCACATCTATTCCTGCTATAGCCCCAACATCAGCCATTGAGGATTCAGCTGAATTATCTGACGCCACTTGCACCTTGATGATGCCCAGCCATTACTGGATTCAGATGTTGGTTCTGAGGTTGAGGATGACAGGAACATGAGCCTAGAGAGAGGGGAGAACACTGGTAGACAAATTGGCATTCATGTTCCCCAAGCCGCAGTGTATTGCCAAGTTGTCTCCAGTGGTAATGATGAAGATGGAGGAGATGGAGATGATGATGATGAGGTCAATGATGCGACTTTGGTGCCAGATAGAGCAGAGGAGGAAACTGAAGGTGAGGCGGCACATCCCCAAGGAGGCCGACATAAAGGAAGAGTAGAGAGCAGCCACCCTATTCCATCACATTCTGCAGCTGTTATCTCCCGGCCCACTCCCCAAAGCTCAGCTGTCTGGGCCTTTTTCAGCACATCTGCAGCAGATCGCACTATTGCTATCTGCAAACTGGGCCTCAGGCACATTGAAGGTTGCAAAAACACAAACCATTTGGATACCACATGCTTAACAATGAATTTAATGTCCAACCACTCAGCCTGTTGGCAAGAGCACCTAAAAGCCACACAAAAGGGGCACAAATTTGTCCCTCCTCCTCCTCCTTACCCACTTCAGTCTGCCCCTGTGATACCGAGTCATTACCTCTCAGAAGCCTCCACTGACAGGGGTGATGGTATAGCACAGGGTGTCCCAGGTCCTTGCAGCACATCTGCCAGCAGCACACCACCAGCTGTAGACTGTAGCTGGCAAATTTCTCTGCCCCATCTGCTGTAGCAGAATAAAAATACAGTCCCTGCCACCCACATGCCCAGCGTCTAAATGCAAGCTTGGTAAAACTGTTGGCTCTCCAACTTCTGCCTTTCAGCCTAGTGCAGTGATGGCGAACCTTGGCACCCCAGATGTTTCAGAACTACATTTCCCATGATGCTCAACTACACTGCAGAGTGCATGAACATCATGGGAAAGTTGTGAGGTATGTTTCCTGGCAACTGGGTATTATCGGGAGTAAGTGTGCTCTGATATCTCCATATTAGAATAAAATAAAAGGTATATTTCCAAATGGATGTATTTCAGCAGGAGGAGTGAGACATACACCCCAATATCTATATTCTAGTAAGTGGTGCGAGGTATGCAGTCTATGGTCTGTATTTTAGGAAAAGATGAGAGGTATGTGTCCTAAAGTCTGGGTATAAGTAGGAGGGAAGCAGTATATGTACTAGTAGTTGTATTTTAGTAGTATGTATTTTGATGGCTGTGTATTGGAAAGAGGATAGTATATGCAGTTGTTTGTAAATTACAGTGGATTGCTAGAGCCAGATACCCGGGGCACAATACCCAAGTCTCCTGCGATGCCTAACTTGCTGCAGGCACTATCTGGTAGATTGGTCTCCTGCATAGTTCTGGTGCTGACTTCAAATGGAGCATCTCTTTTCATCACTAAGGCCGCGTACACACGGGCGGACTGTTCGCCCAACTTTGTCCGTCCAACAGTTTCGGCAAACAGTCCGCTCAAAATTAGCATGGACGGACATGGCCACACACGACGAACGAACAGTTTGCTGAAACCGTGCGCGATGACGTGAACGGCACGTACGACGGGACGAAAAATACGACGTCCTATACACTGCATTATAGCTTTCGGCGTGAAAATCCTTTCTGAGCATGCGCGCAACTTTGTTTGACGAACAAGCCTACACATGAGCGGACTGTTCGCTGAAACAAGGTTTCAGCGGACAGTTTTTCGGAAATTCCGAAAAACCTTGTCCGTCCAACTGTCCGCTGAAACTGTCCGCTGAAAGCCCACACACGAGCGGACTGTCCGGACTGTTCAGCGGACAAAGTTGGGCGAACAGTCCGCCCGTGTGTACGCGGCCTAAGGTAAATAAACCAGATATACCAGTTCTGCTGAAAGAAGTGTATGGGATTGTCTACATCAAGTTTTCTTAACCTCTCTTTTCCTGAGGAACCATTAAAACAATTTTCATGTCTTGGGGAACCCCTGATAAGATCAATTCATGTGGGCAGTGGGAAAGGTGTCCCTTATATTAATGGCTAGTGGGGAATATATCCAACTTATATTTGTGATCAGAATGCCACCCTATACAGACAGCTAAAAAGATTATTGGTGTCATACAGCCGGGTCTGCCATGTGGCATTGGCCCCCAGAACTAAGCAGACACCATCAAAAGGGAGATCAATCGACCACAGCTTAAGAAATTCTTAGCAGCCTCTAGAGCAGGTGCATCAAACTCAATTTCATTGCGGGCTGCATCAGCATTATGGTTTCCCTCAAAAGGCCGTTCTTTAAGATTAGATGTCCAGAGCAGTGCAGGGACAAGGTCATCCAGCACCCAGGGCAAAGATGCCAAGATGCGCCCCCCTTTCCCTTGGGGTTGGGGTCAGGGTGCCCCCTACCCTTGCAATAAACCATTGCGCCAGGGGCAGCCGTCCCTCCTGCCCACCCCTTGTCCCGGCCCTGGTCCAGAGAACCCCACCCACACTTACATCAGATGTCAAGAGCTCTCCCACCATCAGAAGTGAAGAGTCTCCCACTTTCCCTTGCATAGCAGTGACCCCCCCTCCCCCCCATCCCCCTTCCCCCTTTACCATGTGCTGCTAATGGAAAGAAACTTCCTGGATGGACTTGTGTCTTTTTTCAACCTGACTAACTGTGTAACTATGTAACTTAGGGTGAAGCTAGGAAGCAGAAAAATGCAGGGTCTGGAGGAGGGCTGGAGACAGTCTGCTGAATGCTGAGACCAGGGGAGAGAGGGGCATGATCTGTAGGAGGAGTTCTGTATTCCTCTCTGCTGCTGTCACCAGCCGAAGCTGTGTACTGGGACCGCTGCGGGGGCTTCAATCTAAGGTGAGCTAATGTGCTATGCATACTAGCTTAATATGCCTTTGACTTGCAGGTTTTGTTTTTTTGTGAGTTTACAATGACTTTAAGAGACTGTCTATTTCAACTGACACTAATGTAAGGAAAAGTTTATATCCAGTCCACTGACCCCAATCTAATGGACAGACTTTATCCAACGTACAGCAATGAAAAGAGAGTCTGTCACACTTCAAAAGTGGAACATCACATGGAATGCTCAAACATCAGCCCCTTCATCAGGCAAACAGTGCCTATGTCTTGTCACACTGCCACCAACGTAATATGGCAGCCTTTTCACTCTGTCACCAATGTACTGGGGCAAGTATTGTCCTGCTGACACTAATGTAAGGTCAGCCAGAGCATTTTTCTTCCTATTGACATTAGTGTAAGGGGCAGTGACAGTGTGTAACATATTCCTGACCTAAACACTATGTTATACATTTCAAAATTCCTCTTGGTAAAGGCTATGTAAACTCTAACAATAAACTTCTCTTATTTGCTCTCTTTTGGTCTGGTAAAATATAGATTTGAAAGTGTTTTGTTAAATCTTTTGATGCGTGCAAAAAATACTTGTTGATCTATTAGAGGCTGAAATCTTTCAGCCGATAACTTCCTGTGCTCGCTGCCTGTGCTGCATTTGTATCAGCCGCATTGCTCTGCTCTGAAGCAGTGTTTCTCAACCTTTTTTCAGTCTTGGTAACCTTTAAAATTCTGGACAATATCAAGGCACCCTTTAAAAATTATAGACAATCTCGAGGCACCCTTTAAAAATTATGGACAATCTTGAGACACCCCATTCTAAAATGTAAAAACTATAGCTTACATAATGCAGCAACATCCACAATTCCAAATCGGACACCCAACATTATGATTTAGAATTGTGATTTATTCTTCAAAAAGCAAATACATTTTTTTAAACTGGTACTGACTAGTATTCCAATGTTTTGGCATCATTTAGGTAATGTGACCCCACCGCTGATGGAGAGGGGCAGTGGAGGGCCAAACAAGGATGCTGTGCAGGCAACTCACATCCTTCTTATCAACTGATGACGCCATTGGTCGTTAGGACGTCGGCAGCTAAAAGGTTGTAATGGTGCACAATGAAAACCTGTGGCTTAATGTAACTAAAAGGCAGCCTTCATTCATATGCCTGCTTGTAACAATTTTTGGGCAATTTTATGGCATTTTGCCAAGACAGCCATGAAGAAACCTCCAGGCACCCTGGTTGAAAAAGGCTGCTCTGAAGAATACAGAACTCCTCCTATGAAGAAAAGAAGAGGGGGAGGATTCAGTTGACCTGTCCTGTTTCTGTTGTCTGGATACAGTAGAGTGAGCGAGCTTGTCAACCTAAGACAGGAAGCATGTAACTACCAGAATCACTGGGTAAAAATAACTAAATAAAAGCTTTAACAAACTGTAGCCATCGCATCTAATATTGGTAAGCTGCAATATATTACATTTTTCTTTCTGGGTTTAACCACTTGCCTACTGGGAACTTTCACCCCCATTCCTGCCCAGGCCAATTTTTAGTTTTTAGCTCTGTCACATTTTCAATGATAATTGCACGGTCATGCAACACTGTACACCAAACTCAATTTTTATCATTTTTTGAGACAGATAGAGATTTCTTTTGGTGGTATTTAATCACCACTGTTTTTTTATTTTTTACTAAACAAACAAAAAAAAATGAATTTTTTTAAAAAAAATATGTTTTTTCTTAGTTTCTGTTATAAAATTTTGTAAACAAGTAATTTTTCTCCTTCACTCATGTGCACTGATGAGGCTGCACTGATGGGCACTGATAGGCAGCACTGATGAGGCTGCACCTACATGCATTGATATGCATCGCTGATGGGAACTGATAGGCAGCACTGATGGGCGGCAATGATAGGCAACACTGATTGCCAGCACTGGTGGGGACAGATTGTCAGCACTGGTGAGCACTGTTGGGGCTACACTGATGATCAGTGCCCTGAATTCAGTGAAAATGTCCCGTGTGGATTTGCGGATTTTCGGCTCTCCTCTCCTCATGTGCAATAAGCATGAGGGAGTATTGCCGATTACCGGCAAATCCTGTTCACATCCACGATCCACTATGATTGGACACAGCTGATCATGTGATAAAAAGCCACCAATCTGTGATCAGCTGCATGCAAAGGAGGTGCGCAGGCAGCACGAGCACAGTGTGGCCATGTTGTAGTCATCATTTGGCTATAGCGCAGTCACGATAGGCTTCAATACAGTACACTAAGTCCCGTTGTAGGCAGGTGCCTATTGCACTGTTTGCATACCCTGTTTCCCCTAAAATAAGACCTAGCGTGATTGTCGGTGTTGGCTGCAATATAAGCCCTACCACCCAAATAAGCCCTACTCTGTTTCCTCAAAAATAAGCCCTACCCTGAAAAGAAGACCTACAAGGACTTTAACTAGGGCTTATTTGGGGGGAAGGGCTTTTATTGCAGCTATCACCGACAATCACACTAGGTCTTATTTTAGGGGAAACAGGGTATTATATCCGTAGCTGCTTTATAGTGCTCTTGGGGTTAACTTGCTGTGGTGAGTCTGTAATTTGGTCTGTGAAGGAACCCGTAGCTGAGGAGGTGGGTCACGGGAGGCTCTTCCTTGGAGGTTGGTCATGGCAGAGAGAGACCATACACAGATGTTGTGTTGCACCAGACTGAGTCACCCCCTGGCGGGATTCTGAGTGGGTTCCTATTCCCTTTCTTGCTGATCCCTAGAACTTGGACAGGAGTGTCGACGACATTTAAAGAAACCGATCTCTGTATTTTCTTCCTGCAGCCACTGAAAAGCCTGCTTCTCCTCCTCTCCCTCCGGTATTCAACGGCTGTAGGGGGAAATATATGGGAACGGGAACATTATCAGTGCCTCCAGCAGAGTTTTCCCCATTATCAGCTTCCCCAGCTGAGTTTTCCCCATTATCAGTGTCCCCAGCAGAGTTTCGCCATTATCATGTCCCCAGCAGAGTTTTCCCCATTATCAGTGTCCCCAGCAGAGTTTTCCCTATTATCAATGTCCCCAGCAGAGTTTCCCCATTATCATGTCCCCAGCAGAGTTTTCCCCATTATCAGTGTCCCCAGCAGAGTTTGCCTTATTATCAGTCTCCCCAGCATAGATTTCCCCATTGTCAATGTCCCCAGCATAGATGTCCCGATTATCAGTGTTCCAGAATAGATTTCCCCACTATCAGTGTTCCCATTATCAGTGCCCCCCAGCATAGATTTCCCCATTATCAGTGTCCCCAGCATAGATGTCCCCATTATCAGTGTCCCCAGCAGAGTTTTCCCCATTATCAGTATCCCAAGCAGAGTTTGCCTTACGCAGGCTGTAAGGTGGAAGGATTCCTAATGTAAACCGCAGGCGCGAAGCTGGGAGGTGCCGTGCTGATAACATCACCACCTAGCAGCCAATCCTCAGCACAGCAGCCAATCCTCTGACAGCACAGTAGGGTATGCGGGCAGTGGCTTTTTGTCCTGGATCTGCCAGACATATACTGCCAATAACAGCAGCTACTTTTAAAAGCTAGTAGATCAGCAGTGCTCTGTTGGCAGAGTCTGGGCAAGCTGGGGGCCGGACAAGACACACCCACGAGCTGAGGTTTTGAGACCCCTGCTCTAGTCTCTAACAACTCTTGTGGGATCCTTGTAGTCACTGATCATTTCCTGTACCATTCATTTAGTCTCTGACCATCTCTTGCAGCAAGTCTGTAGTCTCTGGCCATCTCCTACAGCATATCCGTAGTCTTTGACCAACTCTTGTAGCATGCCCATGTGCATAGCTTGAAGGGTTACAAAGGCGACCCTGCCTATTCTCCGGGGTATTCAAAAGAATTGGAGTGGTATGTCAAAATGTGGACAGTTTCTCCAAAATCTTTTGAATTATCCTCTCAATATGTAAATAAAGATCTGCAATAACTCTTTAGCCACTTGGAGTATCTTGGTCTGCAATGGAGGTAGTGGGGGGACCCAAGGTCAAATTTTGTACCGCAAGCTGTTGTGCTTCAAGCTATGCCTCTGAGTGAATCACCTGGTCTGATTTACTGGTAATACAGTGAGAGAGTGAAATCTTACAATGTATAGGAATAGGGAATGAACTGTATGTCTACATGTTAACTATTTGAGTAATGGAGAACAACAAGTAAAAGGAGAAGCAGCCAGTTTGGGAGCGGAGGTGGTAGTGGCCAGTGACAGAGGTTCTGTTGGAGGGGTGGATTGGTGGCTGTATGGTCTACCTGTTTTTTTGTGTTGCTACATTTTTGGACTGAGAAATGCTCAGGTTGAAATTTATGGAGACTTCTTTTTTCTTCCGACAAAGTGTAATGTGTGTATAGAACTGGTGGAAGAAAATCAGTGTAAGGGTGGATTCACACCAGTGCGAATTGAATGTGGATTTCACTGCATCCAATTTGCATGTCAGGAGATTTACACATCTCTGGAGCGAATTTCACACGAGCCCTTACAATTTCTGGTCCGTTTCAAGTCCAAATTCAGACAAAAAATCAGGCTCAAATCGGACCTGAAATGGTGAACAGGGGACTCACTGGACCCCTGCCGTGAGTCGTTCTGTTCCTCGGTGTGAACCCAGCCTTACACACTAATTCCCTCAAAATAGCTTCAATGTCAGTGCCGGGACATGTGTCACTAACTGGAAAAAGGATGTTATCCTACGGATATTGAGGCCAGTGTTGCAGTTCAGCCTCTGGCCATGAGGGGCGCTAACTCACACAAAATATGGTACTAGTATGAATTAAAACCATTGCGTGTAGTTCCCTATGTGAACTAAACTTGGTGTAGTTGGCAGGATGAACTGTATTTGAGGATTTACTAGAAAATAGGAGTAAGTGACCAGCACGCGAACAGAAGCATAATATATAACTAAAGGCATGATCAGTGCGTGATCAAAAGATGCGAAAAATTGGCTGATGCAAATTGATGTGCTATACAAAATGCTGTGGTGTGTAAGTGTTGTGAACTCCACCTGTTCACATGTGTAGCGTTACCCCCAGCTGGATTTTTGGGTTCTCCCTAACATGCACAGCCAGGCAACGCGCATTTTCCAGCATTCACTCAGTAGTCAGAAACCATTCCAGGGTGCTTTATTTTGTTTTTAGTTTAGTAGGGGATATGCTTGGATAGGGATATGGGATGCCCAGAACAGTAACATGAAGGCAAACTTGAGGACTTGAAACTGTCTCTGGCTACCAAAAAGCACAAGGCTGTCCTCCTAGGATAAACACATCAGCTCAAGTGGTTAAGGAAGGTTTCCAATCTCTAAAAATACCAAGGCACCTGGCTGCTCTTTAGGTTCCCCAAGCATGAGGTGTAGGGTAGCTGTACTGACATTAATGGCTCTAAGCTGTCCCTTTGTTAGCTGGGTATTGCACCTGGCTGCTTTTCCCATATAGGCTCTGGGGTTTAGTGGTTGAAACTACTCAGCCCTTTTGGCATAGCTTCCAACGGTCCCTGATTTGGAACAAAGTCCCTCTTTCCTCCTTATTTGTCCCTCATTTTGGTCTGATCTTTATAGTTGTATATAAAATGTACTGGATTTTACTTCCTCTTTATTCCCCTGCAAAGTAAAATCATAATGGACTAGTGTGCATCGCATACTAGCCCATTATGTGGCACCTACCTGAAAACAAAGCTTGCAATGTCCCCGCTGGTGGAAGCATCCATCTTTGCCTGTCTTCCTTCCGGGGCTGTGGACTCCGGCTCTGGCCGGAGCCGCGTTATGTCACTCCCGTGAATGCGCGTGGGGGCCGCCAGTCAAGGCACACGCTGGGGAAGAAACGGCAAGGAGGGGCGCATGTTTAGGAGATATTTTCAGTACATATAGGTAAGCCTTATTCTAGGCTTACTTTTATGTAAAAATGTCTTGGGGGGTTTACAACCACTTTAAGGGGGCGTGGCTGGGGGTTTGTCCTATGCCTACATACTTTTGTTTATAGGTGTCCCTCATTCCCATATCAAAAGTTGAGAGGTATGGCTTTAGTGAATCCTGAAGCACGTCTGACTGCTGAACAGGCCTCCTGCTGGATAGGCCCCAACGGCTCCCAGGATGGCTTCAGCTAAACCTAGCTGAGGCTGAAAGGGTGTGAGGCTTCAGCGGCTGCTCTTTCTCTTCTGGCACCTTCCTTCTCACCAGGGACAGAGCCCCTCAGCATATGGGTCTCCTCCAGGTAACTGGATCCCGCACTCTGCACCTCACATGGCTAGGCTCCAGAATATTTATGGCCTATCTCTCCCACCTTCTTGTCTGTCCTCATAGGAGGAGACTTCATATATATTCAGTCCTCATCTCTGCTCCCCCACCCTCTAAGCTATAGCTCCCTCTAGCTGTTCCATAAGCCAGGAGGAGGTAACAGAGACTCAGCCCTTGGAGCTTTGCTAAGTCTAAACAAATGAACCCTGGCTCCTCTGCCTATAGAGGAGCCCAAGTAAATGTTCCTGTTGTACATAGAGATTGCTTTATATGGAAGCCGGAGACTCTGTCATAATGCTTCAACAACTACTATGGAAACTACCCGACTAGAAACAGCACCATTGCCTTAAGGATTTGAAATCTGCTTTCGTTTCAGGGCCAAGCAAGGCTTTGCCATGAGTTGTTATGGAGATTAGGAGGTGTTATGGCATGGCTAATTTCCACAGAGCCCTGGACTCTTATCTGCCTTCAGGAGAAGCCCATGAGAAGAGACCCACACTCCTTGCCTAGTTACAGCAGTACCTCAATTGTTTAGTCAAGAGCCGCTATAGACTGGAATTCCCATACCTACCTGAGTTTTTATTCCACTCCATTGAGGTGGAGCGACAGGACACTTATAACCAAGCAGTAGGGGGATATCATTTTGTTTCAAAACCATTTTGGACCCTTGAAGGAAATACTGCCAGTAAACTAAACCCAAGCTGAAAAATAAGAAGATGTATACAGTACTTACCATTCTAGAGGTCCATGTCTTTAAACTCTGCCACTTTTTTGATCCTTGGCCTGTGCAAATTTTGGACACTTCAAGGCATATTGAATACCTGCTCCACCTGCCACACGCTGTGTTGTGGTTTTCCCATACCGTCTTGTATGTCATGTTGAAAGTAAGGCCCATCATTAGCCTGAACATGTCAACATGTGGGTAAAAACCACTTTAATGGCATTATGGCAATCTCTTTACCTTTCTAATTACAATGACCTCACCTTTTGTGCAAATTGTTTTGGCTACCTTTAGGCTGCTTTCACACTGGGGCGGTATTCAGGCGTTACAGCGCTAAAAATAGCGCCTGTGTAACGCCTGAAAAAAACCGGCCCCTTTAACTCCAGTGTGAAAGCCAGAGGGCTTTCACACTGTAGCGATGCGCTGGCAGGACGGTGAAAAAAGTCCTGCTAGCCGCATCTTTGCAGCGGTGAAGGAGCGGTGTATTCACCGCTCCTATACCGCTACTACCCATTGAAATCAATGGGACACCGCGGCAATACCGCCGGCAAAGCGCCGCTGCAGCGGCGCTTTGCGGGCGGGTTTAACCCCTTTTCGGCCGCTAGCGGGGGTTAAAACCACCCCGCTAGCGCCCGCACACCGCCGCTAAAACGACGGTAAAGCGCCGCTAAAAATAGCGGTGCTTTACCGCCGACGCTGCTCCCTCCCCAGTGTGAAAGCAGCCTTAGGGATTTGTAATCATACTTGTAGCACTGACCCCCGAAGCAGCTGCTGGTTTGATTTGGGCTTACCGCTACCTTCTTGCCCTCTTGTGCGTCTAGGGGTTTCCCATGGTAGATGGCCCAAAGAACTACAGAAACCGACACTGGATCCTCTTTTTGGGTTATTTATTTAAAAGATAACACAGTCTCTTAAATGAAGGGTAGAGGGTTGGGAAGGAAGTTCAGGTACTTTTTCTGGACTGCAGAAATAAGAAGTTTCTCACAATAGAAATTCAGAGAATTACCGTTTCACAACTGGAATCTCACAGCTACCGAATAGACCTCGTCTCACTAGGCCTAGCAGCTGATAGAGTGTTTAAGTAGAACAAAGTCTCTGCCACAGACTTGGAATAAAAGAACACATGGGATCAGATGGCGCAAGAGATCAGTCACTGTAAAGTCTCTTTTGCGCAGATAAAAGAAATACTAAAATATCAGTATAAATTTAAATAAAATGGGGGTGCACCGTCGGCTGCAGCAATCATGAGAGGAGAAGCAGGGCTCTCAAAAGGATGCAATATACAAAGACAGGGAGAAAGTGTGCCAGACTAAGTGCAGTATATAGAAAAAAGTATTTATTAAAAATGAGAACATACAGCCAAGTGGCTACTCGCAAAAGTAAATGAAATTCAAGCATGTAGGTAAGCACGGGGATAGATCCACATCACGGACCGGTCCACAATGGGGTAAAGCTGGTGGAGTGCTAGCCACAAAGAGAAGGCAGTGATGGGATTGCCTCTGCGTCACGAACGGTAGTGTAGAGAGACGCCGCTCTGCTCCGATAGTACTGGCTTTTTCCAACGTCCGGACGGTCGAGCAGCCGAAACCGGAAGTGCGCCTCAGCGTGGAGCGCAAGCTCTGTGATCCGGAAGTGACACGTGGGCCAATCAGAAGATGCATTTCACAACTTCAGTTGTTTCCTCAGTTCTGACAGTCTATACAGGAAGTGGTGTGTATATATAGAAAAAACGAACCTGTGATTGCCTTGGACGGCGGGGCGGATAGTGTACAATAATGGCAATAAATGATGGAAAATTACCAATGACATCTGAACTTGGAAAAACATAGGAAAAATTATATAGAAAAATGATATATATATATATATATATATATATATATATATATATATATATATATATATATATATTTATGGTCAAAGCCCTATGGCCGATACGGATATGAACAAGTAGCCTCTACTATAAGATTAACCACATGAAATGGACCTGAAGTGTGCCCTGATCTGATGGTCGGTATACCAAAATAAGGGGGCATACCCTAGATTAGAAATTAATATGTGTGAAGAGAAATGAATTTGAGAAATGCCCTGAAAAGGGGAAGGGAGGGTGGGTGCCGCGCACCGGAAACCGACAAAGACCACAGGCGAGCGGGCTGGTTAAATACCCTCCGGGCTCCTCCCATAAATTCAGGCCACCACACTGGCCTTCTTACTTATGGTCAAAGCCCTATGGCCGATACGGATATGAACAAGTAGCCTCTACCATAAGATTAACCACATGAAATGGACCTGAAGTGTGCCCTGATCTGATGGTCGGTATACCAAAATAAGGGGGCAAAACATTCAGGTAGGGGTGCAGTTTATTAGTTTTAGCTTAATTAGTTGAGCAAGTTTGGTGAACGCTTGTGCCATTTCCACCCGAGGATTGGGAATGTACCGGGCGAGGTAGGCAGGGTCCCAACTGCTTAGTCTTTCAATGACGTGACTTGGGACCCACGCCAACATGCTGCCAAGGGTGCTCAAACACTAAGAGTGTCCAGGGTATGGACCGGGGTCGAGGTGTAGGCTGTGTAGAAGAACCTCATGTGTTCGGGAAACTGGCAGGTACACAAGTGTTGGCACGAAAGCAACAGGGAACAAGAGTCTACGCGTTCCGGTAGGAGTGACAGTAGGTAGTCGAGTACGGTTACTTGATACCAAGCCCTGCTTCTCTATAGAAATGGACGTCCATCCTGGAGTCAGATTGCTGGGTTTTAGACACTGCAAGGAGGAGGATGAAATGAAGTTGGTAGCGAGCCAAGTGACGACTATGCAGAACTTGGCCTGCGGGATTGCTAAAGGCCTGGAATGAACATACAACGGACATTAAACTGGTGCCACCGGGCTAACTGCAGCAGTCTGTGCAGGAAGGACACAACCGAGAGCGGTCCAGACCTGGCTTCAATAACCAGATGAGCCTTGGCCCAGTTGTCGGTGGTGAAAACCACCGCCTGTCCTGTCCTGACATGACCCCAGATACGAGAGGCTGTCATGACCGGGTATAGCCTGAAGAGGGAGGAAGTCCAGGTAAACCGGGGTTTAGGAGTATCCCTGATGCCATGGTCCTGTAAACCAGTGGTGGCCAAAAATTCCCGCGAAGCCTGTGGAGGCTGTGGCATCTGTCACTACCGGGGGCGACAGGGGCATCGTAGACGGTTTAAACACCGATACATCGATCCATGCAGTAAGGAACCTTCCGACATTGACAGGTCTGCTATTGCCACGGCATCTAAATTAAGGATCTGAGAAGGGTCCTGTGTCCGTGAGAGGAGGACCAGGAGGCGTGACATAAAGATCGATCCTGGGGAATGGCCCGTATTGCAGATTTGAACATTCGTCAGGTAGTGTCTGTGTAGAACCTGGCTGCCAGTGCTCCCAACACTAAATTGGCTAGGCCATGGAAAACCACAAAGGGCCACGTAGATGGCCGCTTAGATGACCAGACTGGGAAATATGCGAGGATTTCATGTCCCTAAAGATGGCAGTTGTGATGGGCGAGCGTTTCCGTTGGCTATGGGTGATGCCTCTGGATGCCTCGAAGTGGGGATCTTGCTGTATGAGCCATAAAGACAGGTGGCTCTCCGGGCCCTGTAAGGATGAGAAATGCTGAACGCTGGCTAGGTAAAGCCTGAGCGTGTTACAGGAAGAAGCCAGTTGCGTGTGTCGACACGATCCAGGTGCTGGATGGAGGTTGAACTCAACTATCCTATTTAAACGTGTGCTTGCGACAATTGCGTGGGAGTTTGTCACTGGAAATGTGTTCATAGTGACTGTGAGAAATTCGTATTATCGCATGTGCTTTGCGAAGACTGCAGGAGTTGTGCTTGAACATGTGATTGGGTGCATGCTTGCCACGATTGTAAGATGTTATGCCAAGATGCGTGCTTGCAACGATTGCAAGATGTTATGCCAAGATGCGTGCTTGCAACGATTGCAAGATGTTATGCCAAGATGCGTGCTTGCAACGATTGCAAGATGTTGTGCTAGGATGCGTGCCTGCAACGATTGCAAGGAGTTACACCAGGATGCGTGCTAGCCATGATTGCAAGATGTTATGCTAGGATGCGTGTGTGCAATGATCGCTAGAAGTTATGCCAGGATGCGTGCCTGCAATGATTTCAAGGAGTTATGCCAGGACGCGTGCCTGCAACGAATGCAAGAAGTTATGGTAAGATACATGGGTAGCCAGGTCGGAAAAGACGGAAGTCCATCCAGTCCTAACCACAAATCAAACAAATAAATATCGCCCAACCCGACACCCAATTCTACACCCACAGCTGATCCAGAGGAAGGCAAAAAACCCCAGCAGAGCATGGCCCAATTTGCTACAGCAGGGAAAAAATTCCTTCCTGATCCCCCGAGAGGCAATCGGATTTTCCCTGGATCAACTATACCTATAAAATAAGCACCCCGTTACAATGTACATTTAGGAAAGTATCCAGGTTTTCCCAAAGCAATCTATTGAGCCAGCCGGAACTGCCTGCTAGCAATGATTGCAACAAGTTTGTGCCTGGACATCTGCTCGCAATGATTGCAAGAGGTCTTATGCTCGAATGCGTGCTAGCAATGATTTGCCAGAGGTCTATGCCTGAATGTGTGCTTGCAATGATTGCAAGAAGTCTATGTTTGGATGCGTGCCTGCAACGATTGCAAGAAATCTACGCTTGGATGCATGCTTGTAATGACTGCAAGAAGTCTACGCATGGATGCGTGTTTGCAATGATTGCAAGAAGTCTATTATTGTATGCGTGCTTGCTATGACTGCCAGACTTCCATGTTTGAATGCGAGCTTGCAACGATTGCACGAAGATTATGCTTGATGCGTGCTTGCAATGATTTGCAAGAAGTCTATGCTTGGATTCGTGCTTGCAACGATTGCAAAAATCTACGCTTGTATGCGAACTTGCAACGACTGTACGACGTCCATGCCTGAATGCGTGCACACAACGGTTGCAAGAAGTCTACACTTGAATGCGAGCTTGCAACGATTGCGAGAAGTCCAGGCCTGTATGCGTGCTCGCACCAACTGCAAGACGTCCATGCTTGACTGCGTACTAGCAACGATTGCAAGAGGTCCATGCTAGGATGCGTGTTTGCGATGATTGCAAGAAGTGTACGCTTGTGTGCGTCCATGCTTGGACGCGTGTATGCAAAGATTGCAAGAAGTCTATGCTTGAATGCGTGCTTGCAACGATTGCCATAAGTCCATTTAATGAAAACCTGTTATGACAGAGGCATAAGCCGGTCATGCCGTGACTGTGACTGATGACGAACCGGACTCTGGAGCATGCACTGAAATGAGGCTAAAGCACTGGGGCACACCGTAACGAATCGGTGCATGTATGCAACTGGATTCGAAACGGAGCGCGGTACGCGGTGGAGAAATTTATTTGATTGCCATGACAGAGGCACTAGTCGGTCGTGCCGCTGTTGCGACTATCCGTTAATCGTGCATGCTCTAAAGCAAGTACTGGAATGTGGCTGAAATACCTGGGCGCGCCGGGACGAATCGGTGCATCGTAGATGCGACTGGATTCGTATCGGACGTCCTACGTGACAGTGAAATTGATTTCCCATGACAGAGTCATGAATCAGAGAACCGAAACCTGCAACCAATAATGAATCCTGACTCTGGAGCATGTACTGAAATGAGGCCGTAACCAACTGGGGCACACCGAAACGAATCGGTGCATCACGGATGCGACTAGATTCGAATCGGAGCGCGGTAAGTGACAGTGAAATGAGTGACAAAAGTTTGCCATGACAGAGGCCCGAATCGGTCGTGCCGCGATTGCGACTGACAACGAACGGGGCTCCGGAGCATGTACTGAAATGAGGCCGAAATACCTGGGGCACGCCGGCACGAATTGGTGCGTCGTAGACGCGACTGGATTCGTATCGGAACGTGATACGTGACAGTGAAATGATCCCATGACAGAGACCCGATCGCTTAGCAACGAGCGGGCTCTGGAGCATGTACTGAAATGAGGCCAACGTAACTGGGACACGTCGATCGAACCTGTGCGTTTTCTTGAGAAATGTGACTGGTTTCGACTCGAACGTACTAGGTGACAGTGAAATGATCCCATGACAGAGACCCGATCGCTTAGCAACGAGCGGGCTCTGGAGCATGTACTGAAATGAGGCCAACGTAACTGGGACACGTCGATCGAACCTGTGCGTTTTCTTGAGAAATGTGACTGGTTTCGACTCGAACGTACTAGGTGACAGTGAAATGATTCCCATGACAGAGACCCGATCGATTAGCCACGAGCGAGCTCTGGAGCATGTACCGAAATGAGGCCAACGTAACTGGGACACGTCGATCGAACCTGTGCGTTTTCTTGAAAAAATGTGACTGGTTTCGACTCAAACGTACTAGGTGACAGTGAAATGATTCCCATGACAGAGACCCGATCGATTAGCCACGAGCGAGCTCTGGAGCATGTACCGAAATGAGGCCAACGTAACTGGGACACGTTGATCGAACCTGTGCGTTCGAGAACTGCGACTGGTTTCGATTTGAACGTACTAGGTGACAGTGAAATGAATTCCCATGACAGAGACCCGATCGATTAGCCACGAACGAGCTCTGGAGCATGTACTGAAATGCGGCCAAGCAGTTAGGGGCACACCGGAATGAATCGGCGCATTTAGCGGATGCGACTGGATTCGAACCGGAGCGCCGTGCGTAACAGAAATGAGTGAAATGATGAAATGACCTACGTGAGCCAGCTATGGCAGAGGTAGGAGTCGTTGTGCCGTGAGACACGACTGGCAATGATTTTGACTGTGGAACACAGTAACGAGACTATATAACAAGTACTAAAACAGTGCAGTTTTTCCTACCAGCAATATCTACCGAAATGACGCCCGTGAAATGAAGGGCGCTGCGAAATAGGAGCGTATTGAGTGATAACAACCGGTATCATAACGAACGATTCGATATTTCAGGTTTTAACGACACTAAAAATAGTACAGGAAGGTCAATCGAGACCCTTACCTGCGGCAGTCGAGCTGGCGACGTTGTACAGAGCCGGCGACGTTGTACAAAACGAACGGGAAAGAAAACCACGAGAGAGACGTTTTGTCCGGATGGAAACGAAACACGAGCCGTCGGCCTAGTGACGTAGTGCCGCGCACCGGAAACCGACAAAGACCACAGGCGAGCGGGCTGGTTAAATACCCTCCGGGCTCCTCCCATAAATTCAGGCCACCACACTGGCCTTCTTACATATATCCTAGCCAATATTACTAATTACTTTATTTTAATCTCTGCTTTCCGTGACAGGGTCAGACCTTACAGATATTCTTATTATTATACTACAGCATTCAGTTTTCCACGTGCATGCTCCTGAAGAGTGGATGAATCCACGAAATGCATAGAGCTACTATATGCCATGTTTTATGCCAACTATATGTTTTACTTACTTAATGATCACTTGTAATGTGATTTGTATTTTTAGTGGTCAATTGTTATTGCTGTATGTCTATCCACTGTATGGAATATATTGGTCTTCTTGGTGTACTCATGATTATCCTCATGCAACAACATTCCAATAAATTTAAATGTTTTACACCTGCCTGCTTCATTTAAAGTCCCAACCCCCAGTCATCCTGATTGCATATATATATATATATAGATATATAAAAAATTTAGAAAATCTAAAAAAGCCATATATAAAACCACGTGTCTGCCATAGACTTGAATGTAGAACACTTGAACAAAGTCTCTGCCACAGACTTGAATGTAACTGAGGAGCGTAAGTAAATTTAGAGAGCTATCATATGGTACCAGTATCTCGCAGACGGTCCGGCGATACTGTACGAGTGCAGATCCATTTAGTGTCCTTCAACTGAGCCTCCAGGCTCCTTCAGAAGAGCCAGCCTTATGCATAGCCTCCTCCCGAAGAGTCCTTCCCTGGGTGCTTCTCCAGTTGCTGGGCCTCTCCTCAGGTGAGACGGCACCGGACCACCTTTGAATCCTGCTTTCAGTTACTTCGCCTCTGGCTATCCAGCCCCGAGACTCGGAATTGGATGGATCCGCACCCCGGGCCATGAGGGCCATGGGGGCTGGTCAGGAGGGCCAGGACCGGAACCCAGAAGTACGTGATGTCATTATCTTAAATACACTCTCCCAGAATGCACAGCAGGATGACACTCCCACTAGGCTGGTCCCGAGAAAGAATGGCATTCAATACACCTAGCTAGACCGCGTTCTCACACTTGCCAGTAGTGACAGCGACACCGGTGGCCAAGGAGAACCCAGTGCAACCCAGCAAGTCTGGTACTGAAACCATCATTTGGCATAATTAACCCCAAAACCCAACTGTGGTTTTAGGAATATTAAATTGAAAAAAACATATAGCACGTGCTCGCCAGGAGCCGGCGCTACATACTGTAGACACAGAGAGGAGGTCAGAGCAGTAGTGTTTTGTACCTTCTGGAATGAGTCATGTTGTAGGGTCTATTAATACTGGAGAGATATGCTGAAAAGTACCATGAAAAGTAGTTCCATGCTCACAGAACATGGGGAGCTGAATGGCGAACCAATCTGTTTATCTTCGCAAAGGCCTGTGTCTGCTATAGTCGTGTCATAATATATGTGAATTATACCAGGAAGAACAGTTACTGACAAATTATTGAAGTCATTGTATATGACGTTTGGTATAAGCTATTTCCACAGGGTGACACACTTTAACTTTTTTTGTAGGTTAAATAACACAGCAAGAGTTAACACCTGCTTGAGGCTGAAGCAGAGCTGTCTACGTTGTTTCAGTTCCTGTGGGTTTTATTTAACTGACTTGGCAACAGCTGTAAAAATGAATTGTTTTTGCAGTTCAGTCATACTTTGGTATTACAGTACGTACTTTGCCATTTAAAATGACGAATTACAGATAAAATAAGGCATTTTTTTCCTCCATTATGGTTTATTCATTCATGTTTTGACCTCTTGCACACTGTATTGATGTATGAGCAAAGGAAATCACATTGTTTTCACATTAATGCAACCCTGCGGTGCGATTTTGTTAGAGGTTCCTGTGCTACTTTGGTGCAATTTTAGTGCGATTTATCTCCATAGAATATGCTAACCACATGCAAAGCCACATCAACGTCACACTACATAAATGCACTGAATATCGCATCAAAAGCACAGCGCAGTAGTGTGAATTGAGCCTAAAAGCAAGATATAAACAGCTAACAGTTCTTTAACCACTTCAGCCCCGGACCATTTGGCTGGCCAAAGACCAGAGCACTTTTTGCGATTCGGCACTGCGTCGCTTTAACTGACAATTGCGCAGTCGTGCGACGTGGCTCCCAAACAAAATTGATGTTGTTTTTCCCCCCACAAACAGAGCTTTCTTTTGGTGGCATTTGATCACCTCTGCGATTTTAATTTTTTGTGCTATAAACAAAAAAAGAGCGCCAATTTTGAGAAAACTCAATATCTTTTACTTTTTGCTATAATAAATATCCTCAAAAAATATATAAAAAACTAAAAAATTTTTTCCTTAGTGTAGGCCAATACGTATCCTTCTACATATTATTGGTAAAAAAAAAATCGCAATAAGCTTTTATTGATTGGTTTGCGCAAAAGTTATAGTGTCTACAAAATAGGGCATAGTTTTATGGCATTTTTATTAATATATATTTTTTTTTTTTACTAGTAATTATTGTGATAATTTATTTTTGTCATTTATTGTGACTGCAACATTATTTCAGACAGATCGGACACTTTTGGAGCTATTTTGGGATCATTGTCATTTATACAGTGATCAGTGCGATTAAAAATGCATTGATTACTGCGTAAATGTCACTGGCAGTGAAGGGGTTAACCAGGAGGGGGCACTGAAGGGGTTAAGTGTGTCCTAGGTATGTGTTCCAACTGTAGGGGGATGGGCTACGTGTGTCCCGACACTGATCACCGCTCCCGATCACAGAGATGTGATCAGTGTCCTGTCACTAGGAGCACGAATGTAGTGATGTACTATGAGAGTATAAAGAGGAAATTTATTTCTCAAGCGCCACCCTTTAGATCCCTTTTTTGTGTTAGAAGAAGTTTGGCGAGTGTTGATTTGCGATTTTCAGATCATACAAAACAAATGCCATTTAAAATACATTTGGCATAACTCCATCAGTATCACCAGCAAAGCAGCTTCATTATTATCCCATTTAAGTGATGAGAATGTGCGCTGCATTTCGACATTTCATCAGCTGCCACATCACAAACGTAAATTCTAGATTACGAACAGTAGTGTACAAGACTGAACTCTTCCCAGTCGTTCCTTGATTCCGAACATGTGTGGTTGTACTTTTGGACTTTTGTGCGGCGATTTCTGTACTGACCATCTGAAAATCAGACGTTGAGTTCGCATCTGCCAAAAATTTTATAGCCTGCACATCCAGCTTTTGCCTGACGAAAAAGTCAAATCGGCTGTCGAAATCACCATACTAACGATTCGAAAATCCACAGACTGCGTGTCTTATGACTTTTCCCTTCTGATTTTCATATCTTGTGTACGAGGCCTTACAGAGGAGGTCTAGTGCTAGAATTACTGCCCATGATCTGATGTTTGAGGCCATACCTCACATGTGTGGGATGATCGCTATTTGCGTTTGCACGTTTGTCATTGTGCACTAGCAAGGGGGATGTGGGCACTTCAAAAAAATTTTTTTTATTATTATTAACCACTTCAATACCAGTCACTTAGACACCTTCCAATTTTCAGCTTTCAGCGCTTTCACACTTTGAATGACAATTGCGCAATCATACAACACTGTACTCATATGACGTTTTTTTTATCATTTTGTTCCCACAAAAAGAGCTTCCTTTTGGTGGTATTTGATCACCTCTGTGGTTTGTATTTTTTGCGCAACAAATAAAAAAAGACATAAAATTTAGAAAAAAAAAAAAAAGTTTTTCTTTTGTTTCTGTTAAATTTTTTTGTAAATAAGTAAATTTTCTTCTTCAATGACGGGCACTGATAAGGCGGCACTGATGAAGTGGCATCAATGAGTTGGCACTGATGAGGTGGCACTGACAATGGGCACTGATAGGTGGCACTGGTATTCGGCACTGATGGGCACTCATAGGCGACACTGATGGGCACTCAGGCAGCACTGATGGGCACTTGTTGGTGGCGGTACTTATGGGTGGCACTGATGGACACTGGGTGGCACTGATGACACTGATGGGTGGCATTGCTGGGCATCATGTTATATAATGATGCCAGTGCCCATTTGTGGGCACTGATTGGCACAGATTGGGCATAATTTGCACATGTGGATGGCCATGGGGTACATACCTGGCCATCCACATGTTGCCCCCTTCCCTGGTGGTCCAGGGAAGGGGGGAATCAGCGCAGACCCCCCCTGTCAGGAGAGCCACTGATCGGCTCTCCTCTACTCACATCTGTCAGACGCGAGTGAGGAAAAGCCGATCAATGGCTTTTCCTGTTGACTTCGTGATCAGCTGTGATCATGTGATAAAGAGCCTCTGTCAGAGGCTCTTTAACAAAATTGGTGGAACGGTGTGTCAGACTGACACACCGTTTCACCGATCGCCGTGATGCTTGCTCCCACATGAGCGTGTCGGCTGTTATCCTGAAGGACTTCATATGACGCCCAGTCAGGATAATTGAACCCCCTCCGGGGCCGTAATTTTGCTATAGGCCGGACGGGAAATGTTTTATATATATATATTTTCACACTGTTGCTTTCATTTTCCTTTTATCGCTGTCACAAGTAATGTAAACCTCTTTTGTGACAATAATGGGTGGTGACGGGTACTCTTTATGGAGGGATCTGGGCCATTGACATCCGGATAAACCAGACGTGATTTCATGTAATCGCTTTCAGGTTACTATACTGCACTGAACAGACGATCAAAGCTGATCCTGGTGGAATGAGAGAGCCCCAGCAAGTTCCCTACTACTGCTTGTAATGGCAGGTGATTGGCCAGTTAGCCTCTCCAATTGCTATTACAAGAGAGCTGACCATTGGCTCTAAAAAAAACGGTACCGGCTGTGGCTGCAGGAATCATCCCAGTAAAACCACTGAAAGTCCAGCAAAAAGTGGCCATACATGGACAATCTGGGTGCTGGCCACCATAGTCTGTTTCCTCTCTCCATTAAAAATATGAAAGATTGTGGCTGATATTGTTTCATATTTTCAAACAGTTTTAATGAGTTTTTTCTGATGATATGATGTTTTAAGTGATGTATACACATATATTTTTGGAAATATGTTATTTAGATCACATTAAAACTTTGGGTTTATTGCAACATTTCAATATCATGATAATATGAGTATTATGTTTTTACACATTTCAGTAGAGGTTGGTAGCGCTGCATGTTCCTTTCACTGAGAATTTTATGCCTCGCCACATGGCAAGAAGTGTCCATGTACATTACGCTTTCCTTCTAAAAACTTGGCTGGTGATACATTGTAGAATAAAATTCCCTTCTAGATTGTAAGCTCTAACGAGCAGGACCCTCTGATCCCTCCTGTATTGATTTGTATTGTAAGTGTACTGTCTGCCCTCATATTGTAAAGCGCTGCGCAAACTGTTGGCGCTATATAAATCCTGAATAATAATAATAATATATTGAGAATCTTCCTGTAATGTTGCAAAGGCCAAAAAGCATCTAAAGAAGATGAAGGTGTGATATCGTTTTTTTTTAGTATACTGGTGTTTGTATTACATGAAGGTTAATAAATTTCTGTCTCCCTTTGAGTAAAGAATGAGTTGCAATTAACATTAACTCAAAGCATGTGCCTACTAGAAGTATGTTATGGACCCCTTTAAATAGACCAAAATTCCTAAAGTGCCTTTTAAAACTAACCTCCTACTGAGATTGCCAAAACGCTTTGTTTTGCACACTGTGGAATAGCGACATAGATGGAATTTCGGGAAGTATCTGGCAACAGCTGTGACAAATGTTTTGTTTAGGTGCATAAAAATTCCATACCAAGTCCTCTCTTCCTTGAGAGACAGAGCAGCCATTAGGACAAACGTCTCCTAGAGCTACAGGATGAAGCGCCATCCTTTTTCCGGTGCCCTGTCCTGTTGTCTTGGATGGGCTCAGCGACTGGGAAAGGATAAAGAGCACTGTTCATGTGCAGCCTTTGGGAAATGGACAGCTCCCCCCTCCTGTACCTGTAGGGGGCACTTATCCTAACGGCTGTAGGAAGACCTGTAAATCAGTTGCAGTTTTGCCAGTAGGCTTCTATTACCGCAAATAAGGTCCACCCACAGGTATGTTACCAGAGGAGAGACATGATTATACGACCATATTAGCATAGGGTGCTGCTATGAAAAAAAGTGTGACTGCATACTGTGGGGGTTATTTACTAAAACTGGACCATGCAAAATCTGGCGCAGCTCTGCAAAGAAACCAATCAGCTTCCAGGTTTTATTGGCAAAGCTTAATTGAACAAGCTGAAGTCCCCTCCTTCTGGTGCTTCATGGCAGCTTCCCCTGTGTCTCCTCTCTCCTCCTCCCCAGCAGCCAATTGGATCACTTCTTCTCTCGGCCAATTGGGTGATGGGTCTAGGACCTGCTTTTTGATTGTTCAGGAGGAGAATCAGAAAGACAATAGCGAATTTTAATTCTCTCTTGTCACACAACTGGGTGGGCTTGGGGTGCAGTGCTCTGCGCCCAAAGCTCACCCTTTTTTGAAGCCTATTAGAGCCTCTGGCTTTAATCACTTGATTCGAAAAAAAAACATTGGAATCCGTGGGTCCGGCGCGCACCATGTAGATTAGGGGCCGGACGCATGGATTAGGGGGATGGATTACGGGCTGCCACTGCTGGCCCTACACAGTTCACATCTCAGCCACTTCAGCAGAAAGCGGGCGAGATTTGAACCATTAGTGGGGCAGGCTGAATGAAACAAATTGATCAAACAATCAACTTGGGTGCAACCAGCCTGCTGGATTCTCTTATCCCTAATGGCTGCTATAGCCACTAGCGATAATCACTTCTCCCAGCAGGGAAAGCTTTCCCCACCTGTCCCCCTGCTGGGAGAAGACAATGGCCCAGCAGGAGGGATTCCCGCATCAACACTGTTTTGATGGGGGAATCAAGCAAATTTCTCGATTTCCAACAATTCGCTCCATGTATGTATGAAGAAATTCACTCCGCTTATGGTCGGTCTAACTCTTTAGGACAAGAATCCTCAGACTTTCTAAACTAAGGGCCAGTTCACTGTACTTTAGACCCGGGGGGGGGGGGGGGCAGATTTTGGCCAGTGTGGAAGTAGAAAATTCACTGGCATCATTGGTTTGTGGATGTAAACAATCCCCAGACTTGGTGGTCAGTGAAAGCATAACATGCTCCAGGGTTGCTGAGCAGTGGGAAAAATAAATAAATCCTAGAACCTGTGGTTAGTAGGAGAAAGAAAAACGGCCCATCATTGATGTCAGTGGAAGGAATAGTGCTACATGGTTTGTGTCAGTGGAAAAAAAAAAAGTGTTACAGAATTGATGTCAGTGGGAGGAATAGTACCCCTTCAGTGGTTACATGTTCAGAAATAGTGCCCCATCATTGGTGTCAGTAACAGGAACAGTGCCCCACCATGGACTTTAGTGGGAAAAACCGTTATCCATTGTTGGTGTCAGTGGCATGAATAGTGCCCCATCATTGGTGTAAGTGGGATGAATAGTGCCCCAACATTGGTGTCAGTGGGATGAATAGCGTCCCAACATTGGTGTCAGTGGGATGAGTAGTGCCCCACCATTGGTGTCAGTGGGATGAATAGTGCCCCAACATTGGTGTCAATGGGAGAAATAGTGCCCTCTTGTTGGTGTCAGTAAGAGGAATCATGCCCCAAGTGCCAGTTAACAGCAAGCATGGGGCTTCATTCAATCCATGGGCTGCAGTTTGGGGCTCACTGCTTTAGGAGATGGATTTCAATGTTTAGGAAGTTTATTGTAGATGCATATGTACCTAGAAGTAGATACAAGTCCATATTCTTTGAATATTCATTATGCTGTTATGAATTAGGTTAGTGTAGATAAGTAGTAGTAAGCATTCTTGGGTGCAGAGTTATGCGATAGACTGTTGGCATTACATTTGAAATTATGATGTTGCAGCAAAAGAAGAGTTATGCCATGGGATTTTTCACGACGGATGTTGGCTCAAACTTGTCTTGCATACACACGGTCACACAAAGTTGGTCCGAAATTCTGAACGTCAAGAATGCGGTGACGTACAACACATACGATGAGCCGAGAAAAATGAAGTCCAATACCCAGTGCTGCTCTTTTGCTTTATTCCGAGCATGCGTGGAACTTTGTGCGTCGGAATTGTGTACACACGATCGGAATTTCTGACAACGGATTTTGTTGTCAGAAAATTTTAGATCCAGCTCTCAAATTTTTGTGTGTTGGAAATTCCAATGGAAAAAACTGATGGAGCCCACACACGGTCAGAATTTCTAACAAAAAGCTCCCATCGAACATTTTCCATTGGAAAATCCTATTGTGTGTACAGGGGTGAGAGAGCTTCACTCTGGTATCAGATACAGGTAGGTGTGTTTTATTCATGTGTCATAATATTTTTATTTTATTTTTGCCTGCCAAAATAATATCTAGTTCTGTGCAGTCAGTGCTGTGATCCAGACAACAGAATCCTGCAGTTCTTGAGATTTCTGATGACATTGCAGTTGAGTGATCTAGAGTCTGTCCCAACCAGATCTAGAACCTATCCCAGCCTTCACTTTGGTTTCTGTGCCTTGAGTCACTAACCTGAAAAACCAGTATAGCGATAGCCCTTGTAAACTTTTACATGACACGCTAAGCCCTTGTACACATTGTCGGACATTCCGACAACAAAATCCGTCGGATTTGTTCTGACGGATTTTGTCCGAAACTGGTGTTGCATACACACGGTCGGACAAAGTTGATGGAAAATCCGATCGTTCATAACGTGATGACGTTATTTAGTTACGACGGGCTACGTTCAGGCTAGTAGCCAATAGCTTTGGTCTAAGAATTTAATCTGAGCATGCGTGGCACTTTGTCTGATCTCTACAAACGATCAGACAAAGTCAGATCGGATCATGTTGTCAGAAAATTTTTATATCCAGCTCTCAAACTTTGTTGGTCGGACATTCCGACAGAAAAAGTCAGACGAAGCCCACACCCGGTCGGATTATCTGACAACACAGTCCGATTGGACATTTTCTGTCGGAATGTCCGACCGTGTGTACAAGGGCTTAGACATAAGGAATTCTGACACTCATTTACAGCAGGCATGTTCCTAGTCTATGGCTCCCAAAGTACTACGCCAAACACAGCCAGACAACAAGTACTGGTATTTTTGTAAAAGAAGTTTAGTGGTAGGGTGGCTTTAAATACTTGGTATCCAAGCAGCAGTAGCAACACAAAATTCAGCAAACAAGCTCATCTCCAGTATTTGAGAGGGTAAACAGCCTATGCCATTTGTAAAGTAGCAAAATCTAAAGCCTTATCGCATTTACTGGAAAGATCTATGTCTTCCAAAGTGTTATGCCTCATACACATGACTGTTTTTCCCGTCGGAATAACCTCTGAAGGTTTTTCTGACAATGTTCCGACGGAGTTCTGCTGAAACTGTTGTGCGTACACACGATCACCGCAAAGTCCGACTGTTAAGAACGCGGTGATGTACAACACGTACGACGGGACTAGAAAGAGGAAGTTCAGTAGCCAGTAGCTTCCGTCTCGTACTTGCTTCAGAGCATGCATCGTTTTTGCTCCGTCGGAAGAGCATACAGACGAGCGTTTTTTCCGATAGGAATTGGTTCCATCGGAAATATTTAAAACATCTTCTATTTCTAGGTCCGTCAGAATTTTCGTTAAAAAAAAGTCAGATGAGGCACACACATGATCGGAATATACGATGAAAAGCTTCCATCTGACTTTTTCTGTTGGACATTTTGCTCATGTATATGCGGCATTACAGAACGTCTCAGGGAAGTAGCTACCAGGGCCGGATTAACATAGGGGCTATTGGAGCTGAAGCTCCAGGCCCCTTTCTCCAGATAGGCCCATTTGCCCAAAAAAAAAAAAATCAAAAAAAAAAAAAAAAAAAAAAGATCGACTTCGAGGATTGTAGCTCGGTGATCAGGAGTCACAGAGACCCCATATTTGGGGGGTAGGTAGCTGAAGACCCACCCCACCACTGGTTAAAATATGGGGCTGCTATCATCTATGGTTCCGGAGATACAGGGCTCCTTGCACAGCCTGTCAGAAGCTACATACAGAGCAGCAGTATATATACAAGCTGGAACACTCTGCAGCAGACTGAGAGGATGAACTCACAGAGCTTATAATAATTATTTGTATATTACTTATGATAATTAACCCCTTGCCACCCAGGCCCATTCTGAGACTTCTCTCCAACGTGTAAAAATCATAATTTTTTTTATGCTAGAAAATTACTCAGAACCCTCAAGCATTATATATTATTTTAGCAGACACCCTATGGAATAAAATGGTGGTCTTTGCAACTTTTTATGTTGGAAAGAAACTGTTTCATTCATAAAAAAAAAAAACACTAAAATTAGGACGATTTTTTGTTGTGTACTAAGCGATGCTTTAAATTTTTTTACAGGTTACATGTTTAGAGTTACAGAGGAGGTCTAGTGCTAGAATTATTACTCTCGCTCTAACGATCATGGCGTATGTAACCTGTGTGTATCTGGCTCTGATACTAACCAGTGCCTACCCAGGGACTGACTAGTATCTCTCTCCAGCCTGTCCCCACACACCCTCTCACCTGCTGACCTGTGAATGGGGCAATCACTCCCACAGTGTTATTGTGTTCTGCCAGTGAATACAATGATTAGTGTTGCTAACTATAGCTGGCAGCACTGATTATTTTGAGGAAAACCTGGCAGGCTGGTTGTACTCAAGTCGGTTAATAGGTTGACTTGTGTAAAACCAGCTAGCCCATACATAGATCGACTATGGCTGGTCTCTGCTTAATTGGTGTAATTTCAGTCCATGTCTGGCCCGCTTAACCACTACGCAGTCCCTAAACATCCTTCCACAAACCTTTACATTTTTCCTTCCCAGATTACTTCATCCTCCTCTCCTATACATAGTGCCCACTGTCATACTCTCCACACTTCTCTCCTATACATAGTGCCCACTGTCATACTCTCCACACTTCTCTCCTGTACATACTGCTCACTGTCATACCCTCCACACTTCTCTCCTATACATAATGCCCGCTGTCATATCCCACACACTCCTCACCTGTACATAGTGCCCGCTGCCATACACTTCTCTCCTGTACATAGTGTCCACTGTTGTACCCTCCACACTCCTCTCCTATACATAGTGCCCACCGCCATACCCTCCACACTCCTCTCCTATACATAGTGCCCACCGCCATACCCTCCACACTCCTCTCCTATACATAGTGCCCACCGCCATACCCTCCATACTCCTCTCCTGTACATACTACTCACTGTCATACCCTCCACACTCCTCTCATATACATAGTGCCCACTGTCATACCTCCACCACTTCTCTCCTATACATAGTGCCCACTGTTATACCCTCCACACTCCTCTCCTGTACATACTACTCACTGTCATACCCTCCATACTCCTCTCCAATACATAATGCCCACTGTCATACCCTCCACACTCCTCTCCTATACCTAGTGCCCACTGTCATACCTTCCACACTCCTCTCCTGTACATACTACTAACTGTCATACCCTCCATACTCCTCTCCTATACATAGTGCCAATCGTCATACCCTCCCTCCACACTCCTCTCCTGTAATTACTGCTTACTGTCCTACTCTCCACACTTCTCTCCCGTACATAGTGCCCACTGTCATACCCTCCACACTCTTCTCTTATACATAGTGCCCAATGTCATACCCTCTACACTCCTCTGCTGTGCATACTGCCCACTGTCTTACCCATCACACTCCTCTCCTGTACACAGTGCCTTCTGCCATACCCTCTGCACTCCTCTCATGTACTCATGTACATAGTGCCCACTGTTAGACCCTCCACATTCCTCTCCCTCACCTGCACATACTTCCCACTTTTATACCATCCATACTCCTCCCCTATGCCTCTTACCCACGAAAACTGTTCTTTATAATTATACTGAATATCCCCAATGTTACCAGCTCTAGAATGGGCACGTTTGTCAGTTCAACTAAAGGAAATCTCACAGTCCTCATATTTGTTCTGCCCCATTTTTAGTACTTATTTCATTTTGTAATTACTATTGTGATGTATAGAGGAACATGGGGGATGTCAGCTACTCTAAATATAGCACTTGTAAAAAAAGCGTCCCTGAAAATATTTTTGAAATGTTGACAACCATGTACTTAGGCACTGCCCAAGGGCCACAGGGTCAGTAGAGGCCCCATTAGAGGCTCCGTGATAGTAAAGCAGTAGTAAACTTTTCTAACAGTACTACTTTTTAGAGGCCCTGGGGTAGGTTATGGCATAATGTACAAGTATGCCCAGCATATTAGCACATTAGGGCACACTTAAATTGTCAGACTGAGCCCTCCAGTGCTGTGCTGTGATCAGTCCAGCGGGGCCCGGGCACTTCCCTCGGTCTTCCTTCTGGGTTCTGTGCCTTCCGTCATTTGCCTTGGCCAGGCTGCGTTGATGTCATTCCCACACATGCTCATGTGCATCCTCTCTCTCTCATCCCCTCCTTTCTCTCTCATCCTCCCTCCCTTACCCCTCACACCTCTTTCATCCCCTTTCTCTCTCTCTCTCTCATCCTCCCTCTCTCTCTTTAATTTAATTTGTTATAACAAAAAATAGTTAGCATTTTTATTTATTTATTGTTTATAAAAGGCCCCACCAAAATCCTCAGCACCAGGCCCATGATGTTCTTAATCTGGCCCTGGTAGCTACACATGATAGAGTCGTGTAGTAAAATCATTATAAGGCAGTGTGGCCATTGACCCGCTTTGGAGACTTTCCTCACTTCTTGTATTTGTGATTGATAGTCAATAAAACAGAAGGTGAGGGAAATTCACCCCAGTGGTAATAGGTTGAACAAAACAAAAACAAAAAAAACAGATGCCCACAATTGTGTTCTGATAGTGAGGATTCCCGGGACGCCACCCCATCAGAATACACAAATTAGTTCTGCAACCTTTGGCTGAAGGTACTGATCAAATGCTGGTTTTCCAGCAGGACCATTGGACAGAAGCCAGTTGTTAGACTGACTTCTGTTGATCAGACAGGGGTACACACACGTACCAACATTTGTCTGATTCCTGCTGCTGAACTGACTGATATTCACTCTGTGTATACCCAACTAAAGCTAAAAGCCTTCTGGAGATCAGTTTTCACAGCAAGTCCACTGTTACCAGCTAAGGCAGGCGTCTCCAAACTTTCTAAACAAAGGGCCACTTTACTGTCCTTTAGAATCTAGGGACCAGTGGAAGTGGAAGAATCTCAATGGCAGTGGAAAATATCTCTTGGTGGTCAGTGGGAGTAAAAGATTAATAGGAGCCTGTGGTCAGTAGTGCCCCATCATTGGGAGGAATAGTGTCCCATCTTTATGTAGCACCCTCTTGCTAGGCTGCCAGTTTTTTGGGGGGTTAGGCAAATTCTTTAGCTCTCCTGTAACCAGCAGAGCTGTGTGTGTGTGTTGTAAGTTGCTCTGTGCTCTACAGGCTGTTTGTCCAGCTACTTCCCGTTGTTCTGTGGAGCTTTCCAGAGCATAGTGGGTGGAAGAGCTGGATGGTCAATCTGAATATTTATGCAGCCCCAGCCAATCCCTGGAGAGGTGTGTCCAGATGGTTGGGGAGCATATAAATAGTCTCAGGGTTTTTTTCCAGGAGGAGAACTTCCTATTCAGGGAGGGCTGATTGGCTTCCTGGCTGCATTGCTGGAGCACCACCCTGCATCTCAGGATCTGAGCCATTGCTGAGAGGGTCTGTTCAGCCACCAGTCTTCAATGGACCAAGTGGGGTACCACACTGAAGACCTGCCCTGGGAGTACACAGGGAGAGCCAGTCTACTGGAATCAGAGTGCATGCTATACCAGAAGGACACTGTGAGTACTGACCCAGAAGAGGATAGGATCTCAGTGACTGTCTGCTTTAGCACCTCTGCTGCTACACAAACTGCAAGGCTTGCCTGGCCTGGGTCATTGATACTGGTGCCCCAATCCTGACCACTTAATGTCTCACTGCTTAAGGAACTGTTCAGCAGAGCCACGAGGTGAGAGAGTGTCCTCAGTTGTTCTAATTAGCAATGTGGAGTATCCTGCAGCTCCCTAAACCTTATCCCAGTTGTCACAGTAATAAATATCAACAAAAAGGCAACCCTTATGGACTGGTTTTCTAAGTCAGAGTGTGAAAATGCTGTTTGCCTGGCTGCTGTGTTAGCCAAAATCAAACCTGGGACGTTAAATTAGCAGCTTTACTCCAGGGCAGTGCCACATTTAGCCCTGGTTCACATTGTAGTGATTTGGCATGCGATTTGACATGCCAAATCAGCGGCTATTGCCGGTGTTCTGGCAGATAGTGTCCTGCCATCATGTAGTGTTCGCCCCGCACTGCGCATGCGCAGTACGGGGCAGAAGAAGCTTCGGAAAATCTCCGAAGATGAACGGCGCCTGCGCCGTGAGTGGAGGTGGTAGCCCCCCATCCAAGCGGACATAGGGTTGTGAAAATTAGAGGGCCCCTCGCGGGCGAGCTTCGCTCGCCACGCTTCGAGCTCGGCTCTTTTTATTCTAACTCTATGTCCACTTGGATGGTGGGGATAGAACCTGGACTCACGGCGCAGGCGCCGTTCATCCTCGGCTATTTTCGGAATCTGTGTGTGCTGTGTACAGAGCACACTATCTGATGGGGGACCATATATGATAGGACACCGGCAATGGCGCCGTCCGAAACGGTCTGCTGCATTTGCGGTGCCGCACCGATTCCCAAAAGTAGTTTCCTGACGCATCATGGCAGCACACACATTGGGTTGTGACTCCGCCTCCACAACCTGATAGGACCGGTTAGCTATAAGATTTGAAGAGGAGCCAAACGTTGCATTCTCCTTTTTTTTCCTCACCTGGTAGGACGATCGTTTGATCTGGATCGGTTAGAAGCAAGGAACCCCCCTTACCACTGCACCCCAGCTAGGTTAGCCTCTCCTACCTGGAAGCCCAGTCCGTACAGTCTCTAAATGAGCTACAAGATGGGAAGCCCCACTCTGATGGTCTCAGGGGCATGTTGGGGACCACTGCCTTAGAGAATACTGCATTAAAGCATTGTTACTGCAAAATGCTAGGTGTTCTTGGCACAATTTGTTGCATGTATGGATATACAGTACAAAAGTAAATACAACCCTCACATTTTTGTAAATATTTTATTATATCTTTTCATGTGACAACACTGAAGAAATGACACTTTGCTACAATGTATAGTAGTGAGTGTACAGCTTATATAACAGTGTAAATTTGCTGTCACCTCAAAATAACTCAACACACAGCTATTAATGTCTAAACCACTGGCAACAAAAGTGAGTACGCCCCTAAGTGAAAATGTCCCAATTGGGCCCAATTAGCTTTTTTCCCTCCCCGGTGTCATGTGACTTGTTGGTGTTACAAGATCTCAGTTGTGAATGGGGAGCAGGTGTGTTACATTTGGCATTGTCACTCTCACTCTCTCATACTGGTCACTGGAAGTTCAACATGGCACCTCATGGCAAAGAACTCTCTGAGGATCTGAAAAATTGCTCTGCATAAAGATGGCCTAGGCTATAAGAGGATTGCCAAGACCCTAAAACGGAGCTGCAGCATGTTAGCCAAGACCATACAGCAGTTTAGCAGGACGGGTTCTACTCAGAACAGGCCTCGCCATGGTCGACCAAAGAAGTTGAGTGCACATGCTCAGTGTCATATCCAGAGGATGTCTTTTGGAAATAGACATATGAGTGCTGCCAGCATTGCTGCAGAGGTTGAAGGGGTGATGGGTCAGCCTGTCAGTGCTCAGACCATACGTGGCACACTGCATCAAATTGGTCATCATGGCTGTCATCCCAGAAGGAAACCTCTTCTAAAGATGATGCACAAGAAATCCCACAAACAGTTTGCTGAAGACAAGCAGACTAAGGACATGGATTAATGGCTGTGTGTTGAGTTATTTTGAGGGGACAGCAAATTTACACTGTTATACAAGCTGTACACTCACTACTTTACATTGTAGCAAAGTGTCATTTCTTCAGTGTTGTCACATGAAAAGATAGAAGAAAATATTTACAAAAATGTTAAGGGTGTACTCACTTTTGTGAGATACTGTATATACTTTTATATTATCCCAAATTATTTTCAAAGCATAGGCATGTGCAGGGAGTGTGCTGGGTGTGCCTGGGCACAACCTAATCACCTCCATGCAGCGTATAATCCACCTGCTGCCCCCCTCCCCCCCAACCCAACAGGGCTGCCAGCTTCCCTCCTCTCCTCTCCTGCCAGCTGCTGCTACAAGCACAAAGGGACGTGTTTCAGGATGTCATTTGCTGGCCTCTTCCTTTTCCGAATGAACACAGTTAGTGATCAGTACGATTGCTCACTCTGTCCATTCATAACTGAATCATAGCGAACTGGGTTTACTATGATTCAGTTTGTGAATAAACAGGAAGCCCCCATTAATTCGATGTTTAGTGCAACTGCGGCTATAGAGAAAGTAACTTGGTAATCTCTGTTCTCAGTGCCTTTCTCATTCTCAAACGTGAGACATCAGGGATCTGTTTAGACCCCTGATATTTCACCAATGCCTCCCAACAGGGCTTCTAAAAAAATAATAATAAAAATACAAAAAAATGTAAAAAATAATACAATTGTAAAAAAAAAAGAAACTGAATAATACTAAAACAAAATAAAATTATAAAAAAAAAATAACAAAACAAAAAAAAAAAACGCTAACTCTGTCCACTGCCTTACTGACACCAATCTCTGCCCTACTGACACTGTTCATGTGTTAATACATTTTAAAATGCTTTTTTACATTTATTTATAAGAGTGTGTGTGTGTGTGTGTTATATAGTGTACAAACACGTATGCTTGTTTGAGCTTTGGGGTGCACACCCTAATGCCATAGGCTGGGCACACCTATGTTGCAAAGTGCTATTTGTGCTTCAATTCAATTCAATTCAACACATTGCAACAAAAAGTGCAATGGTTAGATGAGACTAAAATGGCCACAAAGCCAAACGATATGTCTGGTGGAAATCCAATACAGCTCTCCATCCAAATAACACCATTCCCACAGTAAAGCATGAAGGTGGTAATATCCTGTTATGGGGGTGTTCCTCTGCAGCAGGATAGAAGAAACATGGTACAAAGGGTAAACCGCGCTACTCAAACAGCAAAAGAAAGTAACCTATAAGCAGCAACCCTAATCGTAATACTCCGATATCAAACTAAATAGGTGAACAAAATGAGCTGCGCTAAAAACAAAAAATTATATACCTAAAACCTAATCCAAAACTATACCGATATAGAAAAGAACAATATTAAGTGACGAAAATATGATTAGTAAATAGTATACATAAATGCTATCATATCATCATATAAGTGAATAAAGTGTATACTAGATCTGAAATGAAGTTAACATAAATAATATAGAAAAAACCCCCCACAAAAATTAATGTATATTAAAACAAAAATTGTGTGTGCTAAATCTAAACCAATAAAATTAGCAAAAATAGTAATCAAAAGCAATAAAGAGTTCATATATAATGAAGAAAAAATTGTCCAAAAAGTATTGTTGATTCCTCAAAATTGATATTAAAGTGCAAAAATATCCACAAATGCGTGTATATAGAAAATAATCAAAACAATCCTCCACCAGTGAGAAGAGGGGCCGCTTACCAGAGTTTTAGATCCCAGTGTTAGTGAGATCAGTAAGGCAACAGCACAGAGGTTTCTGGATAAACCGTCACAGGCACCACACCGTTTGCATCTCCAATACGAAGGCTCCAATCGGGAAACGAAGGTATCGTAGATTGCTGACACCACGCTGCTTCTATCTCCAATACGAAGCCTCCAGTCAGGAAACGAGGGTATCGTGGATCATGTATAAAAAATCAAAGGCACTCGCATAGCGTAAAACCACTTGGTTTAATGAAATAGAATAAAAAAAATTTACACTCACATATGTATAGAAAAAACGATCACATAAAAAACGAGCCGGCCGGACTCGTGTGCCGCCCGCACTTCCTGGTTGGGCGTAGAATGCAGAGACGTCAGAACGCCTATCTCCCTACGTGCGTTTCGTCACGAACGGACGTGTTCACGGGATGCGGGACGGCGTTCTGACACACCGCCTATATACAAAATCCTAAACAAACAGCCTCGGTCTGAGCTCCATGTTGTCCTCTCAATCCACCATGTTAGGTGAGGGAAGAAACATGGATGGGGCAAATACCATCAAATTCTTGAGGAAAATCTGCTGCCCTCTGCCAGAAAGTTGTCAATGGAAAGCTGGTTTACCTTCCAACATAACAATGACCCAAAGCACACAGCAAAAATGGCCACACGGTGGTTGAAGGAGAAAAAGGTGAATGTCCCTTGCATGGCCTAGTCAGAGCCCAGACTTAAACCCCATTGAAAATCTTTGGCATGACTTGAAGACTGCAGTCCACAAATGGTCCCCATCAAATTTAACTGAACTTGAGAAGTTCTGCAAAGAAGAGTGTGCCAAGTGAGTAAAGATATCCCAACAGACTTAGGCCCCTTTCACACATGCGGACGATATGTCCGTATTTCATCCATCCGTTTGCGGATGAAATATGGGCATACATTCATCCCTATGGGATAGCGGGTGTCTGCGGATGAACATCCGCAGACACCTGATTTCGTCCGCCTCCGCTACTGTCCGATTCTGCAGACGGAGGAAAATCCTATTTTTCTATCCGTCTGCAGAGCGGATCGGATTAACACGGACAGATGGTCCGTGAGCATCCGAATCCCATAGAGGAGAGCGGAGAGCTGACAGGGCGGTCCCCGCACAGTGTGCGGAGACCGCCCTGTCCGCAGCCAGCTCAGCGGGGACAATGGAGCGATCCCTGCTGAGCGAGCGGATCATCACGGGGCGGATCATTACTGATCCGTCCTGTGTGAAAGGGGCCTAAGGCTCCGTTCACACAGGGGGCGACACGAGGCGACACGACTTGCCGTGCCGCGACCTGACAAGTCGCCCCCGTTCTGTACTACGGAACCGTTCTAAGAGGAGCGACTCGAGTCGCTCCGACTTAGAAAAAAGGTTCCTGTACTACTTTTGAGCGACCTCGGGGCGACTTGCATTGACTTCTATACTTTGCAAGTCGCCGCTGAGGTCGCGGCACGGCAAGTCGTGTCGCCTCGCATCGCCCCCTGTGTGAACCGAGCCTAAGGGCCGGTTCACACAGCGAGGCGCGGCGAGGCGTCTCCGACTTGCCTCGCCGCGACCTGCGGGGACCTCAGCGGTGACTTGCAGAGGACTTCTGTATAGAAGTCAATGCAAGTCGCCCCCGAAGTCGCCCAGAAGTAGTACAGGAACCTTTTTTCTGAGTCGGAGCGACTCGAGTCGCTCCTCTCAGAACGGTTCCATTGTACAGAACGGTGGCGACTTGCGGGAGCGAGGCGAGCCTGAGTCGCATCGTCTCGCTGTGTGAACCGGCCCTAAGGCTGCATTCACACTTGAGCGTAGCGTTTTCAAGCGTTTTTTGCGGCGTTTTTTACCGCGATTTGCGGCGTTTTTTTACCGCGATTTGCGGCGTTTTTTACCGCGATTCGCGGCGTTTTTTTACCGCGTTTTGTCGCGAATTTGTGCAGGGCAAAAGGTCACCAATGTTAAAAGAAGAAAAACGCCCAAATCAGCCCGATTCGCGCGACAAAAAAGGGTCCGGAACTTGTTTGAGCTTCAGGCGTAGGGCTTCAGGCGACTTGGAGTGGAGATGTGAACCATCTCCATTGAGAATAATGGATTTTTTCCCCTCCAGCGTTTTGTAGCTTCAGGCGTCAAGCTACAAAACGCTCAGGTGTGAATGGGGTCTTAAGGCTGGAATTAAAGCAAAAGGTGGTTCAACAAAATACTGACATAAGGGGGTGATTCTTTTTCCAACTCAGTGATTCTGTTTTAGAATTGTTTTTTTTTTTTTACAAAGTAAATACAGCTAGATAAAACAAAAGACGGTGTCTGTCTTCATTTCAGACTGCAAAACAACCAAATGTGATTATTTTAAAGGTAGGTGTTTATTTTCTATGCCCACTGTATAGCCACCTCAGAGCTTGTTTAGATGAGAATATACTTGCGATGCAATAGCATGTCCATTAATCTGGCCATTGTAAGGTACTGTAAATTGTGCTGCCCATGTTGTGACCCCATTTACATTTTTGCAGTGATTTTGCATGCACATTGCTGCATTTTTGTTTGGGGTCTAAAACGTACCGGCTTCATTTTTCCAGCACGCAGCAAGGCGATGCATATGTTTCTATTTTGCATGTGTTTTTAGTGCTTTTAGGGGCAGGTTAATCTGAAATTTTGGAGCTGTCACCAAAACAATAGGTGAGGGTAAAACTTCCAATGGGAACACCTTTTCAGTGGCAACTGTTTAAGAGGGGGCGTCCCCTCACTTTGTATAGATTTCCTTCCACATCCTGTTGTGTTTTCCAGAACAGGAAGCTAAATTTTGCCAAAAGAACAGAGCAAATCTGGAAAAAAGACATTATACATACACTTTAGACATACAATTCATAGATCATTTTTTGATTACACAAATCTGGAGAGACAGGGAAAGTAGGTTGAAGTGACTGGCTTGGGTAGCCTTCTAACTGCTTGAGAAAGCCGCATGTTTGCTGGCAAAAACCTATGTATTCGTCTGTTGTGTTCTCTTCTGTAGGGCAGAGATAACTTTCTCATGGATTAAAAGAGTTTGTGGTATAATTTTGTTTTTCCTTGCCACTTCCTTTAAAACCATGACATTCACAATATGTTTTGAATCATTATTAGATACACAATATTACCAAAAGTATTGGGACGCCTGCCTTTACACCCCACATGAACTTTAATGGCATCCCAGTCATAGACCTCATACACACGATATGAAAATCAGAAGTGAAAAGTCGTAAGACAAGCTGTCTGTGGATTTTGGGATCGTTAGTATGGTGATTTGACTTTTGGCGGATGTGAACTCAACGTCTGATTTTCGGATGGTCAGTACAGAAATCGTTGCACAAAAGCCGAAAGTATAACCATGCTCGGAATCAAGGAACGAGCCGGAAGAGTTTGGTCTTGTAAACTAGCGTTCGTAATCTAGAATTTACATTTGTGACGTGGCAATTGATGAATTCTCCAAATGCAGTGCACATTCTCATCTTCTTTAATGGGATAATAATGAAGCTGCGTTGCTGGTGATACTGATGGAGTTATGCCAAACGTATTTTAAAAAGACATTTGTTTTGTTCGATCTGAAAATTGCAAATCAACGATCACCAAACTTCTTCTAACATGAAGTAGAAGGGGCCTAAAGGGTGGTGCTTGAGAAATGAGCTTCCTCTTTATACTCTCATAGTACGTCACTACGTTTGTGTTTCTCAAACGACAATTTGTGGATAGTATGTTAGACAAAATCCTGCACACGTGCTTTTGACAAAAATCAGACGCTCGGTCATACAACAAACAAACCGTGTGTATGAGGCCTTAGTCCATAGGGTTCAATATTGAGTTAGTCCACCCTTTGCAGCTATAACAGCTTCAACTCTTCTGGGAAGGCTGTCCACAAGGTTTAGGAGTGTCTATGGGAATGTTTGACCATTCTTCCAGAAGCACATTTGTGAGGTCAGACACTGATGTATGATGAGGAGACTTGGCTCGCGGTCTCACTCTAAATCATCGCAAAGGTTTTCTATCAGGTTGAGGTCAGGACTCTGTGCAGACCAGTCAAGTGCCTTCACCCCAAATTCACTCATCCATGTCTTTATGGACCTTGCTATGTGCACTGGTCCAAATCATGTGGTGGAGGGGGGGATTATGGTGTGGGGTTGTTTTTCAGGGATTGGGCTTGGCTCCTTAGTTCTAGCGAAGGGAACTCTTAAGGTGTCAGTATTAAGGATGGGCGAACGGTTTGGCCCGAGCATAAGTTGGGGCCGAACTTTCGTTGTTCAGTCGTTTGGCGAACAGCTGAACAAACGGGTCATTCGGCCTCCTGAACCAACTACAATGCATTGTGGCGCTGAACAGTGCATTGCAAGCTCTGATTGGCTGAAGCATTGAAAGCTTCAGCCAATCAGGGCACTGGTCCAAATCATTTGGTGGAGGGTGATTATGGTGTGGGGTTGTTTTTCAGGGGTTGGGCTTGGCTCCTTAGTTCCAGTCAAGGGAACTCTTAAGGCGTCAGCATTAAGGATGGGAGAACGAATCGGCCCAGGCATAAGTTGGGGTCAAACTTTTGTTGTTCAGTCATGGCTCACTCCCGCCCCACAGTATAAAAGTATTCTTTCAATGGCAGCCATTTTCAGTGGGGTTTCGGCATGGAGAGAGATAGAACAGGGCTCTGTTCAGTGCTATTAGTTAGTGTGCTATAATGTGCTATTTTGCTTCAGTTGTCAGGGTAGAATATTAGTTTAGTGTCAGTCTAGAGATAATGTGAGTGTAGTGAGGAGGACAATCATTCAGCTTTGCATAGTGTGCAGCTAAAGTAGGGACAGCTCACATAGTTTCACTGTAGTGTAGAATGGACTGTGTTATATATACATACATTAGTGTAGAGTAGGGACAGTTCAGATAGTATCAGTGTAGAGACGGTTGAACAATGTCTATTTCAGGGGTAATGAATTAAAATTCAAGGAGGTCCGGTCGCCAAAATTTTCTTTGGGTCGAGGTCCGAATCTCAAGTCTGTGCTATGACTCAGAAATATTGTAGTAACTGTATATCTATCAAAAACATGAGAAATGTACAATTTCCTTAGCATTTCAACAATATTTATTGTCAAGTTACATCTGGTGTCCCCAGACCAAGTTAAATCTGGTGTCCCCATCACAGTGCCCCTTTACATCAGGTGTCCCCATTACAGTGCCCCTTTACATCAGGTGTCCCCATCACAGTGCCCCTTTACATCAGGTGTCCCCATTACAGTGCCCCTTTACATCAGGTGTCCCCACCAAAGTGCCCCTTTACATCATGTGTCCCCAATACAGTGCCCCTTTACATCAGGTGTCCCCACCAAAGTGCCCCTTTACATCAGGTGTCCCCATCAAAGTGCCCCTTTACATCAGGTGTCCCCATCACAGTGCTTCTTTAAATCAGGTGTCCCCATCACAGTGCCCCTTTACATCAGGTGTCCCTATCACAGTGTCCCTTTACATAAGGTGTCCCCATCACAGTGCCCCTTTACATCAGGTGTCCCCATCACAGTGCTTCTTTAAATCAGGTGTCCCCATCACAGTGCCCCTTTACATCAGGTGTCCCCATCACAGTGTCCCCTTTACATCAAGTGTCCCCATTACAGTGCCCCTTTACATCAGGTGTCCCCATTACAGTGCCCCTTTACATCAGGTGTTCCCATTACAGTGTCCCTTTACATCAGGTGTCCCCATCACAGTGCCCCTTTACATCAGGTGTCCCCATCACAGTGCCCCTTTACATCGGTGTCCCCATCACAGTGCCCCTTTACATCAGACATTCCTGTCAGAGTGTCCCCTTACATCAGATGTCCCCATCAGAGTCCCCCTTAACATAAAATGTGCACATCAGGGTGTCCCTTAACATAAAATCAGGGTCACGCTGATGGGTACATTTTATGTTAAGGGTCAGGCTGATGGGCCCATTTTATATTAAGGGGCACTCTGATGGACACAACAAAACGTGCCTCTTAACTTAAAATGTGCCCATCAGTGTTGCTTTTAAAATAAAATATGCGCATCACCGTGCCCCCATCACAGGGTGCCTTTAAATCGGGTGTCCCCATCACAGTGCCCCTTTACATCAGGTGCCTCCATCACAGTTCCCCTTTACATCAGGTGTCCCCACCACAGTGCCCCTTTACATCAGGTGTCCCCACCACAGTGCTCCTTTACATCAGGTGTCCCCATCACAGTGCCCCTTTACATCAGGTGTCCCCATCACAGTGCCCCTTTACATCGGGTGTCCCCATCACAGTGCCCCTTTACATCGGGTGTCCCCATCACAGTGCCCCTTTACATCGGGTGTCCCCATCACAGTGCCCCTTTACATCAGGTGTCCCCATCACAGTGCCCCTTTACATCGGGTGTCCCCATCACAGTGCCCCTTTAGATCGGGTGTCCCCATCACAGTGCCCCTTTACATCAGGTGTCCCCATCACAGTGTTCCTTAACATAAAATGTGTACATCAGTATTTCCCTTAACATAAAATAAGTATCATGCTGATGGGCACATTTTATATTAAGGGGCACTCTGATGGACACAACAAAACGTGCCTCTTAACTTAAAATTTGCCCATCAAAGTGCCCCTTTTAATATAAAATGTACCCATCAGTGTTGCTCTTAAAATAAAATCTGCCCATCAGCGTGCCCCTTAACATGAAATAAGGGTCACACTGATGGGCACCTATTATGTTAGGAGGCATTCCGATGGACACATTTTATTTTAAGGGGCATGCTGATGGGTATATTTTTAATGTGCACATCGATGGGCATATTTTGTAGGGCACATTTTGCTGTACCCATCAGCGTGCCCCTTAACAAAATATGCCCATCGATGTGCACATTAAAAATATACCCATCAGCGTGCCCTGTAAAATAGAATGTGTCCATCGGATTACCCCTTAACATAAAAGGTGCCCATCAGCGTGACCCTTATTTTATGTTAAAGGGCACTCTGATGGGCACATTTTATTTTAAGGGGCATGCTGATGGGTATATTTTTAATGTGCACACCGATGGGCATATTTTGTTAAGGGGCACCTTAACAAAACATGCCCATCAGTGTGCACATAAAAAATATACCCATCAGCGTGCTATTACAAAAAAAAGCCCAGCATTGTGCATATTAAAAATATGCTAGTGTGCCCCTTAAAATATGCCCAACAGTATACCAGTGTGCCCCTTAAAATATGCCCAACAGTGTGCACAATAAAAACATTCTTATTTATAGATCCCTAATGTGCCCACATACCTTAACTGCAGGAGGGTGGGCACAACTGAAGCTGCCTCGCAATGAGATCCAGGACCCGGGAATCGGGAACCACGGGCAGCAGGGGGGCGGGGCGCGCACGTGACGTCACACCTCTATTGCCAGTGAGTGTCTCTTCAGCTCCGAGAGACGCGGCCAGGAGCAGGGGGCGTGCGCATGCGCGCAGCGTCACTGGTTGCTGGGGAAACCCGCGGTCCCAGCAAACCAGTGATTGCTGTAGTTTACTACACTGGCGGCATGGTGGTCCGGGCAGAAGCGCTGCTCGGTCCGGATTTGGACCGCGGGCCGCCATTTAATGACGGCTGGTCTATTTGATTGCATTACTGGCTCAACCCTCCTGTCTGCCCTAAGACTGGGAAAGTTGACACATGTGCCATGCCTGGCACATGCCCTCAATTTAGTAGTGTAGTGTTTCCTAAGTACGTACCCAGGGTTGCAAGATGTGCAGGCCAGAGGAGTCTGTGGCCATTTCAGGCCGTCATACACAGCCAGTGCTTGGTTGGCTGAAATCCACCAGGAATTCCAATTGCCCGTAAACCGCCTGATTTGTGACATGCCCACCAAGTGGAACTGCGGCTTTACATGCAGCAGAGGGCCGTCAACGAGTATCTGTCCAGTATGGCACGACGAAAGACTCAGACCGCCTCAGATTTTTTCCCCACCCCAATGAGGAGGCCACAAGGATGGTGAGCAGTGACAGTGCATGCATCAGTGACACAATCCCTGTTGTGTTCCTTCTGGAGCAGACTCTGCGTGGCATTATGGACAGGGCACTGGAGGCAGAGCAGCAGGAGGAAGAGGAGGACTTCCTTTCCTCTCAAGGTCCACTTAATCCAGTCACCATCATTCCTATGTCACAGACAACACTGGAGGAGAGAGGGGAGGAGAACGAGGAGGAGGATTCTGGCACTTTCATAGGCTTCGAAGATGTCATGCGTCAATCTGTAAGCGATGGCTTTCCAACACCAGGATCCCTGGGAGTAGTACGTGGCTAGGAGGAGGAAGTTCCAGATGCTGTTATCCTGAGTGAAATACAGTTTAAGGGGAAAACACTGCGCTACAATTTAGTATATATGGAAAGAGGCCTCAACAGCCAAAAACAGCAGCCAACACCGAAAAAACAAACAAAGTTCAACAAACAAAACAATAAAAACAGTGTAGCGCTTCACTAATAGATGTGGTCAGCATAAATTATATGGATAAAAGCAAAAATAATATAAATAAAAATGCCTAAAGAAAAGTCCAATATTAGCCACACATTCCACTATGTAGCCGGCCCAAGGGTGGCCGAACCGTCACAGAGGGGGGAGATTGGACTGGGCGGATGTATTCATGCGAGTCTGCTTGACTGTAACATCAGAGAAGAATGGATAAAATACTTCTTACCGACTTAGTTGGACTCATACAGTCATATGACAGTTGAGTCTAGAAGGCTTTAGGTCACAGTTTGGGACCGAGGAGTACGAAGAGGAAGGTCTGTTGAGCTGATGGATGAGCTCAAAACGATTGTAAGCCCTGTGATGGATCCTTTCAAATGGAACGTCAAGGGTGTATGTAGTCAAGCTCAGACGTAGCCCGTTGTACTGATGCTCCAATCTCACCCAGATAGAGAGGGAGACGTTGTGGAGGTTTAAGCCAAGAAAACAGAAAAAAGGAAAAAAGAAAAAAGGCTCCACATGGTGCAGGTCAGATGATATAAAAAAGGTTGATTTATTGAAGTCAAAAAATAATTAATGACTTAGTGATCACATAGACAGTCTAAAATAGAGATTAAAAGCAATGTAGGGTGCCAACAGCTCGCCCAACGCGTTTCGACATATGTGTCTTCTACAGGGGCATGTTGGGGCCCACCACATTGCTAACAAATATATAAGGAGTCAGAGAGGGGTTCCGCCTACCAAAGGGCGGGGAATCCTATCTCGGACAACCTCTTAAAGATACAATGAACATTTAATCAAATTAAAGAAAACATGTTTGAACACAATAAATGAATATAAATAAGATATAAAAATGTCATTGATACAAGCTATCAAATTATTTTAGTGACACAAATATAAAAATAAGTCACCACATTCACAGATGGATATCCATAAGTTAATCATAATATTGGAGGTCTAATCTAACATAAAAATGCAAGAAAATCTAATACATAAAAAGCATCCCCAGAAATCGCATCCAGCACCGATGCAAATTGTTAAGTTAATATAGTGACAAAAATATATAAATAAGCCACCATGTTCGCAAATAAATATCTCTAAATTAATCATATTAGACATAGCCTCATCTAACATAAAATTGCAAGGAAATCCAGTGCACATAAAGGGCATATAGAAATCGCATCAAATGCCACTATTAAAAGATCGGACATATACCACCTGTTTCACATGGATTAAACTGCAACATCACATAAAGTGACCTGTTTGCATTTGTGTAGTGTAATAGAAAGAACTGTGAGGATCTGTATACTGTCCTCGTTGTGCTGTTTGAATGTCTCAGACTTATTGTACTAACCATAAGTGGCCAGGAAAGTGTATATCAGTAACCATAATAGTAGTCCTTATGTGATGATCTATTGTTTACAGTTCAAATCACAAGGTCAGAAGGTGTGTAATAAAAGAGAAGGTACAGCCAATCACTATATACATATGTCACATGGCTATGAAGGGAGTGGATGTGGGAGTGGAAAAAGGACCATCTTGTCCAATAGCAAGGACAAATGTACTTCTGGGTTACCACATAGAAATACAAGGGAAGGAGGGAGACAGCGCACCGTGGCACACTCCCTCTCCTGTACGTGCTCCGTACTGCCAATCGCAGAGAGCCACGTCAGGACGCATTACCTCGGATCAGGGGCGTGCATGTGTGGACGTCACATACTGAGTCACTAAGTTGCAGCCCAGGGGGCGTGTGCGTTTGGACGCTTGCGTGCGAACGTCACACGTTGCGTCATTGCGTCACAACCCGGGGGGCGTGTGCGTGTGAACGTCACGCATCCAGTAGCTTGCCAGGGAATAGGGAGGGGAGGGGCCACAGAAATAGGCGCCGTTTCGCTCGTGGTGAGCGTCACACGCCGTAGGCGTGGCAGTACATAGGGCAGCCAATCGAAGAAAATGGGCCCGTTCTACGCGTGCGCCGTAACCAGTGACGCTATCACGTCACGGCGTGCGCCGTACTCAATGACGCTATCACGTCACGTGGAATCCGGGATCTTTAAGGGAGCAGGACAACGGGGAGGATACAAGAGGCGTGGCGGCATAGCGTCACGTCCAGTAAAAACACCCGACGTAACCATAGCAACCAAGGCATCACAATGATAGTAGATCGAAGGATATCAGGAAAGGAAGAACAAATAACAAAACATAACACCCCGCAGCTAGTAACAATAGGGAGGTATCTGAGAAAAATGTATGAAAAAATGGTGACATGGACAGATAATGTGAGTGCGCTCATATTACCTAAAAAAGTGATGAGGTGCCAGTGACAAGGGAGTGAGCTTAAAGTGTAGCACATATGGTATATTTTCTAATGGTGTCAAAAGTAAATCAAATAATATGAATTACATACATAATGACCAAAAAATATATATTATTTATATTAAAGTGCCAGTGACATAAAAGTGAACTTGGAAACTGGCACATATAGCGTGTTTATTAATAGTGCCAAAGATAAATATAAATACTAAATTAGTCAAAAAACCCGTCCACAATCGCACGTGATCTAGAGAAAATGCATAATAATCGCATATATCTAGATTTGGACACGGGCCCGGGGGTAAAGTGCATATATATATGAAATTGAGTGAGCGTTGTGCCTTAAAGGGCACAAACTAAAAAACAAATGAATAAATATGATTGGGGTGTCCTGAAGAATAAATGTTATGTGTGTTAGTATGAAAAAACCCTGAAAATAATGCAGGATTAAAGTGAATGATAAGGTAGACATACAGAACGAAAAGGAAAAAATAATGTGTGGTGATAATAGTCCGTGACAAAGTAAATTAAGCCTGATTAATAAAACTATTGATGTCCCAATCTGTATTCATGCCGAAGGGGGAATAGCACCTCAATTCATAAATCCAAAATGTCTCGAGGCGCGACACCCCCCTCAGGCATGAATCACCTCTCCAGTTTGGGACAAATTTGTCAATGACTTGGAAGCGGGTACCTGTGGGATCTCTATTATGTTTTTCAAGGTAATGTCTCGGAACCGGGTGTTTGTCACACCCTTTTTTTATTTTACTGAGATGTTCATTGACTCTAGTAGAGAAATTGCGTATAGTGCGACCAACATATTGTCGGTTGCAAGGGCAGGTGATCAGATAAACAATATACCTGGTAACACAAGTAGTAAAGTGTTTCATGAGATACCTGCGTGAAGTGGTTGAAGATGTAAAAGAGTCACTTTTCCCCTTGCCCAACATATTATGTAGGCATACGTTACATTTTCTGCAAGGAAAGTATCCCTTGCTAAGTGGGAAAAATTGTATCGGTTTGGGGATATCGATTACATTGGGAGCAATATTGCTCCCAATGTAATCGATATCCCCAAACCGATACAATTTTTCCCACTTAGCAAGGGATACTTTCCTTGCAGAAAATGTAACGTATGCCTACATAATATGTTGGGCAAGGGGAAAAGTGACTCTTTTACATCTTCAACCACTTCACGCAGGTATCTCATGAAACACTTTACTACTTGTGTTACCAGGTATATTGTTTATCTGATCACCTGCCCTTGCAACCGACAATATGTTGGTCGCACTATACGCAATTTCTCTACTAGAGTCAATGAACATCTCAGTAAAATAAAAAAAGGGTGTGACAAACACCCGGTTCCGAGACATTACCTTGAAAAACATAATAGAGATCCCACAGGTACCCGCTTCCAAGTCATTGACAAATTTGTCCCAAACTGGAGAGGTGATTCATGCCTGAGGGGGGTGTCGCGCCTCGAGACATTTTGGATTTATGAATTGAGGTGCTATTCCCCCTTCGGCATGAATACAGATTGGGACATCAATAGTTTTATTAATCAGGCTTAATTTACTTTGTCACGGACTATTATCACCACACATTATTTTTTCCTTTTCGTTCTGTATGTCTACCTTATCATTCACTTTAATCCTGCATTATTTTCAGGGTTTTTTCATACTAACACACATAACATTTATTCTTCAGGACACCCCAATCATATTTATTCATTTGTTTTTTAGTTTGTGCCCTTTAAGGCACAACGCTCACTCAATTTCATATATATATGCACTTTACCCCCGGGCCCGTGTCCAAATCTAGATATATGCGATTATTATGCATTTTCTCTAGATCACGTGCGATTGTGGACGGGTTTTTTGACTAATTTAGTATTTATATTTATCTTTGGCACTATTAATAAACACGCTATATGTGCCAGTTTCCAAGTTCACTTTTATGTCACTGGCACTTTAATATAAATAATATATATTTTTTGGTCATTATGTATGTAATTCATATTATTTGATTTACTTTTGACACCATTAGAAAATATACCATATGTGCTACACTTTAAGCTCACTCCCTTGTCACTGGCACCTCATCACTTTTTTAGGTAATATGAGCGCACTCACATTATCTGTCCATGTCACCATTTTTTCATACATTTTTCTCAGATACCTCCCTATTGTTACTAGCTGCGGGGTGTTATGTTTTGTTATTTGTTCTTCCTTTCCTGATATCCTTCGATCTACTATCATTGTGATGCCTTGGTTGCTATGGTTACGTCGGGTGTTTTTACTGGACGTGACGCTATGCCGCCACGCCTCTTGTATCCTCCCCGTTGTCCTGCTCCCTTAAAGATCCCGGATTCCACGTGACGTGATAGCGTCATTGAGTACGGCGCACGCCGTGACGTGATAGCGTCACTGGTTACGGCGCACGCGTAGAACGGGCCCATTTTCTTCGATTGGCTGCCCTATGTACTGCCACGCCTACGGCGTGTGACGCTCACCACGAGCGAAACGGCGCCTATTTCTGTGGCCCCTCCCCTCCCTATTCCCTGGCAAGCTACTGGATGCGTGACGTTCACACGCACACGCCCCCCGGGTTGTGACGCAATGACGCAACGTGTGACGTTCGCACGCAAGCGTCCAAACGCACACGCCCCCTGGGCTGCAACTTAGTGACTCAGTATGTGACGTCCACACATGCACGCCCCTGATCCGAGGTAATGCGTCCTGACGTGGCTCTCTGCGATTGGCAGTACGGAGCACGTACAGGAGAGGGAGTGTGCCACGGTGCGCTGTCTCCCTCCTTCCCTTGTATTTCTATGTGGTAACCCAGAAGTACATTTGTCCTTGCTATTGGACAAGATGGTCCTTTTTCCACTCCCACATCCACTCCCTTCATAGCCATGTGACATATGTATATAGTGATTGGCTGTACCTTCTCTTTTATTACACACCTTCTGACCTTGTGATTTGAACTGTAAACAATAGATCATCACATAAGGACTACTATTATGGTTACTGATATACACTTTCCTGGCCACTTATGGTTAGTACAATAAGTCTGAGACATTCAAACAGCACAACGAGGACAGTATACAGATCCTCACAGTTCTTTCTATTACACTACACAAATGCAAACAGGTCACTTTATGTGATGTTGCAGTTTAATCCATGTGAAACAGGTGGTATATGTCCGATCTTTTAATAGTGGCATTTGATGCGATTTCTATATGCCCTTTATGTGCACTGGATTTCCTTGCAATTTTATGTTAGATGAGGCTATGTCTAATATGATTAATTTAGAGATATTTATTTGCGAACATGGTGGCTTATTTATATATTTTTGTCACTATATTAACTTAACAATTTGCATCGGTGCTGGATGCGATTTCTGGGGATGCTTTTTATGTATTAGATTTTCTTGCATTTTTATGTTAGATTAGACCTCCAATATTATGATTAACTTATGGATATCCATCTGTGAATGTGGTGACTTATTTTTATATTTGTGTCACTAAAATAATTTGATAGCTTGTATCAATGACATTTTTATATCTTATTTATATTCATTTATTGTGTTCAAACATGTTTTCTTTAATTTGATTAAATGTTCATTGTATCTTTAAGAGGTTGTCCGAGATAGGATTCCCCGCCCTTTGGTAGGCGGAACCCCTCTCTGACTCCTTATATATTTGTTAGCAATGTGGTGGGCCCCAACATGCCCCTGTAGAAGACACATATGTCGAAACGCGTTGGGCGAGCTGTTGGCACCCTACATTGCTTTTAATCTCTATTTTAGACTGTCTATGTGATCACTAAGTCATTAATTATTTTTTGACTTCAATAAATCAACCTTTTTTATATCATCTGACCTGCACCATGTGGAGCCTTTTTTCTTTTTTCCTTTTTTCTGTTTTCTTGGCTTAAACCTCCACAACGTCTCCCTCTCTATCTGGGTGAGATTGGAGCATCAGTACAACGGGCTACGTCTGAGCTTGACTACATACACCCTTGACGTTCCATTTGAAAGGATCCATCACAGGGCTTACAATCGTTTTGAGCTCATCCATCAGCTCAACAGACCTTCCTCTTCGTACTCCTCGGTCCCAAACTGTGACCTAAAGCCTTCTAGACTCAACTGTCATATGACTGTATGAGTCCAACTAAGTCGGTAAGAAGTATTTTATCCATTCTTCTCTGATGTTACAGTCAAGCAGACTCGCATGAATACATCCGCCCAGTCCAATCTCCCCCCTCTGTGACGGTTCGGCCACCCTTGGGCCGGCTACATAGTGGAATGTGTGGCTAATATTGGACTTTTCTTTAGGCATTTTTATTTATATTATTTTTGCTTTTATCCATATAATTTATGCTGACCACATCTATTAGTGAAGCGCTACACTGTTTTTATTGTTTTGTTATCCTGAGTGATCCCGAGGAGTCTGCTTTTCAAGCCTCGGCAAATTTGAGGCACATGGTCAACCTCATGCTTCAAAGCTTACGAAAGGACCCAAGAATACGTAGCATAAAGGAGAAGGGTGATTACTGGTTGGTAACCCTCCTTGACCACCGTTATAAGGGGAACTCATCCCGTCCCCACAGAGAGTGCAGAAGATAAAATCTCTTGAGCACATGTTAAAGAAGATTTTTTTGAAAGTTTTTACTGGTTACAGTGTTGTGGATAACGTAGTTTTGAGTCTTCTGTTGGTCAAGAGAGGAGCGTTGGAGAAGGCGTCTGCCTAAGTGAGGCATTTCAGATTTTTTTTTTGTCCTTGCCGCCCAGGGCTGTCAGCCTCTACATCCCATCGGCAGCGTCTGCATCACATGGTGGATGATTACCTCTGGGCCAAAACAGTGATGGAGAGCTTTCCAGCTGACGATCCACTGACTTACTGGGTCATGAGAATAGACCACTGGCCAGAACTTGCCCAGTATGCTATTGAATTGTTGGGCTGCCCTGCATCCAGCATGCTTTCAGAATGGCCATTCAGTGCTGCAGGAGGTTTCGTTACTGATCATAGAACGCGTCTGTCCACAGACTTCGTGGACCGTTTGACTTTTATAAAAATGAATCAGTCCTGGATTACCAGCTATGAAGCCCCTGATGCCGATGTCACTGATTCAGTCTTTTTGGGATGTGGAATCTCTGCAGGACTTTGAGGCTGCCTAGCTTTGAGGGTGTTCAATCGTTTCATCTGGAATATTGTTTCAGCATCTGACAGTTGCATATCATTGCACTTTTTTACATTAAGGCCAATTCTTGCTTTCATCAAGAGTACCTCTATAGGGTTATGGTGGGAAGGCACCCCAACAACCAAAGACCAATTTTTCTGCACCTGTTTGAAGGTGCCGCCAACGCCCAAAAAACAATTTTTACGTGCCCGTTACTTCTATCCAAAGTCAAAGTGACACCAGAATGTATCCAAAAAATCTCTAATCTTGTTCCCAGTGCACTACATTGTGGCCTCATACAAACTGCCCCCCCCCCCCCCCCCCCATATGTTGCTGAGCAAAATAAAGGCAGCTTGCAGGGAAAATGTCTTTTTTTTTGGCTTTATAAATGCAATTATTGCTGCAGCGGATTCTAGACATGGTACAGGTCTGCCACTTTACAGTTAGACTAAGGGGACCCCCAGGTATTATATTGTAAGGAATTTTTCATTTTTATGCTTTCACTGTAAAAATCTAAAAATAACTGCTCATTTAAAAACTAAATTTTTCACAAACTTTTTCCCCCCCGGGCAGGACTTCCTTTTGATCCTTCAAAATGGGCACTTTTGATTTTTTTTTTTTTGATGTCGGGTCCCATTGACTTTAATGGGGTTCATTATTCACGTCCGGACCATCCATAGTCAGCATACTGAAACATTTTGGATAATTTCATGATCCCAACTTTGTGGGAGCCGTTTGGGGTTAGCCCTTCATGTTCCAACAAGACTGCAAACCAGTGCACAAAACAAGGTCCATAAAGACATGGATGAGCGAGTTTGGGATGAGGAACTTGACTGGCCAGCACAGAGTCCTGACTTCAACCCGATAGAACACCTTTGGGATGAATTAGAGTGGAAGCTGAGAGCCAGGCCTTCTCTCCAGCATCAGTGCCTGACCTCACAGATGTGCTTCTGGAAGAATGGTCAAACATTCACATAGACACAATCCTAAACCTTGTGAACAGTCTTCCCAGAAGAGCTGAAGCTGTTATAGTTGCAAAAGGTGGGCCAACTCAATATTGAAACCTATGGACCAAGACTGGGATGCCAATAAAGTTCATGTGGGGGTAAAGGCAGGCGTCCTGATACTTTTGGTAATATAGTATATCTAATATTACTAGAGGCTGCAAAACATCAACCCCCCTGACAGCACTGGTCTGTGGAGGGTTGACTTTTGCACCGCCGTTCCCTGATGCAGGGAGGTTGGGGACCACTACTTTAATAAATGTGAAAGAGATATATATATATATATATATATATATATATATATATATATATATATATAAATAATGTATTTATATACAGTCTATGAGTGTGTGTGGACAGTTTTACCTGCCAAGTTTTGTAGAGAGATGCAAATGCTGCTGTACTGTATAGCTACAAAGCAGAAGGAGGGTAACAACATTTTTCAAGGTAGCCATTCTGCAGACCTCATGTTACTGCTCCATCTCTTCCCTGTACTTTGGATTACTGTTAATGTCACAGTAAGATACTTCCTCCTGTAAGGCCCACTAAGGCTGAGTTTACACTAGATGCAGAGGTTGCTGCTCCTCTGAAAAGGTCTGCAGTGGATGGTTTCCCAGAGGTGCGTGACAGAAGGTGAGGAAGTGATATGTCACCTTCTCACCGCCTGTTTTAACCTTTAACATGCTGACCCACCACACCACAACCACATGCACTGCATGTGGTTGCAGTGTGGTTGTGGCATGACACCATTTACTTAAATGGGTCACATTCAGAAGTGATACTTTTTCCGCCAAACGAAACAAGGGATATCATTTTTGCTGTGTCCTCTAAGCAAAGATATTTATATGCCCCCATCCAGCGGCCCTGCATGCTCAGCTGCATGTTTTTTCCCACCCCTCTGCCGCAATTGTTAACATGTCAAGTACTCTTGCTTTTTTGAGTAGTCATTACCACTTCAGTTGACAAGTACCCATTAAAGTGAATTCATCATACCTCCATCTACAGTATGTACCCCTTTCTTAGACACGTTGCCTAGATCCTTTGTGGTGGCCACAGCTTGCCCTAGCAATAAAGGCCCAACATAGTTTTTGCATGTATTGGGTCCATATTGATGGTCATATCAGACCCAGCAGCAGTGGAAAACAATCTGGGTGCTATTATGGGTGGGGATGCCGATAACAAGTTACTGGGAAGTAGAAATTATTTTAGCTCATGGGTAATAAAGTATAATAAACAAGTAAACCGGTGTGCTTAAAGCTAGTCACACTGGGTGGTCTTACAGGATCCAGTATCGGTGATGATGTTGAGAGACAGGCACAAGTGTCACCGTAGGTCTAGCTTTATAATCAACATAATTTATTATAATAACCCATTAGAAGCTGATTATGTTTCTACAGTGTATGCGATAATATGCACTGAAGGTTAACCACCAGTGGATACTGGCAGACAGAATCACCTGTCCATTCCGAATATGTCTTATGCTGGTCCCACACACAGCTTTTCTTGGCAATTCTTTTATCAACCCAATCGTTAAATAGAAAAATATACTGAATCTAAACACACAAGATTTTGCTGTTCATGATGGTAGCACCCATTAACATAAATTGACAATCATGCTGTGTTAAAAAAGGTAAAAAGGTTAGTATTTAAAAAAATAACCGTCCGAGATTCGAACCATCTCTGGCCAGCTTTAGTCATTTGTTGCTAAAGAAATCAGCACATCAATGTCCTTTGGACTACACTTGGGTTATTTAGTTAAAATTCTAAAAGCAACCTTGGTGTTTAAAGTGTAGAAACTTTACGGAAGTGAGATCAGTGAAAGATAAAATATAATTGGATGGAAATTTAAACAATGCTCCTTGTATTATTAAAGAAACCCTATCTATATGTAACCAATGCATATTATGTGAAACACATGGTATATAAAATATACAGTATATGAATCCTCAGGGCCAACCATTTTCTAGATGTTGCAACTTCTAATTTAGCAGTTTTGGCACTATGGAAATGTGCAACCTGTTTGTGAGATCTACACTGAAATGTTGACAGTGATGTGTATAGCTGAACATATCAGTGTTGACTAGCGATAATGCATTATAAGTCTAGGCTCACATCTATGCAGTTGATGTGGTTTTCAGGTGCATTCTGCATTTTTAAACCCACGTTTTTTATGCATTTAGTGTTTTTATCTTTCTAAACACACTGTATATAACGGGTTGCTAAGGAACGGGTTGCTAAGGAGTGGCTGGGAAGCCAGCCGCTGCATCCTTAACAACCAATGGGTCATCAGCTGTCAGCAGGGTTTCCCACTGACAGCTGATTTAAAAAAAAAAAAAACTGCCAGGGAAAAATAAAAAAAACTGGAAAGAAACAGTGTGCTCCTGCTCCAAAATGGCATGGGGTCCCCCAAATCTATACCAGACCCTTGTCTGAGCATGCAGGTCAGGAAAGGGAGGAGGTGAGCAAATGCCCCCCTCCCCCCTTTGAACCATACCAGGTTGCATGCCCTCAACATGTTGATGGGCACAAGAGCTTCTTGCCCACAACCCTGGATGGTGGTTGTGGGGGTCTTTGGGCAGGGGGGGCATATAGAACTCCCCTGCCCCAAAGCACCACCCATGTTGAGAGCATTCGGCCTGGTATGGTTCAGAAGGAGGGAGGCGCTCACTCGTCGCCTCCGTTTTCTGACCTGCCAGGCTGCATGCTTGGATAAGGGTCTGGTATGGATTTGGAAGGGGGGACCCCATGCCATTTTTTAATAAATTTTGTCATGGCGTTCCCCTTCAAATCCATACCAGACCCAAAGAGTCTATAAAGTACAAGACTACATAGGAAACAATATCATGAGGTTGTTACAAAAATGTGAAAAGAGAGAAAAAAGAAAGGATTCCTTTTGGGGGAAATAGTCCTTTAGAAATTTAAATAAATGAACATGGCTAATAAAAGCTGCAGGCAAATATATAACTAGATGCAGGCACAACTTATACAGGCATTTGATTATGATTTACATCTTGGCTTGACAAGAGAACAAGGTAGAGTTACCATTTCGGCTTGAGCTTGGTGGTTCATTGTTCAGCACATAGTGTTGTTGTAGACCCTCAGCAATGGAGGAAGTTAAATACATTCAGTTTATGATCTCTTGCCTCCCAAAAAACAAAAAACATTTATGGCACATGGTGTGTGATGTCCTCTCCCCCCCCCCGCCCCCCACCCCCCACCCACCCCACAAACAACTCAAAGTCCCTCTATTTACCCCCACATCAGGCTGGGTAGACCTGATTGTACATTCCAGTAGAGGTACAGAAACCACTGAGAGTCCAAAGGTTGGAGGATGTGCAAAACTTACTCCCGTCTACAGCTGGGAGCAGAAGAGTCAGTGCAATGAGATGCCAGACAGTAAAGGGGCTAAGAAGGAAGTTGCTTTATACATGGTAGATGGACGAGGTCAGACACAATTGTCAGGGCTAGGGGTGGAAGGCAGTGTTAGTGCAGTGAGGGTATCAGAAGGCAGTGTTGGTGTGATTCATGAGATGGCAGTACTGTGATGACATGGGTGTTAGAACTGATACTCTATAGTAGGAGTGCAGTAGAACTGAGTCACGGTTGCAAGAAGCTTTGCCGAGGTCAAAGTTTCCAAAGATTACCGATACTACTACAAAAGGCATAATAACCAATGAATTTTTAGAACTTTAATACAAATGTGTGTGGCCAAATACAAGATGATCATTTGTCCAGTCCAACAATACATCTGATGTTTGCATACTCTTAGTGCAAGTGCCAAATATCATGCAGAGACTAAAGCTGGCCAAACTGATTGTACCATCTTCTGTAAATCTGCCAAGAGCTACGTAATGCAATGGTCTACCTGATTGTATATACAGTAAATGGAATGGAATGTTTAGGAAGGCATTTGCATTACATAGCTGTTAGTTAATCCCCAGAATACTGTACAGAAATACTGTATATGGTCAGTAAAAAACATGCCTTCTAAGGCCTTGTTCACAGGAGCGTACTATAGTGTACACTGGTGTGAGGGCCATGTTTGCCTGCATGGGGATGCACAGGTGTTCCATGCATTCTTGTGCAGGCAGTCCCATTCATGCCAATTGAGACACAGTGGTGGCACAAACACAGCTTTTGACAGCCGTGCGGGTGCATGGCTCCGAACGCATGCTGTCTTCATTTGGGCCATGAACCCGCATCTTGCAACATCAGATAATTGTCTTGTATGTGGTCACCGTTTCAGAAGGATTGCACTTGCCTCATTGGCTGCTACAGAAATTATGCAAATTGCATTTTAGTGCAACACTAGCACATATACATAATTTAAAGTTTGCTTCTGATGTGCATTTAATACCTAATCAAATGACAATATTAAAAAAAAGATGAGGTTCCATTCCTTTTACCCGCTTTGGCTACTGATTTAATGTAATAAGGCAGTGCAAAGAGCAAGGGGTAGGGCAGTGATGGCGAATCTTGGCCCCCCCCGGATGTTTTGGAGCTACATTTCCCAAGATGCTCTGGCACTCTGCAGTGTAGTTGAGCATCATGGAAAATGTAGTTCCAAAACATCTGGGGTGCCAAGGTTCGCCATCACTGGGTAGGATAACCCATGGCAACCAGATTTTTACCTTAGACCAGCAAAAGGTGCTGGCTGATCTGTTGCTATGGATTACTACACTTTGCCTTTTGACTTTATAAAAAAGATTTATGTGATCTTCCAAATTTGCTAAACTGCCCTTCTAGAATGTAAACATATCTGGTCACCCTGGCACAATAGAAACATATTATTTACCCCACGTAAAAAAAAAAAAACTATTTTACAGCACTGAGGTTGCACCAATATGGATATGATTCATCATCATACTCTGCAAGTCAATTCATAGGATTATGACCTGTTATTAGGCATGGGGCAGTGAGTATCCTAAGGCAGTGTCAGTGTCAGTGCAGATCTTCAATTAGAGGGCATTGTTCATCATAATGCCAACAACTTACATCGAGTGTTTCTATTAGAGCCCTGAAGTGCAGATATTAAAATCAAATAGCTTTTGGCAAGAGAGAGGAGTAGAAAATATATATGGTATTATTCATTATAAATGTAGGAAGTGTGCAGAAATTGCTAAGACTTGAAGGAATGACAAATGTGTGATGTTGTTGTGTTTGGAAAGTTGTGCTGGTCAAAGCAGTGTGTGTTTGGAGGATGGCAGTATATAACAGACATGAGTTATGCCAGAGGTGTACGACACCCTCACCATTTCTTCCAAGTGTGGTGGTTGGGAGTTATTAACGAATGCACACGTCTCTCCCCCAACTGTCCAGTTGCACCCTGTTCCGGCCTTCGCCTTCATGCCAATACTGCTCTCTGCTTTTTCCTTGTGGTCTAGGAGACTCCCTTCTTCTCCTTTGCTGCATGTTCTCCTGATCGGGACCCAGCTCTTCCCAGGAGGCTTGACGTTGCAGATGCCCATGTTCGCCACCTTGAAAATTACCCCCGTGGCTTTTGGGCTCTGGGTCCTCATAAGGATCAGTCTCAATGTCCATGCAGGAGTCTCCTGGTTCTGTGTATGCTGAATCCCGGCTGCCCTGTGTCTCCGACTCCAGAGTGTCGTGCCGGGAAAGGACTCTGGAGCCCAACTGGCCTCTGCGTAGTTGTCCTTCATACATACTTGTCCGGTCAGATCCTTCTGATCTCAATTCCCCGTGGACCAAGTATGGGCCCTGGTTAGTAACAAACAAAGCATGCAGAGACAGAAACAAATGTTACTTACATGCAGAAAAATGGTGGATTAGCAGAAAACAGGAAAAACTTGCAATTAACGGTATGGTTAAGCAAACAGTGTAGTAGTCTGAGCACACAGGTGTTAAGTGGACAAAGTATTCAGATCAATATCAAAAGAAGTAACACAGCCCTAACAGATTTACTAAATCTGGTGCAGCTGTGCATGGCAGCCAATCAGCTTCTAACTTTAGCTTGTTCATTTAAGCTTTGGAAATAAAACCTGGAAGCTGATTGGTTTCAATGCAGCGCTGCAGTGGATTTTGCACTCTCCTGTCTTAGTAAATATCCCTAAACGATTCACCTGTAAGTATGAAGGTATCTAACACTTAAGGCCCCTTTCAAACGGGGCACACTCTGTTCGGTGATCCCCCCTGAGCAGGCAGATGGCTGTGCCTGCTCTGCTTATGCAAAGTGGACACAGACACAACCCGCTCTTCTCTATGGGTGGTCAGATGTAAATGCACTACCTGTCCATTTACACCGACTGTCATCCGATCTGCTAGATGGACAGGGAACAGACCCCATCTGTCTGTTTTTAGTGGATCGGATTGGATGTCGGCAGGTGTAAACGAACACATGTCCATCGGATTGGATGTCGGCCGGTGTAAACAAACAAATGCCCATTTATATCTGCCACTCCATAGAGGGTAATGGAGGGTCCGTCTGAAAAACTGACCAGCGGACCGATCCGCCCACTCGTGTCTAAGGGATCTTACTCTGACCTAAACTATACATAGAAACATTTTGTTTTGGGCACGTAGAGCGGAAGAGGTAGAAACACATAGAAACCATTTGTTCTGCTTCTATATCACAGCTACCGTATTAAGAAATGGAAAACTGCAAAAAAATAAAGGAGGAACTGGGAACTGGTTTATGATCTGTCACTGCTCTGGTTTCAGTCACTACACAGTGGAGTAATGTTCATCTGAATTGCCCTTAGTGGGCACAGCTGCCCCAATTATTGACTGAAAAATGAAGCCTATTGTCACACTGAGAAATAAAGTTGAAAACGATTGCAGTGCTATGTAGATACAATGCTCCTACAAAATTGCATTCCAAGTCTGTGAATTTGCCCCGATATGCAGCGTGTCCTGTGGTAACCTCTGTTCATCGCGGAGATAAAAGTCTACAGATAGTGGCTGCTGGCTGACAAAGTAAGCATACATCTACGGCTCTTGGCATATTACCGTTATCAGTTGTAAATATAATTATTGATAAAAAAAATGAAGATTGTGGGAGTACTTGGAGTGTTTGAATTGTTTTTGTATTTTTTTTTATAAAGCAAAATTATTTTTAGGAATTATCATGATATGAAGTGAGAGCCTAGCAGGAAACCACACACTCAATGACCCTCCACCTCTGAGCATGCCACTTAAACTAGAACGAAAGATAAAAAAAAAAATTTCCGTGTACCATTGGGGAGTTTTTTTTTCCATCAATTCCTGTCCCAAAACCAAAACAGAAAGTGATACGAAATCCTACCAAAGTGAGGGTCTCCAGAACTAGTTTCCCCATTGGAAGATTTCCATTGTATTACCATCCTGGGCACAACCCAAAATTGGGGATTTTCTTTCACTTTTACTTTTGCTGATAATGGTAAACATGACAAATAGAGAGGGTAAATCTACCTAATGGGGGCACAGACAGAAATAAAAACCTGACAGCTGTTCTAATCCTTCTCCACTCTGTCCAAAACTAAAAATAATGGACAAGGATTAGTGTTGTATTTGGAAAAATGAATAAAAATCTATTGGTAAAAAAAAGGAGATGCAGTAATGTCTCTTCTGACATTCTTTGGGTGTTTCACAGAATTACACCTGGAAGGTGTTTCCCTGTAGCAGCTGCATTTCCCCCTATACCCTTCCCTTTCTTACTCCCTTTACCCTTCTACACCCCCTTTTTTCTTTATAAAAACACACCCGCCACCCCAGAAATCCCCACAAAAATTTTGAGTCATGCAAGGGCAAGGGCATGCAAACTTTCTGGTAATACACGCTTTTTTTTTTTAAATATACAACTGATTTTCAAAATCTTATATCCAGTTTATGGTCCTCACGGTTTGCTGCCTTTGAAATATTTGTTGTATTTTCCACCACACTACTGTATCATCAATATTTGTATCATCATCATGCAGGTTTTGAACAGTAGAAATAGAATTTCAAAAAATTAATGCAAAAATTAATGCCAGTGGTGTTGCCCACACCAAGCCGTCAGATGATTTTAGTCAGCACTAAATTAACAAGAGCAGCAATCCGATTGGTTGCTATGGGTAAATCTTTGAGTTTCATTTACATCAGTTATGCATGAGTCAGATGAATTACTGACGTGTGTAATACTTATTATTACAAAAGGTCACAAAGAAGGAACACATGGAAAGATGACTTTTTGAACAGGATGAGTTGTCTTATTTAACGAAGCATGCAAAAATAAGACCATTTTTCAACTCCTGAGTTTCACTAATACATCTCGGGATAACCTTCAGCAAAACAGGCCTATAGCATTGTATTTGTCAATCTACAGGAAAGTAGATTTTCAATAATTTTTTTTTTTTAATGAGGACAAAACCAACTTTGCAGACGGGGAAGTCAAGTGGACAATGGTGGTAATAGGGGAACTGTTAAAGGGCCCCTCTACTCCTAATCGCTGATAGCTATAGTAGTAGAGTATGCTGCCAATAAAGCTTCCCGGCTTTATCAACTAGCACAAGCATCCAGACTATACCACGCCTTACTTTTGATCCTTCACTCTTCTCTATTGATGCTCCAATTGCAAGGACATTGTATATAATAGACACTACTGACTCCCTAGAGAGAGAATCCTAATCTGTGTTCCATGTAGTAAACCACACTTCAAGTGAAGAAAAGGGTCCTTAAACAGAGAAGAGTCCCTTTCCACACCCAGTGTAAGTTAATGCAACCTGCTTACCAGCTAGATTTGACAGCTAGATTATAGGTGGTCCGGCTGAGCACAGGGACATGCGTCTCCCCAAAACCTTAAAAAACTCTCATCAGTCCTCGCCACTCACACAGAACTCGGGTCTATCCTCAGATGACTTTCTATGTGACGAAACGCATAGGGCGGGCCTACAACGGCGACATCATCACGTTATCCCTTCCGAGAGATTGACACACGAGTGAGCCAGGAAGTGAAGCCCGTAGGGATGCTGCAATTTCTCTTATATTGGATTCATCTCATGCTCATTTTATCTGGAATTCTTGTGCAATCATTTACTTTATCAATTAATACATTTTTTGATATACTGGACTATGGAAGCACTTTCTTTCTTATCTCCGAGTTCCGTGTGAGCGGCGAGGACTGAAGAGAGTTTTTTAAGGTTTTGGGGAGACCCATGTCCCTGTGCTCAGCTGGACCACCTATAACCTAGTTGTCAAATCTAGCTGGCAAGCAGCTTGCATTAACTTTCACTGGGTGTGGAAAGGGACTCTTCTTTGTTTAAGGACCCTTTTCTTCACTTGAAGTGTGGTTTACTACACAGAGCATGGAATCTCTCATTCCCAGTGGGGAACTGCTGGTTTTGACCCGCTGGTTAAACTTTTGAATTCCTATTGCACTATTAGGTGGATTGTTCATGTGGAGTCATATCAAGTCAAACACTTATATGGACTTTATTTACTTATGTATTTTTAAATGTGGCTAATAGGTTTTGGAATATTATATACTCTTAAGAGCACATGATCACTTGCGCTGATTGTTCCTTTTGATTATTGACAAGTGGGAGGAAGTTGGATTTTTCCGGTTTACTCCAAAGACATGCTGGGAGGTTAAGTGGCTCCTGTCTAAACTGGCCCCAGTATGTGTATGTATGTATATCGGTTAGGGACATTAGATTGTAAGCTCCTTGAGGGATTGATGTGAATGTACAATATATATTATATGTAAAAAGCTGCGTAAAATTGACAATGCTATATAAGTACCTGTAATCAATAAATACATTTTACTGAACCATAAAAAATACAACTCCTGCATGATTTTGATGGCGCTGGCATTTAAACTGGAAAATCCACGTGGGGATGCTGTCCTAAAACTCTAATAAGTAGTAAGGCTTCTCAGTGTTGAACCTACAAAATCTGCAGTGGTGGATGATGTAGTCAGCTGGTCAGTAAAGCCTGTCTAACACTTTGAAAACAAGAATGCCTTAGTATTAGGTTACTACAGGAGCCAGTGTGGGCAAGGCATGGATCGTGGGCCACTAACCTTGATTCCATTACAATAGAAAAATAACATAGAATCAGCTTTAATTTTAGACTGATTTATTCAATTTAACAAGATTTAGTGAAGGTGTAGTGTAGAAATATTACTTCCTTAGACTTCTTATTCATGTGCACTACAGGATCCCATCCTCCTTCACCTTGCCTGGTGTTGAAGATTACCCAGGTCTTCAATAGATAAGATGGGCAGAGAGTGTTGGAGGAAATAAGAACCAAAAAATGCACAAACGTAAATTGTAAATCAGGGGAACCGCAGTTCAGGGAGCACAGCATGCTCAGCTATGCCTCTCTTAATTATACCTATTGAGTGGACCTCTTTATAATGAATTCACAAAATGCATAAATAAGGCACAAATGATCAATGAAGAACAATACAACATGGCTAACAGCAGATGAAACCTTCCTAATAAAAACAATGTACAGACTGTATGAAAGAAAGGAGGGGTGGATGTAATGTCCTGAGGTTTTACAGTAACTGGTAACAGGATAATGGATTTTAACCAAACCAAAAACGTATGCAGTAGTAAGTACTCTACGCAAGAATAAGGCACTTGTTCTTCCTCTTATTTACTGAATCCTACATCAAAGAGGAGCTCCATATGTATAAATATACCCAGTTAAAAATGTTAAACTTTTTTTTGCTATAGGAAAGCAGCTAATATTTGGTTTAATGTCTGACCATGACAAATTGACAGACTGCATCTTTGCCCACCTTCTCCTTTACATCATAGTGACTGACAACAGACCTTGCTAAAAGCAGAACATGGGGATCTTCAATACATCACAGAGTTCTGACCTGTTTATCTATAACATTGTGAAGAGCTACGACCATTGACAGTGCCTGTTTTTATTTCATTCTTGAATGTGTACCTGACTTAATGTGGTAGTAAACTCTGTACTACCACTTGTACCTATAGGTAAGCCTATAATAAGGCTTACTTGTAGGTACTGTGACTATCTCCTAAACTGCAGATATTCAGAGTGCATGCAGCTGAACACATCATCGGCGCATGCGCTCTGAAGGTCCAGCTTACAGGGCCGGACCTTCAGAGCCCATGCCGGAAACAGTGGCGTCCGCGGGCATGCGCGGCAGTGACATTATCGCAGCTCTGGCCAATCACATAGCCGGAGACATAGCCGAACCTGGAAGACAGACAGGGGGAACACGTCGTCTCAGCAGTGACGTTACATCACTGGAGGGCTTTGTTCTAAGGTGAGTATTTCATAAAGTGCTAGTATGCAATGCCTTTATGCCAATGCCTTAAAGTTTTTTTTTTTTTTTTTTTTTTTGAACATCAGCGGTTTACAACCACTTTAAGCTGGGTACACACAGTTTTTCTTGTTCAGTCAGCTGGCTGAACAAAACTAAAAGGAAAAACGAACAAATTTCTGCATCCACATAAGTGATGGGGAAGCAAGAATCTCTTCCATCGGGACATTGTATTCTGACTGCGGGGACTCTTAGGCCGCGTACACACGCGGGGACTGTTCGCCCAACTTTGTCCGCTGAACAGTGTTTCGGCGGACAGTCCGCCCGTGTGTGGGCTTTCAGCGGACAGTTTCAGCGAACAGTCTGCTGAACAAAGTTTTTCGGAAATTCCGAAAAACTGTCCGCTGAAACTTGGTTTCAGCGAACAGTCCCCTCGTGTGTAGGCTTGTTCGTCAAACTAAGTTCCGCGCATGCTCAGAAAGGATTTACACGCCGAAAGTTGTAATGCAGTGTATAGGACGTCGTATTTTCCGTCCCGTCGTACGTGCCGTTCACGTCATCGCGCACGGTTTCAGCAAACTGTTCGTTCGTCGTGTGTGGGCAAGTCCGTCCATGCTAATTTTGAGCGGACTGTTCGCTGAAACTGTTTGACGGACAAAGTTGAGCGAACAGTCCCCGCGTGTGTACGCGGCCTCAGCGGTCAGAATACACTGATCAGCACTGCAGCTGATTGGATGCAAGACACTGATTGAAGAAGGCTTTCCAGCAGGACCATTCAATCTAATGATTGGTTTCTGACGAACAGGGAGGGCTACACACAGATGGAAATTTGCCTGCTGGACTGGATGAACTTCAATATATTTGTATCCAACTTTAAGCCCTGTACACACAGGCAGAATATGGGGAGATATTGCCAGTTTAAAAAAAAAAGGCCAACATTCTGCCCATGTGTTGGTCTGTCTGGACCTGTATGCAGGAAAACCACCAGCCAACCGACTCCCGATCAGAGGATGGCAATGGCAGAGAGCGCTGATTGGAGTGTTCTGGCGGGGGGGGGCATCCCCCTGACAGAACACAACAGCTCAGCAGGGGAGATCGCTGGACTAACCTTGCATGGTTAGTATAGTGTCTCTGACCAGAGCTAACAATTTAATATGTACCTGGCTTTGGAAACATTGGGGACCTATAATCAGTAAGTGTTACACTATGAAGAGGATATCCTGTCCAGCTGCACTGATTTTTTTAGTATGTCGAGATTTTTTTTACAAATATTAAAATCAAAAACACTGGCTTAAAACCTTAAGTTTACTCCCAAAACAGCAAATACCAAGGTTATATGTATAAGTGGAGGATTCTCCAGTATGTCAATAAGCTATCACAATAAAATAAAAACCTGGTTGTGACTCTTAAAACTCCCACTCTACATACAAGCATATACTACTTCAATAAGCATAAGGAACATGCCCAATGCCTGCAACGCTGATACAAAATGCAAAAGTAAAAAAAATGTGGCTAAGTAATTGAAAATAAAATTAAAGCTAATGTCTTCCTGGTCATCTATTCTGCTCCCATCAGTATATAGAATCAAAGTGTTTTTTGACTCAAATGAAAGCTCAGAGAACAGCCTACAGTTAAATTGGACAAAGCATCTTTGAAAGAAATGTTGTCCAGTCCAAAAAAAATGTGTGTCACAATTTATATAACAATTACAAAACTTCCACCTTATATAACACTGTATAAGCCATGTTAGTGGATGAGTAGTCAGATTCAATGCATAGGACTGGATTCTAAATATAGAGATGGGCAATCACTGTATATATTCTCTTAGCTTTACATCATAAAAGACAAATCTTACATGACGATCTTGTGTGTAATACACTAAAATATCACTCTTTTGCACTTTGATCAAAGGTTCATTGTTAAGCACACTGATTGATAAAATAAAAAGAAATGGGTGTACCATGTACACCTCCTGCAGCAGAGATAAACTGGTTATCCAGCACCCCTGGCATGTGTTTGTTTCCAATGTCCAATGATGGACATGCCAATAATATTTCATAGGTAGACTGTGTTCAGAGGTAGCAAATAGGTATGCCTCCAAACAAGAGGCGTAATGCCCCAGGTGTACTTATAGTGTCATGTCCATGCAACAACAATGAGCTTTCTACAGTCTAAATTGCAATGAAAATGCAATATACTTATCAGAGTCGATATACAGTTTTGTCAGGTCTAAAGGGAGCCATGCCATGAGTTGATGTGGTAATAGCACACAACCTGACCGGTTTTGTCGGTCTTACACCAGCTGCATCACCGGCATACGTTTGGTTAAAAACGAGTAAGAGTCACAGTCAGGTTTTTATCTTTTGGAGTTAGCATAAAGAAATACTAGCAAAGTGTAATTTTTCTAGCCTCCAGTTACAGTTTTCATTTCTGCAGACATCTATTTTTTCCTAAAAACTCCACTAACTGACAAAAGTGACAGGAAGTGTACCAGACTGCACATATCCTACTTTTTTTCTAAAGCAATGCTTAATTTTCTCTGTGCTCTATAACATTTACAGTTGCTATACTTAGCAACCATTTGTCTCAAAACAAGGAGTTTTGTACTCTTATGTTGCCAAAGGGTATTAATCGTTTGTGACAGCAGTACATAGTTTGTAAACATTTCACCACTTGCAAATATTAAGATTTGCAAATTAATACTAATACTGCCTGACTGCTTTTTAGGTTATTTTTCTGTAAGGTAGGTGGGCTGCTATGCCAAGGCAGTAAAACAGATATTTCCTGCTGGTCTCTACGTGTATTTTCTGTTCCCCAGAACTACACAGCATGTTCATCTATCTTGGTTATTGATCCTGATTCCCCTCGACCTCCCCACCATCCCAGATTCTCTTTCAGCGAGGTGAGCACTTGCACCTGTAGATTGGAGACAGGGGCTGGGCTGGAAGCTAGTGCTGCAGTGGCGAGGGTGCGGTTCAGTAGTGGGTTTGGTGGGTTTATGCTTGGTGGGTGAGTGGCCTTCCAGTAGGCTTCTAAATACTCAGCCAGGTGTTCACAGGCATCCTCCAACTGGTTCTCATCCAGAATGATGTCAAACATTTCCTGCGGACACATAAGAGATTATTAAATGGTTGCAGATTATACCATGTGGTTTAATATATGGTGATTAGATGTTCAGTGGCACATCTTGGTTACATTTTGCACACTGTACTTTCTTGGTACCATTCAAGGACATAACTATATTAGATCATGTGATTTCTGTGAGGCCCAGAAGCTCAGAAGGGGCATTTTAGATAAATTTAGCTAAAATTTAGATAAAATTATTGTATATACAGTTTGGGAATCTTTGTATATTTTTATGAAAAAAATAGTACACTGTGTCACTGTAGGTAGTTGTAATGGAGATTTTAAATGACCTTTATTGGTTTGGCATGTGGCCTTACAACACATAGTTAAGGCTCTGACACTGTATCCTGTTTCAAAAGAATTGTGACGGCACCTACTTCAGGTGCAAGCAGTAAAGGGGTCCCACTTAACAAAGCTTGGCAAAGGGAAGTAGCTTGACAACATGACAGTATCTAATATAAAATATACTGAAAAAAAGATAGACATTTAGGTCCATTGTTGCCAAATTAACCTTGTATAATCTATCAAAAAAGCTCTCACTACTTGGAGTAATATATCATGTTAGGCCTGCAACTAAACCCCCATAAACCCACTTTTTGAATTGTACCGGCTTTTTTTATTTCAAGAATGGTGGGGAGAGGATAGAAATAACACAATTTATCTCTGATGACTCTGAAGGAGTAGCTTACCTGACTGAGTGCCCCTGCGGACAGCAGTACATAAGTAGGACCATGAGAAAATTGTCAGTTTGCATTAGGGAACAAATATATAATACAAAGAAAGGGTATAGGGGTCACTCACTTATTATCTAAACATTTTCGGATATGTCATGACAAGGACCCTAGGGGTCTTAAATTTTGGGGCATTGAAAAAGCTTAAATAACATTGGTGTGGGGGTAACTTTAAAAGAGCATTATCCCAAAGGGAAACATTTTGGATCTACAGAGCCAATAGGCTGGTTCCAAATGTTCTTAATGTAGACCTGGACCTCAGTTGTTTTATCAGCAATTTAAAATTCACACTTGCCTTCTTGAATATGATAAAATATATGTCCTGTATAACATATATATTAATTTCCCAAATTGCCTAATATCAGCTTTTGGGTTTTATTATAGATTGCATAATGTGTACTCTTATGATCCTATGTGATGATGAATATATTGGAGGGGATTATTGTGTTTATGTCTTTCACATAGATTTTATTTACTTTGGTTGCGCTGGTATTGTATAGCTGTGTTTATGGTATGTAATATACAATAGACTTACTGGCTGTTTACTATCTTTTTTTTATTATTGTATGTAATATACAGTAGACTTACTGGCTGTTTACTATATATTTTTTTTATTATTGTATGTGCATGTGACCTATAATCTGTACAACTCAATTGAATCTTTTAAGGGGGGGTTAAACATAAACTCAAATAATGTGGCTGCATAAGTGTGCACAACATCTTATAACTGGGGATGTAGCTGTGTTCAGAATTAAGCAATCACATTCAAACTCTTGTTAAATAGGAGTCGGTACACAACTGTCATCATTTAAAGTGCCTCTGATTAAAATAAAGTTCAGCTGTTCTAGTAGGTCTTTCCTGACATTTTCTTAGTCGCATTCTACAGCAAAAGCCATGGTCCTCAGAGAGCTCTCAAAGCAGAGAGATCTCATTGTTAAAAGGTATCAGTCAGGAGAAGGGTACAAAAGAATTTCCAAGGCATCAGATATACCATGGAACACAGTGAAGACAGTCATCGAGTGGAAAAAATATGGCACAACAGTGACATTACCAAGAACTGGACGTCCCTTCAAAATTGATGAAAAGACAAGAAGAAAACTGGTCAGGGAGGCTGCCATGAGGCCTACAGCAACATTAAAGGAGCTGCAGGAATATCTGACAAGTACTGGCTGTGTGGTGGCAGCATCATGCTTTGGGGCTATTTTTCTTCAGCTGGAACAGGAGCCTTAGTCAAGGTAGAGGTAGTATGAACAGTTCCAAATACCAGTCAATATTGGCCCAAAAACCTTCAGGCTTCTGCTAGAAAGCTGAACATGAAGAGGAACTTCATCTTTTAGCATGACAACGACCCAAAGCATACATCCAAATCAACAAAGGAACGGCTTCACCAGAAGATGCTTACATTTTTGGAATGGCCCAGCCAGATCTCAGACCCGAATCCCCTTGAAAATCTGTGGGGTGATCTGAAGTGGGCTTTGCACAGCAGATGCCTTCACAATCTAACAGATCTGGAGTGTTTTTGCAAAGAAGAGTGAGCAAATATTGGCAAGTCAAGATGTGCTATGCTGATAGACTCATACCCAAAAAGACTGAGTGCTGGAATAAAATCAAAAGGTGCTTCAAAAAAGTATTAGTTTAAGGGTGTGCACACTTATGCAACCATATGATTTTAGTTTTGTATTTTTACTTCCCTGTACCTAAAACATTTCATTTTGTTGTTCAACTGAGTTGTACAATTTATGGGTCACATTAAAGGTGTAAAAAGTTACGAAATAATTTATCTTTGTCTCATTTTTTTACATCAGAGAAACCTGACATTTTAATGGGGGTGTGTAGACTAGTTGTTACCCCTCACTACAGGTATATCCATCTCAGATTTTCCACCTGTTATAGGGAACGCCAATCTTGTGTCTATCGGTCTCCCACAAGCCTCAGATCCAATTACGTTTTTAAATGACCTTGTCTGGCCTGGGGACCATGATCTCCGGTACAGGAAGTTCCTTGTGGGAGATTGATAAACACAAGATTGGCGTTCCCTATAACAGGTGGAAAAGCTGAGCTGGATATACCTGTAGTGATGGGTAACAACTCACTGATGTACATACCATGATTGGAAGGTCATGATATCTGTTAGGCTGGGTTCACATTGCAGCGGTGATGAGAATCGTATGTGATTCGCACCGCACTGCAGTGCAAATCACATCCGATCTCTGTGCGATGTGAGTTCAGCCATACAGATAGTATGGCTGAATTTGTATCGCTCCCGGCCCAAACTCGCACAGGACCCTTTTTTTGGTCCGCAGCAGAATCGGATCGCCTGGGTGTTCTCACCATGCGATCCGATTCCTGTCCGAGTTTGCAGATCGCACTGCGATATGCAAACTGATCTGGGGGGGTCATTAACATTTCACTGACACTCCCAGCAGTTCGCATAGGGCAGTGTGAACTGCCGCCGGGAGGCATGCGATGCGGGAACCCGCAGGGGATTTGCGGCGTTCCCGCATCGCTGCAATGTGAACCCAGCCTTAAGAGGATATCTTTACTTTAACACCTACAGTTGATTTGGAAGGATATCACTATTTTTCTTTCACAACCAGAACTTTTTGGTGTTTTGGATCTTCTTTTTCACTTCAATTATTACTAAGTTTTGTGGATCATATGAATGGAATTTCATTGTTTATTAATATTTGTTTTATTCGCAAATTGATTTTTATTATCACAATAATGATAGTACAACATTTTGCTTATTTTAATATTTTACATTTAATTTCAGAAGAGTGTCTGTAAATGACTCGAGAAGAACTATCCATTCTTACTTTCTTTATTTCTTAAAGCCCAAGTTTCATCAAACATTAATAATAATAATAAAAAAAAAATCCTAAATGGCTTTTCATTCATGGAAGCTATAGTATAGTACTACCAGGGCAGGGAACATGTGGGAAACGCAGTTACAGCACCTCCAGCACTGAATGTATCTATATGGCAAATGGTGCTGCGGGGTACTGGAGGGTCCATTGATACTGGCTGCTGGAGGATCTATTGTTGCTTGGGGGGATGTATTGTTGAGGGAGGGGTCTATTGTTGCTGGAGGATCTATTGTTGCTTAGAGGGATCTACTGTTGAGGGAGAGGGCCTATTGTTGCTGGCTGCTGGACTGTCCATTAATGCTGGCTGTTGGGAGATCTATTGTTGCTGGTGGGGGGGGTCTATTGTTCCTGGGGTGGATCTGTTGTTGTTAGGGTGTATTTTATTGCAGGGGGTCTATTGTTGCTGGGATGATCTGTTGCTGGGGAGGGTCTCTTGTTGCTGGAAGGATCTATTGTTGCATGGGGGTGCTATTGTTTCTGGCAGCAGGGGATCTATTTTACTGCTTTTTATATTATTCTTAACAAATTGCATACAAAATACTTAGCACCAAAAAATGATACTTGGTCCTGTTTTCTCTAAAAGGAGCAGTACTGGGAGGTGGGTAGGGGGTGGAACTAAGGGATGGTGCTCAGAAGTGAGTAGAGGCAGAGACAAGGATTCACTTGGAAGAGGGGAGTCCCTGCACCTATTCTCTGAGAAAAAAGCCCCGAGTACTATAGTATAGTACTAACTGGAGGAGGTGGGTGTAAGGGTGAGCATAGTTGGCACTCCTGATGAGTGCCTGTTACCGATCCCTTAGCACTATTAACCTCCGCAGCACCATTGCAAAAGGAAAAGAGGGGTCAGAAGGGGGGTGAGAGGATTTCAACCAAAAGGGACACTTTGTGTTGATATTTTTTTTTTACGTTTTACTTACACTTTAATAGTTTTCTGTGCTATGATGGAACCTAAACCTAGGTACACACTATCTACATTTTGGCCAATTTGGGTATTCTGACAGGCATCACCTGTGGCTGTAAGGATACAATAGACACAGCAGGAGATGCCTTCACCCATTTTGTATAGCTTAAATGTTGGAATCTGTCATCCCTCACGTTGAACAAAAATAATCTACAGTATGTGTGTATACCCAGCTTTAGTAAGGTTCACTGAAACCAACTGGAAGCATGGTTGTTACCTGTACAGGTATAGTTGAAGGCAGTTTTGAACCCAGTCCTAAACTATATGCATCTTTCATACCCACAGCTGCATCTTGCCCTGACTACACTGCAGGGGGTGTATTCAGTATGCCCTAAGAAGCCGTGCCACATACTGTATGCCATAAATAACTATTTCTAAATTGTAAAGAAAATTGTTCAAAAAAATCTTCCAGCATATTGAAGGATTTATAAAGTCTCTTTTTGAACTTTGTATGTAACAGGTAATAGGAGGACAATATTTGTGTATGGAAATCCATTACTCGCACATTGTGGATACAGTACTCATGATTTGTCTTAACCGTTTGATGGAAGAAAATGAAATGATGGAAATGAGGAACGTACCAATATATAGTCATATGCAGAACTTCACTTGCACAAAGTATTTAAGAACTCTCTTCTGAAACTCATTGTGAAACCTCCACAGCAGCCAGTTATCACCAGCAGCACTCAGATGCACTGCAGTAAAGCTTTGTACATGGCTGCTTTTATTCCAATTGTGAAATAGATGTATAGTTGCATAATTCAACAAATACATATCTTTGGAGAATATACTGTAGAGGAGGATTGTGTTTGTTTACTGAGAAGGATGTAACCCTACGATGAAGTTCTAACCCGGGTGAAATGATTCAGAGGGGCATGTCCTATGGGAGGTAATTACGCTGAAGCTAGTCTTTGGATTTTGCCCACTAAAGTTGACTTCAACAATGTTCAACCCTGGTTACTTCTAGAGATTCCAGGATGTGAACTTGTTTCTTCAGTTTAAAATGACTTTGTGCATTTCTGCCAACTATAGTTAAAAATACACACTCACCGGAGGACACTGGGCCAATTTATCTGCTGCCACCATCTGTACATTCAAATGCTTGGCTTGCGACTTTCCTCTTGATTTTACCAGTCTATGTAATACCTGATGAGGATTAAAAGAAGAGAAATCACATATGGGGCTGTTTTGTATATTGCAGTTACAGGTATCATTGAGAAGGTGTCCATATGCTGTTGCCAGGTTCTGGAGTTTTATTGTCCTTAAAGTGGTTGTAAAGGCTGAAGGTTTTTTTCCTTCATGCATTCTGTGCACACATTTCCACCAACCGCACTTGCACCTATGCGCTTCTCCGACAACCACAACTGCACCTAACTGACCTCCACTGCACACCTCCCAACAATTTGAGATGGGAATGAGGGACGCCTACTAGCAAACATACGTAGGCATAGGACATGCCCTCTGCCACACCCTCTTAAAAGGAGAATTAAACAAAACAAAAGGTTGATTGAATCCACAAGAGCTTTTTTTTACCACTACCATTGCTTTATATTGGCTTTTAAAATTTACAAATGCACCAATTTAGAATTTGGATGAAAGGTTTAGGGCTGGAAAACACTTTTTGAAAGATAAAAAGTGCATTTTATATACAACGGTATGGATCGGACCAAAATGAGGGACAAATGAGGAGGAACGAGGGACAGCTCCAAATCAGGGACAGTCCCTTGAAATCAGGGACAGTTGGGAGCTATGCTACTGCACCCTCACACATTGCCACTATACCCACACACCTTTCTACTGACTGCTACTTCTCCACTGACTTCTACGGTGCCCACACACTTCTTCAATGACTGCCAAAGCAGGGGTACTCTTCTTCACAATACCAATACTATTCTGCACTGACTGCCACTGCATCCATGCAATCCTCTGACTACAACAGTACCATACACTACTCAATTTTCCATCAATTTAACAGTAACAATTTTACACTATACACAATGTATCATATATCACAAACTTCTACACTAATTATACCATGCTACACATTACAATCCCCAGACAGCTGGTATGTGTACCCTGTATTGTACATTCATACCGTTGGGATTTTTGGAATATGGTATTTCATCCTGTTCACCAAAGAGCACACTTTGCTAATGTGTCATTAGAGAACTGTTCTTAGGCCTTGAAGACCATCTGTCCAATCTAGATTCCACTCAACTGGCAAAAAAAACAAATAGCTAATAGGAAGCCCATATAAAGTTACTGATAAACAGATGACTGAAAGATCATGTCAATGGACCCTCTGCATGTTCTATATTTCTATACATTTCCATATTTCAAGCAAAGGTATCACTACATAAAAATCTGTCAGTTAATCCTTCAATTAAACTAAAGAACATCTGTGCTCAAATCTAAGTAGCTTACATAAATACAGTGGGGAAAATAATATTTGATTCCCCTGCAGATTTTGTAAGTTTGCCCACTTACAAAGAAATGAAGGGTCTATAATTTATATCATAGGTGTATTTTAAATGATAGAGACAAAATATCAACCAGAAATCCAGAAAAACACATGATACAAATCTTATACATTGAGTTGCAGGTCAGTGAGTAAAATAAGCATTTGATGTCCAAGCAAAACATGACTTAGTGCTTGGTGGCAAGCACAGAGGTAAGACGTTTCTTGTAGTTAGTGACCAGGTTTGCACACATCTCAGGGACAGGCAGGATTGTCATGCTGGAAGACCCATCCACAACCCATCTTCAGTGTTCTGGCTGAGGGAAGAAGGTTCTCATCCAAGACTTTACAATACATGACCTCGTCCATTGGCCCCTCAATGAGGCAAAGTCAGCTGTACCTTTAGAAGAGAAACCACCCCAAAGCATAATCTTTCCACCACAGTGCCTGACTGTAGGGATGGTGTTCTTAGGGCTATAGTGAGCATTTTTTTTCCTCCAAACATAACGAGTCCCCCTCCTCAAGAAGGCACATGTACAGTCATGCCAATGAACATCTAAATGATTTAGAGGAAGATTGGGAGAAAGTGATGTGGTCAGATAAGACCAAAATTGAGCTCTTCGACATTAACTCAACTCTCTGTGTTTGGAGGAAGAAAAATGCTGACTATGACCCCCAAGAACACCATCCCTACAGTTAAGCACGGAGGTGTTAATATGATGCTTTGGGGCTGTTTCTCAGCTAAAGGTACAGGCCGCATTGAGGGGCCAATGGACGGGGTCATGTATTGTAAAATCTTGGATGAGAACCTTCTTCTCTCAGCCAGAACACTGAAGATGGGTCTTCCAGCATGACAATGACTCAAAACATACTGCCAAGGAAACAAAGGAGTGGCTAAAGAAGAACATTAAGGTCATGGAGTGGCCTAGCCAATCTCCAGACCTTAATCCTATAGAAAGTTTATGGAGGGAGCTGAGACTTTGACTTGCCAAGAGACAGCCAAGAAACCCTAAGGATTTAGAGAAAAATAAAAACCACAGAGGTGACCAAATATCACCAAAAGAAAGCTCTATTTGCGGAAAAAAAAAGGACATTGATTTTATGTGGGTACAGTGTCGCACGACCACGCAATTGTCAGTTAATGCAACGCAGTGTCGTATCGCAAAAATGGCCTAGTCAGGAAGGGGTTAAAACCTTCTGGAGCTGAAATGGTTAATTTGGCAACTCTGTCACATGCAAGAGAGGGTGACATCATCACCCTTTGTAAGTTCTGACATTATCTGACCAGCTTATTCATGGCTAATGTAATACAGAGGGAAAAAAGTGGCAGGGGAGCTTGGGGAAAAGAGCATAAGTGGGTTGGGGTTGGGGCTGTTAAAGACATGGTCACTTTTGCTCAGTATAGTTGTAGGTATGGTTTTCCTTTACTGTTTCTCCCTTTTGATGCATCCAGACTGGTCTGATTGAAGAAAAATAATTAAAGCAGAACTTTACCAATAACAGCTTGATAGAAATAATGTTCTTTTGCAAGAAACATAAATTATGCTACTAAACTTAGTGTGTCATGTAAATTGCCTCCAGCATTGTTACTGCTTCTTCTTGCTGGAGGCTGCCATTTTGATGAAAGCTCAGAGCCCCTGAATAGCAGTAAATCTTTAGGCTGTCAGCATATTGGCCTCTACAAATTCAGCACAGTGCTTAAAAATAGAAAGCAACTGAGCATGTGCAGAACAGGGTGAGACAGTGTGTTAATGGATTTTAACCACCTGGTGAAGGGCCCATTGTAGCTTTACTGATAGAGGGTGTCCTCTCTGTGCACAATCACATAGGATATATGTAAATCTGGTCTTCCGGGTGGGGGTGCGCGGGTTCTGCTGTGCAAAGCTATAGCAGAAGCCGATCAGAGGGTGCTGACCAATGAATGACCACTGTCACCGCTGATCGCAGAGGAGACAAACAGCACAGAGCTCTGTCTATGTAAACAAAGCAGAGCTCTGTCCCGTCTGCGAGGATGTGGTGGATTTTGTTTCCCTGGGAATAAAAACCAGCACATCTCTTAGTGAAAGCATCACACAAAAACACTGGTTAGGCACACATATAACCCTTTGATTGCCCTAGATGTTTAACCCTTTTCCAGCCAGTGCCATTAGTACAGTAGCAGTGCATATTTTTATCACCAATCACTGTATTAGTGTCACTGGTTCCCAAAAAGTGTCAGTGTTAGATTGTCCGCTGCAATATTGCAGTCCTGCTATAAATCGCTTTTAGCCACCATTATTAAAAAAAAAAAAAAAAATTCCAATATATTCCATAGTTTGTACACGCTATAACTTTTGTGCAAATCACTCAATATATGCTAGTTGGGACTTTTATTTTACCAAAAATATGTAGCAGAATACGTATTGGCCTATGTTGGTTTTTTTTTCAATTTATTTTTTATTGAATATGTTTTATTAGACAAAGTAAAAAATATTGTTTTTTTTTTTTTTATTTCAGTATTTTTTTTGTTTATAGCACAAAAAAAACAAAACAGAGGTGATCAAATGCCAAAAAAGAAAGCTCTATGTGGGGGGGGGGGGGATATTTACATAAATGTAATTTATGCACAGCATTGCACGACTGAGCAATTGCCACTTAAACTAACGCAGTGCCATATAGCAAAATATGGCCTGTCATGAAGGGGGGTAAATCTTCCAGAGGGCAAGTGGTTACAGTATTAGAAGAAGTTTTAGGCCCGATTCACACCTATGCATTTTAAGTGCTTTTTGCATTCTGCAGATTTGTACTACAGAACATGTTCCATAGGAAACCATGTTAAATGGACTGTAGTGCAAATCTGCAAAATGCAAAAAGCACTAAAAATGCATAGGTGTGAACAGGGGCGGACTGACAACTCATGGGGCCCCCAGGCAATAGGAGATTATGGAGCCCCCAGGCTATCACACAGTATACACACACATACATGTACACACAGTATACACAGACATGTTTCTATTGGCTGAGAAGGTACTGGAGAGGTGGGGCAGCTATAATCTCAGGATTTTTAGACGAAAAGCATGTCGGTAAGGGACATTTCAGAGACAGATGTAAAAAAAACAGATTTTTACATACTGTCCCTTGTTTTACTGAGGCTGGCAACCCTGATGGGGCCCCCTAGTGGCCCGGGGCCCTCGGGCAGTGCCCGAGTGGCCAAATGGTCAGTCCGCCCCTGGTTGTGAATCAGGCCTTACATAGTTATACTTGCAAAAGCGGCCAGCCTAAAAGTGTTCTAGCAGGACTTATTTTCTGACTAAAGTTCCTCTTTAACCCTCTTTTGCTGAGTTTTCTATCTCTAAACATTTTTAATAAGGAGGCTAAAGCTAAAAATAGATGGCTCGAACTTCAGCAGAGTCAGCAGGCAGCAGCCAAATTTTAATCCTTGTGTGTCATTGTCTGTTCAACAGAAGTTGATTGGAAATTTTTTCTCATTCAGCCGGCTGCAACCGCAAATTCTGCTGCTGGATTCATCCACATATTTACAAAGTACCTTTTTGATGCCCCCTGCCCTAAGAAAAGGGCCATTTCCATAACAAAATTTGTGTAGCACCATTGCAACATAATTGCCATCATATGCATTTCTGCCGTCCATAGCCTACTGACTGACACAGTTGTCTCATAATGATCCTGTAGTACTTACTTTAGGAGATGTGATCTTGATGTAGACAATAATGGGTGCCAGCGATGTCTTGGCAAGCTGAGCTGGGTGGTTAATGGTGTCAGCATCAAGAGCAACTAGTTGAAGGGTTCGAGCCAACTCAAAGATACGTTCAATCTCACTTTGTACTTCAGCTTTAACCGATAAGAAGGTAGAACACATCATATTAGTGAAAGATATAGCATAAAATATCATGACAGCCAAAGGAATTAATAACAGGTCTGTAAGTGTGAATTCCAGATTTATACCAGATATACATTATCTCACAAAAGTGAGTACACCCCTCACATTTTTATATTTTATTCTCTCTTTTCATGTGACACTGAAGAAATTACACTTTGCTATAATGTAAATTAGTGACTGTACAGCTTGTATAACAGTGTCAATTTGCTGTCCCCTCAAAATAACTCAACACACAGCCATTAATGTATAAACTGCTAGCAACAAAAGTGAGTACACTCCTAAGTGGATCTGTCCAAATTGGCCCCAATTAGCCATTTTCCCTCCTCGGTGTCATGTGACTCGTTAGTGTTACAAAGTCTCAGGTGTGAATGGGGAGCAGGTGTGTTAAATTTGGTGTTATCGATCTCACTCTGGTTACTGGAAGTTCAACATGGCACCTCAGAGCAAAGAGATCTCTGAGGATCTGAAAAAAAGAATTGTTGTGCTATATAAAGTTCTAGGCTATAAGAAGATTGCCAAGACCCTGAAAATGAGCTGCAGCACTGTGGCCAAGACCATACAGCGGTTTAACAGAACAGGTTCCATTTAGAACAGGCCTCGCCATGGTCAACCAAAGAAGTTGAGTGCACATGCACAACGTCATATCTAGAGGTTGTCTTTGGGAAATAGACATATGAGTGCTGCCAGCATTGCTGCAGAGGGTTGAAGGGGTGGGGGGTCAGCCTGTCAGTGCTCAGACCATACGCTGCACGCTGCATCAAATTGGGCTGCATGGCTGTCATCCCAGAAGGAAGCCTCTTCTAAAGATTTTGCACAAGAAAGCCCACAAACAGTTTGCTGAAGACAAGCAGACTAAGGACATGGATTACTGGAACCATTTCCTGTGGTCTGATGAGACCAAGATAAACTTATTTGGTTCAGATGGTGTCAAGCGTGTGTGGCGGCATCCAGGTGAGGAGTACAAAGATAACAGTCAAGCATGGTGGTGCATGAGTGCTGCCGGAACTGGGGAGCTACAGTTCATTGAGGGAACCATGAATGCAAACATGTACTGTGACATACTGAAGCAGAGAATGATCCCCTCCCTTCAGAGACTGGGCCGCAGGTCATTATTCCAACATGATAATGACCCCAAACACACCTCCAAGATGACCACTGCCTTGCTAAAGAAGCTGAGGGTAAAGGTGATGGACTGGCCAAGCATGTCTCCAGACCTAAACCCTATTAAGCATCTGTGGGGCATCCTCAAACAAAAGGTGGAGGAGCACAAGAGCTCTAACATCCACCAGCTCCGTGATATCATCATGGAGGAGTGGAAGAGGACTCCAGTGCCAACCTGTGAAGCTCTGGTGATCTCCATGCCCAGGAGGGTTAAGGCAATGCTGGAAAATAATTGTGGCCACACAAAATATTGACACTTTGGGCCCAATTTGGATATTTTCACTTAGGGGTGTACTGACTTTTGTTGCCAGCGGTTTAGACATTAATGGCTGTGTGTTGAGTTATTTTGAGGGGACAGCAAATTTACACTGTTATACAAGCTGTACACTCACTACTTTACATTGTAGCAAAGTGTCATTTCTTCAGTGTTGTCACATGAAAAGATAAAATAAACTATTTACAAAAATGTGAGGGGTGTACTCACTTTTGTGAGATACTGTATATACAGATATGCAAGGTGTGTCTAAAAAGTTTGGTGAATGGTCCGATATCTCAACAGTAATGCCCCGTACACACGAGCGGACTTTTCGACATCCAAACTCCGACGGACTGAGTCCGGCGGACTATCCGATCGTGTGTGGGCTGCAACGGACTTTAGCGAAGCTAAAGTCTGACGGACTTTAGAAATGAAGCATGCTTTAAATTTTCCCGACGGAACTCCGCCGGACCCGGTCCCCTTTGAAAAATCCGCTCGTGTGTGTGCTACTCCGACGGACTAAAACCGACGCTAGGGCAGCTATTGGCTACTGTCTAGGAACTTCCTATGTCGAATCCAGTCGTACGTCATCACGTTCGACTCCGTCGGAGTTTGGTGTGATGGTGTGTGGTCAAGTCCGTTCGGTCGAAAAGTCCGCCAGAACTCCGTCGGAACTCCGGCGGAACTCCTTTGGAGGTCTGTCAGACTTAATCCCTCTCGTGTGTACGGGGCATAACATGGGCCAGGTGCGTGCACAGGATAAGCAACGTTCAGGTCGGCCATCAACAAGCAGAACCCCAGAAAGGATCAAGCGAGTGTGACAAATGCTGGTACTAGATCGGTGACTGACTCTACAATTGATGGCGAAGGAATTGGGCATTAGCAAGGACACGGTGCGCACCATCCTCTGCAAAGATTTGGGTAAGCAGAAGATCTGTTTTCAGAAGCTTTATGAACATTGTCAAAAGTGTTTTTGAAGGATAATATATTTTGAAGGCCAATAAAGGTAATTTGTTTGTATCTTCGATACCATTCACCAAACTTTTTAGACACATCTCATATATCGTGCTATTTTTAAAATAATGCACAAGACTCAGTTATTTGTAGCACAGTGGAACAGATGCTTTCATTTGTAATATCACTGGTACTTCATAGGTGGCGCTGTCCGGCAGCTGCCATGCAGGGAAAGAGAGTAGAGGACAAGGGCAATCTATGTTCCTCTGAGGCCTCGTAGGTGTCATCAGGAGGGCAACTGTGTGATTGGACATTGCTACCCTGGTTGACCCTTGCACTCATCTTTGGTGTGGGAAGTGCTAATAAATAGCACTGTCCCCCTTTAGTTGGTGCACATTTTGTGGAGTGTCTAGAACGGGGGCAGAGAGCATAGTGTAGTGAGAGGTTCCAGTGGCAGAGGGACAGAATAAGGTCTGTAGCTTGTGTCTCGAGCAGGGGCTCTTCCTCATCTCTGTGCCTCATTGCAGTCTACCTTTCAGCCGCCTCCTCTGCCAAATGCTGTTGGGTATCAGCAGTGTGTACTGGTATCCTCTACATAGTAATCTGTAAATGTTGCCAGGCTGGTGCTGCCATGTATATAGACTTTGTACCATCTTCTTGGAGCTCTTGCATCATTATACTTTGCTGCAACACTTGGCCTCCGTGTATGTTCTCTCTTCTTGGGGTACCCAATGCTTTCCCCCCCACTCACAATCTGTTGATGCAGATGTGCATAGGGAGGGGTGGGGCTTGATCTTTGCCTTGAGCTAGACCCACCAAAATTACTTTTGATGAAAGGGCTCTGGGACTGAATGGGATAAGCAAATTCAGATTTAACAATATGAATTACGCTTTTGTGTGTGTTATCTGTTCCAGTATAGTTCAGTCTTTGGGTAGAGGTCTTTCTGAAGCCCCCCCGTAAAATAATCACATTTTGTTGCTTTACAGCCTGAAATGAGAACAGACACCATTTTTGTTTTATACAGCTGTATTTCCTAGTGCAAATTATAACATCCAAGTGAAAGATAGAATACCAACGTGTCAGCAATAAATAAATAAACAGAATCACTGAGTTGGAAAAAAGGATCACCCCCTTGTGTCAGTATTTTTTTGAACCACCTTTTGCTTTAATTACAGCCTTTAGTCTGTTGGGATTTATCTCTAATAACTTTGCACATCTAGACTTTTCAGTATTTGCACACTCTTCTTTGCAGAACTGCTTGAGTTCAGTTAAATTTGATGGTGACCGTTTGTGGACTGCAGTCTTCAAGTCATTCCAAAGATTTTCAATGGGGTTTAAGTCTGGGCTCTGACTAGGCCATGCAAGGACATTCACTTTTTTCTCCTTCAAAATCTGCGTGGTCATTTTTGCTGTGCGCTTTGGGTCATTGTCACGTTGGAAGGTAAAACTGTATTGGATTTCCGCCAGACATATTTGGTGTTGAGGCTGATTAATTAAATTTTAGTCTCATCTGACCGAATTAAATGCACCTTGAAGATTCTTAAACCACATGGAAAAACGTGTTATGGTCAGATGAGTCTAAAATCTAACTATTTGGCCGCAACACCAAGAGATATGTCTGGAGGAAATCCAATACAGCTCACCATCCAAATAACACCATTCCGGGGGGGCGTGACCGGAAGTCGACCCGGATGGCAGCCTAAATCTCCTGCTCTCCCTCCAGCCTCAGCTACACCGCACCTACGGGGAAAATCCAGCCCCATCCGATGGGGAAATCTAGGGCCACACGGTCCTCCAGCTCCAGGGGACCTCCCGCAGCATCGTTGGGCACAGCCACGGACCTCCGGTCCTTCTTCTCCACGACGGAGCTCCCGACCGACGGCGCGGGCTCCTTCTCCGGCCCGCAGGGCCCATCCGAACATCCAGCACGGACCGGGGGATCGAGGAACACCGCGGATGAAATCCCCGGACCCGGAGGCCTCCGGTGAGTCGAACCCCGGTCCCGCCCGCCTCCGAGGCCGCCCAGCTAGGCCTGCGGCCTACCACGCAGCCCACGCCGTCGCCAGGGCACAAGACTAGGCCCTCCCTGGGACCCTCTCTATCCCCATGTTGCTCGGCACCGCAGTCCCCCCACCGCACGCCTGCGGCTCTGGACGCCGGCGGGGAGTTCCTGTGCAGGACTGGACAGATCAGGGAGGGGGGTGGACTAGGCCTGGGGCCCTCTGGCAGTAGGTCCCCCCCACCTCCGGACACTCAGTGCTCTTTGGCCTTGCCCAGGCTGCTCCGGACGCCCCCAGACTCCAGTGCTGGGTCAGAGGGGTCCCCCCTTTCTCTTGCGGCTGAGGACTTCCCTGCCCTCCCCCCCCCTGAGGAACCCCTGTCCTGGGCGTACCGGGGGCCCGGGGGAATGGACGGACCTCTGCTGAACCCTGACTCGGGGTCGCCCCCACCTAAGTCTCAGAGGCTGGGCACCTCGGAGCACCCATCCCCCCCACGCGGCCGCGGGGGACGACCAGGGGTGTCGGCATACCCGGGGGGACCCGTAGCCCTTCTACCCCAGGATACCAGGGGACGACACCAGCCACCTCCCTTGGCCCGTGCTTCAGAGTGGCCGGGGGTCTGGGATTCTCCCCCTGAGCATGCCCCCTCCTCTCGCACTGCTGGACCCGTGGACCCTAGGCCACTGTCGCCACGTCATCGCATAGACCGGGACGACCCGGGGGACATGACCACAACACCACCGCACCCTCAGTGGCAATTATACTTACAAGCGATCCCTACCAAAGAGGATTTTAAACAATTGATTGAAGATGTCAAATCCACGTGTCGGGCGGAAATACAAATGCTCCACTCGGGCCTTAAGCACCTTGCGGACAGGGTGGAGATGGCTGAAGAGGAGATACAAGAAACCAAAATTGCGGTCCACAAAACCCAAACGCAAGGGGCGGAACACCATCTGCTCCTGAGAGATATGCAGCGCCATGTGGAGGACTTGGACAACAGGGGGCGCCGGCACAACATCAGAGTGCGTGGGGTTCCGGAGTCGGAGGGCCCGGAGGACGCTCAGATTATTTTGCAGGAAATATTCAACACTCTCCTCGGAGAACCCCCCACTAAATTTATTGAGATGGATAGAGCTCATAGGGCCCTACGCCCCAAAAATGCTACTTCTGGCCCCAGGGACTTTATTTGCAGAGTCAACTCGTTTCACCTTAAGGAGGATATCCTGCGACAAGCCCGTTTAGCCCGTGAGGTGTCTTTCCGGAACCACCCAGTGCAACTTTTTCCGGACCTCTCCTGGATTACGCTGCAAAAACGTAGACTTCTCCAACCCTTGCTCCGTACCCTGCAAGACGCCCAGATCCCTTACCGCTGGGGTTTCCCATTTAGCCTCACTGCCAAACATCAGGGTAAATCGGCCTCTCTGCGGTACCCTGAAGATCTGCCGACTTTCTGTGAAGATCTGGGCATCCGCCCCCCCGGCTTCCCGATTGGGACCTCATCGCTACTCAACCCACCCCTCCGACGCTGTGGCAAAAGGTTCCCTCACGCCAACGACCCAGAAACCGGGAAACGCAAAACAAACCTAAGAGACAAGGCCCTGGCTGAAGATCCCGGCCCTTCCTCCCCCCTTTTTTCTTTTCCAAGTGACTCTTATCTTTTCTCATCACTGCCTGGTTGGCCCCCCGTGACCTGTTGCTGGTGGGGATGAAGTTTTGCAGCGTCCCTGACCGCTTAGCGGCATAGTGCTCGGACGTTGTATTGCCCTGGTTCCAGTTGCACTCATTACCCTTTCCCCTTTGGTGCCTTTTCAATAACTTACTGCACTTAGGCTGCTGGTTGGGAGATTCGGGAGAGTGGGTTCCCCCTTGCTCTCACGTCCCTCCCCCTAACCCCTTTTTTTTGGGGTTGTTTTTCCTTTTTCTTTACTTTATTCATCTTATTTATATTTTAGTGATTTTGCTCCTGTTCAAGTTTTTACACATACTACGCTCCTCTATTCCTCCTTAGGACCTGAATGAGGAGACCTGGACTCCTATGCGGCCGCCAGGCCCAGGCCTCGTGCGCTGGGTGTGGTGGCCCCCTGGGAATCCGTGTAGTCCCGGATGACTTTTTTACCCGGGGCCGAATATTGCCCTATGTTTGGTCCGGTTATGGGCCCATGTTCTCATTGCGATGCCTTTCTTGTTGTACTAACGTTTTTCTCCCTTCTCTCACTTTCTATCTCCCCCTCTCTTCTCTCCTATGTCTTCCTTCCGCTGCCTGCAGGGATCGGACACGTAGTGGCGGGGCCCTACGACCGGACAGCGTCTGCTCCTGGCTCCTGGCGGTCCCTCCTGGACGTTGTTACCGGGTAAGATTTATTAGACATAGACCGCTCTCCTACCCCCCCCACCCCCCCCGGACTTGACTGATGGCTAAGATTCTATCTATGAATGTTCACGGCCTAAATTCAAACAGGAAACGGCATCTGGCACTAAGGGAGTTTAAACAGTCGGGAGCGGATATTATCCTGGTTCAGGAAACGCACTTTGACAGGGGGGGATCTTTTGCCTTCGCCTCCAGGAGCTTTCCGCTTGCGTATCTATCCTCGGGGTCCCATAAGAGGGCGGGGGTGGCTGTCCTGATCCGACGAGGAGCACCCTTTACCTATGTTGATCATTACAGCGATCCCCGGGGGGGCTTCCTGATACTTAAGGGTACGTGGCAATCACGGCCGATCACCCTGTGTACGCTATACGCCCCTAATGTCCATCAGCATAGCTTCCTCTCCAGGGTTTTTGCACGTCTATTTAAGGAAGACCACGGTTATTTGGTGGTGGGAGGAGACTTTAATCTGGCTCACTCGGCCACGGCTGATCGTCAGACGGCGCCCACCCGCGCGCCCTCGCCTAGAGCCCTCCGGGATTCGAGGCTTTTTCGGCAACTCACTCGCCGCTATGCACTGTTTGACGCTTGGCGAGCTCTCCGGCCCGGGGATCGGCAGTACACATACTACTCAGCCCCTCACCATATGCACTCTCGGATTGACTATTTTTTCACTAATAATGCTACGTTGAGAGCAACGCGTGGCGCGTCTATCCTGCCGATCTCCTGGTCGGACCATGCCCCGATCTTACTCACCCTGGATTTAGGCCCCCCGATAACTCGGCCATATAATTGGAAGCTGAACACTTTCCTTCTTCAGCACCTTCCCTCCCAATCGGAATTAGCCTTGACCCTGCGTCACTATTTTGTTGAGAATTTGACCCCAGACGTCCCCCTCCCCATTGTGTGGGAAGCCCACAAGGCGGTGATGCGTGGTAGATGCATTGCGCTTTCCTCGGCCTTGAAGCGGGATGTCGCGGCCACCAAGCTTAACACCGAGAAGGAACTTAGACAGTTAGAGCAGAAACTGCAGGCCTCACCGACGGTACCACTCCTTAGGAAAATTGTTAATTTGCGAATGGCGCTGGCGGACCTGGCGCTTCGCCGTGTTGAGAAAGCCCTTCTGAGGATCAAACAGACATACTATGATAGGGGCAATAAAGCACACTCCCTCCTAGCGCGGAAGCTCAAAGACAAAACCCTTCTCTCTGCTCCACACCAGATAAAAACTAGATCTAATGCGGTTGTTTCCCACCCCAAAGACATAGTTGATACGTTTGCTGGCTTTTATGCGGAGCTCTATAATAGTCCTGACATCCCTAGCAACCCTGTGTCGCTGGAGGTTTCACAGCGTATACAGCAGTACTTGTCCGACAGCGCCATTCCCAAAATTAGAGATTCGGACTTGCTCATTTTGAACATGCCCGTCACGGAAGACGAAGTGGAAAGGACCATTAAATCCCTCCCCGCACATAAGTCCCCGGGCCCAGACGGGCTGCCCTACGAATATTACAAAGCATTTTCCCCCCTCTTAACTCCGCATATGAGCAGCCTCTTTAATGCTTTTCTACAGAAAACACCCGTCCCCTCAGACATGCAACGTTCCTTCCTTACCTTAATCCCCAAGCCAGATAAGGACCCCATCCATTGCGCGAATTATAGACCCATTGCGCTGTTGAACGCGGACCTAAAAAATTTTTACTAAATTGCTATCTCTGCGCCTTAACAAGGTCCTACCCTCTTTGATCCATAAGGACCAAGTGGGCTTTGTCCCCCTCCGACAAGCAGGGGATAACACCCGGAAGGTGATAGACCTGGTCGAGGTGGCGAACAGGGAGGGAGTGCCGTCCCTGCTCCTGAGCTTGGATGCAGAAAAAGCATTTGATAGACTGGGCTGGCCCTTCCTGTTCGCCACCCTGACCCACATAGGGATGGAGGGACCTTTTTTGCGGGCCATACAACATCTTTACTCCAACCCGTCTTCTCAAGTGAAGACCCCCTTTGCCACCTCTTCGCCCTTTTCCATCTCCAACGGTACGCGTCAGGGATGCCCGCTGTCACCCCTACTATTTGCCCTCTGTATTGAACCACTGGCGGCGTCTATCAGGCGGAACCAGGCTATAAGAGGGGTTCCGGTGCGAGGCCAGGAGTTTAAGATCTCGCTATTTGCGGACGACGTAATTCTTACTCTTACCTTATCGGGTTACAAACTTAATGCGTCGAAATCCGAAGCCCTCCCGATTAACTTACCACCGTTGGAGGTGGAACACCTACGATCCACCTTTCCCTACCACTGGGGGTCCACCTCCCTTCGATACCTGGGGGTAAACATCACCCCAACCTATACCTCCCTTTATCAGGCAAACTACCCATCCCTCTATGGAGATATTAGGCGTCTGTTGCTACAGTGGCGGAAACACCAAATCTCTCTGCTTGGTAGAATAGCCTCTGTGAAGATGGCTATCCTCCCGAAACTCCTTTATCTTTTTCAGACCCTCCCCATTCCAGTCCCCTCCTCTCACCTGAAAAAATTGCAAAGGGACCTACTTCGATTTGTATGGAACTATAAAAGGCACAGGATACCTCGCTCGGTTATGACCGCCTCCAAATCGGATGGGGGGTTAGCGTTCCCGGGCTGCCCAACTCCGCGCGGTCGCTTCTTGGACTACCCAGAGGCCTCACAATCGCTGGTCGGAAATTGAATCCCGGTGGTTGGCCCCTATACACCCTAATAGTATGCTCTGGAGTGCGGCGGCAGTGATTCCTCAGTCCCAATTGTTGAGCCCCATGTCCCACCTGCAGAACCTATGGCGTAGGTCTTCCAAGGCATTTGCCCTGACCTCGGCTAAATCGCTCCTGACCTCTTTTATATCCAACCCTCGAGTGCCAGATAGCCTATCTCGCCAGATGCAACACCCCTGGTCCTCCCGGAACCTTTTCCATCTGAGATCTCTGGTGGATCCCAGATCTAGGAGACTACTGACTTACACTGAACTCCAATCCCGGTTTGACCTCCCCCGGCAGAGCTTCTATAGTTACTTACAAATCCGTCACTTTGCCCAGACCATCTCATCAGACCTCCGTTTCTCCCCGACTACCATGTTTGAAATAGTTGTCTCAGCAGGTACGGCACAGAGGGGGATGATCTCGGATATTTATAAAATAATTAACGCCTTTCCTATGGGTCTTAACGGCAAACATGCATATATGCTTAAATGGGAGGAGGCTCTGGGTGAAGTGTTCACGGAGGAGCAATGGCGGGTGATTTGGTCACAGGCATCCAAGAGCTCCATGTGTACGCTCTACCGGGAGAATGCATACAAGATATTGTTCTTCTGGTACATGACCCCACATGACCCCGGATGTCCTGCACGCTATTTATCCTTCTACAACAGACCGGTGCTGGCGCTGTGTGGGGCATAAGGGCACCCTCTTGCATATATACTGGCAATGCCCTCGTATAGTCCCTTTCTGGACGGAAGTCCGTACGCTCCTGGCCAGTGTCCTGGACCAACCCCTGGACTTGAACCCAAAGCACTTTTTACTGGGAGTCCCTTTCCCCAAATTGTCCAAATCCCTACAGAAATTATCCCGCCATATCTTGACCGCAGCGAGGTGTCTTGTTGCACTCCACTGGAAAAAAACGCACCCCCCTACCCCGGACGCATTATACGCCCGCATTGGAGATGTGGAGCTTATGGAGAGGATGACCGCCAGGATACAGGACCGGCTGGAAGCGCATGACGTAGTCTGGAATCCCTGGAATCTTAAGGACGTTCGACCCTGACAGGCAAGCGGAAGTTTTCGGATGACTACCCACCCCTACCCCCTCCTTTTCCTCTCTACCTTTCTTTCTATCCTTTGGTATCCCTTTCTTCTCTCTTTTTTTTTTTTTTTTCTCTTTTTCCCTCCCTCCTTTCTCTTATACCTATCACTCTTCCAAACCCCCCCCCCCCCCCCCCGAGGGGGGGTGTTTGATTGGGTTAAAGTGTATTATAAGTGTCTTACACTATTAGTCGACACATGTATCCTCGGATTGCCACTCCTGACTGGCGGTTGAGTCTTGAGGATCGGTTTATTATTGGTTGGACTTTATCCCTGTCTTACATGTGTTGCAGAACATGCTGTCTGTGAATAGCTCTACCTGGCCTGGCTTGTACCTGCTCCAGGTGGCTATACTATGTAGGCCAATATGCTTTTATGGTATGTTCTCCCCTGTAATTTTTCTGTTCTCTTTCTTTCGCTCCCCCAATGCTGTACCGAAGTGTTTGACGTGTAATGTTTCACTTTAAACTAATAAAAAAGTTATTTGACAAATAACACCATTCCTACAGTAAAGCATGGAGGTGGTAATATCCGGTTATGGGGGTGTTTCTCTGCAGCATGGACTTGAGCACTTGTCAGGATAGAAAGAAAAATGGATGAGGAAAAATACCATCAAATTCTTGAGGAAAATCTGCTGCCCTCGGCCAAAAAGTTGGTAATGGGAAGAAGGTTTACCTTCCAACATGACAATGACCTGTCCTTGCATGTCTTTGCATGGCCCAGACCTAAATCCCATTGAAAATCTGTGGAATGACTTGAAGACTGCAGTCCACAAACAGTCACCATCACATTTAACTGAACTTGAGCATTTCTGCAAAACTAGAATGAGCAAATACGGTAAAGTCTAGATGTGCAAAGTTAGTAAAGACATATCCCAAAAGACTGAAGGCTGTAATTAAGCAAAATGTTGTCCAACAAATAACTGACCTAAGGGGGGGGGGGGGGTAAACCTTTTTCCAACTCAGTGATTTTGTTTTTTATTTTATTTTTTATTTTGTTTTGACATGTTGGTGTTACATCTTTCACTTGGATGTTACAAGTTAGTAAATAAAGTAAATAAAATAAAAATGGTGTCTGTCTTCATTTCAGGCTGCAAAGCAACAAAATGTTATTATTTTAAAGGGGTGATTATTTAACCACTGTATATCATTCACCAGAACATCCAGACTATTTTACTGCTTCTAAGTCACGGCCTGATGATATTGAGTTTTTATTACCCCAGTGTTCTCTAAGAGCAATGACAAGCAAAATGCTTGAGCTGTCAGTCCAATTGCATGCAGATTTAAAAATATTGAAAGTTTACTTCTGAAATCGAAATTCTGAAAACATTGTGTTAAATTTTATATGAAAGTTTAGTGATTGAGTTTACTTAATATACTGTAATATATTAAGTATATATAATGTATATAGAGTTTTAAGATATCCATACAAACATTGTGCGAGACAGCCTATCCACTCAAAATGTATCACTTGTAGGAACCAGTAAAATGTAAAAGTAGGTAGACCAGAAAAGCACAGAAAATGAAGCATTAGAAAGGATGGAAGGAAAGATATCGAAATTCTTAAGATAGAGACTACATAGCAAATATACAAGTAAAAAGTGGTAATTCTGAATGTTACTAAAATAAACAAAATTAGTTAAGTGTTTCTTAGTGATTCTAAATCCCATTTGGTTCCGCTTGTTGCCAATTGCTTGTGTGCAAACATAATATATCATGGTGTCATTCATTCTGTCAGTGGCTTACTGGACACTCACCTAAACTGGAACGCGTGTTAGATCGCTCCATGATATTGTGCTTGCTTGGATTGTTCAGGACAGAACGTTTGGCAAGAGAGATATCAGCAGTAACCCGGGTGATGGAGATTCTACGGAAAAGGTAAACCATCAAAGCAATTTAACACAACAAGAGCATATCAAAGCGAGTTTCCCCATAGAAGTCAATGGAAACTAAGATAATTTGTTGCGCATTGACTTCTATTGCATGCAATATCGCATGTGGCCAGAGGTTGGGGGGGGGGCGACAGAGAGCCTTGGAAATACTCGGGGACCGCTCGGCTGAACTCGAAAACCCTTGGAAAGGCTCGAAAACACTCAGGAACTGAGTATTTCTGAGTGTTTCCGAGTGATTCTGAGTATTTCCGAACTGCTCCGAAAACCAGTCCGAGTGTCACTGGCGCCCCCACCTCTGGTCAAATACAGTACTGCACACCACGTTAGCTTGAATTCTGCTCGTATTGCGAGATAACACTCGCAAACCGAGTCAGGATTTTTTTTTACAATAATCTATTGAATTTTTTCACATGTGTTACAAGTAAAACGTAAAGATCATATTCCAAGTTGTTTAAAACTTCAAAACAAGTATAAGTGGTTCAGCTCAAAATAATACTCGTTACATTTCCGAAAGCAGTTTTCGCCGAGTCAAGATTTTTAAGAAAAAAAGTTGCTCGTCTTTCAAATGAATAACGAGCGTTACTCGTTAACCAAGGTTCTACTATATATAAGTGCAACGCTACAATTTAAATGTTAATCAAAATAAATAAAGATAAAAAACAAATTTATATCAAAAAGTCCATAGTTAATCCACCACTGTGAATGCTTGCGTGAAAACAATAGATACAATTGTAGTACAATTTCCACCATAGATTCATAAACACTATAGCATTCAATCCAAATCTAGCTCGGGAGATCACATAACGATTCCTTCCTCCATCCCAATCATTATGTTTCAGAAGCAGGCCAAAGCACTGATGTGGGATTGTCCACCAGATCCCCACTGAAACCTTTTATCTGAGATCTTGCCCTAGATCAGTGATGGTGAACCTTGGCATCCCGGATGTTTTGGAACTACATTTCCCATGATGCTCAACCACACTGCAGAGTGCATGAGCATCATGGGAAATGTAGTTCCAAAACATCTGGGGTGCCAAGGTTCTCCATCACTGCCCTAGACATTTTTCACTGATGTTGCTGTCAACCCCACTTGATCTCAGCTCTTCCCCCAGGGAAGTGTGAGCTCCCAGCTTCCCCCAGGAGAGGAGGATGATGAAGAGCCCTCTCCTTGTCTTCCCTCCTCCGGCGCCTGCTGCACACTGAATCCCCCCCGCCAGGTGACTGTTATTTCTGCAGCCTCTGCTCCACTCTATACAAGGGAGTACAAAGTTCGGCAGCTTTTCAGCCTCCACTCGGAGGAGACTCTGCAGAAGCTGAAGAGTGGACGGAAATCTATTACTTAATCTGTCATGAGCAAAGCACAGGATCATTTCTCTTTAAAGGATAAGTTCACCTTTAAAAAAATAAATAAATGCACATTTTTTACAGGTAAAAAAATTAGCATTTACTATTTTTTTTTTTTAGGAGCCTGGAAAGCATTGCACTCGCGATCAGCAGACCATGGGGACTCCTGTAGACTGTCAGTGGCAGAAAGAGCCTGGTCTTTAAGTGGTTCTACCATGGAGTTAAAGCACCTTTGTATGTATTCTTGGATGGTGTATGTATCAGTACTACTGAGATGATGAGTCTAAGATGCAGAAATACCTTAAAACACTTATTTTTTAAGGTAAGCATGGCATGCTGTAACCCACAGAAATGAATCAATGATCTCCTATGTCTCACAGATCAGTGACCGGCTGTAGCTGGATAATGTAGATGTAATGTAGTGAGGATTAAAGTATCACATGGATCGGTTAGAACAGTTTTACCAATCACCGGGTATAAATAGTCCTCATTTATGCTGAGTTGGTGAGAGTCAGAGCTAGGAATGTTGTCAGTACAACTTGCATTGGTTAGATCACTACAGTTTTTGAATATTACACTAAAACTACTCTAAGGATATGAAAAAATAAAAATAAATCAATGTATTTAAATAACAATAGACCAACAAATGAATGCTTCCCTTGTATAACACAGTCGATTATTACAGAGATTTAAAGAGGCACTATCCCCTTGCCCATTTAGAGCTTACCTCTTCCATGCTTCCTCCTGCCACTTCTCCCTATGTCACAGCTGCCACCAAAATACTGAGTGTCAGCTGCTGTCAGATCTCAAAGGATCCACTCCATCATGCAACAATGTGTGGGCCACACAAGAACTGAGCACTGCATCATGGGAGGAAGTCACATGTTCTCCCATAACTGGAAACACTTGATATTTTGCAATGGCAACCAAAGAAGAACAATGGAGGTGGAATCCCAGAGAAGCGAGTATAAAGTTGTTGGGGGCTTGGGTTTACACATACTCTATACCGAATGGGCAAACCTCAATATAACCCATGCTGTGACTCTCCTAAAGCCCAATTCCAGGGTGATAGTTAACTCCCTCCTAACACTCTCTAACCTAGCAACCAATCTGATTGCTGGGTTAAGAAAAAAAAAACCCTCCATGATCATGTGATCATCCAGCAATTTGTCCTTCTTCCCTGTTTGCTTCCCACAGGGGTCCTTTTTCTGGGTGTCCACATCACTGCCTGTGTAATGGGGACCATTCCCTTTGGCCAGCCAGTGGAGGGGTCCTCTTAAGATGCTAAAGAGAGATGTTGGACCAATTGGAGTAAACAGGACCAGACAGCAAGAATTAACAAGCTGGATTAGTGGGCCCTAACGGAGAAAACGAAGGACCTGATTGAGGGGACTCAGGTGATTATAACTTATTCACCAGATGTAGCACCCTGCTACAAGTTAGATTTAGTTTTTGGCTGTGCTATATTCAGTAAAGCAGCAATCTATTTTCTATGTCTGAAGAAGATTCCAGACATCGAGTAGGAGGGTCAGCCACTGGGTAAGAAATATTTATCTGCCCTCCCTGGGAGGGGGCACCCAGAAGGTGGCTGGAGAGAAAATGTTTGGGAGACTTGTTCAGAGGTGTCTTTTCCTTGGGTTGCTGGCCCTGTGAGGCAGCCAATGTACTGGGGGGCTGTTGTTGGGCCTCAACATGAGGGCCTGAAGGAGCCTGAATTTAAAGAAATTTGATGGAGGGTGCACCTGTAGAAGCTGGGCTGGAAAGGCAACACTTTTACTTGAAACTTTCTATGTGTTGCAGGGAAGATGGTGGAGCTACCTCTGGACATTGTGAGTAGGACCTTTCCCCTATAGCTCCATGGGTGTTTTTGGAGAATCCTACACCCTCATATCTCTTGCCTGTTCAATTACTGCAATAAATCTACAAAGAGACATATCCTAAGTTTGTCAGTGTGCCCTGGAACTGCTACCTGGGCCTGGCAGCTTCTGAATGGGTAAGAGAGAGGTGGGTAATTTTCATTGGCCCTTCCAGGAGTGAACACTACACAGGTAGGGAAAACTTTACTCCAGGAATAGTGTCCTATCGATGGTGTCAGTGAGAGGAATAGTGTCCTATCATTGTTGTCAGTGGGAGGAATAGTGTCCTATCATTGTTGTCAGTGGGATGAATAGTTCCCTATCATTGGTGTCAGTGGGAGGAATAGTGTCCTAACAATGGTGTCAGTGGGAGGAATAGTGTCCTATCATTGTTGTCAGTGTGTCAGGGCTGGTCAGCCCTTCCTTCTCTGAGCTGGCCGCTCAGCTGTCAGCTAATTGCCAGCTCTCATCTCTCTCTCCACAGTTTACCAGCTGTTGTGGATCTGCTTGTCAGTCCCACCTACTTAGAGATCTGAAGCTCACTTCATTCCTGCCTTCGCCTTGGTCACATCACAAGAAACCATCTCCTGCGTTCCTGTTTAAAGACTGGCTTTGCTGACATCCCTTCTGGCTCCTTATCCAGCTTGCTGTTCCTCTATTTGGATCCCTGACTTCTGGCCTGGCTGATTAACCTATCTGGTTACTGAACTTTGGCGTGGTTGATTACTCGATCTGGTTACTGAACTCCGGTTTGGCGGACTACCCGATCAGGTTACTGGACTCTGGCCATGCTTTGACTATGCTTACTCTATTTACCTTTTTATATTTATTAATAAACAAGTGTGATTTTACTGTACTTCTGTCTTGTCAGTGGGAGGAATAGTGTCCTATCATTGTTGTCAGTGGGAGGAATAGTGTCCCATCATTGTTGTCAATGGGAGGAATAGTGTCCCATCATTGTTGTCAGTGGGAGGAATAGTGTCCCATCATTATTGTCAGTGGGAGGAATAGTGTCCCATCATTGTTGTCAGTGGGAGGAATAGTGTCCTATTGATGGTGTCAGTGGGAGGAATAGTGTCCCATCTTTGGTGTCAGTAGAAGGAATGGTGTCCCATTATTGGTGTCAGTGGGAAGAATAGTGCCCTATCATTGGTGTCAGTGGGAAGAATATTGCCCAATCATTGGTGTCAGTGGGTAGAATATTGCCCTATCATTGGTGTCAGGGGATGAATAGTGTCCTATCGATGGTGTCAGTGGGAGGAATAGTGTCCTTTTGATGGTGTCAGTTGGAAGAACAGTGTCCTATTGATGGTGTCAGTGGGAGGAATAGTGTACCATCTTTGGTGTCAGTAGAAGGAATGGTGTCCCATCATTGGTATTAGTGGTAAGAATAGTGCCTTGTATCTGTGGGAGGAATAGTGTCCTAAGCCCAGATAAAATCAAGCAAATGTCCACATCTGGCCCTCAGGCCAAAGTTTGGAGACCGCTGTTCTAGATGGACCAGATAATAACAAAAATGTTATATTATGTTACATTTATTTTAATGTTTATAAAGTATATTCACATTAACCAATACTTATGACTGCAAGAACTGAAATAGGCAATGCCCTTCATATTTATATCCAAACAGTATATTTTCTTTATAAGAAATGTTTTATTAGATCAAGAATTATATTATCTGTCCTGGGCTGTGCTATCTTTTGCATACATATGTAAAAATATGGTAGGGAAGTTGCATATTTCCTATGGCTCACACTAATGATACATTCTTTACTTGGTTAATGGGCCATACAAGACATAAGAAAGCCTCTATATCCTGGTTTTCCTGATTACTTTGGATGACTCATTTTATAGAAATGTGATTGAAAACTGCTTATATGGACAAGCAAGCCCCCTCATCTTCAGAAATGTGCCATTTTTCCTGAAAGGTCATTTTGCTCCATTGGGTGTGGGGTGACCATTTCTTACACATACAGTGGTGTGAAAAAGTGTTTGCCCCCTTCCTCATTTCCTGTTCCTTTGCATGTTTGTCACACTTAAGTGTTTCGGAACATCAAACCAATTTAAACAATAGTCAAGGACAACACAAGTAAACACAAAATGCAATTTGTAAATGAAGGTGTTTATTATTAAAGGTGAAAAAAAATCCAAACCATCATGGCCCTGTGTGAAAAAGTGATTGCCCCCTAAACCTAATAACTGGTTGGGCCACCCTTAGCAGCAACAACTGCAACCAAGCGTTTGCGATAACGTGCAATGAGGCTTTTACAGCGTCCTGGAGGAATTTTGGCCCACTCATCTTTGCAGAATTGTCCTAATTCAGTTACATTAGAGGGTTTTCGAGCATGAACGGCCTTTTTAAGGTCATACCACAATATCTCAATAGGATTCAGGTCAGGACTTTGGCTAGGCCACTCCAAAGTCTTCATTTTGTTTTTCTTCAGCCATTCGGTGGTGGACTTGCTGGTGTGTTTAGGATCATTGTCCTGCTGCAGAACCCAAGTTCGTTTCAGCTTGAGTACACGAACAGATGGTCGGACATTCTCCTTCAGGATCTCTTGGTAGACAGCAGAATTCATAGTTCCTTTTATCACGGCAAGTCTTCCAGGTCCTGAAGCAGCAATACAGCCCCAGACCATCACACTACCACCACCATATTTTACTGTTGGTATAATGTTCTTTTTATGAAATGCAGTGTTCCTTCTACGCCAGATATACTTGGACACACACCTTCCAAAGATTTCCACTTTTGTCTCAATGGTCCACAGAATGTTGTCCCAAAAGTCTTGGGGATCATCAAGATGTGTTGTGGAGAAATTGAGACGAGCTTTGATGTTCTTTTTGCTCAGCAGTGGTTTTCTCCTTGGAACTCTGCCATGCAGGCCATTTTTGCCCAGTCTTTTCCTGATGGTGGAGGCATGAACGCTGACCTTAACTGAGGCAAGTGAGGCCTGCAGTTCCTTGGACGTTGTTGTGGGGTCTTTTGTGACCTCTTGGATGAGTCGTCGCTGCGCTCTTGGGGTAATTTTGGGCGGCCGGCCACTCCTGGGAAGGTTCACCACTGTTCCATGTCTTCGCCATTTGTGGATAATGGCTCTCACTGTGGTTCGCTGGATTCCCAAAGCTTTGGAAATGGCTTTATAACCCTTTCCAGACTGATAGATCTCAATTACTTTCTTTCTCAATTGTTCCTGAATTTCTTTGGGTCTCGGCATGATGTGTAGCTTTTAAGGATCTTCTGGTGGACCTTACTGTGTCAAGCAACTCCTATTTAAGTGATGCCTTGATTGTGAACAGGTGTGGCAATAATCAGGCCTGGGTGTGGCTAGAGAAATTGAACTCAGGTGTGGACAACCACAGTTATAGTATGTTTTAACAAGGGGGGCAATCACTTTTTCACACAGGGCCATGATAGTTTGGATTTTTTTTTTACCTTTAATAATAAACACCTTCATTTACAAATTGCATTTTGTGTTTACTTGTGTTGTCCTTGACTATTGTTTAAATTGGTTTGATGTTCCGAAACACTTAAGTGTGACAAACATGCAAAGGAAAAGGAAATGAGGAAGGGGGCAAACACTTTTTCACACCACTGTAAGTCTATATACTATAGTTATCACTTGGAACATCTAGTCTCATCTCCAGAGCTGCATCATGCAACATGCATGCTTTTGGTCTGATTACCTGGCCACACTTTTATGGGGGTACTCCGTGGCGAAACAGCATCTTTAATTAGGTATTCTTGTTATATTTTCTAATATTATCTGTATCTGTCATTACATTTAATAAATGTTATACTTATAAGTATTTGTGTGATCTCTCTTTGCACATATCGAATACAACCCCAAAAACATAAACTATCAGGTGACTGTGATACAAAAACATATCAAATGACAAAGTAATACCTTCCATCAAAGCGATGCTTCAAGAAGTCAAACAGGGCTTTCTGCATCATGTCCGTGACCTGCAGGCAAGGAAACAAATCTAAGCACTAAATTTTAAACTAAATAAATATTCACTACTTAATGTCCCAGTAATCAGTTTTTCTTGGAATTTTTTCTTACCATGTACATGAGCTCCTGAACCTCTCCTTTTCTCCTCCACTTCTGTTTGTTTATAACAAAAGTGCAGCGGTCATGTGCGCTGCTCAAAGCACATTACAGATCTCATAGTTCCTAGTCCATCACAGGAGCGAGCAGGAGAGAATGGCTACATTTCTACATACAGTGGGACCATGAAGAACAAATGTAGCCACCCCTCCAACAGGTAGTCAGATCACAGCAGCAGGAATTTGGAGGGGAATGACAGCAATAGATACCCTTTTGAGTTCAGAATACAGACTTTAAGATTTTTTTTTCTTTTAAACCAGTGTTTACTGTCAATTTAAATAATCTGAAGATGTAATCAGAGCTGCTGATAAGGCAGTACAGCTGGCCCTCCTGTACTGGGCACAGGCCCCATCAGTTCAAAAGGGGGGCCTGGGCACCTGCTGATCAGCAGGGCCAGCTGTACTGCCTTGTGACTCTTGTGCATCCTCCTGCAGCACTGTCGGCTTTCTCCCCCGGCTGCGCTGCAGGGAGATCGGTTCTTGTATTTGCACCCCCTTCCACCTGCTGTCTGGTCCCCCCTGTTTGCCCACCTCCCCAGCAGTACTGCCGGCTTCCCTCCTCTTTTCTCCCGCCGTCAGCTGCTGAGGGCACACAGGATTCAGGATTGAGGGGGGGGGGCTGGTAAATATGTCATATAGATACCAATTGCTTCTTTGTCCATTCATCACTGAAGAATAGTAAAATGTGTTTACTATGCTTCCATTTGTGATTGAACAGGAAGCCTCAGAGCACTTCCTATTCATTCATCTGCAGTTGAGGACTGATGAATCACTGTCCTTTCTCTGTCTCAAATGTGAGAAATCAGGTGTCTGTTTAGACCCCTGGTATTTTACCAAAGACCCCCCCCCCGCCAAAAGGGCACTTACAAAAATTTAATAAATAAATAATAACTTTTTAAAAAATTCATAATAAAAAAAATAAAAAATGAAGGGCTTGTTGAAGAGCATTTGGATCGCCCTTCAGACAGCATTTGACAGACAGTGAGGTCGTGTGTACGCGGCATAAGGGGGAGCTCTGTGGACTCTAGTGTAAAGGGGAACCCTGATTTCAGGGAGAGCTCTGATGTAAAAGGGAACTCTGTTGCAGGGGGTGTTCTGTGAACCCTGATTAAAGGGGGGCTCTGATGTAAGGGGGAATGCTGTGGACTCTGGTGTAAAGGGGAACTCTGATGTAAGGGGCTCTGCTCACCAAAGCCCCCCCCTTGCATCAGAGTCCACAGAGCACCCCTTAACCACTTTAGGCCGTCGCCTCCCAACACTTTAGAGGGTTTCTGATGCCGAGAGGCAGGGCGGGGTTTATCACTGTTGCTGTCACTGAGGTCACATGATCAGAAAGCTTCCGATTGCAAGCAGCAATCGGGAGATTTCCATTGGCTGTAAGTAATTGTGCTGGGAGTGCATAGGGCACGCACTCTCAGCACAGATGTGTTTGCAGTGTGGTACGCAAATATGCAACCGCTTGGCGCTAAGGTCCACCCGCCGAGAGGCTGTATATTTGCAAACTGTCGGCCCGGGGAGTGTTGGCAGGGCAGACACAGGAGGAGAGGGATGGGAGGAGGAGCAGATGAGTTCTCTACTCTCCTGTCCGTGCAAAGGGAGGAGGGGGAACTATCAGCGCTGGCTCTGAGGCTGAACTGTGTGTGAGAGAGACACTCAGCTCAGCCCTGCAGAGAATCCAGCCAGAGGAGACACAGGCACGGCTGCATAGCGGAGGTGAGCGGCAGCTGTGGTCTGTAGTAGCCCTCCTGCTGTGCGGCCCAGTCATCAATGGGCCACGGAGCAGGCGGTTCTGTCAGCAATGGTACTTTAGTAATTTTACGCTTTTTCAATGTGAAACTTGTAAATATATGTTAAAATATATGTGTAAAAATATTCACTAACAAAGCAAACCAAAAAAAAAAAAAGATTTCACTGTTTATCATTTATAAAATAGACGAGAACAAAAAAAAAAAAAAAAGCAGGAAAATAATAATTAAATGGAGGAGAATAGGGAGTTAATTAAGGCTGATTTGAGTAAATTAAGGGCTGTGAAGGGGTTAAACAGAGGAACATTTGTTCATTCATTTGATCTGCAGATGAAGAAACAGAAAGATACAAAAAGAAAAAATGTTTCTTTTAGCTTTAGTGTTTCAGCGGCTGAGCAATGTTGTTAATAAAGATTGCCAGCTGCTTTTTTTTTTTTTGACAGCTCCAAATACCGGACTTCTTTAACACTTCAGCTGTCAACAGGGGAGACCTGCTGACAGCTCAAAGAACTGAGCCTGAAAGTATTGGTTTCGGGTATCAGAGCATTTGCACAAGTGCAAATATTCGGTATCGGCACTGATACTGATACTAGTATCGGTGCAACCCTAATCTTAACATATTAGACTGTATCCAATGACTAGGTTTAGCGGATTCTATAGATACAATATTACCCTTTCACATTACCTCATAACCTTTCAGAGAGGGCCCAACTAGAATGATTGGCCTCATTGAAGGAACCACATCATATGGAGGGATGTGCTCTGTCTGCAAAAAAGAAAGTGGCTTAAAATCAATATGCAAACCCAACATTTTTCATCTGATGACCATCATGCAGATCATTTAAGCATCAACCGCCCACAGACACTGCATAGCATGCTCTATTCAGGGTCCATAACACAGCAGCACAAGACAGCGTCATATAAAGAAGACACTTAGCGGGATGCATACAGTTACTTACTGACTTCTGCCTCTGTTTAGCTATATGTAGTCAGTAAAAGAAGCAGCAGAAAAAGAAGGGAGGGGTAAGGGTTAATGTAGTAGGAGAGAAAGAGATAGTAACAGGAATGGCCAAAGAAAAATGAAGAGTGAGGGATGACAAAAGAGAGAAAAAAAGAAAACAAATCATGCCTGTTATTGCCATAATCACTGCAGCAAAGTCTACACAACATGCATTTATATACTGAGATTTACACATGACTTTAAGGTGGAATTAGATAAATATATTTTGTTAGGCTTTGCTCATTTCTTGCTTGACACTACCCTACCAAAATCATCCATAAGTAGAAGAGATTTAAAAAAAATACAATTTCTGCCTTTAATGTTTCTCTGTGCAGCACGCTCTTGGTAATCTTCATCTCTGCATCCCACCTCCAGGTGGCCCTTTAAGTGGCCTTTAATGCCCAGGAGTTGGCGTTTGCATCTCCACTATGTGACGGCTGTGATTGGCTCTCACAATGGTCACATAATCAGGAGTCTCTGGGTATTGGTCAGATGCCATGACCGAAAACCATCTGTGACCGCTCGGTCAGTGTGCTGGGAGCGCACAACTGATTCATGTACAGGCTGCTTTAACTGCTTAAGAACTGCTCCATAGCAGATGTACTGCTACAGGGCGGCTCTCCTGTGCAGAATCACGTATGAATATGTGATTCTGTACTTGTAAATAGGGGGCACGCCCGCGCCCTCACAGCAGAAGCCGATCTGCGGATGCCGGGTACTGGATGCGCGGGCACCCGCCGATCGTCAGGCAGAGACACAGAACAGAGATCTAAACATGACAGATCTCCGTTCTGACAGTAGAGAAGTGATGGATTTTGTGTCCCTGCAAAGCAGGAAATAAAAATCGATCACTTCCGTAAGTAAAAGCAGCACATACAGTACAGTAAAACACTGGCTAGGCACACAGTTAACCCCTTGATCGTCTTTGAGGTTTAACCCCTTCCCAGCTAATGTCATTAGTACAGTGACAAAAAAGAGAAATACCCTCCAATAGAATAGTGTCTATTATGGGCACATCAGACAAAAGAAGTTCTGGGACCCTGTGGGTATAGGGCGGACTAATGTCAGCTTGGGGGCGGACCGACTCTACGTCATTTGTGTCCATTTACAGCTGCTTACCTTCGAGTCTGTCCAGGTCCAGAAAAAAAGATGGAAAAAGTCTTATTTTATGGCCTAAATGTTGATGGATCAGAGACAATCCGACGTAAACAGATGCAAGTCTGTCAACATCTGGTCGTTCATAGATTTGGTTTTTGAAGCGAAGCTCCATCCAAAAGGGGAAGCTCTGCTTGTTTGCTTATTCCCCCCCCCCCCCCCCCCCCCCGTTGCTACATTCGGCATGTTTTGTGGGGGAGCTGATACCGGTCAAAACCAGGTACCCGCTCCAACTTCCGTGCAAGATCACAATGAAACTTCCGACAGCGGGACCATTCAGAAAGTGCAGCACGACTCTTGCATACGCAGTAGGAAACAGGCTGTGAAGCCGCAAGGCTTCACTTCCTGTTTCCCCCTGTGAAGATGCCAGGGTGCTTGTGCCCGGAGCCAATGTAAGGATGGGCTTGGGGTGCCAACATCTCAGGCTTCCAGGACAGGTAAGTGTCCTTATATTAATAGTAATAGCTCTCCCATTAGGATCTGTGTTTACCATCCCCAAACAAGGGCAGAAAGTTGCTATAAAGGCTTCAAGTAAGCTTTGCAAGTGCTTGCTTAAACCCCTGCCCTTAAACGATTGAACGCCTGTGTTTATAAGGTCCGCGACTCCTAATTTTCCAGCGAGCTAGCTTCCTAAATCTGCCATTGTACCATACTAAAATAAAGGGGCAGAATAGAATGGTACAGGATGTGGGGCTTAACACTGCCCATTCAAAAACACACTAAGCTAGCCCACTTTAAAAAAATATATATTATAATGACATCAGTAGATAAGTTGAATTCGTTATTGCACAATCACCTGGCAGGTATTAACAGAGCAGTACAAAATTATTAGACATAGGCAACGTGAATAAATATTAGTCATATAACATATTAGTCATATAACACAAACTAAGGAAGTTTTTGTGCTCACACTGAGAAAAAAGCAACAAACACAACATCATCACTTAGGGGTTGATTTACTAAAACTGGAGAGTGCAAAATCTGGTGCAGTTGTGCACGGTGGCCATTCTGTCTCTAAGCTCAGCTTGTTCAATAAAGAAGAAGAACTCCATCTTTTGACATACCAGCTTGGCCCAAATGAACTATGACCCTCACTAACATGTGAGGCCACTGGATGTGCGATATAACCTGTATGTACAATGGGGAAAATAATTAGTTGATTCCCTGCAGATTTTGAAGTTTTCCCACTTACAAAGAAATGAAGGGTCTATAATTTTTATCATAGGTGTATTTTAAATTATAGCGACAGAATATCAACCAAAAATCCAGAAAAAAACACGATACAAATGTTATAAATTGAGTTTTAGTTCAGTGAGTAAAATAAGTATTTGAACCCCAAGCAAAACATGACTTAGTACTTGGGGGAGAAACCCTTGTTGGAGGCAAGACGTTTCTTGTAGTTGGTGACCAGGTTTGCACACATCTCAGGAGGGATTTTGGTCCACTCTTCTTTAAAGATTTTCTCGACATCCCTACGGTTCCTTGGCTGTTCCTTGGAAACTTGAAGTTTCAGCTCCCTCTGTAAATTTTCTATAGGATTAAGGTCTAGAGACTGGCTAGGCCACTCCATGACCTTAATGTGCTTCTTCTTGAGCCACTCCTTTGTTGCCTTGGTGGTATATTTTGGGTCACTGTCATGCTGGAAGACTCATCCACGACCCATCTTCAGTGTTCTGGCTGAGGGAAGAAGGTTCTCATCCAAGATTTTACAATACATGGCCCCGTCCATTTGCCCCTCAATGTGGCAAAGTCAGCCTATACCTTTAGCAGAGAAACTGTCCTAAAGCATAATGTTTCCACCTCCGTGCTTGACTGTAGGGATGGAGTTTTTAGGGTCATAGTCAGCATTTTCCTTCCTCCAAATATGAGCTGAGTTAATGCCAAAGAGCTCAATTTTGGTCTCATCTGATCACAGCACTTTTTCCCATTCTTTCTCTGAATCATTTAGATGTTCATTGACAGGCCTGTACAGTACATGTGCCTTCCTGAGGAGGGGGGCTTGCGGGATCTGCAGGATTTCAATCCATGGCGGTGTATTGTGTTATCATTGGTTTGTTTGCATCATTTACAAGCTCCTCCCATGTAGTTCTGGACTGATCCCTCACTTTTCTCACGATCATCCTTACCCCTTGAGGTGAAATCTTGCATGAAGCTCCAGACTGAGGTAGATTAATGGCTATTTTGTATTTCTTCCATTTGTAACTAATCGCTCCAACAGTTGTCTCCTTCTCCCCAAGCTTCTTGTTGATGTCTTGTAGCCCATTCCAGCCTTGTGCAGGTCTATAATCTTGTCCCTGACGTCCTCTGACAGCACTTTGGTCTTGTTCATGATGGTGAAGTTTGAATGGAAGAAGATTCTGTGGACAGGTGTCTTTCATACACATAACGAGTTGTCATTAGGAGCTTGACAAGCGTAATCTGTGTACCACATGAGCACATACTGTAGCCCAGGCATGTCCAAAGTCCAGCCCGTGGGCCAATCACAGCCCGAGGTCCAGTTTTGAACGGCCCGCCTGGTTATCTAAACATATATATCTTTTGTGGCCCCCAGCGATCTCCCAGAGCCGGGGGCCACAAAAGATATATACTGGCTCAGTCTGGCTGCCTCGGAGATAGGAAGTGGTACAAGCGCCGTGCACACAGGAGTATTTCCTGTTTACACAGCAGCCTCTGTAATAGAAAGTCCTGTCTCTGCCATTGGATGACTGTTCTGTCCATCAAAGGAGGACTTTCTCTTAAAGAGGTCACTGTGTAAACAGATTCTCCTGTAGGATATCTTTGGTGCTCGTCCTGCCCTCTCCATGTCCCCTCCAAGGCTGCACTGATGGCAGTGGTGAGCGCATTCCTGGCAATTGTGGGTGCATTCCTGGCAATGGTGAGTGAAATTCTGGCAAAGGTGGGTGCATTCCTGGCAATGGTGGGTGCATTCCTGGCAATGGTGGGTGCATTCCTGGCAATGGCAGGTGCATTCCTGGCAATGGTGGGTGCTGTATTCCTAGCAATGGTGGGCGCTGCATTCCTGGCTATTGGGGGTCTGCAGATGGGCACTGACGCTTATTTTGCTTCTCAGTTCTTTATTTAAAATTTTACGTTTTTTTCCTGAAACTTCGCTCTTAAAGTGAAGGTGCGCGCTATTCACCAATAAATACCGTATATACATGCCCGAGCTCATCTCTTTACTCACACACAGCCACAAAGGCAACAGAATTCTTTTTGGGCATTGTATTAGAGCTCAAACGAACACACTTAGACTGAATTTTATTGGTTCAAAGAATGCTAGGCAAAATGGTCGGCCCTCACTCATGTTCACTTCATCAAATCTGGCCCTCTTTGAAAAAAGTTTGGACTCCCCTGCTGTAGCCAGTCTGTGGGAGCCAGAATTATTGTTGGTTGGTAGGGGATCAAATACTTATTTTACTCACTGAACTGCAACTCAATTTATACCATTTGTATAATTTTTTTTTTTCTCGATTTTCATTTAATCATTTAAAATACAGCTATGATAAAAATTATAGACCCTTCATATCTTTGTAAGGTGGCAAACCTACAAAATCTGCAGCCCGTCAAATAATTACTTTCCCCACTGTAGCTGCGGCTACATACAGCATACTGCACTGTGTTCCAGGTTGGAGCCGAGTCTTCCTGTCTCATACTCGGAACACAGTAGAGCAGTGGTCATCAACCCTGTCCTCAGGGCCCACTAACAGGCCCGGTTTGCAAGATAATGAAATACATGTGATATAATTTGCTGCTCAGTGATTGCAGTATTCTAGTCTGCATCACTCCAATGTAATACATAAATCCTGGCCTGTTAGTGGGCCCTGAGGACAGGGTTGATGACCACTGCAGTAGAGTCTATCAGAGCAGTGCTCAGCCATTCACAAAAAGCAATGTATTCTATCAATAAATACAAAACTTCCTCTGACTGGCTGAGTCAGAGAGGTGGCCTGATGGTGTCACAATCTCTGACTCAGCCAATCAGAGGAAGCTTTGTATTAATTTATAGAATACATTGCTTACTCTGAATGTCTGAGCATCGCCGTGATAGACTCTACTGTGTACTGTGTTCCAGGTATGAGACAGGAAGTCTCAGCTTGAACCTGGAACACAGTGTGGTATGCTATATGTAGCCGCAACTACATACAGTTTATGCCACACATCCAGTGGCCTCACGTGTTAGTAAGGGACATGATGGAGTTCTTCTTTAACGACTACCCAAGGCATATATACTGCGGCAGGGCAGCCGCTCTGCGCAAAATCACCTACCTGTATGTGATTCACGCCTACAAGTAAGATGGCTTGTTTCCAGCAAGATGGATAAATATTGCTCACAAGCACAGCAAAACGTTCCCAGCTCACCCTTGATTTGTGTACAGTGTCGCACGACCGATCAATTGCCAGTTAAAGTAACACAATGCCTTATTGCAAAAGATGGCCTGGTCATGAAGGGGGGTAAGTCTTTCGGAGCTGAAGTGGTTAAGCTTTGCCAAAAAAACCTGGAAGCTGATTGGTTTCTACGCAGAGCTGCACCAGATTTTGCACTCTCCAGTTTTAGTAAATCTACCCCTCAGTGTTATGCCTTTGGTCAAGCTACAACTCATGGTTCATAGCTAATGCTACTAATAACACTGCCTCAGGCGGGGGTTTTACCTTTTTAAAGAAAGGGCCACGTTTGGTACTAGCTGGGGGGGTTGTTACGCTCCCCGAACTGTTGTGGGGGGTGTGATGAGCACCCTGAGGATCTGTTTCATCATATTCTAATTCAGCATCTATTTCATAAGCTAAGGGGGATTCTAAGGGACCTGCGCAGGAGCGTGTGGGAGAGGCAGGATAGTGGATGTTGGAGGGAAAGGTGAAGAGATGCAAAAGAAGAAAGACAAAATGTATCAGTATTGGAGAAACGTAAAGGAAAATCATAAATAACAAATATGAGGGTTATAAAAAAAAAGAGACGTTAGAGGGATACACAATGACAAAATCAGGTAGAAACGTGTAGAAAATAAATGGCATCAAAAGGCACTGAAAAAATAAGTGAGGGGAGCTGGAGATCAGTTCAGGTTTGATTTCTTCATCTCAATAATCCCATGTAATAAAGAAACTTTTTTGGATACTTATAATATTCCTTTTCAAGGTTCTCTTTAATTCAGCAACCTCTGGGTTCACTCCACACCCAGACCCCTCAGGACAGTCCCCTCTCCATCGCAGTAAGTGCTTTTCTAAGGCTCACCATTTGCATCTTTATAGATAGTGGAACCAGGCAGGAAAGTCAATTTCACATGAAGGGGAACTGGAGAAGCAGAATTTCTGTAAGTATCAAAAAATGTTCCTTTTCCCCAGTCCCACCGCATGTCAGTAACCCCTGAAAATGAATGAGCAATAAAACAGGGTGGGACAACAACATCATGCCAAACAGAAATATGCCATTGTGCTGTGGAAACCAGTTGTATAGTTATATTTTTTCACTTTTACTTACAGGTAAGCCTATAATAAGGCTTACCTGTAGGTAAAAAAAATATCTCCTAAACCTGTATGGTTTAGGAGATATTCCCCTCGCAATGAGCCGCTCCGGCCACTCACAGCGCCAGAGCCGCGATATCCGAAAGGTACGCCGAGGGAGCATGTCATCCCCCTCGGCGTATATCGGGTGAGATGACGAGGCCTCGTTCTAAGGTAAGGTGCATACTAGCTCATTATGCCTTTTCCCTTGCAGGTATGAAAAAAAAAAATATTTCAGCGGGTTTACTACCGCTTTAATAAACTTAGAACCCAACTAGACAGAAGAACTTGCAGCCATGTTTACCTGTTATTCTTCAGGAATGTGTGAGTAGAAGACCAAAGTCAGCATTACTCAACCTATCACCCTAAAGCTGCACCAAGCACCAAAGTCAGCATTCCTCAACCTAGCACCCTAAAGCTGCACCAAGCACCAAAGTCAGCATTCCTTAACCTAGAACCCTAAAGCTGCACCAAGCACCAAAGTCAGCGTTCCTCACCCTAGCACCCTAAAGCTGAACCAAGCACCAAAGTCAGCATTCCTCAACCTAGCACCCTAAAGCTGCACCAAGCACCAAAGTCAGCATTCCTTAACCTAGAACCCTAAAGCTGCACCAAGCACCAAAGTCAGCGTTCCTCACCCTAGCACCCTAAAGCTGAACCAAGCACCAAAGTCAGCATTCCTCAACCTAGCACCCTAAAGCTGCACCAAGCACCAAAGTCAGCATTCTTTAACCTAGAACCCTAAAGCTGCACCAAGCACCAAAGTCAGCATTCCTTAACCTAGAACCCTAAAGCTGCACCAAGCACCAAAGTCAGCGTTCCTCACCCTAGCACTCTAAAGCTGAACCAAGCACCAAAGTCAGCATTCTTCAATCTCACATTCACTAAGCTCCCTTTCAAAGTGCATCTTCCTTGCAAAGTGAGCAGCCTATTTGCCTTTATTAAATCAACCCCAAAATCTCAAGCATTTTTAATATTAGGTGGACGTAGGGATTTGTAGATAGGCATCCAATGGGCCATTTGACTGCAGCTAGTCCAAAGTCTGCACTATTCTGGGTAACAGTTGTAATGTACTTCATCCTGAAATGTCTGTTACTTTTTGGCAGAATCTAATCCTTCATGCTCACTTTCTCTGCTTTGAAGATTCATTTCCACACTTATTTGCGACACCAACTCTCTCGTTTGTGATGCTTTATGAAATCAATGACACAAAGGGGGTTATTTCCGAAAGGCAAATCCACTACAAGTGCACTTGGAAGTGCAGTGGCGGCAAATCTAAGCCCTTGTACACACGGTCGGAGAGTCCGACAACCAAATCCGTCGGATTTTGTCCGACGGATCTTGTCCGACGGATCTTGTCCGAAACTGTTGCATACACACGGTCGGACAAAGTTGTCGGAAAATCCGATCTTTCAGAACGTGATGACGTAATTTCGTTACGATGGGACTATGTTCAGGCTAGTAGCCAATAGCTTTGATGTAGGAATTTGATCTGAGCATGCGTGGCACTTTGTCCGATCGGAATTCTCTACACATGATCGGAGTATGTCCGATTAGAGCATTTTGTCGGAAAATATTTCCGGCAAGTTGGAAAATTTGGTCCGACAGATATTCCGACGGAAACAGTCCGATGCAGACCACACACAGTCGGAATATCCGACAAAACGCTCTGATCGGACACATTCCGTCAGAATCTCCGATCGTGTGTACAAGGGCTAAGGGATAGATCTGAAATGAGGGGAAGCTCTGCTGATTTTATCATCCAATCATATGCAAGGTAAAATGCTGTTTTTTATTTTCCTTGCATGTCCCCCTCGGATCTACAGTGACTGCACTTCCAAGTGCACTTGTAGTGCAAAGTGGATTTGTCTTCAGTAAATAACCCCCAAGATGAATTTTCAGTTAGTAATTCCACCCCACGGGTCCTATAGGTGGTACCAAAAAAAAAAAAAGTACAGCCAGGGTCCAAAATAAGCACTATTTATGTCTAAGACAAGAATAATATAATAATAAAGTGCCAAGATGAAGACAGAACAAAACAAACAAGATATGAGTGTGGTAAATCTTTGATTGCATTGGAGAGGGGCTGAGGGTTCACAGGTTGGAGCTAGCGAAGGGATTGCTGACATGATGAAGGAGTGGGAAATACAATGGGGGTGGATTTACTAAAACTGGAGAGAGCAAAATCTGGTGCAGCTGTGCAAGGTAGCCAATCAGCTTCTAACTTCAACTTGTTCAGTTAAGTTTTTATTAAAAAAAACGGCGGAAGCTGATTGGTTTCCATGCAGAGCAGCACCAGATTTTGCACGCTCCAGTTTTAGTAAATCAACCCCATAGTACGTTTCCGTTTCATTTACACAACCTCAAACATGAAAAAATGTATGTATGAGCTGGGAAATCTGGTTCCACCACACGATATCCCTCTAAGGGGAATTTCACTGTTCTGTTCCCCCCCCCCTTTTTTTTGTTATAAATGTTAATAATACTATCGCTAGGTATACAGTGAACAGTTTTATCGATCGGTGAGTTCTAGGCATCTCATGACCCATCACTTTGTTTATGGGATGGGATTGGACAAGGTTAGTACCTTTGTTCTAGTATAGATATATACGGTAATGATTCATTCGCACTGATCTGAGACCCACTATTGTAACACTGTTGTTGAGACAAAACTTGTATCATTGAGAATCTTTGTTGTCTGCCAAAACTTGATTTCAACAAAAACCATTGGAAAAGAAAAAATGTATGTATGTATGTAGTCTAGTCAGCAATGCCTTCAGCTTTTAGTTGTATGTATTACTACATACGTTTGTAGATACTAAATACTGATTAGGTAGTTCCTATTATGTTTCTACAATTATGTACGTTTGCATAAGGCCCGTTTGTGCGGAAGGAGGAGGAGGAAGTGCTGGCCATGCCAGATATCTCAGTGAAACCAATAAAGATCAGACAGGAAATTCCATTGTGAATGATCAAACTTCCCACCTGTAGACTCCAACAGTGAGTATCCCAAGGGATTGAGGAGAGCTATACAATCAAACATTCTCTAATCTCACCTGTGTATAGGTGAATATCTTCTAATACTAGTAGACCCCGTAAACCATGGTTTAACCCAGCGGGTTAAAAAAAAAAAGAAAAGACAGCTCAGGTCAGAGCTGCTGTACTAACAATCTGACGTTAGTACATCAATCTCCCCTGCTGTTCTTTTGTATTCTGACAGGGAGACAATCCCCCCGCCAGAACACTCTGGGCAGAGCTCTCTGCCATTGGCAGAGTTCCACACTTTTATTAGTTTATTAACTGGTTCCCGACCGGCGCATGACGATGTACGTCTGCAGAATGGCACGGACAGGCAAATTGGCGTACAGGTACATCCCTTTACATTTGCCACCGTGCCATCACGTGAGTCAGGTCCCACGGACTCAATCACCGCGGGGATACCCACAATCGTCTCACGAGGAGGAAGAACAGGGAGATGCTAATGTAAACAAGCATCTTCCTGTTCTGCCTAGTGACAGTGTCACTGATATCTGCTCCCTGTGATCGGAGCAGAGATCAGTGACGTGTAACACACAGCCACACCCCCCCACAGTTAGAAACATGCCCCGGGAAACACTTAACCCCTTCACTTCCAGTGTCATTAACACAGGAATCAGTGCATTTAAATAGCACTGATTGCTGTATAAATGACAATGGTTCCAAAAATGTGTCAAAAATGTCCGATGTGTCCACGATAATTTCGCAGTCACAATAAAAATCGCTGATTGCCGCCATTTTAAAAAAATATATATATTACTAAAAATGCCATAAAACTGATTCCTATTTTGTAAACGCTATAACTTTTGCGCAAACCAATGAATAATCGCTTATTGTGATTTTTTTTACCAAAAATATGTAGAAGAATACATATCAGCCTAAACTGAGGAAAAAAAAACGTTTTTTATATATTTTTGGGGGATATTTATTATAGCAAAATGTAAAAAATAATGCATTTTTTTCAAAATTGTCGCTCTATTTTTGTTTATAGCGCAAAAAATAAAAACTGCAGAGGTGATCAAATACCACCAAAAGAAAGCTCTATTTGTGGGAAAAAAAGGACGTCAATTTTGTTTGGGAGCCACTTCGCACAACCGCGCAATTGTCAGTTAAAGCGACGCAGTGCCTAATTGCAAAAAGTGCTCTGGTCAGAAAGGGGGTAAATTCTTCTGGGGCTTAAGTGGTTAAAGTGGAAGTTCCGCTTTTGGGTGGAACTCCGCTTTAAGTCTCTGAGTTGCTCACAAGAACCATTAAGGCTATGGGTCATAAAGGTAATGATGTTTATTGCACTGCAATGCAATAGACAAGCTGACAACATATTCATCAAGCTTAAGCCCCGAACACATGGGCGAATGTCAGGCGACATTGGCCGGTTCAATAAAAACCGACCAACATTCGACACATGTGTATGGCACCCTGTCCAACAGAAACCAGCAGTTTGGATGGTTTCTGACGGACGAGCATGATGGATTAACCAGCAGCGGACTGGCTCCCGATCAACGCTTTCAGTCAATGGCAGAGAGTGCTGATCGGAGTGTTCTGGCTGGGGGGGGGGGGGGGGCGTCCCCTTGTCAGAACACAACAGCTCAGTGGGGGGAGATCGCTGTACTAACGTAAGATAATTAGTACATCACTGGGTATGCCAAATTTACTATTTTATAACAAATGATAAAACCAAGTAGCACATATGATAGGAATAATCAAAGTAGCAGTGCCACCAGCTAAAACAAATGTTTTTCGTGTGTTTTGAAAACATGGATGCAATCCTTATGAGATGCATTAAAAGAGAAGTATGGGGTATATATAAAAAAGAAAAAATCTTATACTCACCTAGGTGGATACAGCATCATTTTGACGCTGCATCTGTCCCCCTACCTTCTCAACACAGAGAACTGAGAGATCAAACACCACTGATCACTCAGTTCTCCCCTCTGCTCTGAGCAGAAAGCGATGACTGTCTCTGCTCTACCCCTCCAGCGCCCACTAGAGCACTGAGCTGGGTAGGGGAGGGAGCAACTAAGAGGCTGAGTCAGCTGCTGGTCCAGGTATGTGGGTGGATCCCGACTGTCGGGATCTTTCCCCAGCCTTGACCAGCTGAGTGATGTCGGCCAACAGCTGAATGAACTGCTGTGCTGTGATCAATAAGAAAAGTAGGTTAATAAAAGCTTTGACCATACTTCTCCTTTAACCTTAATGACACCAGTGATTGGAGGATTTAAATATACTTAGATCTGAGATCACTCAAAAATTGTATCACTTCATTCATAAAATGAATCACATTTTTGGGCATACCCTCGATTTTGCAGTTAAACCTGGCTTCGGATAGCTATTGCTTTAATGCCCCTTTTGTGTTTTATATATGCAAAGAACAGTTTAGCAAGAAATGGAGTTAGATCGCACATGATGTTCTACCTATAAACAGAAGGACAGGATTGGAATTTCTCACCTGTAGCTGGAGGTGTTGGTCTCCGTGTACCACTGACTACATCACCTAAACTACTGGAGTTTCCAATGGATTTACTGCAAGGGAAGATAAGGAGATAAGGAAATAGTAAGATAGTAAAGGAGGAGAATACAGCAGATAAGGGAAATGTGTGTGACTGGCAAGAGAGATGGGAAGAAAGTCACATAACACACCTGGTACTAAGCCGGCTCTGTCGCATCTTCTGTTCCTGCAACATTCGCATGTGTTCCAGCTTCACAGGGCTTGGGATGAATCCCACCTCACAGCCCTCCCGAACCGCTCGTCCAATCCACCAATCGTTATTATATTTCTAGAAATATACAAAAAAGAGCATTTTTAAAGAAAAAACCTAGAAGATCCTGTGCCCACTTTGTGTCTTATCTGGCATCATATGGACTTTTTCAGATGATAATGCATAAATTGTGGTGGAACAAAATAACCAGCTAAGGTACAGGCTAGAACAGGGGTAGGCAACCTCGGCCCTCCAGCTGTTTTGAAACTACAAGTCCCATGAGACATTGCAAGACCCTAACAATCACAGGCATGACTCCTAGAGTCGGTGGCATGATGAGATTTGTAGTTTCACCACAGCTGGAGGGCCGAGGTTGCCTGACCCTGGGCTAGAGCTATCCTGCCAGTAGAAGTACTGCGGCCAGTACAGTACAAGTCAGTGTACAAGGAATTTTCATAACTGCATACATAATGCAAACTATACATACCTTGTTAATCTCCTGGCACATTTTTTCTCCTACTACGCATATTGAAGATTTTTATGTAGCTATATTATGAAAACAGGCAACAAACAGCTATGTGGGCTTTAGATTGGAACCTCACTTCTCACACTTTTGGATTTTATTTAATTTTTTTTTTAGGGAGCGGGTACCTATTTCTGGCAGGTACCCGCTCCCACTTCTGCTTAACTCACCTAGGCAAGCCGAACAGTTCGACCCCCCCCCCCCCACCTCCTGGGACACATAACAGGTCCCAGGAGACTGTGTAACCATTGAGAAAGCACAGTGCATCTCTTGCATGTGTAGTGGGGAACCAGCTGTGAAGCACAAGGAAGTTTCCACATCCAAGATGGAGGCACTGGGACCTGAAGACTAGTTAAGAACTGGTTTGGATGAGGACAGCGCTGGATCCCTGTACTGGTAAATGCGAATTTTTTTTCAAAGTCAGCAGCTACAACTGCTGACTTTTAAGGTTTTTTTTCCCCAGAACAAAGTTCCTCTTTGGGTACAGGTATACCATTTTACAAGAAAGTCAGAATGGCTTCCATCCATCACCTCTCCTATCTAGTAAGTGCCCCACACAGACCTTTAGTCATGAATGGATGCACTTCCTTCTGTCTTGCCCACTGGGCTGTGCTTACTCATTCCATCCATCCAGAAAATTGCCTCTGCTACAGTGCTCAAGCACAGGTTTACAACTATAGAGGTTAGTTTCTATCAGGTCCTGCCCTGGGAATGCTCCTGTAGCTGTAGTTTCTTCGTATTTGCGCAAAAAAAAAAAACGCAGAGGTGATGAAATACCACCAAAAGAGCACGCCCCTGAAGACGCACGTCTGTGACGAAACATGGGGTGGGGCAAGGGACGAGAGATGCATTGGAGGGAACGGAGAAGCGGTTGCCATCTTACTGGTAGGAAGTGCTGGTCACTTTCCTTTCTGCCTGAATTACACTTACTATATGTGAGTTTTTAAAAATTAAAGTCACTTTTTCCTGGGTTATCTGCGCAATGAGAGTGTTCTTTTGATTCCCCCGCATATGCAATTACTGGGCCATGCATCCGCATCCAATTCGCATGTCAGGAGATTGTGACCAGCTCTCTTTGGAGCCGATTCACACATCTCTGGAGCAGCTTCGGTGTGAATTCCACAGGAGTCCTGTGCATCGTCTGATCCATTTCAGGTCCGAATTCAGGCAAAAATTCAGACTGAAATCGGACCTGAAATGGTGAACAGGGACGCACCGGACCCCTGTTGTGAGCCGCTCCATGCGGCAGTGTGAACCCAGCCTCAGGTTAGAAACAGTAGATAATTATTTCCCCAATGCACCAAGGTTCCCTCTTACTATCTCTTCTCATTAGTTACTATTTGTTTTCTTGTACAAAGGGTTTTATTATGACTCACTTCAACATAACAATGCATCACATTGATGGTCATATCATGGAAAAATAAAGAAAACTTCAAAACAAGTCATATAGATATATTCAAGTCCTTGAAGTTCCAATAGTAGTTATACATAACATGTAAGAGATTGGCATCACCATATGGATCATTGGAATTTTAAAACATGGTGCACTAGATGTGAGTAAAAACGGTCTTACAGAGTCTGAAGTGTAGCGTTTATCTGACCATATAGTCAGAAAATATTGTTTGTGATATACAATATATCAATGTAAAAAAAAATGTTTTTTTTTACCATGTAACCATCACACCCAGGCCTATGCCTGGTGGCCCAAGGAGGTAAAAAGAAGAAATAAAGAGGGAGGCAAAGAAAAGAAGGAAAAAGAAAAGAGAAGTAGTAGAGTAGGAGAATAGAAAAGAGAAAGAAAGTGAATAAAGGTGGTAAAAAGGATAGAGATTCCACGTAGTGGGGGGTAGAGACATATTAAATCGAAAGGAGCGCTCAAGTCTAGAAGGTTGAATATAGGCAACCCAAGGTTAAAATAACAGTTGGATTTTTTTTTTACAAATGGTACATAGAAAACAAATAGTTACTATTTGTTTTCTATGTATCATTTGTAAAAAAATAAAAATCTAACTCTTATTTTCTTATTTTAAAGATCCCATTGTCCCATTAAAATCAAGGTACCCCAAGCAGATCACCTTCTACAGATTGAAAGATATGAACTCAGTAGAGGTAAAAAGGGTGTATGAATATTTGATCTGTCAACAATAAACTCTCTAGAATTCTCAAGGATTTTCCATTAAAATTCCTTAAAGTTTTGGAATTCTGGCTCTGCTATACTCAGCCTACCCTAGAACTGCCTTCTCTTAGCTACCTATAGGCACTCATCATAGAATGTTTAGATCTCGGCTCTGGGAAGGGGAGGGGGGTAAGAAGTAAAAGGGGTAAGAAGTAAAAAAAAAACCCTATTCCCTTGTCTTCCTCCCCATTTTCCTCTCCTGTCATCCCTCACTTTTCATCTTTCTCACTCACTGCTCCTCTTCTTTCATTGTCTCTTTCCTTAGGTTCCTAGTCTACTTTTAGAATCTTGAAACGTCTTAGTACAGGTCACCCTGACTAGGATGCCTAATCGGCCTGTCTGGGCAGGGTATATTATATATATATATATATATATATATATATATATATATATATATATATATATATATATATATCTATATCTATATCAAGGCTTGCATTCTCAGTCTGGTTTCATGAAGACAATTGATGTATGCTTCTCCACAACATTTCCAGAATTGGACCCTTCCTGACTAATGACACCACAAAACAACTTATTCACTCCTTGGTTATGTCCCTCCTACTACTACAACGCCGTCTTCACTGAATGCTGCTGCTAGACTTGTGCACCTTACTAACCGATCCTGTCTGTCATTCTCTTCACTGGCTTCCACTAACACAATGTATAAAATTCTAAATACTAATCGCAATATACAAAGCTATCCATAACACTGCCCCAGCTAAATCATCAACCTCATCTGCAAATATTGCCCAAAGCGTCCTCTCCGCTCCTCCCAAGACATCTTGCTCTCTTGTTACTTGAGGTCATTGCAACTATATGGCAAATGAGGTTTAATGTTGATAAATGTAAAGGTATGCATTTGGGGGCTAAGAATATGTATTCATCATACATACTAAGGGGAGTACAACTGGGGGGGATCAATGGTGGTGTCAGGGATTTACCAGCGATGGACAGGCACAGCTGCGTGCACGCATGCACACGCGTGCTTCTTCTCAAACTGAGCCTCAGTGTGTTCACACTGGCAGGCGTCGGCGCATGCTTCCGGCGCGTACGCGTTTGCGAGTGGTGCGTGGGCGTGCGCGCGGGCACCCGCGCACAATAGCGCTGTTGGCCGCCACTGAACGCTTAAAGGTTCTCCTAGTGCACTGGTGCGGCGCTGTTTCCTCTCAGCTCCTGTGCATCTGACTACCTGAACCTGAACCTGATTATCTGCTATTGTTACCGACCCGGCTTCGTCTGACTTCTCTGCCTTCTCCAAACCCGACCCGGCCTGCCTGACCTTGCTACCACTTCTGGCTGCGATTCCGTTGCCGACCTCTGCCAGTTTTACCGACGCTTCCTTGCCTGCTGCTATCACCTGTCTGCTCGCCTACTGACCCGGGCCGTCTGACCCTGCTCCAACCTGCTGCCTGTTCAGTGTTCTGCTGTGCCTGTGGTTCCTCTCATTGGCTCCTGTAGCTGCTGCTTGCATTCCTCAGCTCTTCTATCTACTTCCAGTTGTCCAGCCATCCAGAGGGATCTCTTCTCCGCTATCAGTCCCAGCGGCCCTATCCAGCAGGCACTCTTACCCACTCTGCTCTCGAGACCGCTGTTCCCATTCCAGTGGCTCCTGAACCAGCGTTGTAAGAGAGGTCTCCTTCTACAAGTCGGGCTTCAACACCAGGTACCTAACAGGTGGAGAAGGATCTGGGGGTTTTGGTAGATCATAACTCAATTATAGCATGCAATGCCAAGCTGTGGTTTCCAAAGTTAGCAAAGTCCTTTCTTGTATTAAGAGATTCCAGAGAGTGAGATATCATTTTGCCCCTGTACAAATCATTAGTAAGACCTCATCTGGAATATGCAGTTCAGTTTTGGGCACCAAATCACAGAAAGGATATCGGGGAACTTGAGAAAGTGCAGAGAGGGGCAACCAAACTGATAAGTGGAATCGAGGAGCTCAGCTATGAGGAAATATTAGAGGAACTGAATTTATTCACTCGAGAAGAGGAGATTAAGGTTGGATATGATCAACATGTACAAATACATAAGTGGTCCATATAGTGAACTTGGTGTTGAGTTATTTACTTTAGGGTCATCACAGAGGACAAGGGGACACTCTTTCCATCTAGAGGAAAAGAGATTTCATCTCCAAATACAGGCGGTCCCCTAGTTACAAACATCCAACTTACAGACAACTCCTACTTACAAACGGAGGGAGACAACAGGAAGTGAGAGGAAATCTACCCCTAGGAAGGGAAATTCACTCCTGTAAGAGTTATTATGGGAAAAAGGTGTCTCCTTCATTGGTGCTTTATCACCAAGGCTTGTTTCCACTACAACCCAAAATTTTCAAAATCCAATTGTCATTGGGACAGAAAGTGAGGTGAAACTTCTGAATAGGTACACAGACAGCAAAACAAACATTACAGGGGTGTTAACCCTTCCCTTTGCTATCCAAAATGCTTAAAAATGTTTTTTTTTTTTGGGCTGGAGTTACACTGTTCCAACTTACAAACAGATTCAACAAAAGAACAAACCTACAGACCCTATCTTGTTTGTAACCCGGGGGACGCCTGTATGGAAAGGTTTCTTCACAGTAAGAGCTGTGAAGATGTGGAATAGACTCCCTCTTGAGGTGGTTCTGGAAAATTCAGTAGATTGCTTTTAAAAAAGGCCTGGATTTTTTCCTAAATGTACATAATATAACTGGATGTTAATGTTTACAATAAGTCCCCTACTTATGAATGAGTTCTGTTCTGGGAGCTTGTTCGTAAGTCCAACTTGTTCATAAGTCAAACAAAGATCAGTGCTTGCAGACAATGGCTATGAGCGCTGATCAGTGCGTTCTGGCGGGGGGGGGGGGGGGGAGTCCCCCTATCAGAACACAATAGCACAGCTGGGGAGATCGCTGTACCAACATTGCTTTTGCTAGTACGGCGATGTGTCAGGTTTTTTTTCACTCAGCCCACTGGGTTGAATATAAACAAACTGTGCAAACACATGTTCTCATCTTTGCAAGTTTGCAACTCAAAGGTTTGTATGTAGGGGACTTACTGTATAGGTAAAGTTGATCCAGGGAATATCCGATTGCCCCAGGAAGGGATTTTTCCCCCCGCTGGAGCAAATTGGATCATGCTTTGCTGGGTTTTTAGCCTTCCCCTGGATCAACTCTGGGTATAGGATTGTGTATATAGGATTGTAAAATGTTTTTTCCCTTTTATTGGTTGAACTGAATGGACTTGTCTTTTTTCAATCAGACTATTCCAGACTACTTCCTTCCATGCTCGCCTCCAGAACCTCTCCCATCCTCTGGAACTCCCTATGCCAGTATGTCTGGTCAGCTCCTACCCTTTAGGAGATCCTTGGAAACTCATTTATTCAGGGAAGCCTACAGTGGCAGGCCGTCCATTAGTGGCGCACGGGCGCCGCCCCCTCTCTCCAGGCTACCTCCTATATGCAACGGATAGATTCATGCATAGCATGAATAGCATCCCACAGCCTTCCACTTTCTGATATTCATTAGGAGGGGATATAAGTAAGATTGGCAACTTAGGTTTGGACTATTGGACAGGTAAAGGTAATTCATATTGACAAGCTATTTAGGATGATAAGCAGTTCTGTCATTAGGATTGAGGGCCTTCGCTCAATAATTAGTTACACACTTAACAAAAATTCTAAGAATAAAAATATGAGATCTACTACTACTAACTTGTTTTTAAAAACGTGCAAATAGGAGCTCTTTTCCTAATTGTGGCTTCACTACCTTTCATCACTGATCTGAGACAGGCATGCCAATGAAGTCTGACGTGTCTGAATCCACATTCTGCATGCTTATTCTAAGGCCAACGAAGTACACAAAAATAAATGATTTCATTCAAAACGTTTGACCGTATTCAACCACATTGCCCTGCAGGACATATCCTTGTTCCACAGAAATACAAGGCTATTTGACTAGCAAATATGTTAAAAGGCAACTTGTCATGAGAGAAATATGCATGTTCTGACTATACTTGCCAGCTTGTCAATAGATAAATTAAAGCCAGAAATAAAACATGCACCTAGTTTTTTAAAAGGAAGAACAGTCATGGCAGCCCATGTATTTACTTTAACCACTTGACCACTGGGCACTTAAACCCCCTTCCTAACCAGACCAATTTTCAGCTTTTGGTGCTCTCACATTTAAATGACAATTACTCAGTCATGCATCACTGTACCCAAATTAAATTTTTGTCCTTTTTTTCACACAAATAGAGCTTTCTTTTGGTGGTATTTAATCACCACTGGATTTTTTATTTTTTGTGCTATCAAAAAAGACCGAAAATTCTGTAAAAAATAAATAAATACAAATTCTTTGTTTCTTTTAAAATTTATTGCAGAGTATTGGCGAGTATTGGCAGAGTACTGGCGCGTATTGGCAGAGTATTGGCGAGTATTGGCAGATTATTGCAGTGTTGCAGAGTATTGGCAGAGTATTGCAGTGTTGCAGAGTATTGCACAGTGTTGCAGAGTATTGCACAGTGTTGCAGAGTATTGCAGAGTATGGGCATGAGTATGGGCAGAGGATTGTCATTTGAGCAGCGCTGTGGGCACTTCACATCCAGCCCACAGTGCTGCCATCTCTCCCCCTCTCCTCTCACACTGTACCGATCGGTACAGAGAGGGGAGGGAGGAACCGGCGTCATTTGATGGAGCGATCATGTGGTAAACGGCCGCAATCAGCGGCCGTTTACCATGATCCATGATGATCCATGATCCAGAGGACCCGGTGTCTTATCATATAAGGTCCCCCATCAGATAGCGTCTGCTGTGTACTGCTCATGCGCAGTACACAGCAACACAGATTCCGAAAATAGCCGAGGATAAAAGGCGCCTGCGCACTGAGTCCAGGTTCTAGCCCCACCATCCAAATGGACATAGAGTTAGAATAAAAAAGAGCCGAGCGCAGCGAGGCCGAGCCCGAAGTGTGGCGAGCGAAGCTCGCCTACGAGGGGCCGTCTAATTTTCACAACCCTATGTCCGCTTGCATGATGGGGCTACCACCTCCACTCATGGCGCAGGCACCGTTCAGCTTCTGAAATTTTCCGAAGTTTCTTCTGCCCCGTACTGTGCATGCGCAGTATGGGGCGGACGCTATATGATGGCCGGACTGAATATGCCAGAACACCGGCGGTCATGGATGTTCCTGGGTGCGCGCCCCAGGGGGCACGCGGGAGCAAGATTTGTCCATGGACACCCTCCCAGAATAAGCCAACCGCGCTGTAGCCGTCTTTTGGCTATGGCCCGGTCGGCATGTGGTTAACTTATGGCAGGGTTTCCTATAAATACAATGTAAAATATACATACTCACTGTTTAATCGCTTGGTAAGACAAATTGCTAATCAGCCAATCACATGGCAGCAACTCAATGCATTTAGGTATCTGGACGTGGTAAAGACAACTTGTTCAAACAGAGCATCAGAATAGGGAAGAAAGGGGATTTAAGTGACTTTGAACGTGGCATGGTTGTTGGTGCCAGACGGGCAGGTCTGAGTATTTAAAAAATTGCTGATCTACTGAGATTTTCACACATGACCATCTCTCGGGTTTACAAATGGTCCGAAAAGAGAAAATATGCAGTGAGCAGCAGTTGGGTGGAGGAAAATGCCTTGTTGATATCAGAGGTCAGAGGAGAATGGGCAGAATGGTTTGAGATCACAGAAAGGCAACAGTAACTCAAATAATCATTCATTACAACCAAAGTATGCAGAATACCATTTCTGAGCTCACAACACATCAAACCTTAAAGCAGATGGGCTACAGCAGCAGATGACCACACCGGGTGCCACTCCTGTCAGCTAAGTACAGGAAACTTAGGCTACATTTCGCACAGGTTCACCAAAATTGGCCAATAGAAAATTGGAAAAACGTTGCTTGGTCTGATGAGTCTCAATTTCAGCTGCGACATTGAGATAGTAGGGTCAGAATTTGGCATAAACAACATGAAACCATGGATCCATCCTGCCTTGTATCGATGGTTCAAGCTGCTGGTGGTGTAATGGTGTGGGGGATATTTTCTTGGCACACTTTGGGCCCACCCTTGGTACCAACTGAGCATCTTTTAAACACCACGGCCTACCTGAGTATTGTTGCTGACCATGTCCATCCCTTTATGACTACAGTGTATTCATCTTCCGATGGTTCCTTCCAGCAGGATAATGCACCATGTCACAAAGCTCAGATCATCTCACCACTGGTTTCTTAAACATGACAATGAGGTCACCGTACTCCAATGACCTCCACAGACACCAGATCTCATCCAATAGAGCACCATTGGCATCATGGATGTGCAGCCGACAAATCTGCAGTAACTGTGTGATGCTATCATGTCACTATGGACCAAAATCTCTGAGAAATGTTTCCAACACCTTGTTGAATCTATTCCATGAAGAATTAAGGCAGTTCTGAAGGTAAAAGGGGGTCCAACCCGGTACTAGCAAGGTGTACCTAATACAGTGTCCGGTCAGTGTATATAGATCGTACATCTGCCTCTGGGACCCAACTATACAAATATTCATAAAATCATTACACCAGTGTCACCCGTTTTTTTATCATTGGTATCAGCTATAGGCAGGGCTGGACTTACCATTGGGCTTGACTGGGCTCAAGCCCATGGGCCCCACCCAATAGGGGGCCCTGCCGAGATACATAGCCGAGTGTACTCGGCTCGGCTCCGCTCACAGTCACGCCCAGTCCCGCCCTATGATGAACATAACACAGGAACTGGGCGTGACTGTGAGCCAAGCTTAGTACACTCGGCTACTCTCGGCTCTGCTCAGGACTGCGAGAGGACCCGAGAGCCACCGAGATACACAGGCTCTGTATCTCGGCGGCGCCATTTTTTAACTTCAAGACTGCAATGACAAGGCTAAACTGACAAGGCTGCAATGACACTGGACAAGGCTGCAGATGGATGGGCAAGGCTGCAGATGGACACTGATAAGGCTGCATTGATGGGCATTTAAACGTTTTTTCCTTAATCTTCCCTCCTAAAAGACACGTGTTTTATGCCGGCACGTGTTATACACCGATAAATGTGGTAATGTATACAAGGTAGGGTCCGAAAAAGGATCAAGCCCAGGGGTCCTGCCCTGGCTATAAGGTTTTGTCAAACTAATCACCATGCAAAATCTGTGTATATATCCCAGATTTAGCTGCCAGATGTAACAATAATCAAACAGCCAGAAAACCATTAGGTTGGATAATATATGTTACTACACTTTGTGCATACTAGCTGCATATTATACTGCCGGTAAAGGACATCCTGTGAACAATAATCAAATCTAAACTGCATATAAAAATGTACACTATATGTTTGTGAGAGAATGGTAAAACTGAGTTTACAGTGCACATTACCATGCGGCCAATATTCCGGAAACATCTTTCATGGTTCTGTTAAAGGTTAACACTGGATTGGCTACTCTAGGCTACAGAACCAGTCAGGTTGAAAAAGTCATCACATTCAACCAAAAGACAAAATTAAAATAATAAAATAAAATGACAAAGGAAAGGCATAGATTCCTTTAAAAATCATGGTCCGGAAGCATTTCTTTGAGAGGCGGCTGGCAGGTCTCTGTTTCAGGCCTGTAAGCTTATCCTAATGCACTGGATCTCTCAGACCGTACCAACAATGTGGGTTGATTAGATAGGCACCACACTTAGATATGAAAAACTGATTTACAAACACAGAGGTAACCTATATAAACTTGAAAAAGTGTGGGGGAACTGGCTGGACATGCCTGTAAAAGGTACTTATGGCTAGACTCTTATGTCGCGTACACACGACCGGGTTTTCCATCAGAATAAACTCTGGCGGTCTTTCCGATGGAGTTCTGCTGAAAAGGACTTGCCTACACACAAAGTCCATTAGTTTAGAACATGATGACGTACGACGTATGACAGGACTAGAAAAAGGAAGTTCAATAGCCAGTAGCCAGTAGCTGCCCTCACGTCGTTTTTAGTCCGTCGGAACAGCATACAGACGAACGGTTTTCCCGATAGGAATTGATTTAGTCGGAAAGATTTAAAACATGTTCTATTTCTAGGTCTGTCATAATTTTTTTTTTTAAAGTCAGATGAAGCCCATCCAATGAAATGATTCTGTTGGACCCTTTCTGCCGGAAAGTCCTGTCGTGTGTACGCGGCATACCTGTAAGATCTAAGGCTATCAAAAGTATTGACTTGCTGTTTTGGGTTAGAGCTAAGCTTAGCAGCACAAATGAAGCCAAGTCATATTTTATGCTACTGTTCATAATGTTATAGTTCACATGAGGTGACAATCTTTACCGCTATATGTGCCATTGTCAGGATTATGTTATGTGACCACTCTTTGACATTGCATTTGCTTATGTATGGAATCTCTGGAATGTGCTTGTATTTTTCTTCTGTATGGTTTGTTGATCCCTCTCAAGCTTTTTCCTGATTAAAAAAAGAAAAAAAAAAAAAAAACATGGTCCAATTTTGTATGGTCCAAGTTCCCCAAAGGCAACAGGATACTTTCTGGATCAATATTCTAGAGTATTATTATTTTTTATAAATGTTCATAAGGATTTCTATTTTGTGCATTTAGAAATACACCCAGTTGTTTTTAAGCATTTTACTAAATGCCTAAAACCAGATCCTCTTTCCAATGCCTGGTTAAAGTGAACCTGGTTATTAGAATGAAGAGAACTGTGATTGTTGACTTGTTCTTCAAGTGAACTCGGACTCCATTTTAAAGTTTTGGTGTAAAAGTGCTGCCTAAGAGCAGATACCACAAGGCTGCTGCCATTTTCTTTACCACATAAAAAAGGTTCCTGTACTTCTCTCCAAATCTCTAAATGAAACTACACTTTATTACTGGGCCCTGACTTCCTCTGATTTCATGGATAATCCCAGCAAACTGCCATTCCCAAATCCAATGACGGCAAATGTGCTCTTTCTGTTTCAATATGTTTATTGAAAATTTTGAATAAACAGGAATAAACAAGAGACTACAATCTGCTCCTTGTGCGCCCTCGCAGGGGCTACAAAGCATGAATATGAAACCGAAGGGCAAACCATCACATTATACTTATAAAAACACAAGAAAGGAAGGAAAAAGTGTAAGGAAATGGTGCAAATGTGCTCTTTCTATACTGGAGGTGGCAGTTGACAGAGCCTAGCTATCTAGAGTTCAGACCCCAGTAACAAAGTGAAACGAAGGCTTCCCGTGGATTCAACTTTATTTTTATTTTTTATTCAGCCAGCAGGCTGAAAAAAAAAAAAAAAAAGAAAAATGAACAGATTCCCCCATCTATACAAGCAAGATGGATGAAGGAACCCTACCACTGTAGTCTGGCAGGGAGACACCTCTACTGTCAGAATACACTGATCAGCTGCTGCAGCTGTCAGATCGACAAAAGTTTTCCAACATTCCCATTCAACAGAAGTTAATTGTTAGATCAACTTCTGTTGAGCAGGAAAGGCCATGGATTGAAATTTGTCCGGCCTCTGCTGAATAGGAAGAATTTTGATCCATCTATGGCCAGCGTAAGTTAGTTATTGTGTCATTGAAGAGGATTTTCTTACTAGTAAAGATAGTGGTTGACATCTCTAATGCTGCGTACACATGACCGGACTTTCCGGCGGAGGTCCGACAGACTTTCTGAACGAACGGACTTGGCCAATCCGATCGTGTGTGGGCTAGTCCGACCAGTTTTTATAAGAAAAAAAAAAATCAGGCGGACCTAGGAATAGAACATGTTTCAAATCTATTCGACGGACTCAAGTCTGACAGACTAAAAATCGGGAAAACCATTCGTCTGTGTGCTGGTCCGACGGACCAAATACAACGCAAGGGAAGCTATTGGCTACTGGCTATTGAACTTCCTTGTTTAGTCAAAATGAACGAACTTTCGAACGGACTTAGTCCGGTCGTGTGTGGCCAAGTCCGTTCGTTCAGAAAGTCCGTCGGACCTCCGCCTAAGGTCCGTCAGGAAGACCGTCGTACCTAGTCCGTGGAAAAGTCCAATTGTGTGTACGCGGCATTAGTCTCGGTTCACACTGGTGGGACCTGTTAGCGACTTGGTTGCCTGACAAGTTACACTCCATTAAGTGCAATGGAACCACTCTAATTGGATCGACTCAAGTCACTCCACTTAGAAAAAAGGTTCCCGCACTACTTTGGGGCGACTTTGGAATGACTTGCATTGACTTCTATGAAAGAAGTCATATACAAGCCGTAATGAAGTCGTGCTGTGTGGTGCGACTTAAAAGTTGCATGACGTTGAAGCCGCTCCAGTGTGAACTGAGCCCTAGTGCCTCAGACAGGATGTTTACTTTCAAAAGGTTTACTATAAAGGTAGAATCTGTGGGGCTGGCATCCTAGCTTCACTCAATTAGTCAGCAAAAAAATCTGAATGGTGCATGTTTGCTACAGGTCAGTGATTCACAAAGTAGTTAAGCCATGATCAGGATGAGTTGTTAAGGGGAGTCAGCGCAAAAAAAGCCCATTGGTAGTTCAATTGGCAGAGGCGCCTGACATGGTTATTCAAAGGATAGACTTGATTCGTCTGCTTTAGTAAAACATCCAATCAGTTTATTTCACCAAATTAAATGTGTTTTGTGGCTTTAAACTGCCACTTCATAAGTTCAAGGGGATAAAATGTGTGTCTGTGTGTAAAAAGTTGTCATAGGGTACAATAGGTATGTACCATAACTCAAATGCACAGTCAGAAAAACGTAAAACATAAAGCAATCAAATATACGAGGGAGAAGTGTGCAAATAATACAATAAATGTAGAGATCAGTTTGTTTCTAATATATCAAACATATCACAGATAGCATAGGAGTGCTATATAAATAATGTAATGTTTAATGTTGTAATGTTGACCACAGAGTTATTTTAACACAATTTTATGCCATTTCTGATATGTTTGATATTCAGGAGACCTTCTTACTACTATGTTTATTATAATATTTTTATTGTATGCCATCTCTGATATGTTTGATATGTAAGGGACCTCTTTACTACTATGTTTATTATATTATTTTTATTTTATGCCATCTCTGATATGTTTGATATGTTTATTATATTATTTTTATTTTATGCCATCTCTGATATGTTTGATATGTTTATTATATTATTTTTATTTTTTGCCATCTCTGATATGTTTGATATTTAGGTGACCTCCTTACTACTATGTTTATTATACTATTTTTATTTTATGCCATCTCTGATATGTTTATTATGTAAGAGACCTCCTTACTACTATGTTTATTATATTATTTTTATTGTATGCCATTTCTGATATGTTTGATATGTAAGAGATCTCCTTACTACATTTATTATATTACAGTGTGTTTCAAAAAGAATGACCCGATTTTAAAACCTTTTATCTGTGCAACCACACGCTTCCAATGAATGAAACCTGTACTACTTGAAGGGGTGTGGCCTAGAATTTCAAATGACAGCTGCTAGATATCACTACTAATGGCCAAATAGACGCTACCCTCAGTCGTTAACAAAATGGCATCTATGCAACAGAAGGAGTTTTGTGTAGAGTCCGTAATAACGGTGCAGCGTGCATTTCGACAGTGTTTCAGGATCAATCAACCAGTGGAAAAAAACATTCATCGTTGGTATAAACAATTTAAAGACTGGGGGTGTTTATGTAACGGCAAGAGTCCAGATCGACCACGCACTTCAAATATAACTATTTGAAATTGGGTAATTCTTCATAGTTACATAGTAGGTAAAGTTGAAATAAGACAATAGTCCATCCAGTTCAACCTGTGTCAGTGTCTATAGTCATTTCCCATATCCCTGTATGTTGTGTTCACTAAGATGCACACCCAAGAGTCCTTTTAAAAGATCAATACTCCTCGCTTATACCACCAATTGAGAGTTCCACATCCGTATTGGATGGAATACTCCAGATGTGGCCAAAGCAGAGTTTTATAAAGTGGCAGGATTATAGTCTTATCCCTGGAGAAAGTTCCCTTTTTTATGCATGCTAAAAGTCTGCCGGCTTTGCTTGTTGCAGCTTGACATTGCATGCTATTGCTCAGTATGTGTTCTACCAGGACCACCAGATCTTTCTCCCTACCATCCTCTATATCATGTACGAATAAATTAAACAGAATTGGTCCCAAGACAGAGCGTTGGGGTACCTCACTTACCACTCCAGACTAGTCTGAGTACGTTATTTATCACCACCCTTTGGACACCCCCCTGTAACCAGTTTTCTATCCAAGAATAAACCTATGGTCCATGCCTACAGACCTCAGCTTGCAAATTAAGCATTTATGGGGAACTGTTTCGAATGCCTTTGCAAAATCCAGATACACCACATCCACAGGCCTCCTCCTATCTTGACGGCAGCTCACTTCTTTTTTTGAAGCACTGTATTTTTATATAATTGTATGCCATCTCTGATAGGTTTGATATTTTAGAGACTTCTTTACTACTACATTATATTATTTATATATCACTCCTATGCAGGGTCGATTTGATTTAAATCATAACTTTTAAAGAGCAACTGTCATCTCTGTCCCGCAGCGGCTCCTCCTCTGACCCGCTGTTGACTCACCGACAGCCCCATTCACTTTAATGGCACAACTAGTGATGCGGCAGGGACACAACAAGGTGAGGGACGTGGCGGCAGCAGGTGAGTGGGCGCCCGCTAACAGGCGCTTCCATGATGGATCTGAAATGACAGGTGCTCTTTAAATGAAAGGACTCATTCTTGCTGGTAGTTAGAATCTTTAATATTTGCAAACAAAATGAAGGTTTCCTATTTAGAATAATAAGCTGTCAGGTTAGTAAAACAACGATATCAGAACCGATTCAATCATACAGTTTGTAATGTACATAGATTTGCAAAACAATGGGATAAAGGAATATTCCTGAACTTTGGTTTATCTCATGGTTACTGTGAAATTTTATGAATGTATCAATGCATGTTATCTAAGATTGCAGAGCTTGAATTCATTGAATGAGTTTACCTCAAAATTTTAATATTGCAGAATATACAGCCTCATGCTACATAACTAAGCTCAATTTCATTTTGAATAAACTAAATTAATAATGCATCTTAAATAGAAAACTATCTTTAGTTAGATTTTTGCTTTTGCCATATCACAATAGCTCAGCGGGGTAGATCGCTGTAGTAACACCAGATAGTTAGTACAGAAGCTCTGACTGGAGCTGTCATTTTTTATTTTCGTTCAAACCGATGTGTTGAACGAAGAAAAATGGATAGTGTGTACTAGGCTTTAGAATAACCACATTGGGCGCCTCTACCAATTGAACTACCAGCTGGCTTTTTTGCTCGGACTCCTCTTCGCAATTCATTCACCCACCTTTAGGATGGGAATGCCCAAGGCATAGAGAGCGACCACAATCAGGTACCCTGCGTGAAGACAAGTTTTCTCCACTAACGCACAAGGAAGGCCTTTGTTTCCCCCCTTGCTGCATGACCGCAGTCTCAACAGTTCTAAGTTCATTTTAACCTTTTTTGCTGGTATTGTGGAAGCATTTATTCTTGCTCCTGAAATAATCTACTACACTATAAGGGCTCTCCCGCCCTCCTCTCGTTTCTTTATCGGTGGACACTCTGAGCTTTTCCAGACACCCCAAGTCAGGATCCTTGGGTCCACATCTACCACCACATTCCTAGACCCTATGATCAGGATGAGAACCTCCATGCCTGCACCTTAAGACTGGGTTGGCACCTATGTGAATTGGATGAGCGTTTGCCCACATCCAATTCGCATGACAGAAGACTGTGACTGGCTCTCACATATCTCCAGGGGGGCTGCGGAGCGGCTTGCACAGAAACACTGTGCATCTTTGGCTCAGTTTCAGGGCTGAATTTAGGCAAAGGTTCGGCCCTGATTTGTCCCTGAAGTGAACAGGGACGCACAGCATTCCTGTGCGATTCACGGCCATCTTAGGTGTGAAGCTAGCCTTAAAACTAAGTCAACATTGGAAACTCCCCCATAGTTTTGTAAATTAGTGAATTATTTCCATATAAGAGAAGTATAACTTAATATATTTGGGGGCACTAGTCAGCACTATCCAGACAGAGAGTCAGAGGAGAATGAAAACTTCTCCCACAAGCTTTAAACAGTGCTTGGCCAGACACTGATAGAAGTCACAGGACTGCTCTAACTGCTGATGAGAAAAGGGTATTTAGCAGTTTATATTTACTAAAACGATTGCATTTAGTAACACTTTAAATATAAATATAATAACAGTTATTCATAGATCATTATTTATCTAACCGTCTGGTAACAACAGAATGCTGCACATTCCAAAGATGATTCATTGCTACTATGACATCTATAACACAAAAAAAGTATATCTATAGACAACATTTTTGTTGTGTTAGATTTGGATAGGTTACAGAAGGGTAAGAAGCTCTGTCGGGATTTAATTATGTAAATACAAATGAGTCTTGACATGCCCGCTGGCAAATAATGCAATTGCGTTCCTGAATGAAAAGGATTGTGTAAAACATAATCACAAACCCCGGACCATTTGGCTGGCCAAAGACCAGAGCACGTTTTACAATTCGGCACTGCGTCGCTTTAACTGACAATTGTGCGGTCGTGCGACGTGGCTCCCAAACAAAATTGACGTCTTTTTCCCCCACAAATAGAGCTTTCCTTTTGGTGGTATTTGATCATCTCTGCAGTTTTTATTTTTTGCACTATAAACAAAAAAAGAGCAACAATTTTGAAAAAAAAAACATTTTTTACTTTTTGCTGTATTAAATATGCCCCAAAAATATATAAAAAAATTTTTTTTTTCCTCAGTTTAGGCCGATACTTATTCTTCTACATATTTTTGGTAAAAAAAATGCAATAAGCGTTTATTGATTGGTTTCTGCAAAAGTTATAGCATCTACAAAATAGGGCATAGTTTTATGGCATTTTTATTGATCTTTTTTTTTTTACTAGTAATGGCGGAGATCAGCGATTTTTATCGTGACTTCTACATTATGGCGGACACATCGGACAATTTTGGTGCAATTTTGGGACCACTGGCATTTATACAGCGATCAGTGCAATTAAAAATGCATTGATTACTGTGTAAATGTCACTGGCATTGAAGGGGTCAACCACTAGGTGGCACTGTAGGTGTCAAGTGTGTCCTAGGGAGTGATTCTAACTATGGGGTGAGGGGCTGTGTGTGACACTACACTGATCACTGCTCCCAATTACAGAGAGCTGTGATCAGTGTCATTAGGCAGAATGGGGAGATGTTTGTTTACATTAGCATCTCCCCATTCTTCCTCACTGTGAAATGATTGCGGGTATCCACGGTCACGGAGCTCCTGGCGCGCGCAAGCTGCCTCTTAAAGGGCCACGAACAGGTACGTTAATATGCCTGTATGTGCCCTTCTGCTGCAGTATATCTGTGTGAGGCAAATCGTGAAGAGGTTAAACTGATTGTAAAGTCTCAATTTTTTTTCTCTAAAATTAACAAACATGTTATACTTGCCTCCTCTGTACAGTTGGCTTTGCACAGAGCAGCCTGAATCCTCCTCTTCTCGGGTCCCTCTTCGGTGCTCCTGGCCCCTCCCTCCTGTTCAGTGCCCCCACAGCAAGCAGTTTGCTATGGGAGCACCCAAGCTACTTGCAGCTCTGTGTCCATTCAGACATGGAGCTTCCGTTCGGCCCCGCCCCCGCTCTCATTATTGGCTAACTAACTTTGATTGACAGCGGCAGGAGTTAATCAGGAGGGAGAGTCCCAGATGGCCAAGGCAGTTGTGCGCATCGCTGGATAGAGATGGGCTCAGGTAAGTATTCCGCTTATTGTACACGGGACGTTTTTACAATCTCTCCTAAACGATTTAACTTTACAGATAGTAACCCACGTTTAAAACGTCTTGCTGCATTTACATGCCTCGTTTAGCCACGTTTAGAAGCGTTTGAAAAAAAATGCCTGTAAATGAAACGCAGTTAAACATGAGTTACTGCGTTTAGCCATGTTTGCCATTGTCGGAAACTTCAGCGTCTGAACACATTTTTTTGCCTTCAAAGAAAACCTTATAAACGCAACTGCCTAAAAACAACAATAAACAAACCTGTGTATATGTACACATAAGATAACATTGGATGAGTTCAGGGGCAGCTGAAAAAAGCAGCCAACTGCCTCTGAGCGTCCGTTTACCAGCAGCAGTGTACATGATCTAATTTTGAACAAATTTTCTTTACAAAATCAGAAAGATCGTTTTTTTGTGATCCGATGGTGCCACCTCATGTTGCTACAGAAAAGAATTTTCATAGCCGGGAGTCTTCTTTTCTCTCCATAAATTTTCTTTTCTTGCACATGCGCATTTTTTTTTTGCTGTGTATGGCTGGCATTAGGGACGGGACGCTGCTAAACGTACGTTCAGAGGCAGTTGGACGCTTTTATCAAATGCCCCTGAACTCATTCAATGTTATCCTATGTGACCTTGTGTCTCGTTTATTGCCGTTTTTAGGCAGCTGCGTTTAACAGTGTTTTTTCTAAAGCAAAAAATGGGTTCAGACGCCGAAGATTTACACGTTTCAGACGGCAAACGCGTTAACCCCGCATTTTGTTTATAGGCGTTTTTTTTTAGAAACGCTTCTAAACACAAATGCAGCAAAACGTGGCTAAACGTGGCATGTAAATGCGGCAAAACGTGGCTAAGGCTGGGTTCACACTGCTGCGGAAGCGAGAACCGGATGTGATTCGCACCGCACTGCAGTGCAAATCACATCCGATCTCTGTGCAATGCGAGTTCAGCCATACAGATAGTATGGCTGAATTCGCATCGCACCCGCCGCAAACTCGCATGGGACCCTTTTTTTCACACCATGCGATCCGATTCCTGTCCGAGTTTGCAGATCGCACTGCGATATGCGGACTGATCTGGGGGTGTCATTAACATTTCACTGACACTCCCAGCAGTCCGCATAGGGCAGTGTGAACTGCCGGCGGGAGGCATGCGATGCGGGGAAACGCCGCGGATTCGCGGCGTTCCCGCATCGCTCCGGTGTGAACCCAGCCTTAATGCAGCAAAACGGATGTTTTAAACGTGGGTTACTATCTGTCAAGTTAAATCGTTCAGGAAAGGTTGTAAAAACATCCCGTGTACATGAAGCCTTAGGGGGAAGCTGCTATACACAAAAGGTTTTTTATCTTAATGCGTAGATTGCATTAAGATGAAAAAACCTTCTGACTTTACAACCACTTTAAACTTTAGGGCTGGTTCATACCAGAACGTGTTCCAAATACACAGACTTTGCTATCTTCTGCAGGTGCATTTGGCAACATTGTTAATGACAACCCAAACGCAGATTGCAAACGCACTTTGTTTGCAGACACCAGATCACATGGTAATGCAGTTTGGTGTGGCATGTTTTTCAAAAGAAGTGAATGCACTCGATTTTGTGCAGTCTGTTGCTATCAAATGAATGGACTGCCAAATCGCACTGCAGAATTCCCACAGGAACGTGGGCCCCAGTCTTGTTCGATTCTGGTGTGAACCGGTGTTGTGTCGAATACTGTCCCCCGTCGGTTAGTCCGTCTAAACACATTTCAGCGGACAATCCGCTCGTGTGTGGGCTTCAGCTGACTTTTTCAGCGTGCAGTCCGGCGTACTAAGAATTTCGGATTTTTCTAAATTCTGTCCGTCGTACTTTGGTTTCAGCGGACAATCCGCTCGTCAGTAGGCTAGTTCGACGGACTAAGAATGGCACATGCCCAGAAAGGATTTACACGGCGGAAGGGTGCTTTGCTGTGTCTTGGACTTCCTATTTCTAGTCCCGTCGTACGTGCTGTACATGTCATCGCGCAAGCTTTCGACGGACTGTTTGTGCATCCGTGTGTGGTCAAGTCCGTTCAGTCGAAAGTACGACGGACTGTCCGTCGGATTGTATGACGAACTAAGTACGCCATACAGTCCGCTCGTGTGTACGCGGCATAAGTGCTACTGTATGTCCATTTGGATGGTGGGGCTTGAACCTGGACTCAGCGCACAGCCGCTGTTCATCTTCAGAGACTTTCGGAGTCTCTTTGTCCTCCGTACTGCGCAAGTGCTGTGCCTATCCGATGGAGGGACAGTTTTTGGCAGAACACCGGCCCCGATTTCAAATATAAAACAGAAGAACTTTAGAAGCTCACTGCATTACTCATGAATCTAAAATATGCTCTAAGTGACAGTTTAGATTTGATCACTTCTCACTTCTGGGAAGGAACTGCAAGGTTGAAGAGAGGAATATTTTAAGATCTATCTATCTATCCAGGGCTTTTTTTCTTAGAGAATAGGTGCAGGAACTCCCCCTTTCTAAGTCACCGCTTTTCTCCGCCCCCTACCCACCTACGAGCACCATTCCTTGGTTTCCCCCCTACCCATTTCCCAGTACTGGATTTTTTAGAGAATACAGAACCAAGTATCATTATGTAATTTGTATGGAATTGCTATGGAATTTGGTAATGATAACAAGAAAAGCACTAAAATAGACCCCCTGCAGCCAGTAACAATAGAGCCCCCCCCCCCAGTAACAATAGATTCCCCCCATCAACAATGGACCACCGCAACAAAATTCCCCCCAAGCTACAATAGGCTCTTGGCATCAACAACAGCTCTCTCACAGCCAGCATCAATAGACTTTAGGGCAGCCAACAACAATATACCCCTCCCTCAACAGTAGATCTCTCCCAGAAACAACCAACACCCAGAAATATAAGACCCCCCGCAACAGTAGATCCCCCACCAGAAACAGTAGACCTCTCTCGCAACAATAGACCCCTAGTGCTGGGGGTGCTGGAACTGCGTTCCCGCTGAAAAAAAGCCCTGTATCTATCATCTATCTCATAAAATGGAACTTTAGTCAGGAAATGAAGCTGTGCTAGATCACTTTAGGCCTGGGTTGCCAACCTCCCGCAGCATTTTTTACTGACAAAACATGGAAAATTGACTGACTATGCACATTTTTTACTGGCATCCTGAGAAATCCTATTGAAAATGAACACAGTGAATATTTGAACAGTATAAACATGATATGGAAACATTGACAATACCTACAACAAAGTAATTTGCTTGATTTACACTTAAAAAGTCAACACAGCATGAAATTATTGGCCCCTGATAGTTACTAGCAGTTGTAAAAAAAAAAATCACTGATTTTTACAAACTGTCAGTAAATTTACTGGCGGTTGGCAACCCTGCTTTAGGCTGTCTCTTTTTGCAGGTACAGCTATATAAAACATTACAAATAAGTGCCTATCGGATGTTGCCATTTTGCTGAAGTCCAGAGCCCCAGAGCAGCAGTCCTCTTTAGGATGTCAGGAGATTGGCCTCTAGTGGCTCTGATTTTAGGCACAGTGCAGAATAATAGAGGGCAACTGAGCATGTGCAGAGCAGGGTAAGGCAGTGTATTACTGGATTTTAGACACTTAGCTGCCTGACAAGTCACGTCCAGTTCTGTACAATGGAACCGTTGTAATCGGAGAAACTCAAGTCGCTCCGACTTAGAAAAAGGTTCCTGTACAACTTTGGGGGCAACTTGAGGAGACTTGCATTGATTTCTATAGAGAAGTTGTATTGCAAGTCGCCGCTGCTGTTGTGTCCAGGTCGCCTGAGGCAGTCGCGATGCAAGTCGTGCTGCCTCAGTGTGAACCGGCACTAACTCTCTTTGTACTTTATTCTACGTCTCTACTCTCTATTTCCCTTTTTATCTCTAATTTATAACATAACAGTACATCACTATATTGATTCTCTTTGGCACATATAATGACATTGATTCGTCTTGCTCTCTTAACTGTCTTGCACAGGGTCAATTATCAGATGATATATCAATCCCACTACATATATTGTTGTACCCCACAATAAAGTCTCCTCTTACTCTTAAAAACAGTAGGAACATTTCCCAGGAATTCCTCATTAACTCTTTTATGGCTCATTGAACATACAGTGAGGGGAAAAAAGTATTTGATCCCCTGTTGATTTTGTACATTTGCCCACTGACAAAGAAATGATCAGTCTAGAATTTTAATGGTAGGTTTATTTTAACTGCTTCAGCCCCGGAAGAGTTTACCCCCTTCCTGAGCAGAGCACTTTTTGTGATTCGGCACTGCGTTGCTTTAACTGACAATTGCGCGGAAGTGCAATGTGGCTCGCAAACAAAATTTGCATCCTTTTTTTTCTCACAAATAGAGCTTTCTTTTGGTGGCATTTGATCACCCCTGCGGTTTTTATTTTTTACACTATAACAAAAAAAGAGCGACATAATATATCCCCCAAAAATATATTTTAAAAAAACATTTTTTTCCTCAGTTTTGGCCGATATGTATTCTTCTACATATTTTTGGTAAATCAGTGACCAGTGATATTTATCATGACTGTGACATTATGGCAGACAATGATACTTGCAGTGAAGGGGGTTAACCACTAGGGGGCAGGGTAAGGGTTAAGTGTGTCCTGGGGCTTGTTTCTAACTGGGGGGGGCGTGGCTACTTGTGACATGTAAATGATCTCTGCTCCCGATCAGAGATCGTCTCCCCCATGAGACGATCGCGGGTATGCCCGCGGCGATCAAGTCTGCGGGACCCGCCTCACGGAGGTCCCGGCCAGCGTGCACGCGATGGAACTGCGTCAATTTAAAGGGATGTACAGGTACTCCCATTTGTCCAGCCGTGCAATTCTGCTGACGTACATCAGCGTGCGCCAGTCGGGAACTGGTTAACAGTGAGAGACAGAATAACAAAAAATCCAGAAAAATGCATTTCAAAAAAGTTATAAATTGATGTTCATTTTAATGAATGAAAATAAAGCAAGTTTTTGATCCCCTATCAATCAGTAAGATTTATTGCTCCCAGGTGTCTTCTATACAGGTAATGAGCTGAGATTAGGAGCACTCTCTTAAAGGGAGTGCTACTAATCTCAGCTTGTTACCTGTATAAAAGACTCCTGTCCACAGAAGCAATCAATCAGATTCCAATCTCTCCACCATGGCCAAGACCAAAGAGCTGTCCAAGGATGTCAGGGACAAGATTGCAGACCTACACAAGCCTGGAATGGGCTACAAGACCATCTTCAAGCACCTTGGTGAGAGGGTGACAACAGTTGGTGGGATTATTCACAAATGGAAGAAACACAAAATAACTGTCAATCTCCCTCGGACTGTGGCTCCATGCAAGCTCTCACCTCGTGGAGTTTCAATGATCATGAGAACGGTGAGGAATCAGCCTGGAACTACATGGGAGAATCTTGTCAATGGTCTCAAGGCAGCTGGGACCACAGTCACCAAGAAAACAATTGGTAACACAATACACCATGAGGGACTGAAATCCTGCAGCGCCGGCAAGGTCCCCCTGCTTAAAAAAGCACATTTAAAGTCCAGTCTGAAGTTTGCTAATGAACATCTGAATGATTCAGAGGAGATCTGGGTGAAAGTGTTGTGGTCAGATGAGACCAAAATCAAGCTCTTTGGCATCAACTAAACTCACTGTGTTTCGAGGAGGAGGAATGCTGTCTATGAGCCCATGAACACCATCCCCACCATCAAACATGGAGGTGGAAACATTTTGCTTTGGGGGTGTTTTTCTGCTAAGGGGATAGGACAACTTCACTGCATCAAAGGGACGATGGACAGGGCCATGTACTGTCAAATCTTGGGTGAGAACCTTATTCCTTCAGCCAGGACATTGAAAATGGGTCATGGATGGGTATTCCAGCATGACAATGATCCAAAACACATGGCCAAGGCAACAAGGTAGTGGCTCAAGAAGAAGCACATTAAGATCCTGGAGTGGTTTAGCCAATCTCCAGATCTTAATCCCATAGAAAATATGTGGAGGGAGCTGAAAGTTCGAGTTACCAATCATCAGCCTCGAAACCCTAATGACTTGGAGAGGATCTGCAAAGAGAAGTGGGACAAAATCCCTCCTGAGATGTGTGCAAACCTGGTGGCCAACTACAGGAAACGTCTGAACTCTGATCGCCAACAAGGGTTCTACCACCAAGTACTAAGTCATGTTTTACGAAGGGGTCAAATACTTATTTCACTCATTACAATGCAAATCAATTTATACCTTTTTTGAAATGCGTTTTTCTTGATATTTTTGTTGTTATGCTATCCCTCACTGTTAAAATAAACTTACCATTAAAATTATAGACTGATCATTTCTTTGCAGTGGGCAAACGTACAAAATCAGCAGGGGATCAAATACTTTTTTCCCTCACTGTAGGATAAAATTTCACCTAACCTCCACCTTTAAGAGAAATTTGTTTAGGATTTACAGAATTTCTTAACAATTGAATTACCCAGATATTTTTCATGTACATGTTGTGCAATGGGGTTTATCGGTTTCTATTGTTATGTCTTTTCCATGCATTTGGTGAATTGTTTTGCTTATTTATTTCATAAGCCAAACCACATATGCAACTCCATTGGAGCTATAGTTCATAAATGAATGTATCTCTATCTGTATATAGGTTTGCTGGATTTATGAGTCCCTTGTTATGGTCGTGTAGATGCATGCTTTCCAATGACCACATTTGTGAGTGTTTCACTGGCAGAGGTAATAGTTTTCTTGTAGCTTACTTTTATGTTTACCTATTTTTATCTATAGGTTTGTTCTCGGATGTAATGGAAATACCCAGTATGATTGTTGTTCTTGGAACAGTGAAGGCAAATATAAAAAAAAAAAAAAAAAAAAAATTCTATGCTGACTTATCAGAAAAGGTTTTTATTTCTCTCTGTGTCCCTGCTGGGGAGATTAACCCTCTCTATGATGATGTAAAAAGATACAAAATACAAAACTGTAGAGTTTTCACCAGAACAGTAATATATTGGCAAAAATCATTTTGCTGTGCTACTCCTCCCAAAAAAACAAAATCAATTTAAACCAATCTATGTCAGCTGCCAACACTATGTAACAATTCTCACACGCGCTTATAAATACAATTAAACCAAAAAATAGCGTAGCACTATAAATCCCTTATCACTACAATAAGTATATCCCATAAACGTAAATATTATAGAAATAAATTGTCCATATACATCAAAAATCTCGTGTGTGAATTGTGGGTATAAACGCGCTCTCACTCGACTTTTCCACCCTATGTGAAAGACACCAGTTGTGCTCCCACCTTGTGTTTATGACCCTTATGTATAATGTAAGGTCATAAAAAGCGTGTGTCCCCCTTAAATGACATCCTCTATGCTCCAACACCTTTTCTCCGCCACCACTGTAAATAGGTGTCTGGTCTCCTTAAATCCTCTATCTACAGCAAACTTCCTTGATCCTCCGTTCCTCCAGGATATGATGTCAGAGAAAGACAAAAGCTACACAGTATGTAACCAAATAACTACAGCTTTATTTAAAATCACTCCTTGAAGTAGACCCACATTTAAAAGTGTGCACCGCCATATAGCAGCTAGAAAGCAACACTACCAGTTCTCCAGTCAGCTATTCAGAAACCACACTTCTGGGTTCAGCGCAATGCATAAGCACACCACCATATAGCAGCTAAAAATTAACACTACCGGTATGCCGACTGGATATTCAGGTCCCGCACTTCTGGGCTCCGGGCAATGCACAAAAGCACCACTATATAACAGCTAGAAACTAACACTGTTGGAATTCCAGCCGGCTATACAAAGTTCCATGTGATGCATAAGCGCACCATCATATAACTGTTGGAATTCCAACCGCCTATTCAAATATCACTCCTCCGAATTTTCCCTGAGGAAGTAACGTGTCCTGGTGACGAAACGCATTGGAGCAGGGCTTTTGGATAACATCATATAACCGTTGGCATTCCAACCATCTAGTCACATACCACTCCTCCGAATTTTCCCTGGGGAAGTAATGTGTCCTGGTGACGAAAAGCATCAGAGCAGGGCTTTTGGATAACATCATATAACCGTTGGCATTCCAACCATCTAGTCACATACCACTCCTCCGAATTTTCCCTGGGGAAGTAATGTGTCCTGGTGACGAAAAGCATCGGAGCAGGGCTTTTGAATAACATCAGCATGCATTGCATGGAATCAGGAAGTGTGGTATCTGAATAGCTAGTCGGAATACCGGCAGTGTTCATTTCTAAAGCAGTTGTTATTTGGTAAGCGCTATGTAGCTTTTGTCTTCTTCTGACATCATGTTCTGGATGAACAGAGGATTAAGGAAGTTTGCTGGCGACAGAGCATTCAATTTAAGGAGATACATGTTTTTTATGACCTTACATTATACATGGAGGTCATAAGCAAAAGGTGAAAGCACAAATGGTTTTGGTCTTTCACAAACAGCGGAAAAGTGGAGTGAATGTGAGTTTATTTGCTAAACTGAATACTATTTTGAATCCATTTTGATGTATATGGACAAACTATTTATACATTTATGCTTATGGGATATATTTATTGTAAGGATAAAGGATTAATAGCACCACCACATTTTTAGGGATTAATCTCACCAGAACAGGAGGAAAGGGTAACTATATACCAATGGGGACTTGGCACTATGGTGACAACTGTCAATGTGGTGATATGCCCACAGTTTGTAGGGATTCACTCTTACCTTCTGCCCTTTCCCACAAAGTGAGGGCAAATCTCCCCAATGAGATACAGGCAATAAAAAAACAAAGGTTGTAACCATTCCTTAAGGCTATAGATATACAGTATCTCACAAAAGTGAGTACACATCTCACATTTATGTAAATATTTTATTATACCTTTTCATGTGACAACACTGAAGAAATGACACTTTGCTACAATGTAAAGTAGTGAGTGTACAGCTTGTATAACAGTGTAAATTTGCTGTCCTCTCAAAATAACTCAACACACAGCCATTAATGTCTAAACCACTGGCAACAAAAGTATCTTTTCATGTTTTAACATGAAAAGATATAATAAAATATTTACAAAAATGTGAGGGGTGTACTCACTTTTGTGAGATACTGTATTTACGTGTATAGCACAAGTACACATCTGTTATAATCAGATTATAATATCATCAGCTTGCTCCTCTTCTAAGCCCATATATTACCTCCTTGATGTGAAGAAAGTCTTTGGGATCAAAGTTGATGGACATTCCCTGTACAGGAGCGTCATCTCCAGCAGCTGGGATGTATCCCACATTCGTCCGGACAGCAAAAGCAACAGGCTTGGTCTGTGGAGAAGCATACGTTACATGTCTTTATTGGAAGGAGAACTCCAAGAAGGATAAAACTGCCAGTACATCTACTACTACCTAATGGTCAGGGGTGCACAGATTCTTCTTTTCGGTTATGAGATGGAGGGGTGTCTGTGCCGAACATTGTAAACTGGTGCCTATGAGTTGGGTGCAGGTTGCCGGTCATGGGAGGAGGAGCAGCCACTGCTGACTTGGGTTGCAGTTCCATCTCATGTACTATATAGATAGTATTCAAAATAGTATTAAAGAGCACCTTCTGTGGTCTACCACGACCAAAAGGATAGCATCTTGGTCGAAGGTAGACCACAGAAGCTCTTTAATCTATATCAGCAGTAGTCAGACATCTATGACCGGAAAAGGTGCAGATTTGTTTTCTGTATTGTGGAAAAACCTGTCTGATCCTGCTGCTCTCTATCTCCACCTTCTGTTCATCTAGCGATTTTGCAGCTGTGGTGGCAACTCTGCACATGCTCAGTTTTGAGTGACAGAGTAACACATGTGGGCGTATACACAGTGGTAATTGACAGCCCACTCCTTCCCTCCTCCTCCATGTCCACTAACCAACTAAACACAATGGGGGTGGGATATTACATGTAGCTGATGGGTTTACTTCCTCTTTGATTCCCTGCAAAGGTAAAGCATAATGGACTACTATGCATCACATAGTAGTCCATTATGTGTCACTTACCTGACACAGGAGCCAGTGCTGTCCCCACTGTCCCCTTGTGTACGGAGCCTCCATCTTCTTGGTGGGTCTCGCTGCTCCGCCGCTGTCTTTTGCCACTCACGGCATATCACCGTTAACTGCGGCGCGCACAGTGCATGCGCCGTAGACAGCGGTGCCTGTCTTTTGGCAAATATCTCCTAAACCGTGTAGGTTTAGGAGATATTTCTTGGACTTACAGGTAAGCTTTAATCTAGGCTTACCTGTAGGTCAAAGTGGTTTGTAAGGGTTTACAACCACTTTAATAGAGGCTTCACCTCCCTCTTATTCTAAGACACAGACTGGAGGGCCGTGACACAGCCTGTGACTGGCAACCATACCATGTTATTACCAAAAAATAATACAAATTTGATTTAAAATATAATTTTGTCTGACAATTTGAAACAGTTTATTGATAATAATAATTTTCTTTTTACTTTGTATTCCAAAGGTTGTTTTTTTTGTGACCAGCAGCAGAGGACTAGAAGCTCCTCCTGCTTATGTTTCCTGCAGACAGGTTGGGAAAGATCTGGGTCATGTGACAGCTGTATATCAGGAAGGAAAAAAGGTACTTAGGAGTTGATTTAGGCTCGGTTCACACAGGGGGCGACACGAGGCGACACGACTTGCCGCGCCGCGACCTGCCGCGACCTCAGCGGCGACTTGCAAATTACTTCTGTATAGAAGTCAATGCAAGTCGCCCGAGGTCGCCCAAAAGTAGTACAGGAACCTTTTTTCTAAGTCGGAGCGACTCGAGTCGCTCCTCTTAGAACGGTTCTGTAGTACAGAACGGGGGAGACTTGTCAGGTCGCGGCACGGCAAGTCGTGTCGCCTCGTGTCGCCCCCTGTGTGAACCGAGCCTTACTAAAACTGCAGCACTCAGAATCTGGTGCAGGTGTGAATGGTAGCCAATCAGCTTCTAACCTCAGCTTGTTCAATTAAAGTGTTACTAAACCCGGTAATATGAAAATAGTTCATCTGTCCCCTTACAGTGCCCGCAGCCTATAATTCTTCTTTTTACATGAAAATATTGCAAATATATACCTTTCATGATGATCTGTATATCACTGTTACATGATAAACTGCACAGTTTCTCCAGTGGTGAGAGTACAGGAAGAAGGAGATTTTCACTACAGCCTGTATACACACCCACATGTGTGATGCCAATATCATGTGACCTGGCTATTTCTGAGAACAAGAAATTGTTCTCTCAAGCATAAAAGACAAAACTGAGCATGTGCAGGTCGGCTACCCTGCCTGTGTTAGCTGTCCTTCCCCATATAGACAGTGCAGGAGGGGAGGATCTGTGCATACAGGATAAAACAGACTTTTTAAACAATGCAGAGGGTTAACCCCTTAAGTTCCAGAGTGAGTATAACAATCATGCTATGCTGCATATACAGACTGATTTTACCATTGTGGGTTTAGTAACACTAGCTTTGGCAATAAAACCTGGAAGGAGATTGGTTTCTATTCAAAGTTGCACCAGATTTTGCACTCTCCAGCTTTAGTAAAAAAAAAAAAAACTTAGATGTTTTGTTTTAGCTAAAATAATTACAGTGCCATCATCCACATACAGAAATAGAAGGGACAATGTACTGTAAATTAAAGCGGTGCTCCATCCAAAAGGGCAAGTTCCACTTAAAGTACTCCTCTCCCCACCTATGCCACATTTGGCATGTAAATTCTTTGGGGGGGGGAACGGTACCTAGTTTTGACAGGTACCCGCTCCCACTTCCATGAGGACTACCTAGGTGATCCAAGTGGAAGTTCTCCTCTCCCCTTCCCTCTCTGCAATCTTCCACGTCACAGGTCCAAGAAGATTGCCCAACCATTCAGGAGGTGCAGCACAACTCGTGCATGTGCAGCGCACACCCGGCTGTGAAGCTGCAAGCTGTCAAGGCCGGGTGCCCACAGTTGTAATGCCGGTGCTGGGGAGAGGAGAGGGAGAGAACCAAGGGTGCGGGTGACCACATTGCTGGATCCTGGGACAGATGAGTATGTGTTTATTAAAAGTCAGCAGTTACACTTTTTGTAGCTGCTGCCTTTTAATAATCACTATGTGTTTAGTATAAACTTTAATGTATTCTCTGCATTAAGGTAAAAAAACTTGTGCAACCCCCCCCTCCCCCCAGCCCCAATTTATACTTACCTGAGCCCAATCTCAATCTGATGCTGTGCCCAAGAGCAGCGTCTCTCTCCACTTTCTTCCTCCTCACTGGACTCATTAAGGGCAGCGGAAGCCATTGGCTCCTGCTGCTGTCAATCAAATCTAATGACGAGAGAGCAGAGGGCAGGGCCGAGACACACTGTGTGTGTTAATAGACACACATAGCATGGCTTGGGATCAAGCCCACCCCTGTGCCACCATAGGAAGCACACGGAGAAGATGAGGAGCCAGAGCACAGACAGGGGACCTCAGAAGAGTAGGATCAGGGCTGCTCTGTGCAAAACCTTTACAATCACTTTAAATGTTCTGTTATCACAAACAACAGGTGAAAAGCTTTCAAGAGTTTGACACCTTCTAAGTTTTAATTCAAGTTTTAACCTTACAAAGGAACTGTAGCAGTGGCAGCTAGTGTTTTTTGTTTGGGGGGGCATCAAAAACCACCCTTCCCCTGCTCTCTGTCGGTCCACTGGCACTTACCCCATCGGTGGCGGGGGTCAGCAGGCACATCGGGCAGGGGGACAGGCTGCGGCGGGCATCTGGCAGCGCCTCCTGTGTCTCTTCCCTTCTGAGATCTGGGTGGGCTTCAAGCGCAATGCTCTGCGCTCCAAGTACACCCTATTTTAAAGCCTTTTAGAACCTCTCGCCCTAATCAGGTGCTTCAAAAAAACACCCCTACTGCTGTAATTCAAGCGCCTGACATCCAAAAAGGGGCTGCACACATGAACAGGGTGTGGCTGTGGCAGCCATGGATAGATTTACACAAAGCATGAATTTATCCATTACCATATAGGGGGGTGGCGTGGAAAGAGGGGGCGGCACAGTGCGCCCTTAACAATGGACGGGCTGCCCCTGAACTGTAGCATTTGTTAACTAATATTTTAAATGGCCACTTAGAGTTTTATTAAACTCAATTTTTAAAAGTTGCTGACAGGTAGGGTTTTTATTGAAAGAAGAGACCCTATAAAGTCTCTTCGGTCATAAATGTTTCCCCCTACTGGTGAGCTTTTATGTACATTGAGAAGCATACATTTACAGAACTTGATCTGTGCCATGGTGATGTCACTCCCACTTTCATGCATGGGAATGACGTCATCACAGCTCGGCCATTCAAGTGGCCAATGAGACCAGAAGGAAGACCAGGTGAAGATGGAAACATCCGGGACCAACAGGAACGGTGACAGCTCAGAGCTGGAGGGCTTCATTTGACACGTATACCATTATGTGCTAATACACGGTGCATACCAGCACATTATGGCACAACCCACCTGAATGCTTGCTTTGTTAGGTGTATAAACAGCATTAGAGGGCAAACCTATAAACCGAGACCCCACTGTGGCCAGGTGATGCAACATCACAGTTACAGGCAAAAGCCAAAGTTGGAGGCCCCTTTCACATCAGTGGACCGATCAAGTCCGACTGCCTGTTTTTCAGGCGGACCCGATCAGACCACCCATTGTTCTCTATGGGGTGGCGGATGTTAGCAGACATGTGTCCGCTGACACCAGCCAAGCATCCGATCTGATAAAATCTGCTAAAAACAGATGTATGGAGAGGTTTGTCATTGGCAGATTGGATGGCAATTGGGTAGAAACCGAGTCCAAACGTCCCATAGAGGAGAGTGGGCTGCGTCTGTGTCTGCTCTGCATAGCAGAGCGGACACGGACCTGTCATCCGCCTGCTCAGTGGGGATCAATGGACAGATCCCCTACTGAGCAGGCGGATCCGCTTGGATGGATCTGCTCCATCTAAAAGGGGCCTTACTGTCATATTCCTAAAGCTCTTAGAATACAGAGAGCCACAAAGTAACATTTTACAGCAGAGACACGCTATTATACCACAAGGAAATCCTAGTTTACCTTAGCTTTCTCCAGCTGTGCAAGGGCATGCCGCTCTGCTTCCTTTCGCAGGGCTTCTCTATCTTCTTCAAGGGACACATCTGAGTCTGATGGGCGACTGGTATAGGACTCTGCAGACCCCTGGAGAGACAGAGCATAAATAAAGTGAAGCATAATGCATCAACAGCAGAATTATAACTCACTCTAAGCCTTGGTTTACACTATGAACTGCATGTAAATCGCTCAGGAACCGCACTGCATTCCTGTTGAATTCACATGTGACTCAGAGCGGTGTGATTTGAGCCTATTTATGTTGAATGGGCTCAATTTGCACCACATCGCATTGCACCAAAGTGGTGCATGCAGCAATTTTGGAAGTGGACTGCATGCTAGGCTTGTACCATGCAATCCGGTACCGGCAATGCACTGCGTTTGCAACCTTCATTTGGGGTACGGTTAAGATTGCACTGACACCCACAGCGGATCACAAGGGCAGTGCGGTTTAAATACATTGCGGGAAATGCACATTGGATCGCAGGGTTTCCGGCACAGCATTAGCATGCACCTAGGTTAAATCCAAGACCAAGTCCAAAATTTCAAAAGTTACAATTACATTTTTTTTAAAAGATGATGTCAGATATGGAATCTAAATGAACCTACAAAGCGACAATTAGTCACGCAATGTCTGTGCATGTGTATATGTTATATAATGCAATGGTACATTCAAAGTGAGTGAATAATCCACAGTGCTCAGGCATATAAGGCAGGCTATAGATTATGCAATTTTCTTTTCTTCTAACATGGAAGGAAATAACATTGCTTAATTCTCCCATCAACACAGCTAAAGTGGTTGTACACCCTGTACAACCACTTTTACCTACAGTTAAGCATATAATAAGGCTTACCTGTAGGTACCGTGAATTTCTCCTAAACTTGCATAGGTCAGGAGATAGTCAATGTATCGCTCGCTCATGCCATTTCTTCAGCTGCTGTGCCGTTGCCGGCAGCCCCTGCACACACGCGGCTCTGGCCAATCACAGCACCGAAGCCCGCGGCGTGTCGCCAGTCACAGCAGTGTGCCAGGGCCGCTGCAACAGCATCGTTCTAAAGTAAGTATTTCATACTGAGCAAGTATGCGATGCACACTAGCTCATTAAGCCTTTGTCTTGCAGGTTTTTTTTATTTTTTTAATCAGGGTTTACAACCACTTTAAAGAGGAAGTAAACACCAATGGGTTTTACTGCCTCTTTTGCTTGCTGCAAGGCCTGCAAATGAAAAGCATAATGGGCTAGTATGCATTGCATACTAGCCAATTATATGACACTTACCTGCAAACTAAGCCCGCTTTTCCCCCAGAGCAGGCCGCGTCAATCTTGGCCCCTCTTCCCTCCGGGGCTGCGGACTTCGGCTCTGTGACTGGCCAGAGCCGCATGACGTCACTCACGCGCATGCGTGCGGGAGCCATCAGCCACGGCACACAATGGGGGAAGAAACGGCACAGAGGTCCATTTCTTCACAGTGCATGTGCTGATGATGACATTGGCGCACTACAAGTGAAATATCTCCTAAATGGCGCACGTTTAGGTAATATTTCCACTACCTATAGGTAAGCCTTATTCTAGGCTTGCCTATAGGTAGAAGTCACCAAAAAGAGTTTACAACCACTTTAAAGCGGTTGTATACCCGCTGAATTTATTATTTTTTTTCCTCACCTGCGAAGCAAAAGGCATACTAGCTCATTATGAAATACTTACCTTAGAACAAGGCCCTGACATCTGTCCCGATCCACGCCGAGGGAGCTGACATGTTCCCTCTGCATTTCTTCCGGGTATCACGGCTCTGGCGCTGTGAGTGGCCGGAGCCACGATATCGTTACGCGCGCGGGAGAATTCTCTCCTGCAGGGTCCGGCGTCTGCCAGGCTTCCAGCCTGGAATCCCCTGTGCGCATGTGCCGCTGCAGTACGCTTTAGGAGATATTTTTTTTTTACCTAAAGGTAAGTCTTATTATAGGCTTTCCTGTAGGTAAAAGTCCCCAATTTGGCTATACAACCACTTTAAGGCCTACACACATGATCAGAAAATCGTACAAAAAAAAAAAATACTGCTTTCTAAGAGATCATACGATAATCTGATTGTTAGTACATAGCATTCGTCTAAAATTATCTGAAGGGACAAACACAAAAAATTTTCTCGTACGATTGCAGATTGTACGATTTTCGTTTAATTGGCACAGTTTTTGTCCGAAAATACAATACAGCACATGACATCACTTCCGAATTTTTATTGTCGTATAAGAATTTTTCATAACTTTAGTAAACTCTTTATTGATATGAGACTAGCATGCAAAAAAAAAAAAAGGACGATCATTTCTCTGATAATCTCATCACATGTACCAGGCTTCAGTGTTGATGGGGGAATCCCTCCCGCAGCGCTATTGTGACGATTGGTGTTGCCGGTTATAGCCGATGGCACTAATCTTTCGGGAAAAAAAACTTGACAGGCTGGTACACAAGTCAATTAAAAGATCATCTTGTGTATAACCAGGGTGCCCATACATGGATCGAAAATCGTCTGAACCAGATGAATTTTGATCCATGCATGGCTGGCTTAACACCAATGAGAACTCCCAACTGTCTGACACTTAAAATATTAAACACAAGGCACCAGAGCAACTTGGCAGCATCAGAGTGAACATATAAATGAACAGTGATTTCTATATATATTCATTATGTTCTAGAACACAGGGGATCTAGATGCAACTGTAAAACATAACTTTTAAATACAAAGAGTAAAGATTGATAAGACAGATTATATATATATATATATATATATATATATATAATTACAAAATTCCAAGCTACTTACCTCGTTATCAAGTCCATAAACAAACATGTCCAAGCAAGTTGTAATGTGCCCAGTTTCTTTCTTCGTTAGTAAATAAGCGTGTCCTAACCACAAACTATCACCCTGACACTTTCATAAGTGATGTCCATGTGCATTGTGTGCACCACCACCAATCTAGGCCCAACCACACCCAACCAAACCACTCTCCGTATCTCGTTGTGTTAAAGTTTGGTGTAGATTCACACTGGAACAAACAGTCTCACACACCCACATACACACTCTTGTCTCTCTGCCTGTTTGGCAATGCTAAATTTTCATTCCAAGTGCCAGGCCCTCCCTCCATGAAGTCAGAGTGACTGTAACAAGCAGATCTATGGAGAGCTGGGGACAGGTGGCAGGCAGCTTTGAGAGCTAAGGACGGAGCACGGAAACTGAGAAACTGACACGATGATTGATGAAAACATGTGTCTGTCTCCAATCCCCTTCAGCTTTTACTGTTCATTTTAATATCCAACTACACCCACCACTTTACTACTACACCACGCTATTAATATCACCTTTATTACACCCACTAAAAAAAATACCACATGTCCAAACACTATTAATACCAAAAATCAGCAGCCAGCTTGAGAAAACGATGACAAAATCACAATAAAATCATGAATTTCTTCCATTACTACATTTTTATGAACGGCAATCTGTCATTAAAAAAAACATTTCAACAAAAAAAATACTATACAAATCACACTCAAATATTCAAAGCTGGCCATACACAGTCACATTTATGCTAACGATTGGCGAACTCAATCAGGCGGGGGGGGGGGGGGGTAGTGTTTGATATACTAGCAGATTTCGGGCTGGTTCACACTGATGTGATTTCAGATTTCGATAAGCCCCCCACACACAGACCCCCACAACCACCACCCAGCGTTTGTTGGGAAGAGGCCCTTGTTCCCATCAACATGGGGCCAAGGTGCTTTGAAGCAGTGGGGGGGGGGGGGGGGGGGGGGTCGGGCTGATGCAAAGACCTGAGTCACACTGAATTATATGACAATGAAAATAACATTGCTTCTAATGGTGCCCGTTCATATGCAGTGTAACTGAGATGCAACTTTGGGGAAGCGACCTGTAATTCTTTGGTGGGATTTTGTGGTCCATAGACTTTAATGAAAAGGCATCAAAATCGCATCAACAGGCATTTTTTGATGTGTTTTTGTGTATGCGATTTGAGCTAGTAGTTAGGAGTTGACGCCAGTTGGCATCCTAACAACCCTCGACTCATCCCTTCTATCAGCAGCAGGGATGACCCATTGGTTGTTAATGAGCCGTTACCCACTAACGTTCTAACAACGGTGAGTCAAACCTGCTGTCAGCAGAATGTGAACAAAAGAGCTGCCGTTTAAAAATAAATAGCATGGAAATCCCCCAGTTCATACCAGGCCCATAGGGTTTGGTATAGATTTTGAAGGGGACCCCATATCTAAAAAAAAATAATCTAAACCAGACTTACCAGGTCCTTAAGTCTGGTTTGGATTTTAAGGGGAACCCCATGCCATAAAAAAAAAAAGTGCGGGGTTCCTACCAAAATCCATTCCAGACCCTTATCTGGAGTATGCAGCCTGGGAGCCCAGGAAAGGGGGGCGAGCAAGTGCCCCCCCTGAACCAAATCAGGCCACATACCCTCAACAGGGGGGGTGGCACTTTGCCAGCGGGGGAACCCCTTTGGCAAAGCACCATGTCTCCATGTTGAGAAAAAAGGGCCTCTTGAACACAACCCTGGCCCAGTGGTTGTGGGGGTGCAGGGGGTAGCTTATTGGAATCTGGAAGCCCCCAGATCTGCCCCCCCATGTGAATGAGTATGGGGTAAAAAACCTTCAAAAGTAAACGAAAACACAAGACAATCCAAAGAGAAAAAGTCTCCATCGCTTGCCACTCACCGAATGACAGTGCCGTTTCCCCCTACTGCTAACAAAGGGGTGGGGTCATCCAGTGAGTGACCCCACCCCATGACACCATAGAGGGTCATCCAATGATATCAATTGGTAATTCCACCCTTATGATATAATAGGAAAAGATGGATTTAGTATGGGATCCATCACTATGCCTGAAAGCAGCATCACTGCGCTCTCTCTTCAAAGGACTCCAAGGCAGCCATTGGCTCCTGCTGCTATCATACAAATACTGTGGGAAGAGAGAGGGGGGTGGGACCTATGGACGAGCCCACACATCTCCCCACATTCCAAGCACTTGCTATGTGGGAGACACAGAAGGGAAGGAGCCTACAGCACCGGTGGGGGTCCCCAAAAGAAGAGGTTTGGGGCCGCTCTGTGCAATACCACTGCACAGAATATATGGGTATAACATGGTTGTTATTTTATTAAAAAGATGCCTTTAATAATGCTTGAGCCCCCACAACACACAGTTGTTGTGTGCAAAAAGTGTGTCTGTTGTACGCTCCCAGCACACTGACATCACAGACAGCTCCTGGTCAACACCTTAAAGGGTCATCAGGAGATATCAGCAAGTAGTTAATGCTATAGACAGACTAAATCATATATGTCAGTTTTCATTTTGCCAGGTTCCATTTTAATGCTAGTGACAGACTGCATAATTTATGTAACCTTTCTCTTTGCTTACAGGTCCACCTTAAGCCCTTGTACACACGGTCGGATATTCCGACGGAAAATGTCCGATAGGACCGTGTTGTCGGATAATCCGACAGTGTGTGGGCTCCATCAGACTGTTTCCGTCGGAATATCCGACGGACCAAGTTTTCCAGCTTGGCTATAACATTTTCCGACAACATGATCCGATCGGACTTTGTCCGATCATGTGTAGAGAATTCCGATCGGACAAAGTGCCACGCATGCTCAGATCAAATTCCTACACCAAAGCTATTGGCTACTAGCGTGAACGTAGTCCCGTCATAACGAAATAACGTCATCACGTTCTGAACGATCGGATTTTCCGACAACTTTGTCCGACCGTGTGTATGCAACAGTTTCGGACAAAATCCGTAGGACAAAATCCGTCTGAAAAAATCCGACGGATTTGGTTGTCGGAATGTCCGACCGTGTGTACAAGGGCTGAGAATGAAGATTCAGGTTCCCTTAAATTCCTTAAAGCTCACCTACACCTGCCTGGAATATGGACACTTACATGTCTATTTATGTTTTTACATTTTCTTATCAAGCAGTAAAAGTGTTTTTAACAGATGTACAACTTGTTTCTAAGGACAGGTTCACTTTTGTGTAGCTCGCTAACTCACTTTTGAATGTTGACTTGCATTGCATTAAAGCAACCTATTTGGAATAGGCTGCCAAATTTACCCCAGTGTGGTTACAACTGGACCTGACCCTTTTCTGAGAATGCAACACATGGAAGTATATTGTGGCGTGTTGCAATACACTGCAGCCCAGGTGTGTTGTCTTACATCAGTGGTCTCCAAACTGTGGCCTGTGGGATGAATGCGGCCGTTTACTTGCCTTTATCCAGCCCTTGTGGCACTGTTCCTTGCGCTGACACCAACAAGGAGGTACCATTCCTTCTACTGACACCAACAGTGGGGAACCATTCCCCTCACTGACACCAACAATGGGGCATTTTTCCTTTCACTGACCCACTGATTAAAACAATTAGGCACTATTCTTCCCACTGATACCAATGATGGAGTATTAATTCCTCCTTCTACTGACTACGGGCACTATGTCATTTTTTTACTCCCACTGATGCTGGGGCATTTTCTACTTCTCCTGGTCACTCCAGCCCCTCAAAAGTCTGAAGGACAGTACACTGGTCCTTTGTTTAGAAAGTCTGGAGACCCCTGCCTTACACCAATCGTTAGTATAAACCTTACCTAAGGCTGCATTCACACCTATGCATTTTTAGCGCTTTTTGCATTTTGCAGATTTGCACTAGAGTCCATTTAACATGGTTTCCTGTGGAACACGATCTGTAGTCCAAATCTGCAAAATGCAAAAAAGCGCTAAAAATGCATAGGTGTGAATCAGGCCTAACAGCTTACGAGCATCTATGTTTGTATATACCTGAAGGCAAGTAGGATACCAAGATTCTGTTTCCATATAAAGTAAAAGAGAAATGAGTTGTGCGTTAAATTTCTCCACAATGCCTACCGCTACAGAGGTGAATGCAAGTTTGTTTCAAAGTTCAAAATGTCAGGACCAACATATGTTACTACAAATTTGGATAAAGTATTCCCTTTCCATCTAGATTAACTGAACTGTGATTAATTCCAATACCATTTACAGTATATGAAGTTTATAAGTCATCAGTTTTGTTTCGTGCGTAGCCAAAATGCCCACTTGAATAAAACTGTTGACTTCCCAGAGAAATATATCAAAGGCTTGCCAGTAGCATTAGTAGTAGATCTTGGACAGATTGTTTGGAAATTTTGTGCCATTCATTAACAAGCGTGGGAGCGAGCAGTCCCAAAGGTCTGTTCATTAATATGCCATTTGTTATTGCACATATAGATTAATGATATGATGTTCATGTGTTTCCATATTTCAAATGGCCCCAGTAGGACAGTAAACTCAAGTGTAATGCTTTTGGCATTTCAGAACTATATATACTGTACAGAGAGGCATATTTGAACCAGATCAACGACTGTTGCTATTAAACACTTGTAGTTTTGCCCAGAATAATTTAGTTCCATGTGGATGCCGGTAGGAGATTGAATCATCCACCTTAATTCTAATTTACCTACAGGTGCATCTTAAAAAAAAATCAAATATCATCAATATCAAGTTAATTTATTTCAGTAATTCAATTCAAAAAGTGAAACTCATATATTATGTAGATTTATTACACATAGAGTGATCCATTTCAAGCATTTTTATTTTGATGATCATGGCTTACAGCTAGTGAAAACCCACAATTCTGTATCTCAGAAAATTAGAATATTACATAAGACCAATAAAAAAAATGATTTTTAATACAGAAATATTGGCTTACTGAAAAGTATGTCCATGTACAGTATAGTATGCACTCAATACTTGGTCGGGGCTCCTTTTACATGAATTACTGCATCAATGTGGCGTGGCACGGAGGCGATAAGCCTGTGGCACTGCTGAGGTGTTATGGAAGCCCAGGTTGCTTTGATAGCAGCCTTCAGCTCATCTGCATTGTTGGGTCATGTGTCTCTCATCTTCCTCTTGACAATACCCCGCAGATTATCTGTGGGGTTTAGGTCAGGCGAGTTTGCTGGCCAGTCAAGCACAGTGATACCATGATCATTAAACCAGGCATTGGTACTTTTGGCAGTGTGGGCAGGTGCCAGGTCCTGCTGGAAAATGAAATCAGCATCTCCATAAAGCTGGTCAGCAGAGGAAAGCATGAAATTCTAGACATGTGCATTCGTTTTCGTCTGAATGCATTTTCGTCCGAATTTCAGCTATTTTCGTTTTCGTTTTGACAAACGATAACGAAAGCACAAAATCCGAAAAACGAAAGATCCGACATAAATAAATGCTTTATTTTCGTTTTCATTGTTACAACAGTTCGATATAGAATAGGAGATTCGACATGACTCTGAGGCCGCGTACACACACGCGGACTGTTCGCCCAACTTTGTCCGTCCAACAGTTTCGGCAAACAGTCCGCTCAAAATTAGCATGGACGGACATGGCCACACACGACGAACGAACAGTTTGCTGAAACCGTGCGCGATGACGTGAACGGCACGTACGACGGGACGAAAAATACGACGTCCTATACACTGCATTATAGCTTTCGGTGTGTAAATCCTTTCTGAGCATGCGCGGAACTTTGTTTGACGAACAAGCCTACACACGAGTGGACTGTTCGCTGAAACAAGGTTTCAGCGGACAGTTTTTCGGAAATTCCGAAAAACCTTGTCCGTCCAACTGTCCGCTGAAACTGTCCGCTGAAAGCCCACACACGAGCGGACTGTCCGCCCAAACACTGTTCAGCGGACAAAGTTGGGCGAACAGTCCGCCCGTGTGTACGCGGCCTGACAATAACACTGTCTATAGAACCTGTGGTCGAATGTGCCTAACCTTACCTCTATTAGTCCAAGATTATATAGAGAAAATATTCGACAGAGAAAAAAGATTTGACAGAGAGAAAAGATTCTGCAAGTTACTGTCCTAAAAAGTGTTTGGGGACCCGGGTCCTGCCCCAGGGGACATGTATCAATGCAAAAAAAAGTTTTAAAAACGGACGTTTTTTCAGGAGCAGTGATTTTAATAATGATTAAAGTGAAACAATAAAAGTGTAATATTCCTTTAAATTTCGTAGGGGGGGGGGGGTTGTCTATAGTATGCCTGTGAAGGGGCTCATGTTTCTGGTGCTTAGAACTGTCCCTGCACAAAGTGTCATTTATGCAGGAAAAAAAGTCCTTTAAAATCACTCGCAGCTATTATGAATTGTCGGCTCCCGTAATACAGAGAACACTCATTGAAAGTCATTGATAAAAATAAATAAATAAATAAATAAATAAAAAAGCGTGGGGGTCCCCCAAATTCAATTACCAGGCCCTTCAGGTCTGGTATGGATATTAAGGGGAACCCTGCCTCAAATTTAAGAAAAAATTTGACGTGGGGTTCCCCCTAAATATCCATAACCAGACCCTTCAGGTCTGGTATGGATATTAAGGGGAACCCTGCGTCAAATTTAAAAAAAAATTGACATGGGGGTCCCCCTAAAAATCCATACCAGACCCTTTATCCGAGCACGCAACCTGGCAGGCCGCAGGAAAAGAGGGGGGGACGAGAGAGCGGCCCCCCTCCCTCCTGAACCGTACCAGGCCACATGCCCTCAACATTGGGAGGATGCTTTGGGGGTCTGTGACCCCTCAAAGCACCTTGTCCCCATGTTGATGAGGACAAGGGCCTCATCCCCACAACCGTGGCCGGTGGTTGTGGAGGTCTGCGGGCGGGGGGCTTATCAGAATCTGGAAGCCCCCTTTAACAAGGGGACCCCCAGATCCCGGCCCCCCCTGTTTGAAATGGTAAGGGGGTACAAAAGTACCCCTACCATTTCACAAAGAAAGTGTAAAAAATTGTTAAATAAGACAAACACACTTTTGAAAAATTCCTTTATTAAAAATAAAAAAAATAAAAAAAAGATTCCAGCGGCGGTAATCCACTCTTGCTATCCAGCGACAGACGGTCATCTCTCCAGCGATGGCTCATCTCATCCAGCGCAGCGAATACATCCTTCTTCTGTCTCCGCAGAGGAGACACTGCAAGGATTCCGGCGGCCTGACGTTTCTTATATACGGAGGGCGGGGCCACCCGTCACCTGACCCCGCCCCCCTCTGACGCAAGGGGAAACCCGGGGTTCCCTGTGACGTATGGGTGACCCCGCCCCCCTCTGATGTAACGGAAACCTGCCTGTGTTACATCAGAGGGGTGTGGGGTCACCCATACGTCACAGGGAACCCCGGGTTTCCCCTTGCGTCAGAGGGGGGCGGGGTCAGGTGACGGGTGGCCCCACCCTCCGTATATAAGAAACGTCAGGCCGCCGGAATGCCTGCAGTGTCTCCTCCACGGAGACAGAAGAAGGATGTATTCACTGCGCTGGATGAGATGAGCCATCGCTGGAGAGATGACCGTCCGTCGCTGGATAGCAAGAGTGGATTACCGCCGCTGGAATCTTTTTTTAATTTTTTTTATTTTTAATAAAGGAATTTTTCAAAAGTGTGTTTGTCTTATTTAACAATTTTTTACACTTTCTTTGTGAAATGGTAGGGGTACTTTTGTACCCCCTTACCATTTCAAACAGGGGGGGGCCGGGATCTGGGGGTCCCCTTGTTAAAGGGGGCTTCCAGATTCTGATAAGCCCCCCGCCCGCAGACCTCCACAACCACCGGCCACGGTTGTGGGGATGAGGCCCTTGTCCTCATCAACATGGGGACAAGGTGCTTTGAGGGGTCACAGACCCCCGAAGCATCCTCCCAATGTTGAGGGCATGTGGCCTGGTACGGTTCAGGAGGGAGGGGGGGGGCGCTCTCTCGTCCCCCCCTCTTTTCCTGTGGCCTGCCAGGTTGCGTGCTCGGATAAAGGGTCTGGTATGGATTTTTAGGGGGACCCCCACGTCAATTTTTTTTTAAATTTGATGCGGGGTTCCCCTTAATATCCATACCAGACCTGAAGGGTCTGGTTATGGATATTTAGGGGGAACCCCACGTCAAATCTTTTCTTAAATTTGAGGCAGGGTTCCCCTTAATATCCATACCAGACCTGAAGGGCCTGGTAATTGAATTTGGGGGACCCCCACGTTTTTTTTTTAATTTTTTTTTTTTTTTTATCAATGACTTTCAATGAGTGTTCTCTGTATTACGGGAGCCGACAATTCATAATAGCTGCGAGTGATTTTAAAGGACTTTTTTTCCTGCATAAATGACACTTTGTGCAGGGACAGTTCTAAGCACCAGAAACATGCGCCCCTTCACAAGCATACTATAGACAACCCCCCCTACGAAATTTAAAGGAATATTACACTTTTATTGTTTCACTTTAATCATTATTAAAATCACTGCTCCTGAAAAAACGGCCGTTTTTAAAACTTTTTTTTGCATTGATCCATGTCCCCTGGGGCAGGACCCGGGTCCCCAAACGCTTTTTAGGACAGTAACTTGCAAATTAGTCTTTAAAATTAGCACTTTAGATTTTGAATGTTGGAGTCCCATAGACTTTAACAGGGGTTCTAAAGTATGCTATATACTAGCTCCGTCGAATCTTCTTTATACATTCGACAGACACCATAAGCCTTCAAAGACAGATTCGACCGTAATTCATGTGGATTTTCGGACGAATGCAATTTTTGAACGAAAAACGAAATAAATAAAAACGAATTTCGGGAGTAACTAAATAAATAAAGTTTTCAGACGAAAACGAAATTCCGAAACAAAATATTTTACTCTGCACATGTCTATGAAATTCTCTAGAATGTCCTGGTAGAGCACTACGCTGACTTTGGACTTGATAAAACACAGTGGACCAACATCAGCAGATGACATGGCTGCCCAAATCATCACTGACTGTGGAAACTTCACACACTTCAAACTTCATGCAAGACTCTCCACTCTTCCTCCAGACTCTGGGACCTTGATTTCCAAATGAAATGCAATATTTACTTTCATCTGAAAAAAGGACTTTCTCCTTAACCCAGGTAAGACGCTTCTGATGTCTCTGGATCAGGAGTGGCTTGACACAAGGAATGCAACAGCTAGTGCTCATGTCCTGGATATGTCTGTGTGTGGTGGCCTTTGAAGCACTAACACCAGCCGTAGTCCACTCCTTATGAATCTCCCCCAAATTCTTGAATGGCCTTTGCTTCACAGTCCTCTCAAGGCTGTGGTTATCCCTGTTGCTTGTGCACCTTTTTCTACTACACTTTTTCCTTCCACTCAACTTTCCATTACTATGCTTGGATACAGCACTATGTGAACAGCCAGCTTCTTTAGCAATAACCTTCTGTGACTTACCCTCCTTGTGGAGGGTGTCAATAAGTCAGCAGTCTTCCCCATGATTGTGTAACCTACTGAACCAGACTGAGAGACCATTTAAAAGTTCAGGAAACCCTTATGCCGCGTACACACGGTCGGAAATTCGGCCAGCAAAAGACCGATGTGAGCTTTTGGTCTGAAAATGCGATCGTGTGTATGCTCCATCTGACTTTTTCTGGCCAAATTCCGGCCAGCAAAAGATTGAGAGCATGTTCTCAATGTTTCGGCCGGAAAAAGTTCCTATCCGAACGTGTGTTTGTGTGTATGCAATTCCGACACGCAAAAACTCACGCATGCTCAGATTGATCTACGAGATGGAAGCTATTGACTACTGGCTATTGAACTTCCTTTTCTAGTCCCGTTGTACGTGTTGTACATCACCACGTTCTTGATGGTCGGAATATGGTGTGACCGTGTGTATACAATACAGCTTGAGCGAAATCCTGTCGGAATTCCATTGTGAAAACCATCAGAGCTTTTTCGACCAAAATTATGATCGTGTGTAGGCGGCATTACAGGTGCTTTGAGTTAATTAGGTGATTAGAGTGCGACATTATGAGTCTACAATATTCAACTTTTCTGAGATACTGAATTTTGGGTTTTCACTAGCTTTAAGCCATAATCATCAAAAGTAAAAGAAAGAAATGCTTGAAATATATCACTCTGTGTGTAATGAATCTATATAAAATATGAGTTTCACTTTCTAAACTGAATTGCTGAAATAAATTAACTTTTTGATGATATACTAATTTTTTTGAGATGAACTTGTACTAGATTGCTTCATCTGCTCATACGCTGTGTCTTTTACAAAGGTCTTTTACTTCAGCTGTGCTACATTATGAAGAATACAACAGACCCTGTCTTTTTTTTTCTTCTCTTTTCTTTCCATCAACTGACCCTCTGTAGGTCTTTTGTTTTTATCCCAATATATGAAGTCACAAGACAACAATGGGTATGCGGTATTCAACATTTTGGAACATGTCCTGGTCTAGAGTCATGATTTATTCTGATGTCCTCTATAATACCATATGTCTTCTATTGATAGATGTATGATACGAATACAGCTTTCTCTGTCTAAACCCCTGAAAAAAAGGCGTTTAAGACAGAAACGTTGGGTACACGAGAGACGTTACAAGTATTTATTGTATACAGTGATCTATTCACAGCACTCTTCTGTCTCTGCAGAGACAATTTTTGTTGTATTGTATTATTCTTGTAATATATTTATACTTCTTTTAATATTGGTGTTCTTGTCAACTTTAAAGTCCCGTCCCATTAAGGGGGTCTTTTTTCCGTGTTACCATTGGGATGTGGTGACAGGACACCTGGTCCTGTTGATGGTGGGACCTCTTACAACAGCAAAAGTGAGACTTTCCAGCCCTTATGAAGAGAGCTGCAGTAGGCAAATTTTGTGTAACATCTGTTCATACACTTCTCACAGTTTGCTGTCTCTTATCTTTCTTTCACACCCTCTTCTTGGTTTATACAAACATAATTTCTTACTCACCCTCACCATCTGCTGGCAGGTATCCAGTACTGCATCACCACTTTGGGTCTAATCTGTTTGCCCTGAGAGCTATTAGAAGACGTTTATTTTTATTCTTATACAGGTTTTATATAGCGCCAACAATTTGCTCAGCGCTTTACAACATGAGGACAGACATTACAGTTACATTACAATTTGGTACAAGAGGAATCAGAGGGCCCTGCTCGTTAGAGCTTACAATCTAAAAAGGAAGGGGCAATTGATATAAAAGGTAATAGCTGTGGGGGGATGAGCTGATGTAGGAAGTAAAACAGTGTTAGTTAGAAGCAGGATAGGCTTCTTTGAAGAGAGGGGTTTTCAGGGATCGTCTAAAGATGGATAGATTAGGGGACAGTCGGACAGATTGGGGTAGAGAGTTCCAAAGGATGGGAGAGGCTCTGGAGAAATCCTGGAGGCGAGCATGGGAGGACGTGACAAGGGAGCTAGAGAGCAGGAGGTCTTGAGATGACCGAAGAGAGCGGCTTGGTTGGTTTAGCGGTTAAGCCCATTGGTTTTTCTTGGTAGTTGAAATATACGTTTTAAGTAGACTAACCTATTAAAACCAATCTATATATTATTTTATAAAAAGTGGAACACTGAGGAATAAAATGCTTTCGCTACCTCAAGCCCAAAATTAAAGTACTACAGCTACTGCAGATTCAAGGGGAGTTCCAACCTTTTTTAACCACTTCAATACATGGCACTTCTACGCCTGTGAAATGGTATGTTAATTCGCATAGTGAAATGTCTACTCTGGATTTCTGTTATTTTTCAATAAAGCTTTTTCTAATTAAAAAAAATGGACATACTTGAATGGATTTTTTTTTAGAACCAAAGTTTAGTGTCCTTTTAAGCTCCAGACTGTGTAGCACAACTCCATTTTAAATACAGCTCCAGAAACACAGCACCAGCTCTGCTCCAGATCCAAATAATGTTAATAACTCCACTTCAGATCTAGACAACAGAGCTAGCTTGTCATCCCTAGACTGTTCCCTCTTTCAGAGCCAAATGGCTCTGTCTCTAATTTCTCATTAAATATCCTTCCCTTAGCTCAGACTACTGCATTTGTTGTTTTTAATTGCTAATATAACAGGAAATTAGTGGTAATAAAACACACAGTAAGTTAAAATCATGTGTCAAACACAAGGCCTGCGGGCCGATTCCGGACCCTCACACCATTTTAATGTGGCCCCCAACACCTCTCATGCAGCTGCGACAACCCCCCCCTCCCCCTCCACATCTATACTCCCACCTCCAGACAGCTGCAGAGAGGAGGACAGAACTCCTCCGCCAGATCCTGCACTTCCTGTGCAGCCGCCAAGAGTCTAGTCTCTGCCCCCCATCTCAGCAGTTGGCAGCAGACAGGAGGATAGAACTCCTCCTACAGATCCTGTGCCTCTCTTTGCAGCCACAGCACCCCTTCATTTGTGCCTCTCCTGGTCTAAGCATTCAGTTGACTTCGGCAGCTGAATCCAGTCCTCCTCCAGACTCTGCACATCCTGTTTCCCAGCTCCCCCACCAGCTTCTTCTCAGCAGCAACACAAGGTAAGGGGTGAACTGTGATGTCGGGGAGGGTGGGGACTCTTCTGATGGTGAGGGGCTCTTGACATCTGATACAAGGAAGGGAAACCATAATACTGATGAAACCCAAAATGAAATGGAATTTGGCACCCCTGGTTTAAATATTCATTCTTCTACTTAATTTTCCATCATTGTTTGCATGATCAAGGGGTTTTGCATGATCATCGCCTAAATATTCTGTGCTAAAAGATGTCCCTATTTCCCACCATCCAAGGTTGAAATGTTCTTGCAGTGGAGTGATTTCTTTCATCTTGACATCACAAAACAGTAATCATTTCCCACACTTACATTTATTTATTTTTTCATTTTAGATCTACATGCAAACCTGCCAGACAAGGCTCTCTGTAATCTCCCTGTTCTTGTGCATTTCCTTTTAGTAATTAGGCCAACTGTATACACAGGCAGACACATTTCCTGAACATGTATCAGCTTTAGCTAGTGCAACACAGCAAAATCACACCCAAGCAGCATGCCAACTGTGCACCATAGCTTCCTCAGCACCATCTGTAAGGAAAGTTTACGGAGCCAATGTTCAGTGACATCATTTGTGCTTGTTAGTCATGCTAAACTGAACATAGGGTGTAGTGTCGGTCTGTTTTGTTGCAGCAGCCTTTGTGCCTGATGGCTCCCTCCCCTTTAGGTGCTCTCTTTGTTTTAGCAAGGCGCAACCTGTATAACAGCGATGTGCATTTGTGCATACACATACACCCCAACCATCCTGAATTCTGTGGGACTGTCCCAGGATTTCAACACAATCCCGCAATTCCATGGATCTGGACCATGACTTGGCGCCAAGTACTTAACCACTTCAATTCCAGGCACTTAGACACCTTCCTGCGTAAGCCAATGTTCAGCTTTCAGCGCTGTCCCAATTTGAATGACAATTGCGCGGTCATACAACGCTGTACCCAAACAAATTTTCCTTTGTTCTCACAAATAGAGCTTTCTTTTGGTGGTATTTGATCACCTCTGCGGTTTTTATTTTTTTGCGCAACCAATAAAAAAAAAGACCCAAAATTTTGAAAAAAAAAAAGTTTTTCTTTGTTTCTGTTAAATTTTTTTGTAAATAAGTAAGTTTTCTTCTTCAATGGTGGGCACTGATAAGGCGGCACTGATGGGCACCAATGAGGTGGCACTGGTAAGCGGCACTGATGAGCACTCATAGGCGGCACTGATGGGTGGCACAGATGGGCACTCATGGGCACTGATAAGTGGCATTGCTGGGCATCACTGATATCACATGTTATATAATGGTGCCAGTCAGTGCCCATTTGTGGGCACTGACTGGCCCAGATTGGGCATAATTTGCACATGTGGATGACCATGAGGTACATATCTGGCCATCCACGTTACCCCCTTCCCTGGTGGTCCTGGCGGCTTCCCTGGTGGTCTAGTGTGGGCATCTGAGGGGGGGCTAAACAATCAGCGCAGACCCTCACTGTGTCTGTCAGACGCAAGTTAGGAAAAGCCGATCAACGGCCTTTCTTGTTGACATTATGATCAGCCGTGATTGGACACAGCTGATCACATGGTAAAGAGCCTCCGCCGGAGGCTGTTTACCAAGATCGGAGTGTTAGACTGACACACCGCACCACCGATCGCCGCAATGCACACCCCCAAGGGAGCGCCGCGGCTGTTATCCTGAAGGACGTCATATGACACCTAGTCAGGATAATTGAACCACCGCCTGCCTGTCATTTTGCTGTAGGCCGGGCGGAAAGTGGTTAAACACGCACCCAGCTTCAGTTCATTATTTCCTCCCACTGAATGCCCACAGTGAATGTTTTTTCCTTTTTTTTCACTGTATATTAGAGCTGCACGATTCTGGCTAAATTGAGAATCTTTTTTTGTTTAGAATAAAGATCACGATTCTCGTGGTGTAACATCTTCTTTCACATTATACAAAAAAAAATAAAAAATTGGGCTAACTTTGCTGTTTTTTTTTTAAAAATAGTGCATTTTTTTTTTAAATTGCGTTTGAAAAACCGCTGTGCAAATACGGTGTGACATAAAATATTGCAACAACCACCATTTAATTCTCTAGGGTCTCATAAAAAAAATATATATCATGTTTGGGTGATCCAAGTAATTTTCTAGCAGAAAATAATGATTTTTACTTGTAAGCAACAAATGTCAGAAAAGGTTTGGTCTTTAAATGGTTAAACTTCCCTCATCTACACGCCAGAGTTCTTTCCTTTGATAAAAGAATGAAAAGATACTTTGTTTCTACTTATTCTGTGTGCTGTAATAAAACTTGGGAGGCTGCCTGGATTTTTTTTTTCAAGCTGTGAGAACTCTCTGCACTTGTTAGAAAGATCATGATATGCTGTTTTGAAGATCGGGAAAGGAAAAAGGTCGCGATTGCAATTGTTAGCGATTAATCGTTTATTTTTCCTGCCACCAACCATGACGCTAGACATTTTTTCCTGCAATTAACCACCAACATAGGGCATTTTTTCCTCCCACTGACTACAAACACCAGGCATTTTTTCTTCTTCCCACGGACGCCATGTCATTTTTTTCTCTCTACCAACTTCTAAATCAGGAAATTCTTCATACCATGGACACCAACGACATGTGCAACCCCCGTCCCCTTCGTGTTCACTGTTCAGTGTCAGAAACAACTATATATTTGCTTTCTATATGATGCCCACCACCTGCAGTTGGTTCTTTTGTGGTTATTGTTTTAATCTTTTTTTTCTGGTTTATCCTTTTTTTTTCCTGCTATGTTACAGTGCGAGTAAACTCCCTTGTATGATTTTTACCTATAGATAAGCCTACAATAAGACTTACCTATAGATAATGCTGTATCCTGGCCTTGGCCGACAAGGCCCAGACCTAGGGCAGCACTTTGCAGGGGGGCAGTGTCCCCGTCCGCTTGCGCTACACTTTTAGTGTAGCGCCAGTCTTATCGGGCGGACTAGGCTGAGAGGCAAATTAGTCTAGCGCCCCCATAAAGAGGCCGCACTGTTCCCGGTATGCAGGTGGCCAGCATTCCACAACTGTGGGGGGGGGGGGGGCAATTCTAATTTTGACTGTCCTATCAGAACTCCAGAACTATAGGTAACGCTTTTTTTTTCATTTTGGATAGAGTAAGGGAGGGTTATAGCCCCTGTCAGTTTATTTTTTACCATCCCTGTCCCATTGCAGAGATTTCCCTTCACTTCCTGCCCCATAGCCAAACAGGAAATGAGAGGAAATCTATGAAAATCAAGGGAATCCATAACCCCCCCCCCCCCATCCCTCAGAACTAGTCTCCCCACTCAAAAATTTCAGGGCAGGTCTTAAACAGCAAGGGGTGTGGCCTTAACAGGAAGGGGTGGGTTATATTTCAATTAGGGGGTACATGAGTTTAGTCAGGCCTAGGGCAGCACAAAACCTAAATACACTACTGCCTATATAGGTACAGTAAATATCTCCTAAATGTGCATAGTTTAGGATTTATTTCGTTTAGATGCAGCCTGTGACATCACCGCCACATGCGCTCTGAAGGAACATCATACCAGTGCCATTTCTTTTGGGCCATGCCGTAAACAGTGACACCATCGCCGGCTCCACCATTTATATCATCAGCCTGTAAGGAAGACCAGGTTAAGATGGAAGCGCTTTCGACGGTAACAGTGCCCCACTGGAGGGCTTTTTTTTTTTAAAGTAAAGTCTGCCCGTACCTTTTTTTTTTAAATGCAGTTTACGACCACTTTAAGTAAAAGAAGTAGGAGTTTGGGGGGGGGGGGGGGGGGGGGCAAATCTGGTTTTATTTTGATAGGGCCTTTTTTCTTATTTTGGGTACGCAGTGCAAAGCTACCCTTTGTTTGCAGCACATCAACGTATACTTAGGTGGAAGTAAAGCACCACATATTTATTCTCCCTATTGGTAGTGGGGGGGGGGTATGGGGGGGTTATCAGGTTCTACAGAACAAAGCAGTGGTTGGGCAGCACCATCTAGAGCAGTGGTTCTCAACTCCTGTCCTCAGGACCCACCAACAGGCCAGATTTTATGTATTACCTTGGGGAGATGCAGACTAGAATACTGCAATCACTGAGCAGCACATTATATCACCTGTGATGTATTTCAGTTATCTTACAAACCTGGCCTGTTAGTGGGTCCTTAGAACAGGAGTTGAGAACCACTGATCTAGAGAAAGGGCACATTTTGCCTTTACTATCTCATAGTGGCTATAGCCACAGCAGACGCAAAAGGTAGTTGAATGGCTGATAAAGCCTTTCTCTTCTTCCTCCCAGGCACAAAGCAGCCAGTTGTCTGCAACTGCTCCCAATGCACCCTCTCCTTTCTCCTCCTCGTTTACCAATCCCTCTGTAATCCTCCGCAAAAACTACCAATATGAAGTTGGCGGAATTATTTGATCACAATATCACTGACTTGCTGCAGGGGAGTGATTTTAGCCTTGCACAAGCAATCCTGTTTTTTGATGGGGTGACGGAAGATAGCGCCAGGACCACAGAAGGTGGTGACATCAGGCAGGGACCAACAAGAGGTATTGATGTTCCAGCAACTGGAGCTTACTGGCAAGTAGGCCCAAACGATGAGAAGGGGGTGGAAGATGAGGTGGCAGCCAGTCCATGGGTGCCACCGAATGAAGAGGAGGAAAATTCTGAAGTAGACACAGAACAGCAGCTAGCAAGGATTTTGATCAGCGGCAGCTTGCAGAAGGCTAGAGGACACAGCCTTCCTAATCTATCAGTGGTTTGTGATCCTACTCTATCCAGGACTGGTCCAAAGAGCTCTGCAGCGCAGGACTTTTTTAAACGTATATTCTGTTGACGGCACCATTGTGATCTGCAGCTTCTGGGTGCATTGTATCAATATATATAATAATAATAATATAAACAATATATATACATCGGGGCACGCTGGTTCAATCTTTCTGGCAGCTAGAAAAGATGCGGGACAGGGCACACTGCTGGAGATAGTTGTGTCGCCAAGCGTCTTGTACATTGGTGATGGTGCAGTCACTTAAAGCCTATCCTCCTCACTGGCCTCAGCCTCCATTCTCTCCCAAGTGCCTCCCAATTCTTTCTCCCACTGATGCCAATGAGGGGCGCAGGAATTCTTCCTCCCACTGATGCCAATGCTCAAAGAGGGGGATTCTCCCTGCCACTATCAGATGTTGGAGTGGATTTAGTCTTTCCGCTGGCCACGAATGCAGGGACATTTTGTTTCCTCTGGTTGAACAAAAATGCCAGAATTTTTTTTTCCTGTCACTAACCAGCAAACAGCATTGTTACATACTGCTGACCTTTGTACTCTGTATGTTGTGCTACATGTTATACTTTGAATTCTATAAGCTTTGTTGTACATTACATACTCTTGACTGCTGCACTGTATATGCTTACTTTTAAATTCAGTAGTCCCAACTGCTTCATACTAGTGGCTTTGCTATAGATTACATACTCCTGAGCAAGCTGTTTGTTTAAACAGCTGCTGCTTGCTACGTGAACTACTTTAAAGCGGTTGTATGCCCAACCACCCCCCCCCCCCCAGAAAAACCTGTAAGCCAAAGGCATAATGAGCTAGTATGCAATGCATACTAGCTTATTATGAAATACTTACCTTAGAACGAAGCCCCCACAAGGCCACCCAGTCACCGCTGAGGGAGCCAACATGTTCCCTCTGCATTTCTTCCGGGTTCGCGGCTCCGGCGTTGTGAGTGGCTATATATTAGTTTGTAGACACTATATCTTTTTTATTTTTTTTCTACCAAAGACATGTAGCAGGCACGACGAGTGGGCCACACAGCGAGATGTAAGCAGCGACCATTGTCTGGACAGGGTTATCACAGACCCACTGTCACCATTTACCTCCCGCTGTGCAGCCATACCTGTGCCTCCTCTCCTGGATCTCCCCACCGATGATGTCATTCTATCAGCAGGACCAGGAGCAGGAGGAGCTGGAGATACAGAGCAGGTAATCACCTGTAATGTCTACCCTAATGTTGTAAAGCGCTGCGTAAACTGTCGGCGCTATGTAAATCCTGTATAATAATAATAATAATCACCTGCTTGTTATTATGATAAGTTTGGCAGCTACCGCCCTCCATCCAGATCTGCAGCTCCCTGCCCTGCAGCAGTGGCCCGTAATGCAGGGCATCCAGCCACGAATCTACATTCGGGGCTGGCAAACGGGCGGATTCCAATTGTTTTTTTGTTTTTTTTAATAGAAGCACATGATTAGAGGCTCTAATTGGCTTCAAAAAAGGGTTGCACCCCGAGCCCACCCAGTTGTGTGACAATAGCGAATTCATATTCGCTATTGCCTTCCCGATTCTCATCAGAAAGCGGGCTCTAAGTCCCGTCACCCTATTGACCGTGAGGAGAAGTGATCCTATTGGCCGCCGAGAAGGAGGAGGGAGGAGATGCAGGGGAAGCACCAGGAGGAGGAGACGCTGCCTGCCGCCCAGAGGAAGTGCTGCCCGCGACCTAGATGGGGTAAGTGCGGGGCTGGTGACTGACCAAACGGGGAGGGGGGTGGTGCCTGTGTGACCTGACTGACTGTCGGGATGGATTGTTTGCTGCCCCCCTGAAAACATATACCACCAGCTGCCACTGCTGCCCTGCTAATAAGATGACATCGTCGGTTGGGCGGGAGAGCCAGGAGAGGACATGCTGTGGGGCACTGCGATTAGGGAGAAAGGGGGGCATGACTGCAAGGGGCAGTTTGATGGGGGGTGGGAAGGGGACTGCACTGTAATGGGGCACTGTAATCATTACAGTACAGTGCAGTCCCCTTCACATCACAGCCCCCCCCCCCCCCCTTTACATTACAGTGCAGTCACGTTTACATTGCAGTGTCCCTTTGCAGTGCAGTCCCCTTCGCATTACAGCTCCCCTTACAATGCAGTCCATGTTACGTGAATGTAAAGAGGACCGCACTGTGATGTAAAGGAGCACTGTGATGTAGGGGGACTGTGATGTGAAGGGGAACTGAGGACACTGTGGGACTGCTTTTAAGGGGGACAGACTCCATGAATTGTGGTGCATGGTGAAAAGTGTTGAGTACATTGTGAAGAAAAGTACTGTGTTCTCAGTGTGCTGGAGTGTATGCTGTGCTATATGTTTATAGTGCATACTGCAGTGTGTACCTAACATTGTCCATGATGCATCCACGATGCAGAGTGCTGAATGCAGTGGAACACATTGTGTTAAGAGTATTAGGGTAGACCATGCTACATGCCAATCGTATTGAAGAGCATGCTGCAGTGTGCTGAGGGTAACAGAGGGCATGTTGCTGCAAGTATACAGTATATGGCTGGAGGAGATGTTCTACTGATGCTGTGGGTGGGCAATTATGAGTCAGACTTCAGGATTCAGAGTACCTCAAAAGGGCCTACAGAAATGACCATTACATTAAGCAACATTTTTAAAAACTGCACATTTTTACCCACTGGGGCCCTTTGACTGCATAGTTAATTTTGTTAAAAAGGTGTAAACTGGACTCAGACCATATCTTGACATACAAACAATTCAATTATGTATTAAAATTGTATATTTGGACCTTAAGAGATTCTTTGACACTTGGGCATAAGAACATCCTTAGCCCTTGTACACACGGTCGGAGATTCCGACGGAATGTGTCCTATTGGACAGTTTTGTCGGATAATCCGACTGTGTTTGGTATGCATCGGACTGTTTCCGTCGGAATATCCGTCGGACCCAATTTTCCAACTTGTTGGAAATATTTTCCGACAAACTGGTCTGATCGGACATACTCCGATCATGTGTAGAGAATTCCGATCGGACAAAGTGTCACGCATGCTCAGATCAAATTCCTACACCAAAGCTATTGGCTACTAGCCTGAACGTAGTCCCGTCGTAACGAAATAACGTCATCACGTTCTGAACGATCGGATTTTCCGACAACTTGGTCCGACCGTGTGTATGCAACAGTTTTGGACACAATCCGTCAGACAAAATCCAACGGATTTGGTTGGCAGAATGTCCGACCGTGTGTACAAGGGCTTAGAATGAAATTCCTTTCTCACCTACTGTATTTACTACAAACTCTCCCTATCACTCTCTCATACAATTGTTTTTTGTTTTCAAAAGTTTTAATTGAGATAAAGAAGGTATAACACTTGAAAGCATAAGCGCGGTCGCAGCCGCTTCGATAAACATAGGGATAGAACAACATATCCATTAGAAGTGTAACACGTAAGATATAGGAGATAATATAGTATAACTTTATGATTATCTCTTGTCAGTGGGAGAATGGTGGAGACCTATGCCGCCTTTGAGGTTAGGGATTGCGAGTCTAGAGTTGCTCAGTCTTGGGTGTACCATGCCCCAAATAAAATCTGTGCAAGCTTTTTTGGTATGTTGAGAAAAATATTGACAGGAGTTTTTTCATTATTATTATACCATTATATTTTATATTAGTGGGATATAATTTGTCGAACATAAGTCTGTGAGGGAAAATGGTAGTTGTATATCTAGGTATGTGATCATATGTGTATTCCACTTAAACAGGAAATTTTATTGTCATTGTTGGCGGATGTCTAAGGGTAGTGTGATGTTCAGGGAGTTGGATTTCCTGAAACTGATTTGTAGGTTTGTTAGGAACTTAGAGTCGAAGTCTTTGAGTAGGTTTGGGATTGTTGTGAGCGGCTCTTTAAGAAACAAGAGGCTATCGTCCGCACAGGTGGCTAATTTGTACGTATGGTGGTCTATTTCTAGTCCCTTAATGTCTGGGTTTGCTCTAATGCGCCTAAGTAGTGGTTCAAGGGTAAGGACGAATATCAGTGGGGATAGGGGGCATCCCTGACGTGTCCCGTTCGAGATGGAGAAGGCGTCCAACAGGTGGCTGTTTACTCAGACTCTTGCTAGGATTAGAATAAAGCGTGAGTATAAAGTTTAGCATTTGGTAGGAGAGCCCTATGGCTTCTAGTGCTTCCATCATATAGTCCCAGGTAAGTATGACCTCAGGCGCGTTCGCATGCTCCACGTGCAGAGCCCGCCAGGAAGTCGGCGCTAATCACAGGCAGTGAGACATTGCCCCAAAGCGCGGCTGCAGAGATCGGGCAATGTCTCACTGCCTGTGATTAGCGGCGACTTTCTGGTGGGCTCTGCACATGGAGCATGCGAATACGCCTGAGCTCATCCCTAGTCCCAGGCCACCCTGTTGAACTTCTCCTCCGCATCGAAGGAAAGGAAAAACCCTTGGCGATGGTTGGCTGTGAGTCAGTGGTGAATATTAATGGCCTTAAGTGTGTTGTCCCTTGCTTCCCTGCCTGGAATGAAACCGACTTGGTCAAGACAAACCAGTTGGGGAAGCAGGGGGAGAAGGCGTTTGGCTAGAATTTTGGCAAACCGCTTAAGTTCCACATTCAGTAGCGATATTGGTCTATAGTTGGTGACCAGGGAGGAATATTTTCCTGGTTTCGTAATAACCACAATGTGGGGTGTCATTAGGTCCCGCAGAGGTTCTGACAGTGATGCAAAAGAGTTAAAAGACGATATAAAGAAGGGGGTGAGGAGCTCTAAGTAGGTCTTATAATACCCTACTGTCAGACCGTCAGGTCCCGGACTTTTTCCAGGTTTCATTAGTTTCAGTGCCAATGCAGCTTCTTCACTTGTTAGGGGGGCCTGCTAAATCTTGGGCCAGGGTGTTTGAGATTGGGGCAGAGATGTACTGTGTCAGGAAGTCAGTGATTAGTTGGTTTCTAGATGTAGTTTTGTTCGCCGGGTCTTCGTGGGTTAGATTATCCAGGAGTTTGGTTCTAGTGCGAAGAAGGATTTGTAAGGTATCTAATGCTTGGGTGCGTTTATGTGCGCGCTCCAGCTTTTGTATCTGGGTTGTGAGTGTTGTGATATGTCTTTGTCTCTCTCTCTTTTGTCTTGCTGCAATTAGCTGGTCCCACATTTGTGGGCTTCTCAAGTAGTTTAGATTGGGGAGGTGTATGTGGGTTTATTTTCCATTAAGAATTATTTAATGCCATGTTTGACCACTTCTGCAACAGAAAGTTCAGAGAGCAGCGAGGGGTGTAGTCTCCAGGATTGTGGGTTCATTAACTAAGGTTGCCATTAGAGAGTAATGCAGCACGAAGAGGTTAATGAACTGCCACTACACTAGTGGCAGTGTTTATAATGAATCCCTTCATGCTGCATTACTGGCCAGTGGCAGTGTTTATTAACCCCTTCATGCTGCATTACGGGGGGGGGGTGCAATTAAGGGGTTAATTAACATTGCCATTGGCCACTAATGCAGCATAAAGGGGTTAAATAACACCACCTTTAGCCACTAAAAGCTACAGTTTTCACCCTGGACACCAGATGACCGTGTCCCAGACCAGATGAGCTCTTAAAGCCAGCACCCATTGTGGAGGGGGACCGCAGGAATGCACTCGGAACATGAAGCGGTGAAACCCTTTCTTTGTGGATTATTTAAACTGGACTGCCTATATATCTGTCATGGTATACTTCTGTTTAAATAAAGAAATAAAAGGACTGTATATTTGGTGCATAGGCATCACTAGCCATCAGCACTCGGGAGTATGTGCCCAGGTACCCCAGGTATCCTGCTGGGTGCCTTAGGCGTAGCAACACCCAGTCTTCTTGCAGCCACTATGGCAGAGTGACATAAGCCTCTATTTAACTGAACTCACACTGACAAAAAACATAAGAGGGCACTTCACCACTGACCACCAACATAAGGTGCATTTTACCATCATAATATGCACTTCACCACTGACTAAGTAAATGAGCACGTCTCAGAGTGACCACCAATGTAACAGGACACTTCACAACTAACCACTACTATAAGGGGGCACTTCACCGCTGACCAACAATGGGAAGGGGGCACTTCACCGCTGACCAACAACGGGAAGGGGGCACTTCACCGCTGACCAACAACGGGAAGGGGGCACTTCACCGCTGACCAACAACGGGAAGGGGGCACTTCACCGCTGACCAACAACGGGAAGGGGGCACTTCACCGCTGACCAACAACGGGAAGGGGGCACTTCACCACTGACCAACAATGTAAGTGGGTACTTCACCACTGACCAACAATGTAAGTGGGTACTTCACCACTGACCAACAATTTGAGGGGACACTTCACTACTGACCAACAATGTAAGGGGGCACTTCACCACTGACTGACAATGTAAAGGGGCTAAGCAGCTTCTCTTTCTTTGATGTGCCCATCGGTGCCCCGGGTCTTGCGCAATCCTAGCAAGCTCCTGATTTAGCAGTTTACTAGAAAATCAGCTGTGTGCCAGTGTGAGACCTGTGTCTGTACCTACGTCCACCAATTGTTATCATTACTGACATAGGACGCAAACAGAAAAAGGTCCTGTTGGGTTTTACAGCTTTACTGCAGACTCATTACTTCTGTTCCCATAATAATATGGGTGACATTAATGCCCATTAACAAATCCATCATAGAACAAATCACCCATAACCAAGAACAAGATGTTTTAAGCTGCCTTATGAATAGTTTGCTTTTAAGCTGAAACCTTTTGAGCAGGGTGCTTTCTGCTCCTGTGTGAAGTGCTCATGTGAGGTATGGAGATAACCATGTTGTATGCCCAGGGGGTGCCCAAACTTTTGAAGAGTGAGGGCCACTTAAAAGGTAACACCACTCTTGTGGGGGGGGGGGGGGGGGGGGATAGCAAATAAAGAAAGATTAATATAGTATATACAATTGCAACTCATGTCATATTGTAATTGGATTTAAATAAAAATGACCTTTCCTTTCCAGTCTGCAGCTCTGTAACTTTATGTAACATGCAATATGGCTTCCTGGAGGTGTTCTGAATGTATACAGAACGCCCCCCCTCCCCCCCCCCCCCCCGAAACATTATTTCCTGCTTGTGTGATTGGGTCACTGATTTTTACCAGAAGCCCGACTAGATACAAGTCAGATTTCAGGCATGAAAAAAAAAAAATGTGATTTTTGGTGAGACACTCCCAATTGGAAATCATGTCTAAAGGGATGCAGACCCTGACGTTTTCCTCAGAGCCCTGCAGGTGCAGCAGCTGATTCATAATTATGAAACCACTCCCATACAGATTCACTTTCCACATGGACACAGACAAACACACAGGGATTTCTTCAGAATCACAAAATGTAGGATTCTGCAACACAGTTTGTTCCTTGTAATGTACATAGATCACCCATGGGGAATGTTTTTTTTTTTTTTCAACAAAAGTGGAATTACTCTTCAAGTGACTTGGAAACTGGCCACAGGCCACAATGAGCGGAGCGGGCGGATGACAGGTCCATGTCCACCCTGCATAGGCAAAGCGAACACGGACGCGTGGTCCGCTCTACTCTATGGACTCTGCAATCTCATCCACCCAGGCGGAAGAGGAGAGATCCTCATCTTTTTTTTTTTTTTTGCGGGTTGGATTGGAGGTAGGTGGGTGTAAGCAAACACAAGTCCATTTACATCTGCCGCTCCACAGAGGTGAATGGAGGGTCTGATAGGGTCTGCCTAAAAAAAGATGGACAAGCATGTGAAAGGGGCCCAAGGCTGCACTGCCGTTTACCTTTCAGAAAGCGCACCAAACCCACAGCTAACAACAGAAGTCTATGGCTCAGTGCAGGTAAGTGCACCTGCGGATCAGTTTGAAAGCAGCCCAATAACCACTGCAGAACAGATATGCCCATATATACACTGATTTCAGTAATAAACTGACCTTTAAAAGGAGAAGTACAGGCAAAGCTCGTTTGGCTGTACTTCTCCTGTGGATCACAAGAGTGAAGTTCGTTCTGCCCTCCTGTGACCCGTTTTCAGCAGACAGCGGGCTGAAGCCTGGACCTCAGAGAGCCTGAGCTGGTTGCATCCGCCTCCTCTCACTCCAAGGGAGCGTGAAGGGGCAGAGCAGAGAGCGGTGACTGACAGTCACTGGCTCTCCGCTCACAGAGCTCTGATAACCGAGCGATCAGCAGAGCCGGTGGGGGACAGATGCAGCATCAGGCCAATGTTGCAACCACTTAGGCAAGTATGATTAATGAAAAAAAAAAGCCCAACTACTCTTTTAATAACAGTCTTCCCAGGGCAGGCCCAAGACATTGTGCTGCCTGGGTCCAAGAATTAAATGCTGCGGTAGCACCCCCCCCCCCCACACACACACACAAAAAAAATCACGCCCCATCAAAAGCCCTTCACATCCATTATTTTATTTGATCATGATTAACACAAAAATTCAATTTATGAAGTCAGATTTACATTCAATAGCACCTTGTCTATATGCAAAATTATATGGCATACCATTATGTTAAATTCCAAGGGGCAGCTAGGGCAGTATAGGGGCAGGATAGGGTAGTATATAGAAAGACTAGGGTAGTATAGGGGCAGGCTAAGGTAGTATATGGAAAAGCCAGGGGTAGTATATGGACAAGCCAGGGGTAGTATATGGACAAGCCAGGGGTAGTATATGGACAAACCAGGGGTAGTATATGGACAAGCCAGGGGTAGTATAGGGGCAGGCTAGGGTGGATTATAGACAGGCTAGGGTGGATTATAGACAGGCTAGGGTGGTATAGGGGTGGGCTAGGGTAATATACAGACAGGCTAGGGTAGTATACGGACAGGCTGAGGCTAGGGTAGTGTATAGACAGGCTAGGGTATTTAATAGACAAGCTTGGGCAGTATAGGGGTGGGCTAGGGTAGTATAGGGGCAGGCAGAGTGGCCAGAGGGGGAGTTGTCATCATGACATACAAAACTGCTGAAAAAAAAAATCTTGGTCGTCAATATGCTGGGTAAATAGAAGAGAAAGAGAGGCGGTCATGGTTGAATTTGCTGCCCCTCTCAAAGTGCTGCCTGGGTCGTATGGTAGGGCCGGCCCTGAGTCTTCCTTTCAGGTATTGTTGGCGGTTTCTGTACCAGGTGGAGCGCATTTGGTATCGCTCCGCCTGTAACAATAGCCAGTGCTATACAGGAAGCATTTCCTTATGTGGCTCTGCTCCACAGCCGCTTGCTTCCTCTACCGCCAGCTCCATTGACAACACTGATGCTCTAGGATGGTGGGTTGGCAAACCCACCATTTGGGCTTACCGACCCGCCATCCCAGAGCAGGAGGTCGTGGGCCACATCAGAGGGCTCCACCAGTTGGGCACCCCTATTGTAGCCCTTACTCTCACCTGGTAGACATTGAGGAAGATGTTCCTGATATAGAAATCAATTACAATAAAACAAGAGCAGGAACAATTTATCAATATTACATCATTTGATGAGAAATTCAGATGTCACAATATAAAAAAGCCATAATAATGTACGTCAGCCCTAAACATGATCTACTCTGGTAGACCTCTGGTGAAAAGGTTGTGCAATTCACTTTAACTACTTGCACCACATGGCTACTATTCTGATCCTATACAGCCATTACAGTACACTGGCAAGGCTGAGATAAATAAGGAAACCCTAAATATAACCCCATAAAGCACCTACACTCCCAGGAAAGACGAACCCCAACATGCCTTCTGCAAGGTGGAGGATGGCATGGAGAGGGAAAAACTGGAGGATGACAGCACAGCGTACATGTACAGAGGCCAACTTTATACTCAGACTGATAAGATTTCACTAGACAGATAAACACAGAAAAGACACTGAAGGTAAAGACACAAAAAGTTCTCACCAAGACGAGACGTGGGACTTTGGGTGTGGAGTCCATGATGGTGGCAGCTCCGGTGAGAGGCTCTGGAGCAGACATTCTGCTCCTCTCCTCCGAGAGGTCTCTCCAGAGCCTCCGGCTCGTGTTACACAAATCCTGCAGCCTTTGCAACCTGACAGGGTATATTTAGCACTGTATGGGGCAGAGAGGAGCAAGGGGGCTGACATGTCACCGGCTAGAAGGAGATAGGATATACCAGGGAGGAACCGGCATAGGAAATCTCATTCCTACAATACAAGGTTATATGGAGAGGAGCCTTCAATTCTATTTACAAATACTGTCATGTTTATCCAACACTATAGCTTCTAATACATAGACAGCAGGACACCTACCTCTCCTCTTAGCCAGGAGGACACCTACCTCTCCTCTTATCCAGCAGGGCACTTACCTCTCCTCTTAGCCAGGAGGACACCTACCTCTCCTCTTATCCAGCAGGGCACCTACCTCTCATCTTAGCCAGGAGGACACCTACCTCTCCTCTTATCCAGCAGGGCACCTACCTCTCCTCTTAGTCAGCAGGTCACCTACCTCTCCTCTTAGTCAGCAGGGCACCTACCTCTTCTCTTAGCCAGGAGGACACCTACCTCTCCTCTTAGTCAGCAGGTCACCTACCTCTCCTCTTAGCCAGGAGGACACCTACCTCTCCTCTTATCCAGCAGGGCACCTACCTCTCCTCTTAGTCAGCAGGGCACCTACCTCTTCTCTTAGCCAGGAGGACACCTACCTCTCCTCTTATCCAGCAGGGCACCTACCTCTCCTCTTAGTCAGCAGGGCACCTACCTCTCCTCTTATCCAGGTGTACACCTACCTATCCTCTTAGCCAGCAGGACACCTACCTCTCCTATTAGCCAGAAGGACACCTACCTCTCCTCTTAGTCAGCAGGGCACCTACCTCTCCTTTTAGTCAGCAGGGCACCTACCTCTCCTCTTAGCCAGCAGGACACCTACCTCTCCTCTTAGCCAGCAGAACACCTACCTCTCACCTCCTTCTATTATACAGACAGCGGGACACCTACCTCTCCTCTTAACCAGAAGGACACCTACCTCTCTCCTCTTAGTCAGCAGGGCACCTACCTCTCACCTCCTTCTATTATACAGACAGCAGGACACCTACCTCTCCTCTTAGTCAGCAGGGCACCTACCTCTCCTCTTAGCCAGAAGGAAATCTACCTCTCCTCTTTGTCAGCAGGGCACCTACCTCTCACCTCCCTCTATTATACAGACAGAGCGGGACACCTACCTCTCCTCTTAGTCAGCAGGGCACCTACCTCTCCTCTTAGCCAGCAAGACACCTACCTCTCCTCTTAGCCAGCAAGACACCTACCTCTTCCCTCCCTCTATTATACAGACAGCAGGACACCTACCTCTCACCTTCCCCTAATATACTGTACAGGACAGACAAGGACACTTACCTCTCACCTTCCTCTATTATACAGAACCAGGACACCTACCTCTCACCTTCCCCAAATATACAGGACAGAGAGCAGGGCACCTACCTCTTACCATGTCCTAATATACGGGACAGACAGCAGGACACCTACCTTTCACCTTGTCCTAATATACAGGACAGACAAGGGCACCTACCTCTCACCTTGTCCTAATATACAGGACAGACAGCAGGACACCTACCTTTCACCTTGTCCTAATATACAGGACAGACAAGGGCACCTACCTCTAACCTTGTCCTAGTATATAGGACAGACAAGGGCACCTACCTCTCACCTTGTCCTAATATACAGGACAGACAGCAGGACACCTACCTCTCACCTTCCCCAAATATACAGGAAGGACAGCAGGACACCTACCTCTTACCTTCCCCAAATATACAGGACAGACGGCGGGGCACCTACCTCTCACCTTCCCCAAATATACAGGACAGACAGCAGGACACCTACCTCTCATCTTGTCCTAATATACAGACAGAAGCATGCCGAATATCACCTCCTCGTAATACACAGACAGAAGCACACCAACCTCTCATATTATCCTAATACACAGACTGAAGCACACCTACCTCTCACCTTCCTAATATACAGTACAGACAGCAGGGCCCCTAGCTCTCAATTCCCTCTGTTATACAGACAGCAGGACACCTACCTCTCACCTCCCTCTATTACACAAACAGCAGGACACCTACCTCCCACATTCCTAATATACAGTACAGACAGCAGGGCACCTACCTCTTACCTCCCTCTATTATACAGACATCATGACACCTACCTTTCACTTCAATCTATTAAACAGACAGCAGGACACCTACCTTTCACCTTCCTCTATTATACAGACAGCAGGGCACCTACCTCTCATCCCCCCCTAATATACAGGACAGACAGCAGGACACTTACCTCTCACCTTAATACAGTCCTAATACACAGACAGAAGCACACCTACCTTTCACCTTCCTAATATACAGTACAGACAGCAAGGCACCTACCTCTTACCTCCCTCTATTATATTGACATCATAACACCCACCCTTTATCTCCCTCTATTATACAGACAGACAAGGACATCTACCTCTCACCTCCCTCTAATATACAGTTCAGACAGCAGGGCACCTACCTATCACCTCCCTCTAATATAGAGTGCAGACAGTAGGGCACCTACCTCTCACTTCCCTCTATTATACAGTCTGTGGGACACCTACCTCTCACCTTGTTCTAATATACAGGACAGACAGCAGGACACCTACCTCTCACCTTGTCCTAATACACAGACAGAAGCACTCCTACCTATCACCTTTGCCTAATATACAGTACAGACAGCAGGGTACTTACCTCTTACCTCCCTCTAATATACAGTTCGGACAGCAGGGCACCTACCTATCACCTCCCTCTAATACACAGTTCAAACAACATGGTACCTACCTCTCACTTTCTTCTATTATACAGACAGCGGGACACCTACCTCTCACCTTGTCCTAATACACAGACAGAAGCACACCTACCTCTCACATTATCCTAATACACAGACTGAAGCACACCTACCTCTCACCTTCCTAATATACAGTACAGAGAGCAGGGCACTTACCTCTCACCTTCCTCTATTATACAGACAGCAGGGCACCTACCTTTCTCCTTTTCCTAATACACAGAAAATGGGACACCTACCTCTCGCCTCCTAATTTACAGAGACCTCCCTCTCACCTTGTCCTATTGCACAGACAGTAGGACATCTACCTCTGACCTCTTCCTAATACACAGACAGCAGGATACCTACCTCTCGACCTCCTCCTAATACACAGACATCAGGATACCTACCTCTCGCCTCCTCCTAATACACAGACATCAGGATACATACCTCTCACCTCCTCCTAATACACAGACATCAGTATACCTACCTCTCGCCTCCTCCTAATTACACAGACATCAGGATACCTACCTCTCGCCTCCTCCTAATACACAGACAACAGGTTACCTACCTCTCGCCTCCTCTTAATACACAGACATCAGGTTACCTACCTCTCGCCTCCTCCTAATAGACATCAGGATACCTACCTCTCGCCGCCTCCTAATACACAGACATCAGGATACCTACCTCTTGCCTCCTCCTAATACACAGACATCAGGAAACCTACCTCTCGCCTCCTCCTAATACACAGACATCAGGATACCTACCTCTCACCTCCTCCTAATACACAGACAGCAGCACACCTACCTCTCACCTCCTCCTAATACACAGACAGCAGCACACCTACCTCTCACCTCCTCCTAATACACAGACAGCAGCACACCTACCTCTCACCTCCTCCTAATACACAGACAGCAGCACACCTACCTCTCACCTCCTCCTAATACACAGACATTAGGATACCTACCTCTCACCTCCTCCTAATACACAGACAGCGGGATGTGTAGAGCTGGCGATAGATGGATCCAAATTTCAATCCAATTACCAACTATAGGACGACTGCTCTTGTACGGGAATGTTGGGAAATTTTGCTTTGATCAATGCTGCAGCTAATCGGATGAGTATACTCTCACAGCAGGGGAGTCCCCTCTGTGAACTTTATCACTCCCTAATACACAGAAAGCAAGACTCTTTCCACCTCCTAATATACAGATATAACCTTCTAATAATGCACAAATATCGGTAACCTCTGACCTCCTTTTAATAGAAAGATTTCAGAAAAAGTTCCCATCTTCAAAAATCTGTCATGAGAATATACACCTAGCACGTCTTATTAACAGACATCAGGCAAGAGCTATGTAGATAGTAAGGCTTTCTGTAATCAGGGGAGAAGTAATTGTTTAGTCTGGTCTGTTCAGGGCTTCACAGGTTGGGAATTAAAGTGGAGGGCCGGTTATAAAAAAAAAAAAAAAAAAAAAGTCAGCAGCTGCAAACACTGCAGCTGCTGACTTAATAAACAAACTCACCTGTCCAGGGCACCCGCGATGTCGGCCGCCCGAGGCCGACCCATCCCTCGGCTCTCGGGTCCCGGCGCCGCCATCCCTTGTAAGGGAAACAGGCAGCGGAGCCTTATGGCTTCACTGCCCGTTTCCTACTGCGCATGCGCGAGTCCCGCAGCGCTTTCTGAATGGGACGCGCTGTGTTCTGGAACACACAGTTCCCAGAACACAGCGCGACTCATTACCCAGAAGACGCGGCGACGAAGACAGAAGACAGAAGATCTCCGCGGAGGAGGAAGAGGAAGATTAGGAGAAAGTGCCTAGCAACAGGCATTTCTGGTAAGTAAAAAAAAAACATTTTTTTCATTTTTTTTTTTTAGATTTTTTGTAATTTTTAACATTTTTTTGTTTTTCAGGGTGGCCCTCCCCTTTAAATTTCTCCTCCCTGCCTCTAGAAGACTTTTCTATAGCTTAGGGAGGGACAGTTCAAATGACCAGCCTGCATATTGATTAAAGTGGTTGTAAACCCTTACAAACCACTTTGACCTACAGGTAAGCCTAGATTAAGGCTTACCTGTGGGTCCAAGAAATATCTCCTAAACCTACACGGTTTAGAAGATATTTACAAAAAGACAGGCAGCCGTTAGTGGCGGTTCCCATGCACATGCAAGGGAGTGACGTCATCGCTGCTCCGGCGCTGTGAGTGGCCGGAGAAGCGATACCCGGAAGAAGATGGATGCTCCGTGCTACGGGCACAGCGGTGACATCGCTGGCTCCTGTGTCAGGTAAGTGACACATAATGGGCTATGTCCTTTGCAGGGAGACAAAGAGTAAGTAAACCCCACCAGGGTTTACTTCCTCTTTAATGCCTAGCAAATCTCTGGGGAGGTGTGCCCAGATGCTGGCAGATTTAATGTTAAATAGCCTGGAGCCCCGAGGAGGTTGTGTTTCCCCCCCCTGAAGGAATAGATCTGTGAACTGAGAGGAGGGGGCTGCCTGCCCCCATAGTCCTTTGGACTGGATATTGGACTGCTCTGTAGGAGGCTGTACCTATAGACTGATCCTGTACCAAGAATCTGTCAATAGAGCCATGAACCATAGATTGCTCCATTCTAACTTTACCTGTGCTAAACCTACTTCATGGTCCCTAGCCGTGAACCATACATTCTTCCATTCTACCTTTACCTGTGCTAAACCTGGATGTAGCACCCTGGTGTTTAGGCAGGGTTGCTCCTAAATTTACTTGCCAGGTATATCAACCTTGGCTAATTCTTGAGGATCAATTGATTTCACTCCAAGTCTGTAATTGCTGCACTTCTCTGACAAGGGCACTGCAAGGTCAGATTATGGGTATATGGGGTGTCTCAGGCAATAGGCAGGGGTTTTCTTGAATCCCTTGGCCTGCTGGGAGAACCTATATATTTTAGTGGAGTCGGGTGATCTGTGTTCTGTGCCACCTGGACGGCTGTCTGGGTGGACATGTGTTGTATTACCCGGGCTGCTAGGCTGGGGATGGGGCCTATCCTGGGCACATCTGGCTGCTAGGCTGTCTGAAGGCCTATCCAGAAGCAAGAGAGCAGCGCAGGGTTAGAATTGTGGCTTGCAGTCCAACCAGAAGTGACGGTTCTGACAGCCGGAGAACCTGTCATGGTCAGAGGTACAGGGGTAGCTGTCGCCACGAATGGACCATCCACCTCATTACCAGGGACCACAGTGAGTAGCTGAAGCAAGTACCGGAGCAGCATTCTCACCAACTGGGGATGGGGTAGAATCGGAAAACTTCAGCTGGTGTCAAGCCAGGGACCCAGCCAGTGGAGGTGACGCTTGCAGAGCAGTCTTGTGTGTCAAGCCAGGGACTGAGCAGACCAGTGGGGTGAAGCTTAATAAGTATCTGGAGTGCCAAGCTAGGGACCCAGTAGAGATGTGGGGATGACACTTGAGGCAGATACTACAGTGAAGATTGGAGGATCTCAAGGGATTCAGTGGCAGTGAATCATGGAGTCCAGTGGGAGAGACTGGGAGTTCAGTGGGCTGAAGAACTACAAGAAGTGATTGTAGTGGAAGTGAAGGAACTGTTATGCCCTGTACACACGACCGGTTTTCCCGTCGGAAAAAACTCTGAAGGTTTTTACGACAGAGTTCCGCTGAAACTGTCATGCGTACACACGATCACACCAAAGTCTGATCGTTAAGAACGCGGTGCCATACAGCATGTACGGCGGGACTAGAAAAAGGAAGTCAAATAGCCAGTAGCCAATAGCTTCTGTCTCGTACTTGCTTCAGAGCATGAGTTGTTTTTGGTCCATCAGAACAGCATACAGATGAGCGGTTTTCCCGATAGGAATTGGTTCTGTCGGAAATATTTAAAACATGTTCTATTTCTAGGTCCATCAGAATCTTCGTATTAAAAAAAGTCAGATGAGGCATACACATGATCGGAATATACGATGAAAAGCTTCCGTCTGACTTTTTCTGTCAGACATTACGCTCGTGTGTACACTTTGTGTTTGAAACTGTTAAAGACTGTTGCCATGGGAGAGCATTCCTACACAGGCAGATGTGGCGTCTTGCTGGATACCTTCTGTAGAAGTCTCGGAGTCTGCCAATTAACATTGCAACTACCTAAGAGTGACCTTGCCCTAACCCTTGGCTTGGCTCTGGAGGTTCTCATTAGACTGAAGAAGGCCTGTGACCTTGCTACATGTAGATTGTTCTATTCTACCTTTACCCATGATAAACTTACTTCATGGTCCCCAGCCGTGAACCATAGATTGTTCCATTCTACCTTTACCTGTGCTAAACCTAGTTCACTGTCCCCAGCTGTGAACCGAACATTGTTCCATTCTACTGTGCTAAACCTACTTCATGGTCCCCAGCCATGAACTTTAGATTGTTTCAATCTACCTTTACCCATGATAAACTTACTTCATGGTTCCAAGCCGTGAACTGTAGATTGTACAATTCTACCTTTACCTATGAAAAAACCTACTTCATGGTCCCCAGCCATAAACTGTAGATTGTTCCATTCTACCTTTACCCGTGATGAACAACTTCATGGTCCCCAGCCGTAAATGGTAGATTGTTCCATTCTACCTTTACCCGTGATAAACCTACTTTATGATCCCCAGCCATGAACTGTAGATTGTTCCATTCTACCTTTACCCTTGATGAACCTACTTAATGGTCCCCAGCCGTAAATGGTAGATTGTTCCATTCTACCTTTACCCGTGATAAACCTACTTCATGGTCCCCAGCCCTGAACTATAAATTGTTCCATTCTACCTTTACCCATGATAAACCTACTTCATGATTCCCAGATGTGAACTTTACATTATTCCAGTCTACCTTTACCTGTGCTAAACCTACTTCATTGTCCCTATGTAAAGTGTAGAAAAAGAGTTCAACTTTATGAGTAGTGCTTTCCTGGTAATAAAGTGAAATTCTTTTCACTTTATTAGCTTTTCCTAGCTGGCTGGCTAGTTGGTACTACTGTATACCATTTTACAAAGTAATTTACAAGATGATGTTAAAGGAAATTATGTTAATGCCCAAAATGGTCCCTCCTACACCCTCCAGCAGTTTTGTAAGAAATCTAGCTTCCCAGCTGCATTTACCAAGAGGTATATTACATTTCTTTTAAGACATTTAAAATGGCAACAAGAGAAAAAAAAGGAGAAGTCTTATGCAGACTTTAATAAGCAAAACATTTATGTCTACAAAAGAAACAATTCTGCATTGTGGCTTTTATGCAAGAAGGCAACCTGGTGGCATAGCATATTACACACCAGCAGTGCTACAGTGCAACACAAATCGAAGTAGGAGTACAGAGTAATCATGTGCCATCAGTGGGTTTTGCAATTTGTCAGATCATTGTGAAAAACAAAAAAAAATTAAACATTATTATACATTATATTGGCTTAAGCTGGGTATACATGCATTGTAATTTGAATTCAGTCTGTGTGTACCCCTCTCTGCTCAACAGAAGCCGGTCGTTAGACCAGAAAACCATCGCAACCAATGCCAATCCTGCTGCCAGAATACAGTAGCGCAGCAGGTGAGATCCTGCATCCACATCCACATCTAAATGTGTATACCAAGCAGATAACTTGTCAAATCGCATGTCAAGTCGCACCCTATTTTCGGCATTGGAACTGTTCATATCGGTGCTACACTGTCTTTGCCTTACTTTTGGCGATTTCAGATGCAACGTGCATTGACATCTGTGCATCAAGTCGCCCAGATGTCAGCTGAGTCCCACCTGAAGTCGCACTGACACGTGGCTTTAAAATCGTGCGATTTCAAGTGAAGTCGCACAATTTCAAAGCCGCATTCAGTGTGAACCAGGGCCTAGAGTAATAAAAAATGTATAATATGAAGACATATCTAAACAACACTTTCAACTTGCATTTAATCAGGCAGGCCCTTACCATAAACTACGTGTCTGGTAGATCTAAAGCAGATTGTGCAATCAAATTGGGTGGTGTGTGATCACCTATAAGCGGGGTACACATAAAAAGATTTTTTTCATGCAATCCAGCGGGTTTGCATGAAAAACAAATGACAGCTCACAGCCAGTCATAGCGCCGGAGCCGCGATACCCAGAAGTCACTCCAGATATCATGGCAGCAACGGAGGTGGTGACCGAGGACCTTTGCCCTGCAGGGTGTCTTTTTATTTTTTTTTACTTTCTTTACTTCTTCTTTAAGGTTACAGCACCTTTGCACAGCGGCTGCAGTTCTGTGTTTATTTTTATATTTATTTCGGTTTTGATTTATTTAGTACCTTAGCATGGGTTTTTGAATAGTTTTATTGATGGGTAGATACTCTCAAATTGGACAGGGTTAAGATAAATTCTATATAAGAACTTCTAATGAATGAGAGGGTCTCTAGCAGAGACTATCAATCCAGTCCTTGCCTCTGAAGTCTGGAACATTTCTCATCCAATTCTTTCTACAATCCACTACAGGTGGGGGCAAAACAGGAAAAAGCTCTCTGTAAAACCCAGACAATGAAGACATTTCTAAGTAGCAGTTTGAGACCCCTTTCACACTGAGGCGCTTTGCAGGCGCTTTCATGCTATGACCCCTTTCACACCACACTCCCCATAGTGTCGGCGGTAAAACGCCGCTATTTTTCCGCCGGATTTGCGGCGCATTTCGGTCGCTAGAGGAGCGATTTTACCCCCCCCCGCTAGCGGCCGAGAAAGGGTTAAAACCGCCAGCAATACGCCGCAATAGCGGCATTTTGCCGGCGGTATTACAGCGATGCCCCATTGATTTCAATGGGGAGCAGCGGTGGAGGAGCGGTAAACCGCTCCTTCACCGCTCCAAAGAAGCTGCTGGCAGGACTTTTCCCTGACGTCCTACCAGCACACCGCTGTAGTGTGAAAGCCAAGGACCAAGCTAGGGTTACTGAAGTATGAGAGTAGGCGCAAAAGGAAAAAGGCAAACAGAAATTTTTACTTGGAATTTTTACAAAAGTAGTGAAAGAGGCAGAATTTTCTTTTTAAGGAGATTTACCTTGCCATTCATTGATAAGGGCAAGTGTTTTCTCTGCTTCAGAAAAGTGAGTAATGGGGTAAGGCTGAGGGAGGTAAAGTCAGGTATTCTGGCTAAAAATTAACTCCCAGATATTGTATCTGTGTGACCTACTGAAGAAGATGATCAGGATCTACCATGTCTTTCATTCTGGAGCTTATAGGAGAATAAGTGGTAAACTTTTTTTAAAAATTCTGAGGATCACCTATAGTAAAGCGCCAGGGTCTTACAGGAATAGGACTAGATCACCTGCATAAAGTGAGAGAGGCTCCTCGATACTGATAAGCCCCTAATGATAGCGGAGGCATGGAGGGCAATGGCCAAGGGCTCCATCATCAAGGAAAATAAGCAGGGGGACAAGTGACCTGCACCCCACTACGAATGTCAAAGAAAGGTGACAAAGATGTGCTAGTTTTGAGGGCAGCCCTAGGTGTCCTGTAAAGGATGGCAATCCATTGTTGGCATTAAGACCCAAAACTTTTCCATGTCTATCCCCAATCCACGTAATCAAGGTCATTTTCAATATAGAATTGACACAATAGCTCTGTTCCTTGGGTTGGGACAGTCAGTCTTGAGGTAGAAGAAGAGCCTGCGCAAATTGTTACTGGTTAAAGTCTTAAGATCTACAGTACATTTCAAAGACGAATGGGTTTTTATAAGAAGCAGGTTTGGAGGTCCTCACCTGGTTTGGGGATAATACAACCTGTGCTTCAGTCAGTATAGTACCAGTTTCAAGGCAATGCCCATAAAGGTATTGCAGCCTGAGGGTCAACAGGTCAACATGCAATTTGTACCATTCTGCCAGTGTCCATCTGGACTGCATAACATATTATTTGGGAAAAAGGGAATCATTTGTTTATTTGACTAGGTTGTGATAACCTTCTCTACGGTAAGCAGGGCTCGTCCAAGACATTGTGCTGGCTGCACAGATCCCCCCCCCCACCCCCCCATCACAAACTCCTCACCATCACATACTCTCCTCATCACAGAGCCCCCTCCATCACAGACCCCCCATCACAGAGTCCCCATCACAGATCCCCCCCATCACAGACTCCTCCCCATCACAGATCCCCCCATCACAGACCCCCCATCACAGACTCCGCTCATCACAGAGTCCCAATCACAGATCCCCCCTCATCACAGACCCGCCCATCATAGACTCCTCCCCATCACAGATCCCCCCCATCACAGACTCCCCTTCTCACAGATCCCTCCCCATCACAGACTCCTCTTCTCACAGGTCCCTCCCCATCACAGATCACCCCAAATCACAGACCTCCCCCAATCCTCCATCATAGATCACCCCCATCTTAGACCCCCCCCATCACACATCCCCCCACCACAGACACACCTCATCACAGTCCTACATCAATATTACAGACTGCCCCTTCCATAAGATTGCAGTACTCACCCTCCCATACCTTATTTACAGAAGACGGAAAGCATGGTATTTACGGACAAAGGGCAGGACTTTTTAATGTGAAAGGCAGGTGATTGATTGCTGGGACCACCCTGCTGTCTAGTAACCAATCTCCCACTTCTTAACTTGAGAAGTCCTGCCCTTTGTCTGGACCTGCCATGCTTCTTGTGTAAATTGGGTAAGGGGGATGCTGAGATCTTATGGAAGGGACAGCCTTGCCGTGCCTGCTGGATCAATTTGCCGCCCCTCTCAAGATGCAGCCTGGACCCAGTGGGACACATCGTAGGGTCGGCCCTGACAGTATGAGCACCTATTCCATGAACTGGATATAGGAAAGGGATAAGAGTAAAGCCTCCAAGGCATCTTCATCATACTTATTATAAAAGTCCAGTAAGACATGCATTCTTTAATCAGAATCAGTAGTTACAGGTCAATCTGAAGTCTTAATACAGGAAATATTGGTTTGGGCCTGTTGGTCCTCAAATAATAAAGCCAATAGTTTCCCATTCTGATCATCCTGTTCAAATAAAGACTTAGCCCTCCTCCTAAAGGACATTTTGAGCCATGTATAAACCAAGTTGGCAGCACATCGCCTCTTGGCGTCCTGCAGCTGCCAGAGAGCAGCAATATGTCCTACTCAGGCACACTTGATGGCAGAAATATTCGCTCCCATGAGCTGAGCTGGGGATGTTTCCATCTCCACAATTCAGTGAGCAGGGTAGTATATGCCCATAGCAACAAATCTGAAGAGAGAGAGAGGTCAGAGGAGGTTTGAGGTATCCAGAGAACCATCTAAGATGTTATTGAAGTCACCAGCAAATACTATCGGGAGGGGCATTAATGGTGCTAGTTTGTCAATAATGTTATATAAAACTTGTGGCTGAAAGGGAGAGGGGACATTGACCTAAACCATTTTTTGTGCTTTTATATCAACCACCAATGGTATATATCTACCTCCCGGGTTAAAAAACATCTGAGGGAAAGTGTATGGTATAGACTTACTAGCAAGAATTTATATACCCCCAGCATAGTAAGAATAAATAGTATGTAACGCTATCTCTACACAGGGGCAAGGCAGGGCTAGACCATTGCTTCTGTTCAGATCAGTCTCTTGTAAGAAAATAATGTGGGTGTTTTATCGGCTTCAGGTATTGTAAAATCATGGCTCCTTTAAACCTATGATTTAAACCTCTGACAGTCTACGAGACGATCTTAAGTGATTTCATCATATAGGGAACATAATATCAGTAAATGAACACTCAGACATGTATGAGTAGAAAGCTCACTAGGGCCCTGCTGCCACCAAAGCCAGCAGCATAGGAATAAACCCTGTACAGTGAGGTAAAACAGTAAAATAAATCCCTATATAAAACAGGCCTGTCCCTATACTTAACAAAACAAAATTTGGTATGCAGCTTTTAACCAAAACAGTACACAGATTATGAGTACAACTGTGCCAAGTAAAAGTGACTGAAGGGCGCTGGTGGTGCTTACAACAGTCCACAAGCCCAAAAAGATGAAAGAAATGAGGGATCATCTGTAGTCCAACTGATTCTATGGGGATGAGGGAATGTGAGGGTGACAACACCACTGGACATGAATGAGTGAGTTTGGGGTGGAGGAACTTGACTGGTCTGCACAGAGGAATATGGGCAGGGAGGCCTGGTCCCCACACCAAACCTACCAAAAACAAAAATGAGCTAGCGGACTATTACGGTACATATTGAAAAGTCAATACAATGTTATTAGACCAGAGTTAAAATACAAACAAAGTTTATTCATATAGTAAAACCATTTGACAATTCACAAACTGGTACAGGTGGTGACGTATTTCTACTAGTTTCGCTCTAGATGAGCTTCTTCAATTAATACATACATCTGTAAAGAGGTATAGATTTGCATAGTAAGATAACAAAGGAGATCTATTGAAGTACAAAACAAGGATAGGGGGGAAAAATTAACAACATCCAAGTAGACCTCAAAAACTCAATCTCCTGAAAAGAGAAGTGTTATCATTGACCAGTTGAGCCAGAGGACTCTTCTCAATGCCACAACCATAGAGCTGATGAGGGAAATCACCCATCCACCATCCAGGAAGGCATCACATATATACTTGGCCACCTGTCCCCAAATGATCTGCCAAATCAATCAAGTATTGGGGTACTGGGATAAACGTACAATATACTCATGCAGGACTCTTGCCTATGCTGATGCAGCCAGGGACACATGGGTATAAGCAAATATTGGTCCGAGAGCAGAGCCAGCAGATTGGAAGGTCTCAAGATTTTTGACCACTAGGTCCTTCAAAAATACAGAGAGCAACAACTGGGAAAACTGTCGCCTTTTTAAGATAAGGTACAGGTGGGTCCACCAATGATGGTGCCTTCAATTTTTAACATAATTTTGCTCCTATACAAAGCATTAGTAAGATCTCATCTGAAATATACAGTTCAATTTCTTCCTGAAGCATTCTGAAATATGCCGTTAAATTCTGTGTACCAGTTCACAAAAAGGATATTAGACAACTGGAGAGCATGCAGAGGAGGGCAACTGAACTAATAAGAGGCATAATAAGAGGAGTACATCAGCTATGAGAAAAGAATAAAGCCTATGTTGGGGACAAGAAAAATCCCTGGTGGCAGTTGGGTTGTCCCTGCACTGCAAAGTTAATGTTCCTTTAGGCCTACCTAAGTAGTTTGATTTATCTTTTCCCCCCTCCCCCCAGCAGTCGGTGCTTTCCTCCACCCCCCTATGCTCCAGTGGTACACTGTCCCTCTGTGTCCTTTTGTCCAATGCTGGGCTATGGGCCCTGCAATGTACTTGATGATATGAGAGGACCTGTGACAGCCCAATCAAAGGGGAGAAGGAGCTGCATTGACTGGACTAGCAGCACTGAGGTAGCATGCAAGATCAGTTAAATAAAACTGCATTTTCTGGTGCCCTAGACTTAAAGCGGAGGTCCACCCTAAAGTGGACCTTCCGCTCATCGGAACCCTCCCCCCCTCCGGCGCCACAATTGGCACCTTTCAGGGGGGAGGGAGGTGCAGATACCTGTACAGTACAGGTATCTGCACCCACTTCCGGGATAGCTCTCTGCGGAAAGGGGCGTAGATTACGCCCCTTTCCGCAAGTGCCCGCCCCTTTCCGCAAGTGCCCCGCTGCCTGCTGGGAAACACACAGATCCCAGAGGCAGCGGGGACCGTCCTTATTGCGCAGCGCGACTCGCGCATGCGCAGTAGGGAACCGGGAAATGAAGCCGAAAGGCTCCATTTCCTGATTCCCATACCCAAGATGGCGGCGGCAGCACCCGAGAGACGATCTAGAGATCGGCTTCGGGTGCCGACATCGCGGGCGCGCTGGACAGGTAAGTGTCACTATTTTAAAAGTCAGCAGCTGCCGTATTTGTAGCTGCTGGCTTTTAAAAAAAAATAATAAATCGCGGAGTCCCGGCGGACTCCCGCTTTAAATGAGTATTTAACCTAAACAAGTGAGATGATTTTGAGAAAAATCCTTCAGGAGTCTTATCATTTACAGTGGGCTGGTGTTGCAATGAGATCCAATGTTGTTGCTAGAGCATATATGAATAGTTTTGAGAACTAGCTTATCTTTTCTCTTTTACAGTATAGGGTTTACTTAAAGAGGGATTCCACCAAAAAAAAAAATATTAAAAGCCAGCAGCTATAAATACTACAGCTGCTGACTTTTAATAAATGGACACTCACTTGTCCCGGGTTCCAGCGATGCCAGCAGCCGAGGCCGATCGATCGCTCGGCTCTCGGCTGCTGCCGCCACCATTCTAGGTGAGGGAATCAGGAAGTGAAGCGAATCGGCTTCACTTCCCGGTTCCCTACTGCGCATGCGCGAGTCGCGCCGCGCAATAGGAAATCTCCGCTCTGTCACTGGGACCCGTGTGTGTCCCAGCAGACAGCGCGGCAGGGCAGGAAATGGCGTAGACTCCCACGGGAGTCTATGCCCGGAAGTGGGTGTAAATACCTGTCTTTGACAGGTATCTCCACCCCCCTCAGCGATCAGCGATCAGATCCGATCAGCGGAGGTTCCACTTTAGGGTGGAATCCCGCTTTAAGACTATGTTGTGTGGTCGCAGTACAATGACAATCTATTTATGGTTTTGCAGGGCAGCACTAGACTTTTAGGACAGATGGAATGGGAGGAAATCATCAATCAAATTCAATATGGCTTTTGAAACCAAGGAGATTTTCTTTTTGAACGCAACATTGGTTGCTAGAACAAGGCCACCTGCATCCTAGCAACCAATGAAGCAACTCACACTGAACTGACAGTAGGTGTAGCCTAATGGTGAACTCGTTATCAGGTCCACTTTGCCTATGATTGATAACGGATGGCAGTGGCCAGATGCCACAGCTGCTATCCTGCCCAATCGCGGCTTTGAAATCCACAAACTATCATCAGCTATCAATCACAGGCAAGGTGGACTTGATGGGAAACTAGTCTTATGCCACATACACGCGGTCGGATTTTCCAACGGGAAATGTTGGATGTGAGCTTGTTGGCTGAAAGTCCGACCGTGTGTATGCTCCATCGAATATTTGTTGTCGGACTTTCCACCAAAAATATTTGATAGCAGGTTCTCAAATTTTCCACCAACAAAACTTTGTTGTCGGAATTTCCGATCATGTGTACACAAGTCCGACGCACAAATGTTCACGCATGCTCGGAATCAAGCAGAAGAAGCCGCATTGGCTATTGAACTTCCTTTTTCTGGGCTCGTTGTACATCTTGTACGTCACCACGTTCCCATGTTCGTAATTGTTGGCCAACAGCCAACATTTGTGTGACTGTGTGTGTGCAAGACAAGTTTGAGCCAACATTCTTCGAACAAAAATCCACGGTTTTATTGGCGGAAAGTCCGATCGTGTGTACGAGGCTTTAGAGTTTCCCATCAGGTTCCATCCACCCAACAACTTCAATTCATGACCACTGCTCCTGTTGGGTGGGTGGACCTGCTGAGGAACTAGTCTCAGCATGACAACTCAAATACGTGGCTGCTGCATCTATTGGGTGGGCAGAGCCTAATGGCGAACTCTGAGAGTACTTCCACATCAGGTCTACTTTTTCTGTGGTTGACAGCGTACAGCAATGGGCGGATTCCAGAAGCACAATTGGACTGTATGGCGACAATGAATCTGCCGACTACTGTGTGCTGTCAATCAAAAGTAAAGAAGATCTGATGGGGAACTAGTCTTTCAGTTCCCAATCAGGCTCTGCCCACCTTTAGTTTAGGGATTTGCTCACACCAATGGTTGGGGGGGGTGGTAAAACCCAGAGGTTGAGCTGTGTTTTTATTGCTCCTCATAGTCTCCCCCTTTAGCTGCAGATGGAGAAGCTGGGGTTGGGGGTTTATGCTCCCTTTTGCTAAATGACCCATTCAAATGAATTGGGCCGGTCTGCATTAGCAAATGTTTGTCACACATTATTGTTTGTGGTGTACCAATTTTTGTGCATACTGTTGCGTGACAAACGTGCGGCAAAACCCGCATTAGGGATGCCATTAAGCGTGTTTCTGTCTGAATTCCTGGAACATTTTGGTGTGAATGTGGCCATAGGGTTTGGTCAACCAAGAGGGATGTGCCACATATATTTAGGCAGTCTAAAATGTCTGATAGTGTAGTTAAACTTCATAACTGTATTGTAAAATCGGCAAGAAGAAGAGAGGAAGGAATATAGAAGGTATGAATCAGGGGAGGTATGAGTGGAGAAGAGAGTCCAGTATGGTTCTATGACTCGCAAGGTTTTCTCACACCCTATATATATGCAGATGAAAAGTCCAAATTGACAGAAAAGTAATGCGTTATCCAGGGTGTCCATACATTTTGAAATTAGTTGCTAATTTCTCGCTAAAGAGGTACCAAGCCATTCTTTGTTTAGCCTAAGCTATTGTAGGTTTGGCAGGTCACCAGTCCTTCACTATGATTTAATTTAGAAGATTCATTTAAATTGCATATTGTTGCAGGCTTCAGGTTTAGAAGAGCTTCATGGACATTTGTGAATTCCTTTGCCTAATATTTGATACATACTGGTGCAAAAGTGTCAATCTTTAGTAATCCCACCAAATATGTGTAAAGATTGCTGTGGCCTGGCATTCACTGAACACACGTTATTTTCAATAGTTTTAAATCTTTCAGCTTTCATTTAAATAAAACCAGGTGATCCTACCATGAAAATGGTTATTCCCTGCCTTCCAATGTTTCTTCTGTGTTGTCACTCCTGACAGACTACAAGCATCTTTGCCAGTGTGCATTGCATGACTGGTCTACTCTGTGGTCCACAACAAGCCACCTTGACAAAAGAGGTGCAAAATTTGCTGGAGTAAAGTCTAGTACACATGGGCCGAATATTAGGCGACATCAGCCAGTTCAATAGAAACCAATATTTGGCCAGTCTGTATGGCAGCCGGCTGTTATCGAAGGATCATGACCGAAAATGCTCTGCCGACCAGATCACGATCAGCACTCTCGGCCAATGGCTTCTGGCGGAGGGGGAGGGGGCGGAGCATGCCCCTGTCAGAACACAATATCATAGCAGGAGAAATCACTGTATTAACATCTGATTTTTTAGTACTACAGCTTCAACCTGAGCTGTGAGTTAGTAGTAGTGTGTACCAGGCTTGGGGTAGGCAACCTAGGCCCTCCAGCTGTTTTGAAACTACAAGTCCCATGAGACATTGCAAGTCCCTGACAATCACAGACGTGATACCTAGAGGCAGAGGCATGATGGGATTTGTAGTTTCACCACAGCTGGAGTGCCAAGGTTGCCTACCCTTAGTGCATGCATACAGGAAGTGACTGCATGCATTGGCCCAATGTAAGTCTGCATATGTGATACCTGATCGGCATATGTGCAAGTTGTAAATCACTGTAGTAGCCTGAGCTACTATGGTGAAGGCCTCAAATACCCAGGTGCTGTCCTGAGCAGCTGCCCTTCTGCATAGCAACCACAGTGGGTCGCTTTCTCAGCATTGGTGACATTCAGAGAAAACCTTGTATATTTCTCGATGAATGCAAAGCGTTCTCTTATTAAATGAGATGGAAATCACAACACCACCATCCCTCCAGACTACCTCATCCAATCAGAAAATGCATTGTATTCATTAAGAAAAACGCAAGCCGAATGGTGGCCATGAAAAGTGACTGGTCCTCTGTGGTTACCCGACAGAATGGCAGCTGCTTGGTACTGCACCCAGGAGATCTTGGCCATCGCCATATTAGCTCAGGCTATTACATGTACAGTATTTGTGCTTTACAAGATGCACAATAGACAGACAAAAGGTATTTGGAATACGTGCATCTATTTGGCTTTTTACCAGAATGCCCAAATATAATAAAGCAAACAAAATGTTTTCCCCATCTCCAACACTTTCCAGGCATACAATAAATAGAATACATGCTGAACTAAGATACATTATTCCATTGAAAGGCCAGTGATTATTGATGCTTTTGTTAGGTTGGAAAATACAAAGAAAAATGCCTATATACAAGAAGCTATTTCTCCAGCAATTAAAAATGTGATTTATTGATTGTATAGTACACAGGCTTAAGCCTGGTACACACAATGAAATTCTTGGATGAATGATCTTTTTTTTTTTTTGCATGCTAGTCTCATATGGAAAATGAAGAGGTTACAGAAATTCTCATATGACAGTATAAAAATTTGGGAAGTGATGTCATGTATTGTATTTTCGGATGAAAACTGTACTGATTAAATGAAAATCTGGTATTGTACAAGAAATTTTTTTCCTGCTTGTCCCATCAGATATTTTTGCATGACCTTTCCTGATCAAAGCTGTGTACTAACAATCAAATTATCGTACAATTGTTCGAAAGCAGTATTTTTCGTACGATTTTCTGTGTGTGTGGGCCTTTAGTCGTAGACAACTAGGTTATATGCTACTACATTCAGGTGACTGGACAATCGTAAAACGATTTTTAAAGGTAAGTCAAACATTTTTTTTCCTGTAATACAACATTCAAAAATCTGAAATACCAGCTGACGTCGGGGGTTGATTTATTAAAACTGGTGAGTGCAAAATCTGATGCAGCTGTGTATGGTAGCCAATCAGCTTCTAACTTCAGTTTGTTCAATTAAGCTTTGACAATAAAACCTGAAAGCTGATTGGTTGTTATACAGCGCTGCACCAAATTCTGCACTCCCCAGTTTTAGTAAATAACCCCCCACTGTTGTTATCATTTTCTACAATACCATCTTCCTCATAATTGTTTGTATTTATATATATATTTTTAGGAGTAGATCATCCTCTGTGTCTTTTATTTCACAAAATACCATTCGTAGATCTGTTTTATCCCACATATATATCCTTCTTTGTCCCCCCTCCCCTGTTCATCCTCTCCCTTTTATTGTACCATTCTTCAGCATCTCCTCTCTCTCTCTTTCAGTTAGTTAATTAGCGTTTGTCATTTCCATCCCCTGACGTAGGAGCATCTCTTCCCTGGTGCTGGTTTCCATGGTAACCCAGGACCAGGGCCTAGTGAGGCCTGCGTGTTGTGCTTCACACGTCAGGCCGAAGCATAAAAAAAAAAAGCAGTGACTTACCTGCCGCACAAAGCTGTTTGAAGTGGTGTCTGAGCTGGTGCTGCCATCTGACCGTTTGAATCGACTTTTTCTCTTATATTTTGCCTAATGCATTTAAAAAAAAAAAAAGGAAAAGTAAATCAGGCTCAGTGGCTATAGACGAAGAAGGCAAGTGACATTCAGATAGGACTTATTCCTTTGGTTTAATAGGTCTGATTTTTTAAAATAGTAGAAAATGTTCCTACTGTAGATTTTTAGCAGCAACCAATCAAATTCTAGCTGCTGTTTTCTGGTGCAATGAACGTTATCATGGGCAATGCAGATATTTTTTTTGTCAAAACTTAGCCAGACTATACAAATTGTCCTGCAGTATTTTTATGCCTCTAACTCTGTTATGTGCTGGAATAGTTTTTATATCTATGTATCCAGAATACTTTATTAATCCCAAAGGGAAATTATAAAAACGGTGTATATATATATATATATATATATATATATATATATATATACACACATACATACACATACCATTTTTATAATATCTCTTTGGGATTAATAAAATATTTTGTTTGTGTATAAATATAAATATATATATATATATATATATATATATATATATATATATATATATTCACCGTTTTTATAATTTCTCTTTGGGATTAATAAAATATTCTGGATGTATATATATATAATTAAGACAAGTGCAAAGCAATCAGACCTTCCCAAGGGCCATATATATATATATACAGAAAAACGTTGGGATTGCTGCACAGGAAATATTTAATTTAAAGTTAAAAACAAGAAATTAAATAGTATTCAAAGTAATTTCTTGTTTTTAATTTTTCAATAAATATTTTTTTCTATATATACACATACATTGGGATTGCCTTGGGATTGCTACACAAGAAATATTTAATGAAAAACAAGAAATGACACAGTATTCAAAGTCATTTTTGTTTTTTGATTTATCAATAAATATTTTTTTCTACATATATACATACATCATGAACTATTAATAGAAACTGCAAATATACCTATAAATGTAACTACTACATGAACTATTAATAGAAACATATGCTAAATGACTGCTTCTATTTTACATAATCCCCCTCCTTTAATTACATAATAATATAATAAAAAAATATTGCTACTACTACTATAATTATTATATTATTATAAATAAAAAGCTACTGCTACAATTATTATATTATTATAAATAAAAAGCTACTACAATTATTATATTATTATAAATAAAAAGCTACTACTACTACAATTATTATATTATTATAAATAAAAAGCTACTACAATTATTATATATAAAAAGCTACTACTACTACTATAAATATTATATTATTATAAATAAAAAGCTTCTACTACTACTACAATTATTATATTATTATAAATAAAAAGCTACAACTACTACAATTATTATATTATTATAAATAAAAAGCTACTACTACAATTATTATATTTTTATAATAATATATTATTATATATAATGTATAGAATATACATTATATAGAGCCTATCATTTGAGCAGCACTTTACAAAATAAAGGAAGACAGAACAGTTACAATATATAAAGGATTAGGAGGGTCTAGCTCATGTGAGCTTACAATCTAAAAGGGAGGGGCAAGTGATAACTGTGTCAGGGATGATACTCATTAATTAAACTGAATCCTTCTGTATACTGGTATTACCTACAAGGGACATACTCACTCTCATCGCCCCTCCATCTATTACCTGCTTATTATAGGCTTTATCTTCTGGTACTTTAGGCTCTCCTGGCACTCTTACTTTGAATTGAATTTCTACATAACCATAATAATACCTGGCGCTTTAAGCAGCGTTCCAATCCAATAGTAAAGGCTATTACCTATGGAGAAATGGATCATAAAAAAATGATAACCCAGCCAGTACTGTCCTCTGATTATCTCCTACTGACTCCCCGTCCCATTTAACCCTTCCAGTACTACCAGAACAGCCCCCCTATGTGACAGCTCCCATCCCCCACAACATCCTGTGTTTACCTGCTCACTACCAGCTGTCTGTGAATGTGTTTGGTGGAAATATACATCACATATATATATATATATATATATATATATATATATATACACACACACATACACATTCTCTCCCTTTTCCTCTCCGACTGTCTCTAAGGATTTCATATCCACAACCTGGATTTGACACAGTAGCAGCATCATCGCGGGGTCCATATTTCCATGTCATTTTATTTTTATGTCTGCAGCTCTCTGTTTGCACCAGTTATATTTTTATAAATCGGCGTTGTATAAAAGAAAAAAATCACAGATGACTAGTTGGCTACTGATGAGGATTTTACGACACCTATTTGTGCGTTGCTAAGCTATGATGTACGTACGCCCAGGGAGGGTGTTGATGAGGAATGGATCTCACCTGCAGGCTGTGCCCCTCTAACACATCCATCTGGATCTCCTGTGTAGAGCTGGACGGGGTCCTGGCCATCCTGTTCTGCTGGACCATTGGTGAGATCACCCCACTTCCACACACAGATTGCTTCTAGTCTCCAGCAGTCATCTCTCGAGCAGTTCCAGAACTAGATGTGTGAGAAGTAGATGTGTGAGAGAGGCAAGCTGAGAAGAGGGGAGGGGAGGAAAAAAAAGGGAGATAGGGTGGATGATAGAAGGAGAAGGAGGAGAGCACAAGCAGACACAGGGAGGGGACAGAATATTATGGAGGAACGACTGGCTGAGAAATGACAGAGGAAAGACTGGACAATGAATAGAAGACAAGACGGGAAGACAGACATTGCTACAACAGGATGTGAAGAGCTACAATGCAGGATTCCAGGGCCGCAGGAATAGGAGAAATCTAGGCCCCAATCACACCTCAACGTTTTGGAGATCTAAGCTAGAAAACGCTAAACGTTAAATATCACATTGTTTTCACTGGTGCTTGTTTACACATTCGGGCACCTAGTGCTAGGTGCTTTTTGGGTGTTTTTGGCCCTGAAAAAAAACATGCAAAAGTCTGTGGGGCCAAAAATGCACAATCTCGCCCCAAAGAAACACGCAAAGTACAACAAATAGGGCCCTTTCAGAGCCTCCAGTCTCCTCTATGGAGAGGCGGATATCATGTGTCTGTTGGTACCCGCCAACATCCGATACTATCAGCTTATAACAGATGGATGAGGATCTGTACCCCTCTGTCTGGTGGATCGCATCTGATGGCAGTTGGGTGTAAAAGGACAGGCGGGTCCATATACATCTGACCACCTATAGAGGGAAGCAGGCCGTGTACCATTTACATAAGCGGAGCGGACATGGACCAGACACCCGCCTGCTCCGCGGGCATAACCGGACAGATTCCCTGCTGAGCAAGCACATTCCAATGGAGCCGCATGTAGAAGGGGCAATGTAAAATCACCTGAATATGACACACTCACGTGTGAATGTAACCCTACCAGGGTTGCCAACTGTCAGTAAATTCACTGACATCTTTACATCTGTTTGTGCATGGCTGTCTTTAATATTGATTGGACCAAACATTTTACACAGGACCCCCTCCCCCATACTACCACCATCATTACACAGGACCCCTCCCCCATCATTACACAGGACCCCTCCCCCATACTACCACCATCATTACATAGGACCCCCCCCATCATTACACAGGACCCCTCCCCCATACTACCACCATCATTACATAGGACCCCCCCCCCATCATTACACAGGACCCCTCCCCCATACTACCACCATCATTACACATGACCCCCCCCCCACATACTACCACCATCATTATACAGGACCCCCCCCCCCCCATCATTACACAGGACCCCTCCCCCATACTACCACCATCATTACACAGGACCCCTCCCCCATCATTACACAGGACCCCTCCCCCATACTACCACCATCATTACATAGGACCCCCCCCCCATCATTACACAGGACCCCTCCCCCATACTACCACCATCATTACACATGACCCCCCCCCCACATACTACCACCATCATTATACAGGACCCCCCCCCCATCATTACACAGGACCCCTCCCCCATACTACCACCATCATTACACAGGACCCCTCCCCCATCATTACACAGGACCCCTCCCCCATACTACCACCATCATTACACAGGACCCCACCCCCCCACCATCACTACACAGGACCCCTCCCCCATACTACCACCATCATTACACAGGACCCCACCCCCCCACCATCACTACACAGGACCCCTCCCCCATACTACCACCATCATTACACAGGACCCCCTCCCCCATCATTACACAGGACCCCCTCCCCCATACTACCTCCATCATTACACAAGACCCCCCTCCCCCATACTACCTCCATCATTACACAGGACCCCCCTTCCCCATCATTACACAGGACCCCTCCCCCATACTACCTTCATCATTACACAGGACCCCCTCCCCCATACCATACCCATCATTACACAGGACCCCTCCCCCATACTACCACCATCATTACACAGGAGCCCCCCTCATCATTACACAGGACCCCTCCCCCATACTACCCCCATCATTACACAAGACCCCCCTCCCCCATACTACCTCCATCATTACACAGGACCCCTCCCCCATCATTTCACAGGACCCCTCCCCCATACTACCATCATCATTACACAGGACCCCCTCCCCCATACCATACCCATCATTACACAGGACCCCTCCCCCATACTACCCCCATCATTACACAGGACCCCTCCCCCATACTACCTCCATCATTACACAGGACTCCCTCCCCCATCATTACACAGGACCCCTCCCCCATACTACCTCCATCATTACACAGGGCCCCCTCCCCCATACTACCTCCATCATTACACAGGACCCCCTCCCCCATACCATACCCATCATTACACAGGACCCCTCCCCCATACTACCACCATCATTACACAGGACCCCCTCTCCCATCATTACACAGGACCCCTCCCCCATACTACCACCATCATTACACATGAACCCCCCCATACTACCACCATCATTACACAGGATCCCCCCCCATCATTACACAGGACCCCTCCCCCATACTACCACCATCATTACACAGGACCCCCCCCCCCCATCATTACACAGGACCCCTCCCCCATACTACCACCATCATTACACAGGACTCCCTCCCCATCATTAAACAGGACCCCTCCCCCATACTACTGCCATCATTACACAGGACCCCTCCCCCATACTACCTCCATCATTACACAGGACCCCCTCCCCCATCATTACACAGGACTCCTCCCCATACTACCACCATCATTACACAGGACCCCTCCCCCATACTACCACCATCATTACACAGGACCCCTCCCCCATCATTACACAGGACCCCTTCCCCATACTACCACCATCATTACACAGGACCCCTCCCCCATCATTACACAGGACCCCTCCCCCATACTACCACCATCATTACACAGGACCCCTCCCCCATACTACCTCCATTATTACACAGGATCCCTTCCCCATACTACCACTATCATTACACAGGACCCCTCCCCCATACTACCACCATCATTACACAGGACCCCTCCCCCATACTACCACCATCATTACACAGGACCCCCCCATCATTACACAGGAACCCTCCCCCATACTACCACCATCATTACACAGGACCCCTTCCCCCATACTACCACCATCATTACACAGGACCCCCTTCCCCATACTACCACCATCACTACACAGGACCCCCTTCCCCATACTACCTCCATCATTACACAGGACCCCCTCCCCAATACTACCACCATCATTACACAGGACCCCTCCCCCATACTACCACCATCATTACACAGGACCCCTTCCCCCATACCACCACCATCATTACACAGGATCCCTTCCCCATACTACCACTATCATTACACAGGACCCCTCCCCCATCATTACATAGGACCCCTCCCCCATACTACCACCATCATTACACAGGACCCCTCCCCCATACTACCACCATCATTACACAGGACCCCCCCCCATCATTACACAGGAACCCTCCCCCATACTACCACCATCATTACACAGGACCCCTTCCCCCATACTACCACCATCATTACACAGGACCCCTTCCCCATACTACCACTATCATTACACAGGACCCCTCCTCCATCATTACACAGGACCCCTCCCCCATACTACCACCATCATTACACAGGACCCCTCCCCCATACTACCACCATCATTACACAGGACCCCCTCTCCCATCATTACACAGGACCCCTCCCCCATACTACCACCATCATTACACAGGACCCCCTTCCCCCATCATTACACAGGACCCCTTCCCCATACTACCACCATCATTACACAGGACCCCTCCCCCATACTACCACCATCATTACACAGGACCCCTCCCCCATACTACCACCATCATTACACAGGACTCCTCCCCCATACTACCACCGTCATTACACAGGACCCCCCTCCCCCATCATTACACAAGACCCCTCCCCCATACTACCACCATCATTACACAGGATCCCCCTTCCCCATCATTACACAGGATCCCCCTCCCCATACTACCTCCATCATTACACAGTGCCCCCTCCCCCATACTACCTCCATCATTACACAGGACCCCTCCCGCATACTACCACCATCATTACACAGGACCCCCCTTCCCCATCATTACACAGGATCCCCCTCCCCCATACTACCTCCATCATTACACAGGGCCCCCTCCCCCATACTACCTCCATCATTACACAGGACCCCCTCCCCCATACCATACCCATCATTACACAGGACCTCTCTCCATACAACCCCCATCATTACACAGGCCCCCCCCTCCCCCATCATTACACAGGACCCCTCTCTATACAGCCCCCATCATTACAAAGGACCCCCCTCCCCCATCATTACACTCATTACACAGGGCCCCCCCCGTACAACCCCCATCATTACACAGCCCCCCTCCCAATACAGCTCCCATCATTACACAGGAACCCCCTACCCCATCATTACACAGGACCCCCTCCCCCATACTACCACCTTCATTACACAGGACCCCCCTCCCCCATATTTACACAGGGCCCCCCGTACAGCCCCCATCATTACACAGGCCCCCCTCCTCCATACAGCTCCCATCATTACACGGGACCCCCTCCCCCATACTACCACCATCATTACACAGGCACCCCTCCTCCATACAGCTCCCATCATTATACAAGACCCCCCTCCCCATCATTACACAGAACCCCATACTACCACCATCATTACACAGAGCCCCCTCCCCAATACAACCCGCATCATTACATAGGGCCCTCTCCCACATACAGCCCCCATCATTACATAGGGCCCCCTCCCACATAAAGCCCCCATCATTACATAGGGCCCCCTCCCACATACAGCCCCCATCATTACACAGGGCCCCCCTCCCCATACAGCCCCCATCATTACATAGGGCCCCCTCCTCCATACAGCTCCCCTCATTACAGAAGACCCCCCTCCCGATCATTACACAGAACCCCCTCCCCCATCCTACCACCATCATTACACGGGGCCCCCTCCCCCATACAGCCCCCATCATTACACAGGACCCCCATACTACCACCATCATTACACAGGACCCCCTCCCCCATAATACACTCCTAAATACAGAGATCCCTCCCCAATACTATTCCTATCATTACACAGCCCCCCCCCACTCCATACAGCCCCCATCATTACACGGGACCCCTCTCTCATACAGCCCCAATAATTATACAGGACCCCCTCCCACATACTATCAACATCATTACACATGACCCCCTCCCCCCTAATACCCCCATCATTACACAGGACCCCCTCCCCCATACAGTCCCCATAACTACACAGTGCCCCCTCCCCCATCATTATACAGGACCCCCCTCCCCATACAGCCCCAAAATTACACAGTGCCCCCTCCCCCATACTACCTCCATCATTACACATGACCCCCTCCCCCATACAGCCCCCATCATTACACAGGACCCCCTCCCCCATACAGCCCCCAAATTACACAGTGCCCCCTCTCCCATACTACCTCCATCATTACACAGGACCCCCTCCCCCTTACTACCACCATCATTACACAGGACCCCCCTCCCCCACCTTTTTTTAAAGTCAATCCTGAACACTTTAGCGGCGCAAAGCAATTTTTTTATATAGTATAAGTGATGCATATATCTTGCGATTAAATAATATTTATAATATAAAGTTAATCGCAAGAGTCCCACATCAGAGACCACAGAATTCCCTTTTATACCTGAAACTACAGAGTTCCCCTTTTACATCTAAATCTGCAGAGTTCCCTCTTTACATCTGAACTCGCAGAGTTCCCTTACACTTTAAGGGGGGACTCTGCAGACTCTGATGTAAGGGAGAACTCTGGGAACTCTGACATAAGGGATGCTCTGGGAACCCTGATTTAAGGGGGAACACTGAGAAATCTGATGTACAGGGAGGACTCTGATGTAAGGGGAAACACTGCGGCCTCTGGTGTAAAGGGGTGCTCTGAGAACCCTGATTAACTTTAGTATAATCACTCAGAGGCAGGAGAGAGAAGGGGGAGGCTTCACTCACAGACAGGGATGGATGGTGAGCTCACTCACCCCTTGGCAGTCAGCACCTCTCTTCCAGATGTATCTGCGACTGCTGGGCTTCAAATTTCCTGCCCCCACTTTCCTTTTTTCGAGGCACAGTACTGGGGATTGGATTGTTGACAGACACAAAGGGGTAGGGGGCGGGGGGAAGAGGGGCAGTTTAAGCACTCTCTCCTCTTCCGCCAGTTTGGGGGGGCGCAGGAGGGGGGGTGTTAGTGCTGGCTTTAGGCAGTGTGAAAAAGTGTAACAGACAACTGTAGCCAGCAACCCTGCTGGGAAGCCATAGTCTGGCTTGAATAATGTGTCTGGGCTTCAGGCGGTCTGAAACCCGAACACATGATCCAAAACCCGAACTGTCCAGGTAAATCCCGGACAGGTGGCAACCCTACCCATACTACCACCATCATTACACAGGACACCCCTCCCCCATCATTAGACAAGGTCTCCCCCCCCATACAGCCCCCATCATTACACAGGACCCCCTCCCCCATATTATCCCTATCATTACAAAGGACCCCCTCCCCCATAAAAGCACCCTAATTACAAAGAACTCCCTTCCCCATACTATCCCCATCATTACATAGGGCCCCCTCCCCAATAAAGCCCCCATCATTACACAGCCCCTCCTCTCCCATACTACCACCATCATTACACAGGACCCCCTCCCCCACACAGATCTCATCATTACACAGGACCCCCTCCCTCATACAGCCCCAATAATTACACAAGACCCCCTCCCCCATAATACACCCCTAAATACACAGAAATCCCTCCCCAATAATATTCCCATCATTACACAGGACCCCCTCCCCATATCATTACACAGCCCCTCCTCTCCCATACTACCACCATCATTACACAGGACCCCCTCCCCCACACAGATCTCATCATTACACAGGACCCCCTCCCTCATACAGCCCCAATAATTACACAAGACCCCCTCCCCCATAATACACCCCTAAATACACAGAAATCCCTCCCCAATAATATTCCCATCATTACACAGGACCCCCTCCCCATATAGCCCAAATAATTACACAGGAGACCCCCCTCCCCCATAATACTGCCTCAATTATACAGAAATCCTTCCCCAATACTATCCCCATCATTACACAGGACCCCCTCCCTCATAATACTCCCATCATTACACAGGACCCCCTTCCCCATACAGCCCCCATAATTACACAGTGCCCCCTCCCCCATACTACCCACATCATTACACAGGATCCCCTCCCCATACTACCCACATCATTACACAGGACCCCCTCCCCATACTACCCCCATCATTACACAGGACCCCCTCCCCCATATTATCCCCATCATTACAGAGGACACCCTCTCCCATAATACCACCCTAATTACAAAGAACTCACTTCCCCATACTATCCCCATCATTGCACAAGGCCCTTCCCCCATACAGCTTCCATCATTACACAGGACCCCCTCCCCCATACTACCCCCATCATTGCACAGGATCCCCTCCCCCATAATACCACACTAATTACACAGAACTCCCTCCCCCATACTATCCCCATCATTACACAGGTCCCCCCCCATACAGCCTCCATCGTTACACAGGACCCCCTCCACCATACAGCTCCCATAATTACACAGGACCCCCTTCCCCATATTACCCCCATTTTTACACAGAACTCCCTCCCCCATACTATCGCCATCATTACACCTTACCCCCTCCCCCATAAAACCCCCATCATTACACAGGACCCCCTCCCCCATACTATCCCCATCATTACACAGGACCCCCTCCCCCATACTACCACCATCATTACACAGAACCCCCTCCCTAATAATACCCCCATTATTACACAGGACCCCCTCCCCCAAACCATACCCATCATTACACAGGACCCCCTCCCCCATACTATCCCCATCATTACACAGGACCCCCTCCTCCATACTACCACCATAATTACATAGAACCCCCTCCCTAATAATACCACCATTATTACACAGGACCCCCTCCCCCAAACCATACCCATCATTACACAGGAACCCCTCCCCCATAATACCACCATCATTACACAGGACTCACTCCCCCATACCATACCCATCATTACACAGAACCCCTCCCCCATAATACCCCCATCATTACACAGGACCCCCTCCCCCATACCATACCCATCATTACACAGGAACCTATCCCCCATAATGGGGCGGCACAGTGATGTAGTGGTTAGCTTCTCACCTAGCAGGGTCGCTGGTTCGAATTCCAACCACGACACTACCTGCCTGGAGTTTGCATGTTCTCCCTATTCCTGCATGGGCTTCCTGCGGGTACCCCAGCCTCCTCCTACAACCCAAAGACATGCAGGTAGGTTAATTGATTTCTGTTCAAAATTGGCCCCGGTATAGGAATGGGGACCTTGGATTGTGGGCTCCTTGAGTGTAAGGACCGATGTGAGTGTGTAATGTACAGGGATAGGGACAATTGTAGACACTCAATCAGGTTGAACTGGATGGACTGGTGTCTTTATTCAACCTTACTAACTATGTAACTATAATACCCTCATCATTACAGAAGACCACCATCCCCATTATCACACAGGACCACAGGACCCCCTCCCCCACAGACCTCCACATTGCCCCCTCCCCCCTCTCCCAGTGGCCCCACCTCGATTGTGTCCAGAGGATGTCAGGCAAACATCAGGCACATCCCAGCGAATCCTCCGGCCAAGAAATTCTATAGTGGGCCAATGGTCTGCAGCTTGTAGGAAATGGTGAGGGAAAGGGGTCGGTGTGACTGGACCGCCCAGGATTGACAGGTGCTCTCCTCATACAAGGTTTACCTTACTGAGCTGGCCAATCACTGCAACAGGCTGCAGACATATCCCTCAACCAATCACCAGGGCCCCAACATTCAATTCCACCTTCATCTCCCGAGTGATAGACAAATCCATTGATCTACTATTTGCAGGCAATGTGGGCTCAAGGGGCAGCTGTTTGGGCCCCACAACAATGAATAGGCCCAGGGCAGTTGCCCCTTTTGGCCATGTTAAAGACGGCCCTGTGTCTGTGAATGTCTGTTACTGACATGCAGACTGCATATCCATATTGGACATTCATGGACAGATCTAAAAATCATGGATTTTACAAACTGGCCTTGAATTTTGTGATGGTTGGCAACCCTGCTACCTATAGATAGGTGAAGATGTAGGGAGAGTAGTAGTGGAGGATGGGACACGTGCCTCCACATAGAAAAGGTTTCAGAGACAGCAAAACTGGAGGGTTGCTTATCTACAGAGGAGAGAGGATGTATAGTTACATAGTAGGTGAGGTTCGAAAAAAGACACAAGTCCATCAAGTCCAACCTATGTGTGTGATTATAGATCAGTATTACATAGTTAGATTGCCCGTGCACAGATCAGTGTTTTTTTTCGATCAGCCAGTGGGCAATGAATGAGGCCTTATTCTTTACATATGGCTCAATTTACAAAGCCTTAAAGTCCATCTCCATGGCACAGCAAGAGTTAAATGTTCATTTATGTGGAAGGGCTGCAAAAAGCTGTTTTAGCCCTGGCTCACATTGGTGCGATTTGACATGAGATTTAACATGTCATATCGGCGGCAATTGCCGGCAATGGCACTGTCCTAAAAGGTGTGACGCTGCATTTGCTGTACCGCACCGATTTCAAACAGTAGTTTCTATACTACTTTTTGCAATTTTTGGAGTGCGATTTCCATTGATATCTGTGCAGAAGCGCACGCAGATGTCTGTGAAATCGCAGCTGAAATCGGAACTGACATGCGGGAGCCTAGGTTTACTTTTGCAATCCCTAGTTCCCTTATCAGCTGATACTCTCCTCTACTCACCTACTCTCTGGCAGTGGACTATCCCATGGCATCCCAACATACAATACAAGGCTATGGGCTCTGCATTGGACTTGATAATGTCAAAGGAACTACTACTGTCAAATAATAGAAGAGGCTGTGGGGACTGGTTTTACAACCTGGAAGGTCGATTAAGTAAAAGTGCTTTTAACAGCCCGCCCAGAACTTCACTCTCTAAATCAACATTTACAATTTTTTATCCTTATGCTGCTAGCATTTGGCACCTTTCGGGGGGGGGGGAGGGTATGCTCTCCCCACTTCCGGGAGCCTCAGCCGTAGGTATTGATGTCACGGCTGGGGCTCCTTCCTCCTTCCCCTGTCGCCGGGTCAGTAGGAGAGAGGAGTGGAGCCTCGTGCATGCGCAGTATTGTTCCTGGCGTGAAGCCGAAAGGCTACACTGCCGGGTTCCGTTACTCACAATGGAGGCGGCATGCACCCGACAGCTGTTGGAAACATCAGCTGCGGTGCCGACATCGCTGGACTCCAGGACAGGTAAGTGTCTGATTATTAATAGTCAGAAGCTGCAGTATGTGTACCTGCTGGCTTTTAGTTTTAATTTGAATTGGCTGTCTAACACACCCAAAAAAAAGCATGTATTTTTTCTAACGCAGTGCACCACAATGTTTGGTAGTGTGTTATCATGTGTTGTGGTGGTGTCAGGAAGGGCTAGCCAGTGCCCAAGATGGCGGCAGAAGAAGACGAACTTGTGACCTCAGCCCCTCTCAGAACATCTCTGGTGTATCTGTGCGTGCGCGCACACATGCACATTGTCAGGAAGGGCATGCCAGTACTCAAGATGAGAATCCAAGACAGCCAGTTTCCTCTGTCAGATTGCCACCAGTGCGCCTGCGTGCGTGTTTGCCCGCATCAGCATGCACACGTACGCATGTGCATGCTCGCGTGCGCACCCTGTGACAGCTTTGGCGCCCAACAGGCTATTTAAACTCAGCCAGTGCACAGACTCGGTGCTGTCTGCTCTACAGCGTTCCCGTGTGTTTCTGTTCCCTGTATCTGATACCAATTCCTGTTATCCGACCCGGCTTGCCTCTGACGATCCCTACTCGCTGCCTGCACCTGACCCAGCTTGTTTGACTACCGCATCTGCCTGCTCTTTCTGCTACCTCGCTGTCAGTCTATCACCGACCTGGCTTGTATACTGCCTACTCTTCTGCCTCCGCACCTGCTCCTGACGTGTCCGCCAGTGTATGACCCGGCCTGCTTGTACCTACCTTCTCTTCAGCCTAGAGAATCCTGCCGAACTGCCGTTCCTCCTGCAGCTGCTTCTGATCCCAGGGTCCACGACCCATCAGGCACTCATGCGACTCTCCACTCCTGTCTGCTCTACCAAGGGGCCTCGAGTCAAAGGTGTAAGAGAGGCCGTCCGCTGCATATCAGGCTCTACCGTTAGGTACATGACAGGTGGGCTGCAATGCAGGTGTGTTGGAGTGCCATAAAGAATGAACATGTATGTCAACCAAAGACGGTGTTCTCTTTGGTTGACATACAAATGAACTCAATTTAGGTGAACTCTATTTGTTCACAGGGGGCTCTTATGTGTAGATGGCTGCCAAATATAGGCTATTTATTAGTATGAGTTTTCCACTAGATATTGTGGATCCACGCCCAGCGCATTTTTTCCACCTATCTCTGGGATTAGGTAAAAATGGCATTGCAGCACATCAACACACAAAATGCACATTTTTGCATGGTCTGGTGATCCTAACTAGTGACCATGCTGTTCAAGCTGGGATCAGTAAATATTGTCTAAATACAATAGTCAAGTGCATCCTTACTTGAATCTTGACATGCTTTGTGTATTTCCTCCAGATTTGTGCAGTAATCCCATGTGAGATTTTGCCTCTGGGCAGGAGCTTCCTGTAATAGAAAACAGTCAAAAATTAAGGCAAGAAAAACGCTGCCAGCCTGATCATGGTTGTTACATGTATATGTGGCAGCCTCAGCCAGTCCTGCTCTGCAGACGACGCTCTTAACACGTTTCACCCTGCCCATTGGGTCTTAGTCATAGCGCTTCTGTGACTAAGCTCCGATGGTTGGGGCGAAACGCATCAGTAGGCGTGGTCTGCGGAACAGTGCTGGCTGAGGCTGCCACATATACACATATCTCACAAAAGTGAGTACACTCCTCACATTTTAATGTATGTAAATATTTTATTCTATCTTTGCATGTGACAACACTGAAGAAATGACACTTTGCTACAATGTAAAGTAGTGAGTGTACAGCTTGTATAACAGTGTAAATATGCTGTCCCCTCAAAATAACTCAACACACAGCCATTAATAGCTAAATCGCTGGCAACAAAAGTGAGTACACCCCTAAGTGAAAATGGCCAAATTGGGCCCAAAGTGTCAATATTTTGTGTGGCCAACATTATTTACTAGCACTGCCTTACTGCTCTTGGGCATGGAGTTCACCAGAGCTTCACTGGTTGCCACTGGAGTCCTCTTCCACTTCTCCATGATGACATCACGGAGCTGGTGGATTTTAGAGACCTTGCGCACCTCCACCTTCCATTTGAGGATGTCCTACAGATGTTCAATAGGGTTTAGGTCTGGAGACATGCTTGGCCAGTCCATCACCTTTACCCTCAGCTTCTTTAGCTAGGCAGTGGAAGTCTTGGAGGTGTGTTTGGGGTCGTTATCATGTTGGAATACTGACCTGTGGCCCACTCTCCGAAGGAGGGGGATCATGCTCTGCTTCAGTATTTCACAGTACATGTTGGCATTCATGGTTCCCTCAACGAACTGAAGCTCCTCAGTGCAGGCAGCACTCATTGAACCCCAGACCATGACACTCCCACCACCAAGCTTGACTGTAGGCAAGACACACTTGTCTTTGTACTCCTCACCTGGTTGCCGCCACACATGCTTGACACCATCTGAACCAAATAAGTTTATCTTGGTCTCATCAGACCACGAAACATGGTACCTGTAATCCATGTCCTTAGTTTCAGGGTCTTGGCAATCTTCGTATGGCCTAGGCCATCTTTATGTAGAGCAACAATAATTTTTTTCAGATCCTTAGAGAGTTCTTTCCCATGAGGCACCATGTTGAACTTCCAGTGACCAGTATGAGAGAGTGAGAGCAATAACACCAAATTTGACACACCTGCTCCACATTCACACCTGAAACCTTGTAACACTAATGAGTCACATGACACCAGGGAGGGAAAATGGCTAATTGGGCCCAATTTGGACATTTGCACTTAGGGGTGTACTCACTTTTGTTGCTGGGGAGCTACTGTTTATTGAGGGAACCATGAATGCCAACATGTACTGTGACATACTGAAACAGAGCATGATCCCCTACCTTCTGAGACTGGGCCGCAGGGTAGCATTCCAACATGATAATGACCCCAAACACACCTCCAAGATGACCACTGCCTTGCTAAAGAAGCTGAGGGTAAAGGTGATGGACTGGCCAAGCTAGTGATGGCCGAACGGTTCGCCCGGCGGTCGTTTCGCGGCGAATTTCCGACTTTCGCCGTCCGCGGGTTCGAACGCCTTTTTCCGTCGTTCGCCCCGGCGGACTTACGTGTTTAATGTATACAAGAACTTTAACCTTTCGTGACACGTTTATCATGTGTTACAGGACAACCAATTGAGACATGACAGCTCATGGACACTTGGACATTCCCCCTAACCTATAAATACACCCGATCCGGTGGCCATTTTACATTCTTTCTTCTGTCACTGTAGGGAAAGGATCCTGTGTGGAGTAGGGACAGAGAAAACGCTAGCTATTTGGTACACAAAAGTTCTTTTCAGGACTGGTATAGGTGTTAGGTCAGCAGCCTGAGTTTCTTTTGTCAGTTTAGATAAAGGGACAGAGCGCTGTATGCTGCTATTTTAGGGACAGCTCAGCCAGATTAGTCTTTCTTCATCATCATCATCATCATCATCATTAGCTGTTACTATCAGGTCCACAAAAGAGCTGTTCCAGCTAATCGTTCCAGCCTACTCTTTTTTGCCAATTTGTATAGGGACAGGCAGGAAGCAGTGTGTCAGGCAGTGAGGATAATTTTAAAGACTTGCTGTTACTATTAGTTCCACAAAGGTTCTTTTCAGGACTGGTATCAGTGGTACGGTAATAGGCTTGTACACGTATAATATTCTTTCTTCCAAATATAGAAAGAATATTATACTTGACTGCTGCCCTTCTGCTGCAGTCTGCTAATCATTCACAACTCACTTGTTCCACAAAGCTCTTTATCAGGACTGGTAACTTGGTCTGTCTAGGGTGCTACGGTACATAGGCTTGGGTGCGGTACAGTCTGCTGTTCTGTAAGGACCGCTATCGGTCCACAATAGATAGGGTTGCCGTGCACTACTGCTGACCGCTGCCCTATACTGCAGCAGTCCTTCAGCGGTATAGGGACTGACGCACAGTCTGCTAAACACTAATACACAACCTGCTTGGTCCACAAAAGTTCTTATAAGGACTGGTAACTTGGTATAGGGTGCTACGGTACATAGGCCTGAGTGCGTTACAGTCTGCTGTTCTGTAAGGACCGCTATCGGTCCACAATACATAGGGTTGACGTGCACTACTGCTGACCGCTGCCCTATACTGCAGCAGTCCTTCAGCGGTATAGGGACTGACGCACAGTCTGCTAAACACTAATACACAACCTGCTTGGTCCACAAAAGTTCTTATAAGGACTGGTAACTTGGTATAGGGTGCTACGGTACATAGGCCTGAGTGCGTTACAGTCTGCTGTTCTGTAAGGACCGCTATCGGTCCACAATACATAGGGTTGACGTGCACTACTGCTGACCGCTGCCCTATACTGCAGCAGTCCTTCAGCGGTATAGGGACTGACGCACAGTCTGCTAAACACTAACACACAACCTGCTTGGTCCACAAAAGTTCTTATAAGGACTGGTAACTTGGTATAGGGTGCTACGGTACATAGGCCTGAGTGCAGTACAGTCTGCTGTTCTGTAAGGACTGCTATCGGTCCACAATACATAGGGTTGCCGTGCACTACTGCTGACCGCTGCCCTATACTGCAGCAGTCCTTCAGCGGTATAGGGACTGACGCACAGTCTGCTAAACACTAATACACAACCTGCTTGGTCCACAAAAGTTCTTATAAGGACTGGTAACTTGGTATAGGGTGCTACGGTACATAGGCCTGAGTGCAGTACAGTCTGCTGTTCTGTAAGGACCGCTATCGGTCCACAATACATAGGGTTGCCGTGCACTACTGCTGACCGCTGCCCTATACTGCAGCAGTCCTTCATTGGTATAGGGACTGACGTACAGTCTGCTAATCACTAACACACAACCTGCTTGGTCCACAAAAGTTCTTATAAGGACTGGTAACTTGGTATAGGGTGCTACGGTACATAGGCCTGAGTGCGTTACAGTCTGCTGTTCTGTAAGGACCGCTATCGGTCCACAATACATAGGGTTGCCGTGCACTACTGCTGACCGCTGCCCTATACTGCAGCAGTCCTTCAGCGGTATAGGGACTGACGCACAGTCTGCTAAACACTAACACACAACCTGCTTGGTCCACAAAAGTTTTTATAAGGACTGGTAACTTGGTATAGGGTGCTACGGTACATAGGCCTGAGTGCAGTACAGTCTGCTGTTCTGTAAGGACCGCTATCGGTCCACAATACATAGGGTTGCCGTGCACTACTGCTGACCGCTGCCCTATACTGCAGCAGTCCTTCATTGGTATAGGGACTGACGTACAGTCTGCTAATCACTAACACACAACCTGCTTGGTCCACAAAAGTTCTTATAAGGACTGGTAACTTGGTATAGGGTGCTACGGTACATAGGCCTGAGTGCAGTACAGTCTGCTGTTCTGTAAGGACCGCTATCGGTCCACAATACATAGGGTTGCCGTGCACTACTGCTGACCGCTGCCCTATACTGCAGCAGTCCTTCATTGGTATAGGGACTGACGTACAGTCTGCTAATCACTAACACACAACCTGCTTGGTCCACAAAAGTTCTTATAAGGACTGGTAACTTGGTATAGGGTGCTACGGTACATAGGCCTGAGTGCAGTACAGTCTGCTGTTCTGTAAGGACCGCTATCGGTCCACAATACATAGGGTTGCCGTGCACTACTGCTGACCGCTGCCCTATACTGCAGCAGTCCTTCATTGGTATAGGGACTGACGTACAGTCTGCTAATCACTAACACACAACCTGCTTGGTCCACAAAAGTTCTTATAAGGACTGGTAACTTGGTATAGGGTGCTACGGTACATAGGCCTGAGTGCAGTACAGTCTGCTGTTCTGTAAGGACCGCTATCGGTCCACAATACATAGGGTTGCCGTGCACTACTGCTGACCGCTGCCCTATACTGCAGCAGTCCTTCATTGGTATAGGGACTGACGTACAGTCTGCTAATCACTAACACACAACCTGCTTGGTCCACAAAAGTTCTTATAAGGACTGGTAACTTGGTATAGGGTGCTACGGTACATAGGCCTGAGTGCGTTACAGTCTGCTGTTCTGTAAGGACCGCTATCGGTCCACAATACATAGGGTTGCCGTGCACTACTGCTGACCGCTGCCCTATACTGCAGCAGTCCTTCATTGGTATAGGGACTGACGTACAGTCTGCTAATCACTAACACACAACCTGCTTGGTCCACAAAAGTTCTTATAAGGACTGGTAACTTGGTATAGGGTGCTACGGTACATAGGCCTGAGTGCAGTACAGTCTGCTGTTCTGTAAGGACCGCTATCGGTCCACAATACATAGGGTTGCCGTGCACTACTGCTGACCGCTGCCCTATACTGCAGCAGTCCTTCATTGGTATAGGGACTGACGTACAGTCTGCTAATCACTAACACACAACCTGCTTGGTCCACAAAAGTTCTTATAAGGACTGGTAACTTGGTATAGGGTGCTACGGTACATAGGCCTGAGTGCAGTACAGTCTGCTGTTCTGTAAGGACCGCTATCGGTCCACAATACATAGGGTTGCCGTGCACTACTGCTGACCGCTGCCCTATACTGCAGCAGTCCTTCATTGGTATAGGGACTGACGTACAGTCTGCTAATCACTAACACACAACCTGCTTGGTCCACAAAAGTTCTTATAAGGACTGGTAACTTGGTATAGGGTGCTACGGTACATAGGCCTGAGTGCAGTACAGTCTGCTGTTCTGTAAGGACCGCTATCGGTCCACAATACATAGGGTTGCCGTGCACTACTGCTGACCGCTGCCCTATACTGCAGCAGTCCTTCATTGGTATAGGGACTGACGTACAGTCTGCTAATCACTAACACACAACCTGCTTGGTCCACAAAAGTTCTTATAAGGACTGGTAACTTGGTATAGGGTGCTACGGTACATAGGCCTGAGTGCGTTACAGTCTGCTGTTCTGTAAGGACCGCTATCGGTCCACAATACATAGGGTTGCCGTGCACTACTGCTGACCGCTGCCCTATACTGCAGCAGTCCTTCAGCGGTATAGGGACTGACGCACAGTCTGCTAAACACTAACACACAACCTGCTTGGTCCACAAAAGTTTTTATAAGGACTGGTAACTTGGTATAGGGTGCTACGGTACATAGGCCTGAGTGCAGTACAGTCTGCTGTTCTGTAAGGACCGCTATCGGTCCACAATACATAGGGTTGCCGTGCACTACTGCTGACCGCTGCCCTATACTGCAGCAGTCCTTCATTGGTATAGGGACTGACGTACAGTCTGCTAATCACTAACACACAACCTGCTTGGTCCACAAAAGTTCTTATAAGGACTGGTAACTTGGTATAGGGTGCTACGGTACATAGGCCTGAGTGCAGTACAGTCTGCTGTTCTGTAAGGACCGCTATCGGTCCACAATACATAGGGTTGCCGTGCACTACTGCTGACCGCTGCCCTATACTGCAGCAGTCCTTCATTGGTATAGGGACTGACGTACAGTCTGCTAATCACTAACACACAACCTGCTTGGTCCACAAAAGTTTTTATAAGGACTGGTAACTTGGTATAGGGTGCTACGGTACATAGGCCTGAGTGCAGTACAGTCTGCTGTTCTGTAAGGACCGCTATCGGTCCACAATACATAGGGTTGACGTGCACTACTGCTGACCGCTGCCCTATACTGCAGCAGTCCTTCAGCGGTATAGGGACTAAGAGTTTTGTCACAGGGTGATTTAAAAAATGACAGGCAGAGGAAGAGGCAGGCCCTTCCGCAGGGGTGGTAGGGGTAGGGCAGGAGCAACAGCCTTGAGCCAAAGTGGGAAGTTGCAGAAGGTGCGTTCAATTACTTTAAAGGACGCACCAGACTTGGTTGAGTGGCTCACTCAGCCTTATTCTTCTGCACCCTCCTCATCCTCTCGATCTGCACCCTCTTCTTCACTCTCTGCTATGTGCACCCCCAAAGACACTACCACCAACAACACCACCACCACCACATACCTTCCGCTTGAGTGCAAATGGGGGCCTTCATGCTCCAGTGTTTTAATAGGGACCCCCGTATAAAAAGCATGAGGGTCAAGGACCAGTACTGGGTGGCAACGTACTTAGATCCCCGGTACAAACACAAAATGGCGGAAATGTTACCGCCGTCGCAGAGGGCTGTCAGAATGCAGCACTTCCAGGCCTTGCTTCGAGAAATGCTGCATTCTGCTTTTGCGTGCGCTGGCAGAGGAGCAATTCCCACTCCCAGAGAAGGATTTGCGGGTACCAATCCAACAGCGCCTGCAAGAAGAGGCCGGTTTGAAGATGTGTTGGTGACTTCGGATATGAGGTCATTCTTTCAGCCGACCCATCGACAGGTGTCATCCGGATCCAGCATCAGGGAACGCCTAGACCGTCAGGTGTCCGACTACATTGGGTTAACGGCCGATGTGGACGCTCTGAGGAGTGATGAACCCCTAGACTACTGGGTGGGCAGGCTTGACCTCTGGCCAGAGCTTGCCCAATTTGCAATCGAACTGTTGGCTTGCCCCTCATCCAGTGTCCTGTCCGAAAGGACGTTCAGCGCAGCAGGGGGGATTGTGACCGATAAGCGTACTCGCCTAGCTCACGACAGTGTTAACTACCTCACATTTCTAAAAATGAATGAGGCATGGATCTCGGAGGAATTCAACACATGTGATCAGTAGACCATGTATATGTCTATAAACAATTTTTGGAATCAAGCACACAGACCTTCTTAATTCATTTGGCTCACTTCCCTGACCCAAAAAAGCACACCGTACTATATGCCCCTACCCTCCTCTTTGAAGAGATTGAGCGGTGTCATATTTCTACTGGGGCTGCTTATTATGAGGGGTTCCCACCATCCCTGTGCTGTGCTGACTTCCTCCTGGGTGTTCTTATTATGAGGGGCTCCCACCATCCCTGTGCTGTGCTGACTTCCTCCTGGGGGTTCTTATTATGAGGGGCTCCCACCATCCCTGTGCTGTGCTGACTTCCTCCTGGGGGTTCTTATTATGAGGGGATCACACCATCCCTGTGCTGTGCTGACTTCCTCCTGGGGCTGCTTACGGTGCTGCTGTCAGCGCTGTATGTCACGGAGCTGCTGTCAGCGCTGTATGTCACGGAGCTGCTGTCAGCGCTGTATGTCACGGAGCTGCTGTCAGCGCTGTATGTCACGGAGCTGCTGTCAGCGCTGTATGTCACGGAGCTGCTGTCAGCGCTGTATGTCACGGAGCTGCTGTCAGCGCTGTATGTCACGGAGCTGCTGTCAGCGCTGTATGTCACGGTGCTGCTGTCAGCGCTGTATGTCACGGAGCTGCTGTCAGCGCTGTATGTCACGGAGCTGCTGTCAGTGCTGTATGTCACGGAGCTGCTGTCAGCGCTGTATGTCACGGAGCTGCTGTCAGCGCTGTATGTCACGGAGCTGCTGTCAGCGCTGTATGTCACGGTGCTGCTGTCAGCGCTGTATGTCACGGAGCTGCTGTCAGCGCTGTATGTCACGGAGCTGCTGTCAGTGCTGTATGTCACGGAGCTGCTGTCAGCGCTGTATGTCACGGAGCTGCTGTCAGCGCTGTATGTCACGGAGCTGCTGTCAGCGCTGTATGTCACGGTGCTGCTGTCAGCGCTGTATGTCACGGAGCTGCTGTCAGCGCTGTATGTCACGGAGCTGCTGTCAGCGCTGTATGTCACGGAGCTGCTGTCAGCGCTGTATGTCACGGAGCTGCTGTCAGCGCTGTATGTCACGGAGCTGCTGTCAGCGCTGTATGTCACGGTGCTGATGTCAGTGCTCTGTATTACGGTGCTGCTGTCAGTGCTCTGTATCTCCTGCACCCTCTTGTTTGCCTACCCTGGTCCCTGACCTTCCCTCTCCTCCATTGCCTTCATTAGCTCCATAGTCCTGAATTGTCAGAACAATTTCCCAAATAAAAAAAAAATGCTTGTAGTTATCGATCCCAAATTCACCTCATACATGTATTATGCTATTGTCCAGGTGGTGGGACTACGTGCTACCCCCTAATAATTACCCCGTGGCCGCAAATTCGACCTAAAGGTTTGCGAAATTCGCCTCCCATTGAAGTCAATGGAGCCCGCGGCGAACGGTCGTTTTCGCGAACGTTTGTGTCCGTTCGCGTTTCGCGTTCGCGAAACGTCCCGTCGGAAGTTCGTCCATCACTAGGCCAAGCATGTCTCCAGACCTAAACCCTATTGAGCATCTGTGGGGCATCCTCAAATGGAAGGTAGAGGAGCTCAAGGTCTCTAACATATGGTGACCACATGTCACGGATTGCCCGGGACAGTCCCGAATTTTGCAGGACTGTCCCAGGTACCTTCATTCCAGGACAATACAGTGTCCCGGAATGAAACTGACACAGCCTCCCCCCAGGCCAATCTGATGCCCCAAAAAAAGACCGCCACATGATCGATCGGTTTACTGACAGTACTTGTTCTGACCGGGAATGTCTGGAGGAGCACAATCCCCACCCCCTGCTTGTTATTGGAGAAATTATAAATCCTGCCTCTTGTGTCTAATCACTGTTCCGTGATTCGTTACAGCACAAGCTAATTTTTTTGGAAGTGGAGGGGATGGGGGGACATCCCTGAATGGCAGTTTGGAAATGTGGTCACCCAATTCTAACATCCACCAGCTCCATGTTGTCGTCATAGAGGAGTGGAAGAGGACTCCAGTGGCAACCTGTGACACTCTGGTGACCTCCATGCCCAAGAGGGTTAAGGCAGTGCTGGAAAATAATGGATAAAGCACACAAAATATTGACACTTTGGGTCCAGTGTGGACATTTTCACTTAGGGGTGTACTCACTTTTGTTGCCAGCAGTTTAATGGCTGTGTGTTGAGTTATTTTGAGGGGACAGCAAATGTACACTGTTATACAAGCTGTACACTCACTACTTTACATTGTAGCAAAGTGTCATTTCTTCAGTGTTGTCACATGAAAAAATAGAATAAAATATTTACATAAATGTGAGGGGTGTACTCACTTTTGTTATATACTGTATAAGGTATGGACAATAATCCTAGGCCTGGGGTCATGCACCTATTATGTCATCTTATCTCACCAATAATGAGAATATAAGACAAAATAGACTGAAGAAAATGGAGCTAAATCAATCTCTGATCAGGATCTTTATTAGAGGTGCCAGATGCTCAATCACATACCTCCAAACATTTTGAGATGGGAATGAGGGACACCGACTAACATAGGTATGTAGGCACAGGACACGCCCCCTGTCACACCCCCTTAAAGGTGAATTAACCAAAAAAAAAATGCAATTAAATCCACAAGGACTTTTTTTTTACCACTACTATTCCTTTATATTTGCATTAAAAATTTACAAATGCAGCAATTTAGAAATTGGATGAAAGGTTTAGCACTATATGGATCAGACCAAAATGAGGGGCAAATAAGGGGGAAAGAGGGACAGAGAGGCATTGCATAAAATCAGGGACAGTCCCTTAAAATCAGGGACAGTTGGGAGCTATGCAATCAGAAAATGTTAATAGCTTTACAGAGCAAAACTGGATTCTGCATTTGATTGCAAATTCCACTATATTTGCCACAGGCAGAAAAATACAAATTAAAAATATAAATTAAGGTGTGAACGCACAAACTTGTACAAGAGCATTTAATGACCAAACTATGCCTTATATATGGAGAAAGTGATAAAGTAAGCAACTGCTATAAAGAAGCAAGCTATAAATACACGGAAAATGCAGTCTGGTGCACAAAAACAGCAAGAAGCCAATTTAAAAGGGAGAGGGGATACCAATATCAGCTGGACACTGCAGTATTTCTCCACACCGTGACCTGAAGTTTACATTTCACTCAAAAAAAGTAGGCAACAATGCGAAGCTGGCAGCATCCCATGGAGTTCGCTCAACAGACTTTAGCTTTCTTCAAACGGATTTTGCACTCCCATATACTGTATGTCAGGGGATAAAAATGTCACAGATTAAAAAACTAGACAAGAAAAAGCGACGGTGAAAGAGGAGGGAAAGGAGTAGAAAGATAGATCGCCCTGGGCATGCATGAATCCTAAAATACATATTATTGCACTGTTATCATATTGAAAATTCACCATGGATCTGTGCATGGATCTGTGCTTGTGGATGGCTTGTGGATAGCAGCTTCTGCACTCCTTACGGAGAACATGTCTATTACCAGTGGCCCCTCCCGAGTAAGCGCTACATGTGGGGGCTCATCCTTGGATATTTCTGTGGTACATGCTGCGATTGCTTATAGCAACTGGCAGAAGATCATGAATTTGGATTTTCTCTATGGACCGTTTATGTGTACAAGAGAGGGTGGATACAAAGCTCGACAACAGTACTAACCTTTGTTCTGCATGAGCTATCGCTGCCAGTAAGGGCGCATTTTCCACCTCAGACTAAAGGGTTAACTAGTGCCGTGGGAAGAGTTAGCCCATTCCAGGCAGATGTGGGCTCAGGACATTGCATGGAAGTGCAGGAATCCAGCTGCACTACTACTGTGAGGCATGAGGCATCTCACTGCTTCTGAGTATCCCACTGTGACCCCAGGGCCAGGACTGGAGGCTGAGGGGGTATGTTCATGGAAAGGAAATGAGGCACGATAACTGGAAGCTGGACTGAAGTACCCAGGCTGTACTACAAAGTCTGCACCTGCTGTTGCTTTTACAGAAAAGCTGACACCTGCTGCATTTAAAGATTAGATATTTTGGGCTGCTAGTGTTGGGGCCTCAGATCCAGGGTTGCCTAACTTTGAGCCAGAGGGGACTACCGATAAACAATTACTTCTTTATGAGGACATTGAGGAAGGAGGAGACAAATTAGGTATTCCACTCTGATTGTCCCCAGTGGAAAAAAAGAAGAGGTATGTGGCTCTGGATGCCTCCAGTACCTCCAGCAAGCTAAAGTGTCCTGGGATATCGTCAGGACCAGGACTGAGGAGAAAGGACTACTCCTGTGGCTGTGTGAAGAGGACAGTGATTAATTAATACTGATTGCTGGTGGAGCGCCTGTTGGAGTTCGGTGCTTAAAGGCTAACATAAAACAGTGGCATACTCAAGCTTAAAGTAACTGTAAAACTTTTTTTTAATAATAAACATGTCTTGCTTGCCATGGTTTTTAACAGAGCAGCCCTAATCCTCCTTTCTGGGATCCCCCACTGGCACTTCTAACTCCACAACTTCACATGCATGCGGGCTTGATCCTGAGCCATGCTGCCTGTGTCTATAGACACAGACAGCATGGCTTGGCCCTGCCCTCTTGCTCCCTCATCAGAGAATTTGATTGAGAGCAGCAGAAGCCAATGGCTTTTTATATGCAATTGATGCACAGGAGAATCATCTCTGCAAAGATAATGTTCCATACACTGGACTGTAATGTATATGTTGCTTTGTTGATGGTTCTTGTAGGGTGGGCAAACGCAATGATCACGGACAGGAGACAGGTAGAGCGTGTCTCTTGGTTGCTGACCCTGGAACCTAGAGAGGAGTGTGGAGGCCTTTACAACATATTTCCCAAATTGTATCCAGTTAACCTGGCAGATGTAACTCTGTGGGATACTCCCCCCATGGTGGATGCAGCTCTTCAGAGACTGGCCAGACATGTGACTCTGCCCAAAGGAAAATTCAGTGGCCTTTAAGGATCCAATGGATTGTAGAGTAGATGGTGATCAAAGGAGAGTTTAGGCTACTTCAAGTCTGGCAAGTTGTCCGACAGTTGCAATTACTTCTGCCTGTCTTCATGTTTTTTTTTTTTTTTTGCAATTCCTTTATTTAACCAACAGTTGCAGTATACAATTAAAGTGGTTGTATACCCACATTTTTAACTTTTACCTACAGGAAAGCCTATAATAAGGCTTACCTGTAGGTAAAAAAAATATCTCCTAAACCTGTACGGTTTAGGAGATATTCCCCTCGGTATGCGCCGCTGACTGCAGCGGCGCATGCGCACAAGGGGTTTCTCGTCGTCAAAATCTGGCAGCAGCCGAGCGGCCGGACTGAACTCTCCCGCGCGCATGCGCGAGAGTGACGATATCGCGGCTCCGGCCACTCACAGCGCCGGAGCCGCGATACCCGGAAGAAACGCCGAGGGAGCATGTCAGCTCCCTCGGCGTGGATCGGGCCAGATGTCGGGGCCTCGTTCTAAGGTAAGTATTTCATAATGAGCTAGTATGCGGTGCATACTAGCTCATTATGCCTTTTGCTTTGCAGGTTTAAAAAAATAAAAATAAAAAATGTGCGGGTTTACTACCGCTTTAAAGCTTAGTAAATTAGTAAAGCTAGATACAGTGACGTAAGTTGAATGTTAAAAACAAATAAATAAATATCTGCATCAACTTCAAAGGCAGCTCAACAGGTTCAGAGCATACACATTGGGGGTTATTTACAAAAGGCAAATCCACTTTGCACTACAGGTGCACTTAGAAGTGCAGTCGCTGTAAATTTGAGGGGTAGATCTGAAATGAGGGGAAGCTCTGCTGATTTTATCATCCAATCATGTGAAAGCTAAAATGCTGTTTTTTATTTTCCTTGCATATCCCCCTCTGATTTACAGTGACTGCACTTCCAAGTGCATTTGTAGTGCAAAGTAGATTTGACTTTTGTAAATAACCCCCATTGTGACAAGTTCCAAGGCTTGCAGAATATTCTAAACCGGAAGGGTATAATGGTAAGTATCTTCAACATACCCAGCCTATAAAAAAAAAGGCCCTGACGTAATAATCCAACCCTGTAGGATAAAGAATGTGGAATACCAGGGGTCAGAAAGAATCTATAGAAAAATATCTATCATATATGCTCAGGTATATATGAACAGCAAAGAAAACTACAAAGGAGGAGTTTCCGAGCTGAATGTGTACATGCAGAAGGGGAGAGCAACAGAAAGGGGAAAGAGATAGGAAAAAATGGATGGAAGCAGAGAAAAAAAACAAGGACTTGGAGAGCCAAAAGAACCAGAAAGACAGATTCTCTAACCCAGAGCCTTGCAACAGTCCTAGAAAAATCATTCATGCTGCGAGATCGCCTGCAGATAGGCGAAAACTAAGTGTTGCCATAGTCTCTCCAGGTGTCACGGAAGGACTCCTCCTGATTGTGGAAGGTAGCCGTAAGGTCCTCCATGTCCCTAAGTTTGTTAATTTTAGAGAACCAAAGAGACCTTGAGGGCAGGTGCACAGGCCTCCAACACAAGGAAATGCATGCCTTGACTTTCAAAACTGGATGGTAAGAGGTCTTGGATTTTTTAATGGGCCATTGCATGAGGTGCAACAAGCATGCCACAGGGTTGTCCGCCAGGCCAATATTAGTCAGGTGCTTAATAATGAACAACATCTTGGTAAAATGGTTTAATTTTGAGGCAGTCCTAAAAAATGCGCAACATGGTACCTTGCCCACTGTTTCATCGCATGTATCAGGAACTTGCGGGAAGATACGGTGTAAGGTCGAGGGTACCCTATACCACCTTGTCACAACTTTATAACTGGTTTCTTGTACCTTCGTAATTATGGAGGATTTCTGAGAAAAATTGAGGATTTTTTCCTTTTGTCAGTAAATTGCATAGCAAGATCGAATTCCCACCACGAGAGAAAGGTAGGAGAAAAATCAGGCGCCCATCGGGTCAAGGCGGCATAATTAATAGATAGGCTGTGATGGATTGGTTTCCTCTTATGACACAGACATTCAAGCTCATTGAGCTGACAAGAGATATCTGGGGTATGAGAGCATTGATGGAGAAAATGCCGAAGCTGGAGGCCACTCCAGAAATCTAAGGGAGGGTCTACAGCGGAGGCAAGTGCAGCAGAGGAGAGTTTGCCGTCCGACCCCAAGAAATCCCAGAGATGAATATGGCCGCCAGACATTAACGAAGAAACTGGGAGTTCAAATTCCCGATAGGGATCATGGGGGAAGGCAGAGGGGAGATCAAGGTGCAACGGAACGCATCCCAAGATAATTGTAAAGTGTTTCCCAAAGTGGGATGATCACTGAGAGTCTTTGGCAGTTCGAGGCAATCCATGACCAGCTTTTTTCCGTGCCACCTGAGTCCTCTATCTCCATGGAACACAGTGCTTAGCCTCAGCATGACAATACCAATCAATGAGTCGCCCTGTAGTAGGCCCGCACAACAGGTAATCCCAATCCACCCTGAATTTTAGGAAGATGAAGAAGCTGGAGCTGAATGAGAGGCTTCCGAAGGGACCACACAAACTCTCAGAACAGGAAGTTTATGCATTTGAAGAGAGCACCTGCATCAAGTACAAAATCCTAGGTAGTAAAGTCATCTTAAGGGGACTACAGCAAGCAAACTAGGTCAAAGTGAGCGTGTGCAAGTGAAGTAAATCAGCCCTCAATCGGAGAAGCAGTGGATCAAAATTAGCTGCATAAAAGGGCAGCAGGGTCTGGGGTAATGTTAACTTCCAAATAGGGGATGGCATCAGTCGCCCACTGGAAAGAGAAAGAGGGATGGAGGCAATCAACTGTGGCCTGGTCTAACGAGATGGGAAGAGCAGAGGACTTTGACAGGTTGATTTGAAAGTAGGACAGTGTGACATATGTATGTAACGAATGTAGCAACTTTGGCAGAGACAACAGTGGGTCAGTCCAAAAAAAATATTAGGTCGTCCGCGAAAGCAGCCAGCTTGTGAGCCCTAGAAGTCTTCTGTTAAAACATAATTCTGGAATCTGTCCATACTGTACAAAGAAAAGGCTCTAAGGAGAGAAGATTAGAGGCGATATGGGACAACCCTGGTGCACCCCATTTGTGATCATGAAGAAATCCGAGCGCGTTTCATTTACCATGACAGTGGCCAAGGGGCATAAATAGAGAGAGTAAATCCAGCTCAACATGAGAGACCCCAGCCCAATATGTTCCAATGTGGCATGCATGAACTGCCAGCTTACCCTATCGAAGGCCTTCTCCATATCCGTACACAGCAAGAGAAGGGGTGACGGGCAGTTCTGGCAGCATGGATCTGGTTCACAACCCGGATGGTGCTCCCGTAAAGGTACAAATCCCACCTGGTCTCGTGAATCAAGCAAGGGATATAGAGAAGCAGCCTGTTTGCCAGAACTTTGGCGAATAATTTAAGGTTGATATTTAAGAGGGCTATGGGGCGATAGCTTCCACACTGGGAGAGGTCTTTCCCCTCCTTAGGGATCAAAGAGATGTAGGCTCTAAAAGTATCTATAGGTATGGATTGTCCCTCCCTGAGAGAATTAGGCGAAGATATTAAGGCCTCTTTCACACTGGGGCGGGAGCGGCGTCGGCGGTAAAACTGCAATATTTTTAGCATCGCTTTACTGACGTTTTAGCGGCGTTCCCTGGCAAACCCTGTGCGCATGTCTATTCCAGGAACACTGTTGCTGGCTGCACTGACTGTGGTGATATTGGCACAGGTGAGGGAACTGGTCTTACACTGGTCCGGTGCAATAACGACCAGGAACACTGTTGCTAGCTTAACCGCTTGCCGAGCAGCCACCGTCATTATACTGTGGCAGGTCGGCACGATCCCGCGAGCAACCGTAGCTATATGTCGGCTCCTTTAAGCAGGATAGCCGCCACACTGCGGGGGTGCCGATGCTCTTGGCCGACTGCGGGCACAAGAGGCAGAACAGGGACGTGTGTGTGTTTGTAAACACACAAATTCCTGTTCTGTGAGGAGAGACAGATCATGAGTTCCTAATAGTTAACAACCAGATCTGTCATTTCCTCGAGGTCAGTCCCCTCCCCCTACAGTTAGAAACACACAGAGGGAACACAGTTAACCCCTTGATCACCCCCCAGTGTTAACCCCTTCCCTGTTAGTGACATTTTTACAGTAATCAATGCATTTTTATAGCACTGATTGCTGTATAAATGCCAATGGTCCCAAAAATGTGTCAAACGTGATCGCTGCCATTACTAGTAAAAAAAAAAAATATATATAATAATAAAAATGCTATAAATATATCCCCTATTTTGTAGACGCTATAACTTTTGTGCAAACCAATCAATATATGCTTTTTTTTACCAAAAATATGTAGAATACATATCGACCTAAACTAAAAAAAAATTGCTTTTTTTAAAAATAAATGGGGATATTTATTATAGCAAAAAGTAAAAAATATAGTTTTTTTTCAATTGTTGCTCTTTTTTGTTTATAGCGCAAAAAATAAAAACCCACATAAATTATCAAATATCACCAAAAGAAATCTCCATTTGTGGGAAAAAAGGGCGTCAATTTTGTTTGGGTGCAACATCGCACGACTGCACAATTGTCTGTTAAATTGACGCAGGCCTAATCTCAAAAAATGGCTCGGTCATTCAACAGCCACATTTTCCGGGGTTGAGGCTGGGTTCACACAGGAGCGATGCGGGAACGCCGCAAATCCGCAGCGTTTTCCCGCATCGCATGCCTCCCACCGGCAGTTCACACTGCCCTATGCGGACTGCTGGGAGTGTCAGTGAAATGTTAATGACACCCCCAGATCAGTCCGCATATCGCAGTGCGATCTGCAAACTCGGACAGGAATCGGATTGCATGGTGTGAACACCCATGCGATCCGATCCTGCTGCGGACCAAAAAAAGGGTGCCGTGCGAGTTTGTGGCGGGTGCGATGCGAATTCAGCCATACTATCTGTATGGCTGAACTCGCATCGCACAGAGATCGGATGTGATTTGCACTGCAGTGCGGTGCGAATCACATTCGGTTCTCGCTGCCGCAGCAGTGTGAACCCAGCCTGAAGTGGTTAAGCTGGTCTGGTGTCTGCAACTGGTGTGGTTAGCGATGGGGAACACTGTTGCTGGCTTACACTGGTCTGGCAACACTGGGACTGGTGTGGTGGTGATCAGGAACACTGTTACTGGCTTAGACTGGTATGACCTTCTGGAAGAATGGTCAAACATTCCCATAAACCTTGTGGACAGCCTTCCCAGAAAAGTTGAAGCTGTTATAGCTGCAAAGGGTGGGCCAACTCAATATTGAACCCTACAGGCTAAGACTGGGAGGCCATTAAAGTTCACCTGTGTGTAAAGGTGTCCCAATACTTTTGACTATATATACAGTATATGTGTGCGTGTTTATTACATAATTTGTGGGACTGTATGTATACGGTATGCTCAAGTATGTATACTGAAAATGTTCACACATAGTTCATAAAGCAGTGTGATTTCCAAACTGAGAAGGTGGTGATGCTTCTACTTACTTGCAGCTAGGGATGAGCTCAGGCGTGTTTGCATGGTCCACGTGCAGAGCCCGCCAGGAAGTCAGAGATCGGCTGCAGAGATCGGGCAATGTCTCACTGCCTGTGATTAGCGCAGCGCTGCGCCGACTTCCTGGCGGGCTCTGCATGTGGACCATGCAAACATGCCTGAGCTCATCCTTACTTGCAGCGCAGCGTGCTTCCACTGCAAAGTCTGTAGATTAAGCAGGAAAAGGGAGTCCTATTGAACATCCACTGTAATTGCAATGTACAGGACAAGAAAGAAAAGCTGCAGTGCTCTACACATACAGTACTTGTAGGGAGTAGTAGCCTTGGCCACAGTATGGGGGAAGAGTTTTGCTAGGGGGAGGGGATTTTTGCTTCAATGCTAGCAGCCTATGCTGTGTCTTAGGCTGGATTCACACCTATGCAGTTTTAGTGCTTTTTGCAGACATGGGGATGGAAACACACAATGGGGCCAAGGGTCCGGCTGCTGGAGCTGGGCTGATGGTCCTGGGGTCTGGTGCTTGTCCTGGAGCCTCGGGTCTGGCTGGAACGGGTCTGGTAAGGCATCCCAGTAAGCAAATTCAGTACAGACCCCCCTCCCGCAGTACAGACCCCTCTGCCGCAGTGCAGACTCCTCTCTCTCAGAACAGACCCCCCTTCCGCAGGACAGACCCCTCTCCCTCAGTATGGGCCCCCCTCCCTCAGTACGGACCCCTCTTCCGCAGCACAGACCCCTCTCCCGCAGTACGGACCCCTCTGCCACAGTGCAGACTCCTCTCTATCAGTACAGAACCCCCTCCCGCAGGACCCCTCTCCCTCAGTGCAGACCCCTCTCCCTCAGTACGGACCCCTCTCCCGCAGTAAAGAACCCCCTCCCGCAGTACAGACCCCTCTGCTGCAGTGCAGACTCTTCTCTCTCAGTACAGACTCGCCCCCCGCAGGACAGACCCCTCTCCCTCAGTACAGACCCCTCTCCCTCAGTACAGACTCCTCTGCCGCAGTGCAGACTCCTCTCTCTCAGTACAGACCCCCCCCCGCAGGACAGACCCCTCTCCCTCAGTATGGGCCCCCCTCCCTCAGTACGGACCCCTCTCCCACAGTACAGACCCCCCTCCCGCAGTACAGGCCCCTCTCCCGCAGTACGGACCCCTCTCCCGCAGTACGGACCACTCTCCCGCAGTACAGTCCCCTCTGCCGCAGTGCAGACTCCTCTCTCTCAGTACAAAAACACCCTCCCGCAGGACAGAGCCCCTTCCCCCAGGACAGAGCCCCCTCCCGCAGGACCCCTCTCCCTCAGTACAGACCCCTCTGCTGCAGTGCAGACCCCTCTCCCTCAGTACAGACCCTTCTCCCTTAGTACGGACCCCTCTGCCACAGTGCAGACTCCTCTCTCTCAGTACAGACCCCCCTCCCGCAGGACAGACCCCTCTCCCTCAGTATGGACCCCCCTTCTTTAGTACGGAACCCCCTCCCACAGTATGGACACCTCTCCCTCAGTATGGACCCTCCTCCCGCAGTACAGACCCCCCTCCCGCAGTACAAACCCCCCTCCCGCAGTACAAACCCCCTCCCGCAGTACAGACCCCTCTCCTGCAGTACAGACCCCCTCTCCCGCAGTACAGACCCCCTCTCCCGCAGTACAGACCCCTCCCCCTCAGTACAGACCCCTCCCCCTCAGTACAGACCCCTCCCCCTCATTACAGACTCCCCTCCCGCAGTACAGACTCCCATCCCGCAGTACAGACCCCTTGCCCTCAGTACAGACACCGTCTCTCACAGTACAAACCCCCTTCCCTCAGTACAGACACCTCCCCCTCAGTACAGACCCCTCTCCCGCAGTACAGACCCCTCTCCCTCAGTAAAGACCTCCCTCCCACAGTATAGACCCCTCTCCCTCAGTATAGACACCTCCCCCTTAGTACAGACCGCCCTCAGTATAGACACCCCCTCAGTATAGACACCCCCTCCATCAGTATATACACCCCCCTCCATCAGTATAGACGCCCCAGTGCAGATACCCCTCCCTCAGCATAGACCCCCCTAAGTGCAAACCCCCCTCTCCACTAGCGCTAGTAGTCCCCCATCCCAAAGCACCCCCAGCATTTGTCCATGTCCAAATACAGTACACTGTTCAGACCTCAGAACAGAGTGGGATATGCACAGCGGCGTGTCCCTCCACAGACTCCCTCATCCATCCTGTGTACAGTAGTGTGGGAGGAGCTGCAGTGAAGAGGGCTGGAGGGGCAGGGTACAGATCTGAGCCGAGAGACACAGATCTGTGGGGTGTAAGGATCGTGCGATGCCACCTGTCCAGGATTCACTCGGACAGTTCGGGTTTGGAATCATTTGTCCAGGTTTCAGACTGTCTGCAACCCGGACACATTATTTAGACTGGACTATGGTCTCCCAGCAGAGTTTCTGGCTGCAGTTGTCTAAGCTGAGAGTATCTGTTACACTCTTTCACTCTCCCCAAAGCCAGCACTATCAAAGCCCACCCCGCCAAACACATACAGACGGGAGAGGGGAGAGGGCGCCATTTGCTCCTCCTAATCTTTGTCTGGCCACACTCCAATCCTCTGCACTGTGCCTCAGAAAACGGAAGTGGGGGCCGGAAATTTGAAGTTCAGCAGCCTCAGATCCATCTGGATGAGAGGTGCTGACTGCCAAGGGGTGAGTGAGCTTACCATCCATGCATCCATCTGTGACTGAAGTCTCCCCCTTCTCTCTCTTGCCTCTGATTGAGTACACTAAGGCAAATCAGGGTTCTCAGAGCACCCCTTATATCAGAGTTCCCCTTTACACCACAGACCACAGTCTTTCCCCTTACATCAGAGTCCTCTTTGTACATCAGAGTTCTCAGTGTTCCCCTTTAAATCAGAGTTCCCAGAGCATCCTTTATGTAAGAGTCCACAGAGTTCTCCCTTTCTTTAGAATCTGCAGAGTCCCCCCTTACAGTGAAAGGCAACTCTGTGAGTTCAGATGTAAAAGGGGAACTCTGTGGACTCTGATGTAAAAAGGGAAACTCTTGTTATTAACTTCATGTGATTAGAAATGTTATTTAGTAGCAAAATATATATGTATAGTTTATACTATAAAAAAAATAAATTGCTGTGCGCCGCAAAAGTGTTCGGGTTTGACTTGAAGAAAAGGTGGCAACCCTAGATGCCACTGCCCACAGGTGTCACCCGGGAGACTTGAGATGTCCGTTTTTGCATTTTGCAGATTTGCACTACAGTCCATTTAACATGGTTTCCTATGGAAGTTCTGTAGTGCAATCTGCAAAATGCACTAAAAATGCATAGATGTGAATCCAGCCTTAGGTACAATTCACACTGCAAGGTAAAGTGACAGGAGCGATTCACCACTCCACTGCTCTGCATTGCTGGTTGCACTAGGGGGCAGTGTGGTGCCCGATTCATTGCATCTCACTGCTTTTTATTATTTTATTTTTTTTAAGTGTACAAAACGTAGACTTCATTCACTGCGATGATTGGCACTGTTGGTGACAGTTCGGGCCAGTGTGCTGAGATAAAATTCAGACATGCTGCAGTACAGCACTGGGCTGTGTTGCATGTGAATGGGACTTGTAGAAAATAATTATTTCCTCTGTGTCCCTGTGGTGACAGATGTTACATCATGCGGTAAAATGTCTGTCACCGCACATAGCGTGAATTGGCCCTCAAGTACTCTTGCCCTCCACACCAGGGGTGTTCAACCTTTTGAAGAGCGTGGCCCACTTAAGTGATTTGGTGACCAGTCGCGATCCACAATGAAATTAAATGGTTCAGAAATTCACTTTTTTTCATTTTGAATAGCATAATGAAGATTTTAAACAACAATCAGGATCATCATTTTACAGGAGATGTTGGATGTTTACCCACTGTTTAATCACAAAAATCCAATTTTGTGACCAACCACAAAAGCTCCAGCCTTCACTATATCAGGGTCTTTGCAGCCATCCCTTGAAACCCTTGAATTGCCTAAAGACTGTGCACAATCTAAGCTATATAAAAAATAACGAAGGAGGCTCATGCCCTAGTAGTGCAAAAATACATCTTTAATAACCACTTGCCCATTTGACACTTTCACCCCCTTCCTGCCCATGCCAATTTTCAGCTTTCAGTGCTGTCACTCTTTGAATGACAATTGCACGGTCATGCTACACTGTATCCTAACAAACTTTTTATCATTTTTTTTCACACAAATAGAGCTTTCCTTTGGTGATATTCAACCACTTCCCGCCCGGCCAATAGCAGAATGACGTCCAACAGGATAACATGCCGGCGCGTGCCCGTGGGGGTGCGCAGGGCAGCGATCAGTGGTGCAGTGTGTCACTCTAACACACTGCATCTCTGATCGTAGTAAGGAGCCTCTGATGGAGGCTCCTTACCAAGTGATCAGCTGTAATCACAGCATCCACCAGTAAGTGCCAGTAAATGGTTTTTCTCAGTTTGCGCTGACAAGGAGAGCCGATCAGTGGCTCTCCCTGTCGGGGGGGGAGGGGCGGGGAGTCTGTGCTGATAATCAGCACATTGATTATCAGCACAGCCTCATCAGCTGTGTCACCAACAGTGCCCATCAGCTGCCAGTCAGTGCCCTTTAGAAATGCCTGTCAATGCCCACAACTGTGCCAATCAGTGGCCATTACAGTGCCAATCAGTGCCCATCAGGAAAACCTGTCAGTACCTCATCATCAGTGCTGCCCGTCAGTGTTATATATTAGTGTCCATAAGTGCCACCTGTCAGTGCCAATCAGTACTGCCTATCAGTTCTGCTTATCAGTGCCCATCAGTTCCTCCTGTCAGTGCCCATCAGTTCCGCCTGTCAATGCCCATCAGTTCTGCCTGTCAGTGCCCATCACTGTTGCCTATCAGTGCCCATCAGTGCTGCATTTGAGTGCCACCTATCGGTGCCCATCAGTGCTGCATATCAGTGCCCATCAATTCTACATATCTGTGCATCCTCATCAGTGCCGATCAGTGAAGGGGAAAACAACATTTTATAACAAACAAAGAAAAGATATTTTTTTTTTTTTCAAACATTTTGTTTTTTTTTAGTTTGTTTAGAAAAAAATTAAAACCCCAGAGGTGGTCAAATACCACCAAAAAAAAGTTCTATTTGTGGTAAGAAAAATTATAAAAATTTAGTTTTGGTACAAAGTTTGGGTTACATGTCCACGCAATTGTCATTCAAAGTGTGACAGCTCTGAAAGCTGAAAATTGTCCTGGGCAGGAAGGGGGGAAAGTGTCCGGTATTAACCACTTGCCTACAGGGCACTTCCTGCCCAAGCCATTTTTTAGCTTTCAGCGCTGTCACACTTTGAATGACAATTGTGTGATCATGGTACACTCTGTCAGTGTGAGGCGAGGAGGGCTGATCAGAGGCATCTCCACGCAGGGGGACGTCATTTGACGTCATCCCAGAACGAGAGTCGCACTGCCCTGCCGTCATTTGACAGTGTGTGGGCGGCAACTAGTTAAAGTGGTTCATTACCACTGGGTTTTTTATTCTTTGTTAAACAAACTAATAAAGACCACACATTTTGAAAAGAAAACCCATATTTTTTCCTAGTTTGTTATAAAACTTTGCAAACAGGTAATTTTTCTCCTTCACGGATGTGCACTGACAGGCAACACTGATGATGCAGCACTGATGAGGATGCACTGGTGGGCACTGATAAGGCTGCACTTATAGGCAGCACTGAAAGGTGGCACTGATGAGGAGGCACTGATTGGCAGCACTGGGACGGCACTGATAGGTGACACTGATGAGGAGACACTTATGGGCACTGATTGGCACCACTGATGGGCACTGATTGGCAGCACTGGTGGAAACTTATTGGCAGCACTGGTGGAAACTTATTGGCAGCACTGGTGGGCACTGTAGGGACTGTACTGCTCTGGTAATCAAGACACCGATAATCAGTGCCGATTATCAGTGTATATGTCCCTTTTAGAGAAGTTATTACTACGAACAGCAGACCTGTCTCTCTTCTCCTGTCAGAAGGAGGATTTGTGTGTTTACCTTGCCTGCAGGTAAGGTAAAAATCTTCTAAACATGTACCATTTAGGAGATATTTACTTTAGACCCCTTTCACACTGGGGTGCTTTGCAGGCGCTACAGCGATAAAAATAGCGACTTAAAATCGCCTTAAAAGAGACGCTCCTGTCTCTTCAGTGTGAAAGCTAGCAGGACAATAAAAAAAGTCCTGCTAGCAGCATCTTTGGAGCAGTTAAGGAGCGGTGTGTATACCGCTCCTGCCCATAGAAATCAATGGGGCAGCACGGCTATACCGCCGGCAAAGCGCTGCTGCAGAAGAGATTTGCAGGTGGTTTTAACCCTTATTCAGCCGCTAGCGGGGGTTAAAAGCAACCTGCTAATGGCCGAATACCCCAGCAAATATGACAGTAAAGCACTGCTGAAAATAGCAGAGCTTTACCGCCAACGCCCTAGTGTGAAAGGGTCCTTAGTCTTGAGCCCATGTGAAGATGGAAGCTCTGTCAGTGGTGATAGTGCTCCACTGGAGGACTTCATTTTAAAGCTGTAGCTTCTGACTATTAATAAACACACACTCACCTGTCCCACGGTCCAGTGATGTAGCCGCCAAAAGCCTCGGTTCTCTCCCTCATCTCTCTCCCCGATGCTGGCATCACTAGTGTAGACACCCGGTTGTGACAGCTGCATATCCTGAATGGCCGGGCAATCTTCTAGGACCTGTGAGGTGTCCCAGAAGATTGCAGGGAGGGAGGGATAGAGGAGAACTTCCGCTCGGGCCACCTGAGTGGAAGTGGGAGCTGGGTACCTGTCAAAACTAGGTACCCGCTCCCCCCAAAAAAAATCACATGCCAAATGTGGCATTTCAGGGGGTCAGGAGTCCTTAAAGCAGAATTTCCACTCTTGGGTAAGCCTCTCATAATGTGCTACCCAGATAGCAAGGATAGCTTGCCAAAAATGTGTGGCAGTGTTGAATTGAAGTCTGTTAACTTGTTGCACATTTTCACTGGTTGGTTGTACATTTGCACTGCATTTGAATCAAAAGTTCTAGTTTACATTTTTCCAATTTGTAGCAAATTTGTGTGGCAAGTCTCTAGCAAGAGCAAAGTTGCTGAGGTGAGTCTACAGCAAGAACTCTGCAGGTCTACAGCATGAAAATTCAGCTGCAGCGACCCCTGTGGTGGGATGACTATTGCACAACATAACTGAACTAGAACTTGCAGCAACATTGCAGAATGTTTGCAAAGAAAGAAGATCTGGAGTCATGCAATACAGACTTGTTGCAATTGTGCAACCAACTTGTGAAGCCTGGCAAGTCTAGCAATAGCTTAGCAAGTCATTTTCAAACTTGCACACGATTGCTTGCTATCTGGGTAGTATGTTTCCGCCTGGTCTGAAGTTATCTAAAGGGTTCTTGCATATCAGAAGAACTTTGGTCTGGAACTACAATACAGGGTATGAAGTAACAGTAATACAAATGGGTTAACTCAGCAAGTTGAGGAGAGGAGCATAGCTGCTATGGGTTACCAAGGAAGCTACAACCAACCAGTCATTGGCCTGGTACCTGGTAGGGTGACAGGTCCTATAGTAGCAAGGGGTTCATTGTCTGGCTCCCTCCCTAGCGGTCAGTATTCAATAGCAACTGGATCCAAACCTGCTTTACAATGATCTATGGCCTGGTCACGAGGTACACAAAGGAAAGAGTTAAAGGGCATGCATGAGGTCCGTGCTATCTACTCGGCTGGACCCCATTCTGTTAGGCTTGGTTGACCCTAGCTGTGCAGTGCATCTCCCGTTTGCTTGGACAAGGCAACCCATTAATTTGAAAACTCAAGAGTAAACCAGGGGGCACTCAGCAGATGACAAGGAACAATTAGAAGATCCGGGTCTTTTAGTAGACCTGGGGCATGCAGTATAATACCTGGGGAACTCAGCAGAACAACAGGGGCACACAGTAGAAGACCTGGGACACTCAGCAGAAGACCCGGGCCACTCAGCAGAAGACCTAGAGCACTCAGTGGAAGACCTGGGGAACTCAGTAGAATATCCTGGGAACTCAATAGAAGACCTGAGAAACTCAGTAGAAGACCAAGGGAACACAATAGAAGACCCAGGGCACTCAGTGGTTGACCTGGGGAACTCAATAGAATATCCTGGGAATTCAATAGAAGACCAGAGAAACTCAGTAAAAAACTGGGAGAACTCAGGAGAAGACCAAGAACACTCAGTAGAAGACCTGAGGAACTCAGTAAAAGACTGGGATAACTCAGGAGAAGACCTGGGGAACCCAGTAGAAGACTGAGAGCTCAGGAGAAGATCTTGGGGAACTCAGAAGACCTGGGGAACTCAGGAGAAGACTGGGAGAACTCAGGAGAAGACCAGGGGCACTCAGTTGAAGACCTGGGGAACCCAGTAGAATACTGGGAGAACTCAGAAGACCTGGGGAACTCAGAAGACCTCGGGAACTCAGGAGAAGACTGGGAGAACTCAGGAGAAGACCAGGGACACTCAGTAGAAGACCTGGGGAACTCAGGAGAGGACCTGGGGTACTCAGGAGAAGACCTGGGGAACCCAGTAGAAGACTGGGAGAACTCAGGAGAAGACCCTGGGAACTCAGGAGAAGACCTGGGAGAACTCAGGAGAAGACCTGGGAGAACTCAGGAGAAGACTGGGAGACCTCAGCAGAAGACCAAGGGCACTCAGTAGAAGACCTGGGGAACCCAGTAGAAGACTGGGAGAACTCAGGAGAAGACCTGGGGCACTCAGGAGAAGACCCAGGGAACTCAGGAGAAGACCCGGGGAATGCAGAAGACCCAGGGAACGCAGGAGAAGACCAGGGGCACTCAGGAATAGACTAGGGGCACTCAGAAGACCAGGGGCACTCCGTAGAAGACCCAGGGCACTCAGGAGAAGACTAGGGGAACTCAGGCGTAGACTAGGGGCACTCGGGAGAAGACCAGGGGCACTCGGGAGAAGAACAGGGGCACTCGGGAGAAGACCAGGGGCACTCGGGAGAAGACCAGGGGCACTCGGGAGAAGACCCAGGGGCACTCGGGAGAAGACCCAGGGGCACTCGGGAGAAGACCCAGGGGCACTCAGGAGAAGACCCAGGTAGGGTTGCCACCTCATCCCTTTAAATCCGAACACATATGAATTACACAGGTTCTGAGGCTAATTGAATGCAAATAAGGCACTGAGTTTAATTACCACCTTAAAGAGGAAGTAAACCCTGATGAGTTTACTTCCTCTTTGATTCCCTGCAAAGGTAAAGCATAATGGACTACTATGCATTGCATAGTAGTCCATTACGTGTCACTTACCTGACACAGGAGCCAGCGATGTCACCGCTGTCCCCTGTAGTCTGGAGCCTCCATCTTCTTGGTGGGTCTCGCTGCTCCGGCGCTGTCATTCGTCAGAGCCGCGATTTGTCACTTGCGGCATATCGCCGTTAACTGCGGCGCGCTCAGTGCGCCTGAGCGGCGCTGTCTACGGTGCATGCGCCGTAGATAGCGGTGCCTGTCTTTCGCCAAATATCTCCTAAACCGTATAGGTTTAGGAGATATTTCTTGGACCTACAGGTAAGCCTTAATCTAGGCTTACCTGTAGGTCAAAGTGTGTTGTAAGGGTTTACAACCACTTTAATCAGCCACAGAACCTGTGTAATTCATATGTGTTCGGTTTTAAAGGGATGAGGTGGCACTCTCCCCTAGACCCAGGGGCACACAGACGTAGACTTACTAGACTAGGGGCACTCAGTGGAAAACCCAGGGCACTCAGTAGAACACCCAGGGTCACGTGACCCCCTATATTTATACCTGACGGTAAACTATTCTTCTTCTACGCCACTTCACCCCCCTACTCCCGCCCACTCCACACAGCCCCGCCCACTCACACTTCCCTCAGCCCAGGCGCCATTTTAGGCTTCTCTTTGCTCCTCCCCCTCCCGTGTCGGCACCCCTCATATGCATTGCTCATGTTCGGCCAAACCATTTTGTCTATACGGGGGTGTCTCTTTATGGATATTACGCCTTTTATTGCCTTTATTCCAGCTCAGCTTTCTTATTTGGCGGTCTCATTGTGGGTTATGGTGTTGTGTGGTTGTTTTAGTGAATTTAGAGGATTCGGCGGAGCTGTGTGGTAGTTGTCACCTCCCCTCCCGGCGTTGGAAGAACCCCCTAATGATAATGGTAGCGTCACGACTACTTCCTTTCCTTTCTGAGCTGGAGCAGAGCAGCAGCCATGAGGTGAGAGCCGGGGAGGATCGGGGGAATATGGGTGAGGGAGGACGGTAGAGTGGCGGGGATGGATGGGGAGAGACGGGGAAGATGAGGGGAGAGGTTGGGTGTGAGGAGCTGTGCTTCGGGGCTGGGAATAGAGCGCTGTGTATGGTACAGGCCTGTGACGTGTGTCAGCCCGGGGCCTACATCACTGTTAGACCGGGGCTCAATGCTCCACACCAGGCCCGGAGTGATCACATGGCGGATCACCTGTACTCTTCCCTCTATACCGCCTTGTCTCTATGGATCGCACTGTCACTACTCTCCATTGGAAGCTGAGGAGTGTGAAATCATTCATCTCATGAAATGCCCACCTCTGTCACTTTAACCCCTACAAGACTAGCCCCCCTTTATTTCTGACATCTTGTTGCTTACATGTTAAAATCCAAATTTTTTTTTCTTCCTAGGAAATTGCCTGGAGCTTATATTTTTCTTCTTGGTTGCAATGTTTTATGCAGCACTTTTTCAAATGCAATTTTTTTTTTTTTTTGGGCATAAATATGCTTTAACCATTTGCCTACCAGGCACTTTTACCCCCTTCCTGCCCAGACCAAATTTCAGATTTCAGTGCTGTCATGCTTAGACAATTGTGTGATCATGCTACACTCTACCCAAATTATTTTTATAATTTTCATCACAAATAGAACTTTTGGTGATATTTAATTACTACTAAGTGTTTTTTATTTTTTGTCAGTTAATTTTACAAAATTTTCTCCTTCGCTTATGGGGACTGATTAGATGGCACTGAGGCGGCGCTAATATGGCACAGTGATTGGCGCAGATGAGGCGGTACTAATATGGCACACTGGTGGGCGCAGATTGCACACACTTGTGGGATGGCAATAAAGTACAATACTTAGAAATTGGGCAGCACTGACTGGCATCACTAATGGGCATGGGGGGGGGGGGGGTCTTTACTGTAATCAGGGCTCTGATCACACGTCTGTGTGTTCCTTGCGAGGAAATGCCGCTGATCAGATCTCCTCGCCATGCTCCCTCAGTGTGAGGTAATGAGAGCCAATCACTGGCATTTGCTTTTTACCTGTGATTGTACACAGACTATCACATGGTTAAAGAGCCACGTGATCGGCTCTTTACAAAGATCTGGGCCGCACCATGTTGCTAGGATCTGATGTTCTCTCAAAACTAGAGCCTCTGCGTCCCTGTCACTTGATGTCGGGCAGCTAATGAATAAAAATAACACCAGGACAGTTAGCCCAATTTTCTTTTTTTTCTATAATGTGAAAGATGTTTTGAGTAACTGGATACCTAACATGTCACGCCTTAAAATTAAAGTACAATACTTAAATCTCTATAGGTGACACTTTTTTTTTTCTAATTTCAAGTCAAATTTATACAGGATACATGGTTAGAGCGATAATTTTAGCCCAAGACCTCCCCTAACAATTGCGGCGATACCTCACGTGGGGTTTGAAAGCGCTTACGTTTGCTGGTGCAACTTGCGTATGCATTCGCTTCTGCGTGTGAGCACAGAGGGGTGAGGCAATTTACACTTATTTTTTGTTTCTTTTAAAAAGAGAGCAGCTGTGATTTGACTGTTTCCAATCGCATGACATGTGGCACCTCATTGTCAACAATGGAACCATTCAAATTGCTGCGACTTAGAAAAAGGTCCCTGTGCTACCTTTTTTTGCAGATTTCATTGGGGTATAGATTTCTGTTGTATGAAGTCGCAAGCCACCATGAAATTGGCAGTGCAAGTCTCATTGATGTGCCTTTTTGAAATCCTGCTACTTTAGTGTGATTTCAAAAGTCACTGGTGTGAAGGGGAAAGTTGCAGATAGCCCCAATCAGTCTTGGCTCCCCTGCCGGTGTCCTATCGGATAGTGTCCGCTCTGTACTGCGCAGTAGACAGCACACACAGATTCCGAAAATAGCTAAAGATGAACGGCGCCTACGCCGTGAGTTCATGTTCTAGCCCCACCATCCAAGTGGACATAGAGTTAGAATAAAGAGCCAAGCGCAGTGAGACCGTGCCCGAAGTGAGGGGAGCACACGAGGGGCCCTCTAATATTGGCAGCCCTATGTCCACTTGGATGGTGGGGCTACCACTTCCACTCACGGAGCAGGCGCTGTTCATCTTCGGAGATTTTCCGAAGCTCCGTACTGCGCAGTACGGGGTGGACAGTATACGATGCCCGGATGGTATTTGCCAGAACACCAACAGTCCTGGCTCCTCCTTTCAACATCACTTTAACGACTCGCTGAGCAAGCCCCCCCCCCCCCCCCCCCCCATCGGCCTGGGAGACCCAAGCAGCCAGCCGGCGCATCCAGGATCGGCTTTGGTCAGCTATAGTAATGGATAACATCACTTCCAGTTTATCTGGATGTCAACGACACCCTTTTCAAAAACAAGCTTTCAAATTTTTTGTTTTTTGTTTTGAATGCTTTTAAGTAGGGGTGCAACGGATCAAAAAACTCGCGTATCGGATCGTTCCTCGGATCAGAGTCACGGATTAGATCATTTTTTGGATCAGCAAATAAAAATTTAATTTGCAAAAACCTGTGAAAATTCCACCGCCATATAGTCCCCACTGTAATATCCACAATCTCCCCCACTGTAATATTGGCTGGGTACGGCTGGGCACTGGCAGGCGGGGTATTGGGGTACTGCAGAGTATTGCTGGGGTATTGGGGTACTGCAGAGTATTGCTGGGGTATTGGGGTACTGCAGAGTATTGCTGGGATATTGAGGGATGGCTGCTTCCATCTCAGGATCTCTCCCCTCCACTGTACAGGTTAGTACAGAGAGAAACCGTCGGAGCAATCAGTGTAAACAGCCTGGGTGTAGAAAGATGGCCACCGCTTCGGAGCTAAGGCCGAAATTGCAGCATGTGCCGATCTGAGCGGGGCGACCTGTTCGGATCAGTGATGATCCGTTGCACCCCTACTTTTAAGTACAGAAAAGGGATTTGAGCGCAGCACCGTCAACGGCGAATATACCGCGCGTGGCGGCTCCCGTGCACATGCGCGGGAGTGACGGCTTCGCCGAATGACAGCGGCGAGACCCACCGAGAAGATGAATGCGCCGAACTACAGGGGACAGCGGTGACATTGCTGGCTCCTGTGTCAGGTAAGTGACACATAATGGGCTACTATGCGATGCATAGTAGTCAATTATGCTTTACCTTTGCAGGGAATGAAAGAGGAAGTAAACCCTGATGGGTTTACTTCCTCTTTAAATCGGTAGTAAACCAATGTCATTTTTTTAAACCTGCAAGGCACTGTCATAATGTGCTATAGTATGCATAGCATACTAGTACATTATGTGGAACACCTTAGAACAAAGCCCTCCAGCGGTGCACTGTCACCGCTGAAGGCGCTTCCATATTTACCAGGGGTGCAATGGATCGTGATCAGGGTCAACCTGTTCGGATCGGCACACCCCGCGGAGCGTACCTTGGCTTTAGGAAAGGCTACGGCCTATCTCTGGAGCGGCGGCTGTTTACAATGTGATCGCGCCGTCAAATGACAGCACTATTACTAGTAGACAAACCAGCGTCATGTCATTACACCAGTTCCTCTCTCCCCTCTGTGTACTGATCTGTACAGTGGAGGGGACAGATCGGATGGAAGCAGCGCTGTGGGCTGGATCTGTAGTGCCCACAGCGCTGCTCTGTGACAATTGCAGTCACATACCGTGCTAACACCCTAAACCCTAACCAGCAGCAGTTCGAATTTGTGAGAGATGCACAAAACAGAAATACAATGTAGAAAAGAACTGCGCTAAAAGTTGCGTGCGAATAGGTAATGTTTACATATTCGTTAGGTGTGTAAATATACAAACATCACCTATTGTGTACTATAAAAGGTCATGCAATCAATAAGTGTACTAATACATCCAAAGCAAAGTGATTAAAAAATCCTGGATATAGTTAAGTCCATGCAATCACATGTGTGGTCCAATGAACTCCAAACAGTCCCAAGGTGAATAAAAATCCTGGATGAACAAACACCAATGAACATGTGATCCACCACCATATAGATATCACGCTTACCAGAGGGCAAGCTTATTACAGCCTGTAAGATGAGAGATCATCCCGAACAGCACTCAGTGGCATCCCCCCTCCATGGCTAGATGGTACCAGTAACCCGGGGACACAGGAGGTATATAAGACCATATGTCAATCATAGGGCTCAGGGAAATGAAGAGGTCAACCATAGTGTGAATCCGTGGACTTAATTTTAATAAACAATTAAAATTGCACTTGCACAAATCCAGTAGACCAACATCCATAAACGCCAGTTAGCATATACCCGTTCCCAAACAGGTCGTGATGATGTCATCACAACCTGTTTGTGAGCAGGTGTATACTCAGCCAATATTATAGTGGGGGAGATGATGTGGATATTACAGTGGGGACTATATGGTGGTGGAATTTTCACAGGTTTTTGCAAATTCAATTATTTGCTGATCCAAAAAATATCCGATTGGTTACTCCGATTCATGAGTTTTTTGATCTGTTGCACCCCTAATATTTACCTGATCTTCAGGGTTTGCAGACTCCGGCTGTGTGAGTGGCCAGAGCTGCAATGAGGTTGCTACCCTTGGGAGCCACAATTTATGGCACGTGTATGCCGTTCCTTCAGAGTGTGTGTGCTAGTGACGTCACTTGCTGCCTCTTAAGTAAATATCTCCTAACAAGTGTACATTTAGGAGATATTTACAGTACCTATAGGTAAGCCTATAAGGCAGCTTGTCTATAGGCAAACATACATGGGAGTTTACTCTCACTTTAAAGGTGAATGCAGGCCTCTTGCACACAATACTGTTTGAGCGTCTACTCTTTCAGACTTTTTTTTTCATGTATTTTCGTGCACATTTCCATGCATGTGCGGAAGCTTGTTCTCGTGTCTTCAATGAACAAATGTGTGCATGAATGCACACAAATTTGCGCATTTGAAGCCCTGCTAGTCTCCCCCTCTGTGGCGCCGGCATTGTCACAGTGAGCGTCTGGTTGTGGCTTCCCAGCCGGGCATGTACCGTGCGTGTGTGAAAATTGCCTCGCTTTCAATCGAACTGTCAAAACAGCAGTTGTGGAGTTGGTATCAGCTCTGCCCAGTTGTCTTTTGCTAAGCTACTCGACCACTCCTACTGTCATCTTAAGCACAGCATAAGAACATAGATGGCTAAATAGTCTTTTGAGACAACTCTGGAAGAGGAGTGAACCAATATAACCACTAACCAAATTCTTTCAGTTGTATATTTTTAAAGTTTAACTTTTATTTTTTTATAGCATGCTCAGACTTCAAAAGAGGCTTGCCTCCAGCGTGCTGCGCTGCGGCAAGAAAAAAGTATGGCTGGATCCAAACGAAACCAATGAGATTGCCAATGCCAACTCCCGTAAGTGGTCTCTCCTTCCCTTTGTGCAGTTATTGGATTCTAGGTAAGACTCCTTAATCGGGTATTTTTATTAATTTTTTTTTTTTCCACCCTCTAGGTCAGCAAATCAGGAAGCTGGTTAAGGATGGTCTGATTATCCGCAAGCCAGTAACTGTTCATTCTCGTGCTCGCTGCCGCAAGAATACTCTTGCACGTAGGAAGGGCAGACACATGGGCATTGGTAAGTTAATTAGAACCATAGTGATGAATGGCACCTGGAGTATTTTCAGTGGAGCAAATAACCTCAATGGGGGGGAGGTGTCATCTCTCCTAGATGGCACTCTGACAACATGGGAACTAATCACACGAATTATGGCTTATTTTCATTCTGTGCAGATGTTTGTCACTTCTGCATAGCAAACATTTGATACGTAGACCCTTTAATATGTGTTTAATAAACTATTTCATATCTATTACCTTGCCTCCATTAGGACATAATGCCTTGAAGGTGCCACATGCTTAAATAGTATAAACTATGTAAACGACGTGGAGTGGAACCATCAAATCACCAAAATTATAAATCAGTAATTGGGTGTACTGGTTGCCGTGGGGACATTTTGGAAACAATATACCTTTTTGTAGGCTCCAGATTTATTCTGCCACGGCTCCTTTTGTGGGATGTAAGCAAACCGTTCTTGCCCTTTGTGAACGAACATGGCTGTACCATAGATGTGTGGGTCTGCATTGTTTCTGTACCCTTATCGGCTCTGTTGGGATGGACTCTTTGGCCACATTATTTCCTGGTGGGCTGATTCTTGGGTAGACGTTTGGGCATCTTTTGTCACTATGTTTACAACCTGGGTTCCTTGGAAATGCACTCCTGTTTTAACAGCTGTAATTATTCCACCACCCTGTCGATTCCCCTGAAGACTAAGGATGCACTGAAATTTCGGCCACTGAAAATGACCCTTTCAGCAATTTGCCGAAAATGGGATGGGGCTCTGCCCCTGGTGCCGCCCATCACAGGAGTGTCCTATAGCGCAGAGGAGAGCCGCTGTCATGTCAAATAGTGTCCACTGTAAGGACAAGCAGATTCTGAAGATGAACCTGCGCCATAAGTCCTGGTTCAAGCCCCACCATCCAAGTGGACACAGTTAAAATAAAAAGAGCCGAGCGAAACGAGGCCTTGCCTGAAGTGTGACAAGCGACCCTCTAATATGTGCAGCCCTATGTCCACTTGGATGGCGGGGCTTGCACCTGGACTCACTGCGAAGGTGCCGTTCATATTCGGAGAATTTCCAACTCTCCTTGTGCTCTGTGCCCGCACAGTTCAGAGCGGACACTTTTCAATAGGCGGACTGTATCTGTCAGAACACCGCCGCCTGTTTGATTAGAGCGCCAGGAACATCACAGCTTTAATTTCAATAGCTGTGTGTTCCCCGCCACATTCTGTCACAGCCCCTCCCCCCTTGTCCGGGGAACTTTGTTAGACAGATCACCTGTCCTAGGATTGGATGGGTGATCTGTCTAAGTGTCCGGACAAGGGGGGGGGGGGGGGCTGTATGTGATGCCGCATAGTGGAACACAGCTATTGAAATAAAAACTGATGTTCCCCGGCGCTCTAATCAACCAGGCAGTGGCGGCTCTCCTCTTCCCCTGCACAGGCTGGCTGCACTACTGGGGACACATCTGTATAAATTTTAAATGAGAGAACTCAAAAGGGAAAAGAGGGATTTTTAAGGTGCATAATTATTTTAGACAAAAATGGCCCAGGGAAAAGAAAAAAACATTTTTATTATCAAATGTTAAAAACCAGCACATGACATGTGTTGGGTTAATATCTACTTATACAAAGTAACACATAACTGGTCCATATGGTAAACAGATACAGGACTGCTTGTGCTTGATTATCCCAACATGTTTCGCAGTAAGCTTCTTCAGGGGATGCACGAGCCTTCCCCCCCATCTCCACAATCCCACGCAGGTGCCCCAAACTTGTACAGCTGACGGAGTTGTCCGATGTATCCGACATGCTATTGGATTTTATATCCATCAAACTAAAAGAGCCGTGAGCAGAGGGAGGCTAGTATGCACCGCTGTGATGGCATGTTTAAATCTGGGCTTATACGGTCTCCAACAGCAATCTAAGCAATTTAGACACACTACTTGGCTATACTCACATCAACTGGTCTCGGTCTATGCCCTCTTGAGCCATTATACCCAACCGAGTGTGTGATTATGCACACCTTTTCCATCCTAAGTTTGGGGCACCTGCGTGGGGTTGTGGAGATGGGGGAAGGCTCGTGCATCCCCTGAAGAAGCTTACTGCGAAACATGTTGGGATAATCAAGCACAAGCAGTCCTGTATCTGTTTACCACATGGACCAGTTATGTGTTACTTTGTATAAGTAGATATTAACCTAACATGTCATGTGCTGGTTTTTAACATTTGATAATAAAAATATGGTTTTTATAACCCTTATGTTTTTTTCTTTTCCCTGTGCCATTTTTGTCTAAAATAATTATGCACCGTAAAAATCCCTCTTTTCCCTTTTGAGTTCTATCATTTAAAATATTGCAACTGGGATGAGGTGCCTTTTTTCTTGGTGTTGATGGAGGTTAGAATCAAAAATAACTTAATCTGTATAAATTATTATTATTTATTTTTAAATAAGTTTCGGTTTTCAGTATGTTTTGGCACCAAAAAACCCATTCAGTGCACCCCTACGGAAGACTCGCATTGTCCACAAGTTTATATGTGTTTGGGCTTGGTCACACAAGCCAGATATGCTTCATTTATTGAACATGTTCTGTGTGGTGGTTTTTAATACAGTGATCTGTGTGCATATTTTTTGGTTTCATCAACTATTGGTCTTCTCCTTCTACTTCTCCTCCTTGGACTCACTGTGCCTACAAACCCCCCTGCTCTTGCCACCCAATTTGCTTACAATTCTACAGCCCTCCATTGATCATGCACCCCCTGTACTTGCCCCATCACTGCTTTTAGAATCTACCACACCTGCAGTCTCCGTTCTCCCAGTACCTATCTTGCCTGCAAGCATCCCTTCTCTCACCAGCACTCACTATGCCTGCCCCTATATTTTATTTTTTATTTTTGCTATGCCTACACCCTCCTCTTGGCAACTACCACACCTGCAGCCCCATATTTAGCACCCATTGTGCTTGCATGCCCCCTATCTCACCGTCCATTGCAGCTTTCTTTATCTCTGCATCCACTGTGCCTGCATCTCTCCATTCTCAGCACCAACTGTGCCAGTGCTCCTCTCCACCCCATGTCTGCAGGCCCCTTCTCCAGCTTTCATCAGTGCACCTTTATTTCCCCAGCCCTACCCTCTCCTTCCTCCCAACGATCAGATTGCCTGCATGCTCACACCCTCACCCCTGCTGCTTCCACCATCTTACCTGGCTGGATCAGGCTATGGTCAGATAATTCACAAGCTGGTGCCTTTTTCTGAGATTGCATTGATAAAAGTTCCTGGTTTGTCCCAGCTGCTCAGCCTATGCCAAGCTAAATGGCCATGGTAATGGGTTCTCCATTATGTACAATATTGGGTAATCCAGATACAAATGGCAGTGATAAATTCTTGGAGCCTTGAGTACAATTAAATTTAGCATCCAACCTACTGGAGCCAACATTAACACCTGTCTGGGTCAGGTTCAAGCTTCTAAACCACTCTGGGACAATTTGCTTTTCTCTTGAGGTAGAATAGAACAGAAAACGAGCACTTTCCTAATCAGATGTGCTATTGTTATAAAATGTCTTATACAGTTTAATTGGCAAGGTTGTGTTCTTTTACAGGTAAGAGAAAGGGTACTGCTAATGCTCGTATGCCTGAGAAGCTGTCCTGGATGAGGCGAATGCGAATTCTTCGCCGTCTGCTCCGCCGTTACCGTGAGTCCAAGAAGATCGACAGGCACATGTAAGTGTATTCATTGTATGGTATTGCTATAAATTGTGGGCGTCAGAGGCATTGGGCTTTTACTCATTATAGTGATCATGTATGCACATTTGGGCTTCATTCAAAATGCTTATACTTGAAGATGAAGGGCCTTGTTTTTAATTAAGAAAAACAAACCAGTTCAATAATATTTGAAAAGTAATCCTATGAATGAAAATGTCTATCTGTGAGTTATCTGCCTCTGACCTGTTCCAACTCTTACCTGTTTGGGGTTTTTATTTAGCTTTATGAAAAAGGCCCCATGATTTATGCCTTGCATAAGCTGCCAAAAAAATTGGTAACCTCTCGCCACAGGTGTTGCAGTTAAAGCAGAGCTACACGCTCCTATTCAAATAGCCAAGGAAGCTGCCATCTTGGCTTCTATTTGATCTGCAGTAGCAATTGTGGCGAACCTGTGATCTGTTCTAACAGCCACTTAAAGTGGTTGTAAACCCTTACATATACCCATTTGAAGTGACTGGCCTCAATTGACAGAGGGGAAAAAATCCTCCTTTTGTAAGTTGTCGGTCTGCAGTCTTCTCTTTATATCCGTTCAAAGTGCAGAATTTATAAAGCTTGTCTGAGCTGTCACTAGGGAAAAAGAGGGGGGGGGATGGCTGAGATGAGACACTGCAGAGCTTTGTGAGGAGAGCTTGGAGTTGATTGGTTGGAAGGGACACATCCCCTTAACACAGGTACAGAGCTGAGATGGTCACTCACAGGCGTTGTGCTGAAGATCCTCTCCTGTTAACTTTTTTTTTTTTTTTTCTATTGGCGTCAGCAACGACTCGTGCAGAAGAATGAGGCAGCAAACAAATGACACTGCTCTGAAATGGGAAAAGTACACACTATAGAGGGGGATGCTTTGTTCATATTTTGTCCGTGGATTACAAACACTTTAAAAGCTAGACAATTCCATTGAACAAGCATCTGTGGCAGTTGTCATTTATGGCATGCCATGAATGTAATGGTTTTGTGAAATGGTTGAATCTATGGTTTTTAGGTTTGCAGTGGAATAAGAGTGGTTATTGCAAAACCTGTATTTCACTTGCTTCGGTAGTGTCTAGTCAGTTGTGTGGAGACCAGTGCAGGCGGTCCCGGGTTACAAACAAGATGGGGGGTTTGTTCTTAAAGCGGAAGTCCCACAATTTTTTTTTTTTTTTTTTTTTTTAAGTGAGCAGCTACAAATACTGCAGCTGTTGACTTTTTTAAAATATGGACACTTGTCCAGGATGCCCGTGATGTCGGCACCCAAAGCTGATCTGTTGCTCAGGTGCTGCCACCGCCATCTTTGGTGAGGGAATCGGGAAGTGAAGCTTTGCGGCTTCACAGCCTGGTTCCCTACTGCGCATGCACGAGTTGCACTGCACAATCTGGATGGTACCTGCTGTCTCCCGGGTGGGGGAAGGAAGAGGCGTAGACTCCTGTGTCCCAGAGTCTATGCCCAGAAGTGGGTGCAAATACCTGTGTCATGCCTGAGGGTTCTGATAAGCGGAGGTTCCATTTTTGTGTGAACCTCCGCATTGAATCTAAGTCGGAACAGGGTGTTTTTTTTTTTTTTTTTTTTTCTTCAGCCAAATAAGTTAACCCTTCCCTATGCTATTCAAAAAGCTTAATACCCCTGTAACATTTGTTTTGCTGTCGGTGCCCCTGTTCAGAAGATTCCACTGTACTTTCTGTCCTAATGAAAATTGGATTTTTAAAAATTTGTATTGTGGAAACAGATTGGTGACCCTTTTCTCATAACTCTCTCACAGGAGTGAATGTCCATTCCTAGGGGTGGATTTCCTCACTTCCTGTTGTCTCCTTCTGTTAACGTAGGCGTCGTTTGTAACTAGGGGACTGCCTTAATGCAGATTAGGAAGCTCAGAAATCCTTATCCATATGCTTGCTCCTGTTTGACTTAAGATCTTCACCTTGGCTACTTCTCAAGCCACTCAGCGGAAGCCAATCATTGTGTTTGGACTCTTATGTACACCAGGATCTGCCGATTGTTCAGAACACAGGCAGTCTGCCATTCTGTCAGAAGGTTGAGGTAAAGATCCGGTATATAAAGGGGACTCCACTGTAAATGCTTACAGTGCCGTCACCTTTATACTACAGTGCCCCTAGCATTCTGCTAATCACAGACATAGATCTTTGCCTTCCCCCAGTCAAAGCACCTTCCCCACAGTTGGCAGAACTTGGGCATACGTTTAACCCTTTGACTGCCCCTGATAACCTCTTCCCTGCCAGTGTCATTAGTACAGTACTGTGCATATATTTAGCACTGGTCCCCAAAAAGTGTCAAGTGTCTTTGTCCAACGCAATATTGCAGTTCTGCTGTAGGTTGCGAATCGCTGCCATTACTAGTGTAGAGAAACTTTCTGGAGCTGAAGTGGTTAAAAAAATACAGCTTTGTTTACCTGACATACCTGTAGGCCAATCTCTGCTTGTCCCAAGCCCTAAATATGGATGTAACGTGAAACCTGTTGGGTTTAGTTGGCCTTAACCACTTCAGCCCCGAAAGATTTGGCTGCTGAATGACCAGACCATTATTTGCGATATGGCACTGTGTCACTTTAATTGGCAATTGCGCGGTTGTGCAATGCTGTACCCAAACAAAATTGACTTTTTATTTTTTTTCTCCCACAAATCGAGCTTTCTCTTGGTGCCATTTGATCACCTCCTGCGGTTTTTATTTTTTTGCGCTATAAACAAAAGTAAGTTTTGAAGAAACACTTTTTGCTTTAATATCAGTTTAGGTCAATATGCATTCTACATATTTTTGGTTAAAAAAATCGTATATTGATTGGTTTGCGCAAAAGTTTTTATAGGGGATGGATCTATGGTGCTTTTTATTTTTTTTATTTTATTTTTTATTTTTTTTTTCTCTCTAGTAATGACGGCGATCAGCAATTATCTGGACTGCGATATTGTGGTGGACAAATTGGACACTTGACACGTTTGTGTGACAACTATACAGCGATCAGTGCTATAAAAATGCACTGATTACTGTGTAAATGTCATTGGCAGGGAAGGGGTTAACACTAGGGGTTGCTCAAGGTGTTAACTGTGTTCCCAGGTGTGTTCTAACTGTAGGGGGGTGGGACTGACTAGGAGAGAGATCATACTTACTATGAACACGCAATCTCTCTCCTCCCCCTTGAGGGAACTGGGATCTGTTTCCCGGTTTTCGCTCCGTCACAAGTGATTGTGGATGCCTGACAGTTCTTGCTCCTGCTGGGCACTCTAATCGTCTCTGGCTGCGTGTGCCCCTAGTGGTCAAAAGGCGAAGTGACATAAGATAATGTCGTCCCTCCCAGGGGAGCCAATGTGCTGCCGTAGAACTGCGGTGGCTGTTCAGGAAGGGATTAAAGCAGATCTTCACTGCATCTGTCTGAACACCAAAAACGCTATTTCATTTAGTATTCAAAACTCTCCCATGCATCCACGTCTCTCCGCTTTATGCTGTTGAGAAATCACTTTGACAAACGCCCCCTGGCATTTCTGGCAGTGGCCATCTTGAGCAAGACCAAATGATTCATGTAGCATTTGCTTCCTGGAATCCATCTGCCTTTAGCTCAAGCTGCTTGTGTGCTTAGCTGAGAACCTTTTGTCTCCTGGAGATTCTTGGGATGTATGACATTTGCCTATACAAGAAACCAGCAAGTAACGTGTGTGTGTGTGTGTGTGTGTGTAATTAAAAATATACTTTCCTCGATTTACTAATTCTAGCATCCTTAGGACAAATATTTGGGAGAGAAGTTCTTCTGTATACGCACTGAATTATCTACTGATATGCCAAAATGTCTCACGAGTTAATGGTCTCTCAGTTTGCATGTTTTTTTGTGTTTTGCTGCATTTGACACTGTTCCCTTCACAATTTAAAGTGGAACGTTGGCCTTTTTGTATAGTGTATGGTGAGCTTTACATACTTTCAAGGACGCAATTCTGTTTTCAATACACTGCCTGCATGTGAGTACTGAGGTCGGTGCAATCTTCAGGAGGGTGTGTGCTAATTGAGGTCAGTTTGTGAATTACTTCCATTGTCTTTAAAAGTTATGTTGTAAATCTATATACTAGGAAGCCATGAACTTTCTTTCTATGGAACGAGCTGGAGGCTGAGGTTTATGCCGGTCCTAAAATGCATAGAAAGCTTTTTCTTTTCTGCAACACAAGTACATTAAAGGGCAAGTTCAGCTTTACAGAAAAATCTGTAAGGTGAACTTGCGCCGTTTATGGTGCCAAGAATGCACTGTTCTGCATGTAAAGAAAAAAGTACCTGCATCTTTTCAAAAAATAAATTTCAGGAAACACGAGATGCAAACAGGACCCATAGGAAATGTTAATTCACATGTAGTGCATTCTGCAGATCTGTAAATTCTCTAGCCAGACAATTTAAGGATGTATTAGCTGTCTACTTATTTTCTGATTAGAAAGAACATGGACCTCCTTATCTTCACCCTCTTTCATAGCAATAACCCCTGTTGACCTGCTCAGACACCCATTCAAATTTCCCCTGCACGCTCTTGGTGAAGTTTTTCTCAAGATACCACAACAATTCCAAGTTATATGGCATGTTTAGAGGGGGAAATTCCACAGTGGATCCCCCTTCACACCCTGATCTCTGCAAACAATTGGAGGAAATATTTAATCCTTGGGCACAACCTTTTATTGTCCTGATACTTTGAAAAGAGCTATAAAATAGTGTGGTATGAAATGCCAGTAAATTTACATTGCATTTTTTTTCCTTCCATCCCCAATGATTGTTAGAGATGTCACTTGATATCTGTTTTTGGAAGGAAGTATTTACTTCTTGCAATTTTGTGTATATCTAATATCCAAGTCTCATCTGTGGTCTTCTTACTGTCGCTTTATCCTGGGTTCATGTCCCAAATTAAGAAGTCATCCTGAGACATTGCCGGTCGGTCTGTATTGCCATTACCTTTGGTTTGTCTTATCTCTACTTGAATCCTAGCCACCTTTTTTGAGTGCTTCTAAAATCTCTGGAATGTCAGAATTCCCAAAACCTTCAAGTTGGCTGTGTCTGTATTTTTCTCATATTCTCTTCCTTCCCTTGTGTTACCTGAGTTGCTGGTTTCCCAATGCTACAGCCTCCCCTCATCTTGAAAAGGCTTTCTAACAGTTTAAAAAGTTACACTTCTGGCACATGCTGGAAATGTAACTCGCATTGGTTGTGCTCTCAACCAAACTGTCAAACCATCCAATGGCCATTGTCATAACTGATCATATGCAGCATTGTGGCAGTTGAAGGTTAAACAGAGGCAAAGATGGCAGCTTCCTTGGCTGAAAAAAGGAGGGTTTAGTTAAGATGTACTACTTATATTAAAGTGGAACTAAACCCATTGTTTTAACGGTTTCAAAAGTTTTATGTTCAAGCCGTGCTGGAAATGTAACTCACATTTGCTTGTTGAGCAAACTGTCAAACCATCAAAGGGCTGGAGTCCTAACTGATCACATGTGCAGCATCATGGCAGTTGAAGGTCAAACCTGCTAATATGGCAGCTTCCTTGGCTGTAAGACCCCTTTCATACCGAGGGCGTTTTTCAGGCGCTATGGCATCTAAAGCACCTGCAATCAGCCCTCACAGCTGCACCATTGTCTCCGTGTGAAAGCCCGAGGGTTTACTTCCATTTTAATGGCTTAGTTTTTCTCTTCTGTACAGTAGGGTCACTTCTATGTTTTCATTACATTGCAACTTTTTACATTTTTTTTGAATAGCTATTTGATTTAAAAAGACACATTTGTGAACAGAACTTCAATCAACAGGTATTTTTATTTTTCACATATTGGTGTGGATACTTTCTATTGTAACTGGGTCTTGTCAATAACTTGACAATTTTGTGGTTCCCCTGCCGCTCTATCCCTCTTGGCACCTAGAAGACACTGGGGAGCTTGAGACGCATGGTGATGCAGGAAGGGGAGCACTTTCTTAGAATATAGAAGTGATTTGGGAGGAGTTGCAGTTGCCTAAATCACTTTTACACGAAATCCAGTCAGAAGGAAAAAAAACTTGCAATGGAGTGCGGTGCCACTGCCAGTGAATTCCTTTATTGGTGTCGGTAAAACAATATCAAGTAATCCTAATTGGACTTTTGCAAATGTTAATACTGCAGATGAGTGTATGAAAAACCAACTTTATAAAATACCCTGGTGTATTGGAGTATGTACATTAGATCCATTTAACATGGTTGAGGCATTACCTTGTTTTCAGTTGCTTAGTTTGTGTTTTTATTTTTATTTTTTTCTTCTATTAGGTACCACAGCCTGTACCTGAAAGTCAAGGGTAATGTGTTTAAGAACAAGCGTATTCTCATGGAGCACATCCACAAACTTAAGGCAGACAAGGCTCGCAAGAAGCTGTTGGCGTAAGTACCTGGCCTATGTGCACTTTATTGATGTCCTGCTCTGCTAGTAGGCTTGGTTCCCTCTACCTGCATACAATATTGGACTAGTCACGGCAAGTACATGTTGACTTCAGCAGACCTTATCAGGAGCCATGCTGATTGGTACCAATCCCCATTTTGCCTGGGCAGCCTTTCCTGACTGTCTACACAGAAGAAGTAGAGCATGCAGGAGTTTGTGCTGGCCATTCTAAAATGGAATGTAGATTTTCTCTGCACAGGGTATCGTGCAAGGTACTGTTTGAGTATTTACAAAAATGTTTATTTTGGAAAGGGTACCTGCCACTGCCCTCCAAAAAGGGCTTAGTTTTTTTTTTTAGTTTTTTTCCCCTCTCCATCTTGTCATGTTGCCACCTAACCTCTTCACCTTGTTCAGTGCACTTATGCAAGGTGTTTTGTGAATGGTGCCAAGCAAGCGAACAGTAATGGAGGAGAAATCTTCCAATGGGCACAATTCTAGTGACAACCAGGGATTCCATAACTTTTTGAGAGGGATTTTTCTTTTTCTTCTGTATTGGCTGTGGGACTGAAGAGAAATCTCCCTAATGGGATACTGATTGCAAGGAACCTTTATCTAAAATGAGGCATTTTGTCCTTACAATACACTAGACACCTAAAGGCTTAACTAGTACACATGGGCTGAATGTCAGCCGGTTCAATAAAAACTGGCCAACGTTTTGGCTGTGTACAATAACCAGTTCTGAAGTCAGACGGACGGAGGGTCCTGAAAAGTTTGACTGACTGGCTCCCAATTGTGCTCTCAGCCAATGGCTGAGAGCACTGACCAGTTTTCTGGTGGGGGGAGCTCAGCAGTAAAGGGGGGGGGGGGGGGGGAGTGTGTCTAGCAGGTCACATTGACTATTGTGGTTAAATTATTCTTAAATGTTTAACTAGAAAGTTGTTCTGCGGTCTTCTCACATATGCTCTTTGTCTCTACAGTGACCAGGCAGAAGCTCGCAGATCCAAGACAAAGGAGGCAAGGAAGCGCCGCGAAGAAAGACTTCAGGCCAAGAAAGAGGAAATAATCAAGACCCTCTCAAAGGAAGAGGAATCCAGCAAAAAATAAAGCCCTGAATTATATCTAGTTTATATATAGAGTACTGCTCTGTGCTCCAATAAATTTCCTCTCCCCTCCAGTGAGTCAACAGGAGTCATTTTTACTGATCTATTCAAACGTATTGCTTTATTTTCTCGCTTTTTTTCCCCTGTAACACCCTGAGTAGCAGTGTTTGTTCCTCCTATCATCTTAGGTTTTGTAGTCTTCACATATCCTACATAGTCTTTCTAGTAACATATAGAGCTTTCATTTGGTAGCAGATTTGGATACATACAATATTATTATTTTTCTTGCCCATTGAACTTGAAATTTCTTAGATTTTAGGAGAAATGTGCACTGTCAAGCTGCTCTGAAACCCTGTAGGAAGCTGGTCCAGAGGCAACACTGTTGCTAAGACTAATATCTGCATTGGTGAACAGCCTGTGGCTACTTTGTACCTGATGACCTTTTATACATATCCTGAATGTTGAGTTCCTTCTCTGGAAGACCAAAGCTACTTGCTACTTCCAGTCTTTGGTGATTTTGACAAACAAGGGAACGCGTTTTTATTCCCCCCTAGAAGAGACTTCCTCTTGGCACAGTAATGGGGAATTACTAAAACTTGTGCAGCTGTGCATGGTAGCCAATATGCTCCAAATTCAGCTTGTTCAATTAAGTTTTGACCTTAAGAGCCTGTTCACACAGAAGCGACTTGTCAGGCGACTTAGCCGCCTGACAAGTTGCGTCCTGCTCTGTGCAATGGAACTGTTCTAATATGAGCGGCTCATGTCGCTCCGACTTAGAAAAAGGTTCCTGTACAACTTTTGGGGTGACTTGCATTGACTTCTATACAGAAGTCGTTTTGCAAGTCGCCGCAGTGGTCGCGTCCAGGTTGCCTGAGGCAGTTGCTCTGCCTTGGTGTGAGGACCTTAAACCTGGAAGCTGATTGCTATATGGCATTGCACCAGATATTTCACTTTCCAGTTTTAGTAAATAACCCCACAGTCTGGACTCTGCTGTCATTGAAACAAAGCTTCAAATTATTGTAAATGATCACCTTTTAAAACGCTCAGTTTGATTTTGAAATGAAAGGCAAAACATTTGTTTAATATTAAAGATGATATATAAATTCTCCCCCACCTCATTTTTTAATTGTGATAACATTCCCTCTGTTCTTTTTTTTTTTTTTTTTTTTTTTTTTTAATTTAATTGTTTTTTATTGAAAAAAAGAATTTCACTTATACATACATAAATAAAACATGGTTTTACATACATAGAGGGAGTATACATGTCAGCCAAAAATACTGAGTTTTTCTTCCAAAGAAACTGCTTAACACCAATGACGTAGTCATATCTATCCCTCTAATTATCGCTAGCGCCCCTATAGGGCTAACCCCTCCTCCCCCCCCCCCCCCCCCATACCCCTGTTCTTCGAACACACGCTGCTAAATCCAGGCAAGCTTATCTGGACAGCCGATAACAAAGTGGCGAATCCATTCAGGGACAGAAATAAGGAGCTTCCAGTAGACTCCCAGGCCGCCCCGGGCCTGAAACCAATAGGTGCACTCTAAGTCCCATCCTCCCCTATCTCGTCTAGAGGGAAGCCGATGTCCCTCAACCATGGATTCCATAGCAGCTTGAATTTTTTAAAGTTATTTTGTCTAATATACATTGCCCGTTCGCACCAAATTATAGAATTGATGGCATTTATCCATGCTTGCAGTGCTGGAGGATTCTTTGCCTGCCAATTCATCGCAATTAAGCGTCTGGCCTGATACAGGCATCTTAATATAGATGTTTTTATTGCAGCAGAGATTCCACCCCTTTCCATAATCCCTAATAGGCAAGTCCTAGCTTCAGGTTCTAAGGTGGTATTAAAAATTCTATTTATTCTGTGCACAATTTCTATCCAGTACCTATACAGTTTTGGGCACTTCCATACCATATGGAGCAGGTCTCCTGATGCTCTACATCTAGGGCACTCCCCGTTGGACCTATTGCTTATCCTCCGCATTTTTTTGGGGGTATAGTATGCCCTATATAAAAAAAAAGCTTATGGGACATACGCTGCGATGGGGAGATAGACACCAAATTCCCCTGTGCTAGGATCTCGTCCCATTGTTCCTGCTTAATTGGTCCCAGATCTTCCTCCCATCCCCTCCTGCTCTTGTCCGGTCCTTCCCCATTCAAGACTTCATCCCTAAGTTTTTTGTATACAGGCTAGAGATCTGGCCCTTTGTTTGTCCTTGCTCAAGAAATCTGTAACAAGGGGTTCTTTGTCCTCTCGATAGTAAGTGTGCCAAACTGTGAATGTATCCCATGCCTCACTTGCAAATATATATAAAATGTTTTATTGGAAATGTCGTATTCCTGGCGGAGGTCTTCGAAAGATTTCATAGTGTTCCCCTGGTAGAGATGCACCAGTCTTCTAATCCCCCTCCTCTCCCACTCCTGGGACCGGGCTATACAGTTTAGTTCAGCCAGTTCTCCGTTGTTCCATAGGGGGGTATACTCAGCTAAGCACCTCTTGGCCTATGGGGGGGGTAACTATCTGCCATACTTTCCTCGCCAAGGTGTTGGTGGGGCATTTACAAACGAATGAATTAGCCTCCAGAACTTCAACTAGAGTTCTATGATATGCCTTATTAATCATCAATTTATGACTTGGACAGCCACCCTCTTCCAGTCCAGCCCCAGTCAAATGCTGGAGCTGGGCTGATAGAAAGTATGTTCTTAAATGTGGCAGCGCTACTCCTCCCTTTTCCACCGGGAGCTGCAGCGTCCGCAGCCGAATCCGAGGCTGTCTCTTTTTTCCATATTAATTCTCTAATTAATCCTTCCAGTCTGTTAAACCATTTCTGGTTGATCCAGACCGGGGAATTGTGGAGGATATATAGGATCTGTGGCTGCCAAATCATTTTTACTAAATTACAACGCCCCGCCACCGACAGGGGGAGGCGACACCAGCTATTAACCTTCTGTTTCAGCTTTGCCAATAATGGTACCAGATTCTCCTCAACATACTGGTCTATCTCTCTGGAAATCCAGACACCCAAGTATTTCAGCTTAGGTACCACTTCTAGTCCCTCAACTATAGACGATGTTTGGTCTTCAAGCTCCGATAGTGGCATAAGGGCTGATTTACTCCAATTGATAACCAAACCTGATTGCTGCCCAAATTCGTCCATCAGCCGTACTACCCTATTCAAAGTGGAGCGCGCATCGTCAAGAAAAAACAAGACGTCGTCTGCAAACAAAACCAGCTTCTCCTCCAGTCCGTGCCGGAATCCCCAGATGTCTGAGCGTGTTCTCGCCATCACAGCCAGGGGTTCCATAGCTAGCACGAATAGGAGGGGAGACAGCAGGCATCCCTGTCTCGTACCTCTTTCTAGATAGAACACTTCAGAAAATAGGGTCCCCATTTTAATCTTGGCCCTGGGTCCCCTATATAGTAGTTTTACCCACCGGATGAATTGGGGGCCAAAGCCGAAACGTTCTAATACACTCCAAAGATAGTCCCACTCCAGACTGTCGAAAGCCTTGGCGGCATCCAACGCTAGTATGGCACCTGGGTTATCACTATCTCTAGGTATTTGTAAGTTTAGAAAAACCCTTCTAATATTAGTGTTAGTTGTTCTGCCTGGGACAAACCCAGACTGGTCTGGATGTATTAATTTATGTATACAACTATTTAAACAAATTGCTAGGGCCTTGGCTAGGATTTTTATATCTGAGCATAGCAGAGATATCGGCCGGTAAGACGAGACCTCATGTTGGTCCTTCCCCTCTTTAAGGATTAAAGTGATATTAGCCTCGCTCATTGAAGCGGGGAGTTCCCCCGCCTCTAGTGCGTAGTTTAACGTTTCCAGTAGTGCCGGGATCAGCTGTTCGCTGTATTGCTTATAAATTTCCACTGGAAGGCCATCGGGACCAGGAGATTTACAATTGGGCATTCTATTCATTGCGCCTTTTAATTCTTCCAAAGTGAGTGGTAGATCTAAATTCAATTTATCCTGGTCTGAAAGCACGGGAATACCTGTTTGCTGCAAGAAGTTAGTGTCCAGAGCCTCCCATCCCTGTGTGTTTGATTTATATAAGGTTCTGTAATACTCGCCCAGCACCTTCATAACCTCGGAGGGCCTAGAGACAAGGTCACCCTTCTGTGTTTTTATTGCCTGTATTCCTGTGGGGGAGCTATTAGTGCGAGTCAATAAAGAAAGAGCTCGACCCACCTTCTCCCCTTCGCCAAAATAATATTGGCGTTGGAAAATGCGTTGATTTTCTACCCTTTTTAGAAGTGCCATTTTATATATCTGTTGGCTATCCTCCCAAATCTGTTGTTTCCCTGGCGATGGATCCTCCACGAACTCTCTCTCAGCCTGAATAACGTCATTTCGGATTTTCCCCTCTTGGTCTCGGGATTCCCGTTTTGTCCTTGCAATATTCTGTATAAGTATTCCTCTAAGAAAGGCTTTTAGGGAATCCCAAACCACTCCAGATGGGTGTGAGTGAGCAGGAGTGCGAGCGTGTCCGAGCTCCTAGCCTCCGCCCTGCGATGCGAGGAACGTAGCTCGCTGGTGGATACAGCTGCCGCTCCCCGGCCCCCACTATCGCAGCTCCGCAACGGACGATTGACTTAACGGTTGACTTAAAGCGTGCGTTATCACGACGGCTGCACAGCACGGACGGAGATCATTGGAAGAACCCGAGGAGGATTCCGCGCTAGGTTTCGCTACCGCGGGAGCCCGGTCGGAGATCCGAGGATATTCGAAAAGCTTACAACGCCACACGTGGGCACGCGGAGAGAGCACTACGATCGCCTCGGACGAGCAAATCTCCCGGAGACATCCGCCAGCTCCATGGATGAAAGAACTTTGGTTGCAGTGTGGTGAGAAACGCTATATAATTTAGCGGGATGAAAGTTAAGAACCTGTGTAGTAGAGACTTGGTTACTTCTTAATGTTTGCCTCTCCCTATCTGCTTTACTTCTGATAATCGCTGGCTGAAGCAAGTCTACCCCATAAATGTAAATACAATTAATCTAGGATTCAGGTGCTGTGCGCTTGGTGAATTGACTGGCCCCCCTTCAAGGTCCTTTTGCTGAAAAACCGGGCCTTCTTGTTGGGAGAATTGATTTAGCGATACAAGCTGCTTTATTACTACCTCCCGCCGGCTTGGTGACTCCTTTACGTGGACTTTACCATGCTTAGCAAAAGAGCGATAGAAGATACATCCCATGGAGAGGGAAATCAAAAAACACGTGCTGCCAAAGAAAAGCTAAATCAAGCCTCTGCGGCTTTGAAACTCGAGCGCTTTGCTCATGCAACCTCTCCAGGCAGGAAAGTTCAACATCACCCACCAGGTCAATTTAAAATGCAGGGGCCAGTGGGGGACAGAAGGAGTGCAGGTCGCCCCTCACTGGATCCTGGTACCCCACTGCCGGGAGGTGGGGTAGGTGAGCCATCCCAGGAGGACAGTAGCACGGCCCAAAAACCTGGGGGGGGTGGGGAACCGACTTTACGAGAGATACTGCTGGCGGTTAATGACTGTAAGAATTCTATTTCTTGGCTGGACAGTCAACTGAGTAATATCCAAAATGAACTGCACGTTATGAGTCAACAATTAAGCAATACTATCGACAGAATAGACGCCCTAGAGGGAAGATTAAGCACGGTGGAAGATGAATTATCTCCCTTCCAGGAAAAAATAGCCACTCTTCAGAAATAAATTGTCGCCAATTTATTTCTGAAGAGTGGCTATTTTTTCCTGGAAGGGAGATAATTCATCTTCCACCGTGCTTAATCTTCCCTCTAGGGCGTCTATTCTGTCGATAGTATTGCTTAATTGTTGACTCATAACGTGCAGTTCATTTTGGATATTACTCAGTTGACTGTCCAGCCCAGAAATAGAATTCTTACAGTCATTAACCGCCAGCAGTATCTCTCGTAAAGTCGGTTCCCCACCCCCCCCAGGTTTTTGGGCCGTGCTACTGTCCTCCTGGGATGGCTCACCTACCCCACCTCCCGGCAGTGGGGTACCAGGATCCAGTGAGGGGCGACCTGCACTCCTTCTGTCCCCCACTGGCCCCTGCATTTTAAATTGACCTGGTGGGTGATGTTGAACTTTCCTGCCTGGAGAGGTTGCATGAGCAAAGCGCTCGAGTTTCAAAGCCGCAGAGGCTTGATTTAGCTTTTCTTTGGCAGCACGTGTTTTTTGATTTCCCTCTCCATGGGATGTATCTTCTATCGCTCTTTTGCTAAGCATGGTAAAGTCCACGTAAAGGAGTCACCAAGCCGGCGGGAGGTAGTAATAAAGCAGCTTGTATCGCTAAATCAATTCTCCCAACAAGAAGGCCCGGTTTTTCAGCAAAAGGACCTTGAAGGGGGGCCAGTCAATTCACCAAGCGCACAGCACCTGAATCCTAGATTAATTGTATTTACATTTATGGGGTAGACTTGCTTCAGCCAGCGATTATCAGAAGTAAAGCAGATAGGGAGAGGCAAACATTAAGAAGTAACCAAGTCTCTACTACACAGGTTCTTAACTTTCATCCCGCTAAATTATATAGCGTTTCTCACCACACTGCAACCAAAGTTCTTTCATCCATGGAGCTGGCGGATGTCTCCGGGAGATTTGCTCGTCCGAGGCGATCGTAGTGCTCTCTCCGCGTGCCCACGTGTGGCGTTGTAAGCTTTTCGAATATCCTCGGATCTCCGACCGGGCTCCCGCGGTAGCGAAACCTAGCGCGGAATCCTCCTCGGGTTCTTCCAATGATCTCCGTCCGTGCTGTGCAGCCGTCGTGATAACGCACGCTTTAAGTCAACCGTTAAGTCAATCGTCCGTTGCGGAGCTGCGATAGTGGGGGCCGGGGAGCGGCAGCTGTATCCACCAGCGAGCTACGTTCCTCGCATCGCAGGGCGGAGGCTAGGAGCTCGGACACGCTCGCACTCCTGCTCACTCACACCCATCTGGAGTGGTTTGGGATTCCCTAAAAGCCTTTCTTAGAGGAATACTTATACAGAATATTGCAAGGACAAAACGGGAATCCCGAGACCAAGAGGGGAAAATCCGAAATGACGTTATTCAGGCTGAGAGAGAGTTCGTGGAGGATCCATCGCCGGGGAAACAACAGATTTGGGAGGATAGCCAACAGATATATAAAATGGCACTTCTAAAAAGGGTAGAAAATCAACGCATTTTCCAACGCCAATATTATTTTGGCGAAGGGGAGAAGGTGGGTCGAGCTCTTTCTTTATTGACTCGCACTAATAGCTCCCCCACAGGAATACAGGCAATAAAAACACAGAAGGGTGACCTTGTCTCTAGGCCCTCCGAGGTTATGAAGGTGCTGGGCGAGTATTACAGAACCTTATATAAATCAAACACACAGGGATGGGAGGCTCTGGACACTAACTTCTTGCAGCAAACAGGTATTCCCGTGCTTTCAGACCAGGATAAATTGAATTTAGATCTACCACTCACTTTGGAAGAATTAAAAGGCGCAATGAATAGAATGCCCAATTGTAAATCTCCTGGTCCCGATGGCCTTCCAGTGGAAATTTATAAGCAATACAGCGAACAGCTGATCCCGGCACTACTGGAAACGTTAAACTACGCACTAGAGGCGGGGGAACTCCCCGCTTCAATGAGCGAGGCTAATATCACTTTAATCCTTAAAGAGGGGAAGGACCAACATGAGGTCTCGTCTTACCGGCCGATATCTCTGCTATGCTCAGATATAAAAATCCTAGCCAAGGCCCTAGCAATTTGTTTAAATAGTTGTATACATAAATTAATACATCCAGACCAGTCTGGGTTTGTCCCAGGCAGAACAACTAACACTAATATTAGAAGGGTTTTTCTAAACTTACAAATACCTAGAGATAGTGATAACCCAGGTGCCATACTAGCGTTGGATGCCGCCAAGGCTTTCGACAGTCTGGAGTGGGACTATCTTTGGAGTGTATTAGAACGTTTCGGCTTTGGCCCCCAATTCATCCGGTGGGTAAAACTACTATATAGGGGACCCAGGGCCAAGATTAAAATGGGGACCCTATTTTCTGAAGTGTTCTATCTAGAAAGAGGTACGAGACAGGGATGCCCGCTGTCTCCCCTCCTATTCGTGCTAGCTATGGAACCCCTGGCTGTGATGGCGAGAACACGCTCAGACATCCGGGGATTCCGGCGCGGACTGGAGGAGGAGAAGCTGGCTTTGTTTGCAGACGACGTCTTGTTTTTTCTTGACGATGCGCGCTCCACTTTGAATAGGGTAGTACGGCTGATGGACGAATTTGGGCAGCAATCAGGTTTGGTTATCAATTGGAGTAAATCAGCCCTTATGCCACTATCGGAGCTTGAAGACCAAGCATCGTCTATAGTTGAGGGACTAGAAGTGGTACCTAAGCTGAAATACTTGGGTGTCTGGATTTCCAGAGAGATAGACCAGTATGTTGAGGAGAATCTAGTACCATTATTGGCAAAGCTGAAACAGAAGGTTAATAGCTGGTGTCGCCTCCCCCTGTCGGTGGCGGGGCGTTGTAATTTAGTAAAAATGATTTGGCAGCCACAGATCCTATATATCCTCCACAATTCCCCGGTCTGGATCAACCAGAAATGGTTTAACAGACTGGAAGGATTAATTAGAGAATTAATATGGAAAAAGCGACAGCCTCGGATTCGGCTGCGGACGCTGCAGCTCCCGGTGGAAAAGGGAGGAGTAGCGCTGCCACATTTAAGAACATACTTTCTATCAGCCCAGCTCCAGCATTTGACTGGGGCTGGACTGGAAGAGGGTGGCTGTCCAAATCATAAATTGATGATTAATAAGGCATATCATAGAACTCTAGTTGAAGTTCTGGAGGTTAATTCATTCGTTTGTAAATGCCCCACCAACACCTTGGCGAGGAAAGTATGGCAGATAGCTAAGCACCTCTTGGCCTATGGGGGGGTAACTGAGTATACCCCCCTATGGAACAACGGAGAACTGGCTGAACTAAACTGTATAGCCCGGTCCCAGGAGGGGGATTAGAAGACTGGTGCATCTCTACCAGGGGAACACTATGAAATCTTTCGAAGACCTCCGCCAGGAATACGACATTTCCAATAAAACATTTTATATATATTTGCAAGTGAGGCATGGGATACATTCACAGTTTGGCACACTTACTATCGAGAGGACAAAGAACCCCTTGTTACAGAGATTTCTTGAGCAAGGACAAACAAAGGGCCAGATCTCTAGCCTGTATACAAAACTTAGGGATGAAGTCTTGAATGGGGAAGGACCGGACAAGAGCAGGAGGGGATGGGAGGAAGATCTGGGACCAATTAAGCAGGAACAATGGGACGAGATCCTAGCACAGGGGAATTTGGTGTCTATCTCCCCATCGCAGCGTATGTCCCATAAGCTTTTTTTATATAGGGCATACTATACCCCCAAAAAAATGCGGAGGATAAGCAATAGGTCCAACGGGGAGTGCCCTAGATGTAGAGCATCAGGAGACCTGCTCCATATGGTATGGAAGTGCCCAAAACTGTATAGGTACTGGATAGAAATTGTGCACAGAATAAATAGAATTTTTAATACCACCTTAGAACCTGAAGCTAGGACTTGCCTATTACGGATTATGGAAAGGGGTGGAATCTCTGCTGCAACAAAAACATCTATATTAAGATGCCTATATCAGGCCAGACGCTTAATTGCGATGAATTGGCAGGCAAAGAATCCTCCAGCACTGCAAGCATGGATAAATGCCATCAATTCTATAATTTGGTGCGAATGGGCAATGTATATTAGACAAAATAACCTTAAAAAATTCAAGCTGCTATGGAATCCATGGTTGAGGGACATCGGCTTCCCTCTAGACGAGATAGGGAAGGATGGGACTTAGAGTGCACCTATCGGTTTCAGGCCCGGGGCGGCCTGGGAGTCTACTGGAAGCTCCTTATTTCTGTCCCTGAATGGATTCGCCACTTTGTTATCGGCTGTCCAGATAAGCTTGCCTGGATTTAGCAACGTGTGTTAGAAGAACAGGGGTATGGGGGGGAGGAGGGGTTAGCCCTATAGGGGCGCTAGCGATAATTAGAGGGATAGATATGACTACGTCATTGGTGTTAAGCAGTTTCTTTGGAAGAAAAACTCAGTATTTTTGGCTGACATGTATACTCCCTCTATGTATGTAAAACCATGTTTTATTTATGTATGTATAAGTGAAATTCTTTTTTTCAATAAAAAACAATTAAATTAAAAAAAAAGACAGGAGGAATACATTGAGGCTTATGGCCCAAAATCAAACACACAGCAAACCCACCCTTCCTCACCTTCCCCCCAAATACACACACACAGCAAACCCAAAATCCTGCACATACTCTCCCCAAATCCACACCCCAACTTCTCAATTCCAAACATAACACAAGTATAGATCTGGAAAGGTCCTACCTTTCGAAGAGGATCAACTTCTTCCTTGCTTGTGCAGAGAAGATTCTTCTAGATCTTCTGAGGGAACATCTCAACTTCTCCTCCATGCTCTGATGAAGGGGTCTGTGCAACACTTTTCTCATTTTCTGCCTTTTTTCTTGTGTGTGCACATCTGATGGTCCAGATAGTTCAGAGCTTAATGTCTGAGCCATTGGTCAGCCGCCAAATTCAGTTGGCCAGTGATGCGCACAATTTTAATGAAGTGCTGGCTTCACCCTAAAGCAGAGTAGGGGTACACAACATTTCTCTGTCCTCCTTTTTCTTTTATAGCTCATGAATGCGCTATCAGACAGGAGGAATACTTTGAGGCTCATGGCCCAAAATCAGACACACAGCAAACCCACCCTTCCTCACTTTCCCCCCAAATACACACACAGCATACCTAAAATCCTGCACATACTCTCCCCAAATCCACACACTTGACATAGCAAAACCACAACCCAACTTCTCAATTCCAAACATAACACAAGTATAGATCTGGAAAGGTCCTAACTTTTCGAAGAGGATCAACTTCTTCCTTGCTTGTGCAGAGAAGATTCTTCTACATCTTCTGAGTGAACATCTCAACTTCTCCACCATGCTCTGATGAAGGGGTCTGTGCAACACTTTTCTGCCTTTTTTCTTGAGTGTGCACATCTGATGGTCCAGATAGTTCAGAGCTTAATGTCTGAGCCATTGTCAGCCGCCAAATTCAGTTGGCCAGTGATGCGCACAATTTTAATGAAGTGCTGGCTTCACCCTAAAGCAGAGTAGGGGTACACAACATTTCTCTGTCCTCCTTTTTCTTTTATAGCTCATGAATGCGCTATCAGACAGGAGGAATACTTTGAAGCTCATGGCCCAAAATCAGACACACAGCAAACCCACCCTTCCTCACCTTCCCCCCAAATACACACACAGCAAACCCAAAATCCTGCACCTACTCTCCCCAAATCCACACACTTGACACAGCAAATCCACACCCCAACTTCTCAATTCCAAGCACAACACAAGTATAGATCTGGAAAGGTCCTACCTTTCGAAGAGGATCAACTTCTTCCTTGATTGTGCAGAGAAGATTCTTCTAGATCTTCTGAGGGAACATCTCAACTTCTCCACCATGCTCTGATGAAGGCGTCTGTGCAACACTTTTCTCATTTTCTGCCTTTTTTCTTGTGTGTGCACATCTGATGGTCCAGATAGTTCAGAGCTTAATGTCTGAGCCATTGGTCAGCCGCCAAATTCAGTTGGCCAGTGATGCGCACAATTTTAATGAAGTGCTGGCTTCACCCTAAAGCAGAGTAGGGGTACATAACATTTCTCTGTCCTCCTTTTTCTTTTATAGCTCATGAATGCGCTATCAGACAGGAGGAATACATTGAGGCTTATGGCCCAAAATCAAACACACAGCAAACCCACCCTTCCTCACCTTCCCCCCAAATACACACACACAGCAAACCCAAAATCCTGCACCTACTCTCCCCAAATCCACACACTTGACACAGCAAATCCACACCCCAACTTCTCAATTCCAAACATAACACAAGTATAGATCTGGAAAGGTCCTACCTTTCGAAGAGGATCAACTTCTTCCTTGCTTGTGCAGAGAAGATTCTTCTAGAGCTTCTGAGGGAACATCTCAACTTCTCCTCCATGCTCTGATGAAGGGGTCTTTGCAACACTTTTTTCATTTTCTGCCTTTTTTCTTGTGTGTGCACATCTGATGGTCCAGATAGTTCAGAGCTTAATGTCTGAGCCATTGGTCAGCCGCCAAATTCAGTTGGCCAGTGATGCGCACAATTTTAATGAAGTGCTGGCTTCACCCTAAAGCAGAGTAGGGGTACACAACATTTCTCTGTCCTCCTTTTTCTTTTATAGCTCATGAATGCGCTATCAGACAGGAGGAATACTTTGAGGCTCATGGCCCAAAATCAGAGACACAGCAAACCCACCCTTCCTCACTTTCCCCCCAAATACACACACAGCATACCTAAAATCCTGCACATACTCTCCCCAAATCCACACACTTGACATAGCAAATCCACAACCCAACTTCTCAATTCCAAACATAACACAAGTATATATCTGGAAAGGTCCTACCTTTTCGAAGAGGATCAACTTCTTCCTTGCTTGTGCAGAGAAGATTCTTCTACATCTTCTGAGGGAACATCTCAACTTCTCCACCATGCTCTGATGAAGGGGTCTGTGCAACACTTTTCTCATTTTCTGCCTTTTTTCTTGAGTGTGCACATCTGATGGTCCAGATAGTTCAGAGCTTAATGTCTGAGCCATTGTCAGCCGCCAAATTCAGTTGGCCAGTGATGCGCACAATTTTAATGAAGTGCTGGCTTCACCCTAAAGCAGAGTAGGGGTACACAACATTTCTCTGTCCTCCTTTTTCTTTTATAGCTCATGAATGCGCTATCAGACAGGAGGAATACTTTGAAGCTCATGGCCCAAAATCAGACACACAGCAAACCCACCCTTCCTCACCTTCCCCCCAAATACACACACAGCAAACCCAAAATCCTGCACCTACTCTCCCCAAATCCACACACTTGACACAGCAAATCCACACCCCAACTTCTCAATTCCAAGCACAACACAAGTATAGATCTGGAAAGGTCCTACCTTTCGAAGAGGATCAACTTCTTCCTTGCTTGTGCAGAGAAGATTCTTCTAGATCTTCTGAGGGAACATCTCAACTTCTCCACCATGCTCTGATGAAGGCGTCTGTGCAACACTTTTCTCATTTTCTGCCTTTTTTCTTGTGTGTGCACATCTGATGGTCCAGATAGTTCAGAGCTTAATGTCTGAGCCATTGGTCAGCCGCCAAATTCAGTTGGCCAGTGATGCGCACAATTTTAATGAAGTGCTGGTTTCACCCTAAAGCAGAGTAGGGGTACATAACATTTCTCTGTCCTCCTTTTTCTTTTATAGCACATGAATGCGCTATCAGACAGGAGGAATACATTGAGGCTTATGGCCCAAAATCAAACACACAGCAAACCCACCCTTCCTCACCTTCCCCCCAAATACACACACACAGCAAACCCAAAATCCTGCACCTACTCTCCCCAAATCCACACACTTGACACAGCAAATCCACACCCCAACTTCTCAATTCCAAACATAACACAAGTATAGATCTGGAAAGGTCCTACCTTTCGAAGAGGATCAACTTCTTCCTTGCTTGTGCAGAGAAGATTCTTCTAGAGCTTCTGAGGGAACATCTCAACTTCTCCTCCATGCTCTGATGAAGGGGTCTTTGCAACACTTTTCTCATTTTCTGCCTTTTTTCTTGTGTGTGCACATCTGATGGTCCAGATAGTTCAGAGCTTAATGTCTGAGCCATTGGTCAGCCGCCAAATTCAGTTGGCCAGTGATGCGCACAATTTTAATGAAGTGCTGGCTTCACCCTAAAGCAGAGTAGGGGTACACAACATTTCTCTGTCCTCCTTTTTCTTTTATAGCACATGAATGCGCTATCAGACAGGAGGAATACATTGAGGCTTATGGCCCAAAATCAAACACACAGCAAACCCACCCTTCCTCACTTTCCCCCCAAATACACACACAGCATACCTAAAATCCTGCACATACTCTCCCCAAATCCACACACTTGACATAACAAATCCACAACCCAACTTCTCAATTCCAAACATAACACAAGTATAGATCTGGAAAGGTCCTACCTTTCGAAGAGGATCATCTTCTTCCTTGCTTGTGCAGAGAAGATTCTTCTAGATCTTCTGAGGGAACATCTCAACTTCTCCACCATGCTCTGATGAAGGGGTCTGTGCAACACTTTTCTCATTTTCTGCCTTTTTTCTTGAGTGTGCACATCTGATGGTCCAGATAGTTCAGAGCTTAATCTCTGAGCCATTGTCAGCCGCCAAATTCAGTTGGCCAGTGATGCGCACAATTTTAATGAAGTGCTGGCTTCACCCTAAACCTCCTTTTTCTTTTATAGCTCATGAATGCGCTATCAGACAGGAGGAATACTTTGAGGCTCATGGCCCAAAATCAGACACACAGCAAACCCACCCTTCCTCACCTTCCCCCCAAATCCACACACAGCAAACCTAAAATCCTGCACATACTCTCCCCAAATCCACACACTTGACACAGCAAATCCACACCCCAACTTCTCAATTCCAAACATAACACAAGTATAGATCTGGAAAGGTCCTACCTTTCGAAGAGGATCAACTTCTTCCTTGCTTGTGCAGAGAAGATTCTTCTAGATCTTCTGAGGGAACATCTCAACTTCTCCTCCATGCTCTGATGAAGGGGTCTGTGCAACATTTTCTCATTTTCTGCCTTTTTTCTTGTGTGTGCACATCTGATGGTCCAGATAGTTCAGAGCTTAATCTCTGAGCCATTGTCAGCCGCCAAATTCAGTTGGCCAGTGATGCGCACAATTTTAATGAAGTGCTGGCTTCACCCTAAAGAAGAGTAGGGGTACATAACATTTCTTTGTCCTCCTTTTTCTGTTATAGCTCATGAATGTGCTATCAGACAGGAGAAATACTTTGAGGCTCATGGCCCAAAATCAGACACACAGCAAACCCACCCTTCCTCACTTTCCCCCCAAATACACACACAGCATACCTAAAATCCTGCACATACTCTCCCCAAATCCACACACTTGACATAGCAAATCCACAACCCAACTTCTCAATTCCAAACATAACACAAGTATAGATCTGGAAAGGTCCTACCTTTTCGAAGAGGATCAACTTCTTCCTTGCTTGTGCAGAGAAGATTCTTCTACATCTTCTGAGGGAACATCTCAACTTCTCCACCATGCTCTGATGAAGGGGTCTGTGCAACACTCTTCTCATTTTCTGCCTTTTTTCTTGAGTGTGCACATCTGATGGTCCAGATAGTTCAGAGCTTAATGTCTGAGCCATTGTCAGCCGCCAAATTCAGTTGGCCAGTGATGCGCACAATTTTAATGAAGTGCTGGCTTCACCCTAAAGCAGAGTAGGGGTACACAACATTTCTCTGTCCTCCTTTTTCTTTTATAGCTCATGAATGCGCTATCAGACAGGAGGAATACATTGAGGCTTATGGCCCAAAATCAAACACACAGCAAACCCACCCTTCCTCACCTTCCCCCCAAATACACACACAGCAAACCCAAAATCCTGCACCTACTCTCCCCAAATCCACACACTTGACACAGCAAATCCACACCCCAACTTCTCAATTCCAAACATAACACAAGTATAGATCTGGAAAGGTCCTACCTTTCGAAGAGGATCAACTTCTTCCTTGCTTGTGCAGAGAAGATTCTTCTAGATCTTCTGAGGGAACATCTCAACTTCTCCTCCATGCTCTGATGAAGGGGTCTGTGCAACACTTTTCTTATTTTCTGCCTTTTTGCTTGTGTGTGAACATCTGATGGTCCAGATAGTTGTGATCCATTGGTCAGCTGCCAAATTCAGTTGGCCAGTGATGCGCACAATTTTAATGAAGATCTGGCTTCACCCTAAAGCAGAGTAGGGGAACACAACATTTCTCTGTCCTCCTTTTTCTTTTATAGCTCATGAATGCGCTATCAGACAGGAGGAATACTTTGAGGCTCATGGCCCAAAATCAGACACACAGCAAACCCACCTTTCTTCACCTTCCCCCCATATACACACAGCAAACCCAAAATCCTGCACATACTCTCCCCAAATCCACACACTTGACACAGCAAATCCACACCCCAACTTCTCAATTCCAATCATAACACAAGTATAGATCTGGAAAGGTCCTACCTTTCGAAGAGGATCAACTTCTTCCTTGCTTGTGCAGAGAAGATTCTTCTAGATCTTCTGAGGGAACATCTCAACTTCTCCTCCATGCTCTGATGAAGGGGTCTGTGCAACACTTTTCTCATTTTCTGCCTTTTTTCTTGTGTGTGCACATCTGATGGTCCAGATAGTTCAGAGCTTAATGTCTGAGCCATTGGTCAGCCGCCAAATTCAGTTGGCCAGTGATGCGCACAATTTTAATGAAGTGCTGGCTTCACCCTAAAGCAGAGTAGGGGTACATAACATTTCTCTGTCCTCCTTTTTCTTTTATAGCTCATGAATGCGCTATCAGACAGGAGGAATACTTTGAGGCTCATGGCCCAAAATCAGACACACAGCAAACCCACCCTTCCTCACCTTCCCCCCAAATCCACACACAGCAAACCTAAAATCCTGCACATACTCTCCCCAAATCCACACACTTGACACAGCAAATCCACACCCCAACTTCTCAATTCCAAACATAACACAAGTATAGATCTGGAAAGGTCCTACCTTTCGAAGAGGATCAACTTCTTCCTTGCTTGTGCAGAGAAGATTCTTCTAGATCTTCTGAGGGAACATCTCAACTTCTCCTCCATGCTCTGATGAAGGGGTCTGTGCAACACTTTTCTCATTTTCTGCCTTTTTTCTTGTGTGTGCACATCTGATGGTCCAGATAGTTCAGAGCTTAATCTCTGAGCCATTGTTAGCCGCCAAATTCAGTTGGCCAGTGATGCGCACAATTTTAATGAAGTGCTGGCTTCACCCTAAAGAAGAGTAGGGGTACATAACATTTCTTTGTCCTCCTTTTTCTGTTATAGCTCATGAATGTGCTATCAGACAGGAGAAATACTTTGAGGCTCATGGCCCAAAATCTGACACACAGCAAACCCACCCTTCCTCACTTTCCCCCCAAATACACACACAGCATACCTAAAATCCTGCACATACTCTCCCCAAATCCACACACTTGACATAGCAAATCCACAACCCAACTTCTCAATTCCAAACATAACACAAGTATAGATCTGGAAAGGTCCTACCTTTTCGAAGAGGATCAACTTCTTCCTTGCTTGTGCAGAGAAGATTCTTCTACATCTTCTGAGGGAACATCTCAACTTCTCCACCATGCTCTGATGAAGGGGTCTGTGCAACACTTTTCTCATTTTCTGCCTTTTTTCTTGAGTGTGCACATCTGATGGTCCAGATAGTTCAGAGCTTAATCTCTGAGCCATTGTCAGCCGCCAAATTCAGTTGGCCAGTGATGCGCACAATTTTAATGAAGTGCTGGCTTCACCCTAAAGAAGAGTAGGGGTACATAACATTTCTTTGTCCTCCTTTTTCTGTTATAGCTCATGAATGTGCTATCAGACAGGAGAAATACTTTGAGGCTCATGGCCCAAAATCAGACACACAGCAAACCCACCCTTCCTCACTTTCCCCCCAAATACACACACAGCATACCTAAAATCCTGCACATACTCTCCCCAAATCCACACACTTGACATAGCAAATCCACAACCCAACTTCTCAATTCCAAACATAACACAAGTATAGATTTGGAAAGGTCCTACCTTTTCGAAGAGGATCAACTTCTTCCTTGCTTGTGCAGAGAAGATTCTTCTACATCTTCTGAGGGAACATCTCAACTTCTCCACCATGCTCTGATGAAGGGGTCTGTGCAACACTTTTCTCATTTTCTGCCTTTTTTCTTGAGTGTGCACATCTGATGGTCCAGATAGTTCAGAGCTTAATCTCTGAGCCATTGTCAGCCGCCAAATTCAGTTGGCCAGTGATGCGCACAATTTTAATGAAGTGCTGGCTTCACCCTAAAGAAGAGTAGGGGTACATAACATTTCTTTGTCCTCCTTTTTCTGTTATAGCTCATGAATGTGCTATCAGACAGGAGAAATACTTTGAGGCTCATGGCCCAAAATCAGACACACAGCAAACCCACCCTTCCTCACTTTCCCCCCAAATACACACACAGCATAACTAAAATCCTGCACATACTCTCCCCAAATCCACACACTTGACATAGCAAATCCACAACCCAACTTCTCAATTCCAAACATAACACAAGTATAGATCTGGAAAGGTCCTACCTTTTCGAAGAGGATCAACTTCTTCCTTGCTTGTGCAGAGAAGATTCTTCTACATCTTCTGAGGGAACATCTCAACTTCTCCACCATGCTCTGATGAAGGGGTCTGTGCAACACTTTTCTCATTTTCTGCCTTTTTTCTTGAGTGTGCACATCTGATGGTCCAGATAGTTCAGAGCTTAATCTCTGAGCCATTGTCAGCCGCCAAATTCAGTTGGCCAGTGATGCGCACAATTTTAATGAAGTGCTGGCTTCACCCTAAAGAAGAGTAGGGGTACATAACATTTCTTTGTCCTCCTTTTTCTGTTATAGCTCATGAATGTGCTATCAGACAGGAGAAATACTTTGAGGCTCATGGCCCAAAATCAGACACACAGCAAACCCACCCTTCCTCACTTTCCCCCCAAATACACACACAGCATACCTAAAATCCTGCACATACTCTCCCCAAATCCACACACTTGACATAGCAAATCCACAACCCAACTTCTCAATTCCAAACATAACACAAGTATAGATCTGGAAAGGTCCTACCTTTTCGAAGAGGATCAACTTCTTCCTTGCTTGTGCAGAGAAGATTCTTCTACATCTTCTGAGGGAACATCTCAGCTTCTCCACCATGCTCTGATGAAGGGGTCTGTGCAACACTTTTCTCATTTTCTGCCTTTTTTCTTGAGTGTGCACATCTGATGGTCCAGATAGTTCAGAGCTTAATGTCTGAGCCATTGTCAGCCGCCAAATTCAGTTGGCCAGTGATGCGCACAATTTTAATGAAGTGCTGGCTTCACCCTAAAGCAGAGTAGGGGTACACAACATTTCTATGTCCTCCTTTTTCTTTTATAGCTCATGAATGCGCTATCAGACAGGAGGAATACATTGAGGCTTATGGCCCAAAATCAAACACACAGCAAACCCACCCTTCCTCACCTTCCCCCCAAATACACACACAGCAAACCCAAAATCCTGCACCTACTCTCCCCAAATCCACACACTTGACACAGCAAATCCACACCCCAACTTCTCAATTCCAAACATAACACAAGTATAGATCTGGAAAGGTCCTACCTTTCGAAGAGGATCAACTTCTTCCTTGCTTGTGCAGAGAAGATTCTTCTAGATCTTCTGAGGGAACATCTCAACTTCTCCTCCATGCTCTGATGAAGGGGTCTGTGCAACACTTTTCTTATTTTCTGCCTTTTTGCTTGTGTGTGAACATCTGATGGTCCAGATAGTTGTGATCTATTGGTCAGCTGCCAAATTCAGTTGGCCAGTGATGCGCACAATTTTAATGAAGATCTGGCTTCACCCTAAAGCAGAGTAGGGGAACACAACATTTCTCTGTCCTCCTTTTTCTTTTATAGCTCATGAATGCGCTATCAGACAGGAGGAATACTTTGAGGCTCATGGCCCAAAATCAGACACACAGCAAACCCACCTTTCTTCACCTTCCCCCCATATACACACAGCAAACCCAAAATCCTGCACATACTCTGCCCAAATCCACACACTTGACACAGCAAATCCACACCCCAACTTCTCAATTCCAATCATAACACAAGTATAGATCTGGAAAGGTCCTACCTTTCGAAGAGGATCAACTTCTTCCTTGCTTGTGCAGAGAAGATTCTTCTAGATCTTCTGAGGGAACATCTCAACTTCTCCTCCATGCTCTGATGAAGGGGTCTGTGCAACACTTTTCTCATTTTCTGCCTTTTTTCTTGTGTGTGCACATCTGATGGTCCAGATAGTTCAGAGCTTAATGTCTGAGCCATTGGTCAGCCGCCAAATTCAGTTGGCCAGTGATGCGCACAATTTTAATGAAATGCTAGCTTCACCCTAAAGCAGAGTAGGGGTACACAACATTTCTCTGTCCTCCTTTTTCTTTTATAGCTCATGAATGCGCTATCAGACAGGAGGAATACTTTGAAGCTCATGGCCCAAAATCAGACACACAGCAAACCCACCCTTCCTCACCTTCCCCCCAAATACACACACAGCAAACCCAAAATCCTGCACCTACTCTCCCCAAATCCACACACTTGACACAGCAAATCCACACCCCAACTTCTCAATTCCAAGCATAACACAAGTATAGATCTGGAAAGGTCCTACCTTTCGAAGAGGATCAACTTCTTCCTTGCTTGTGCAGAGAAGATTCTTCTAGATCTTCTGAGGGAACATCTCAACTTCTCCACCATGCTCTGATGAAGGCGTCTGTGCAACACTTTTCTCATTTTCTGCCTTTTTTCTTGTGTGTGCACATCTGATGGTCCAGATAGTTCAGAGCTTAATGTCTGAGCCATTGGTCAGCCGCCAAATTCAGTTGGCCAGTGATGCGCACAATTTTAATGAAGTGCTGGCTTCACCCTAAAGCAGAGTAGGGGTACATAACATTTCTCTGTCCTCCTTTTTCTTTTATAGCTCATGAATGCGCTATCAGACAGGAGGAATACTTTGAGGCTCATGGCCCAAAATCAGACACACAGCAAACCCACCCTTCCTCACCTTCCCCCCAAATCCACACACAGCAAACCTAAAATCCTGCACATACTCTCCCCAAATCCACACACTTGACACAGCAAATCCACACCCCAACTTCTCAATTCCAAACATAACACAAGTATAGATCTGGAAAGGTCCTACCTTTCGAAGAGGATCAACTTCTTCCTTGCTTGTGCAGAGAAGATTCTTCTAGATCTTCTGAGGGAACATCTCAACTTCTCCTCCATGCTCTGATGAAGGGGTCTGTGCAACACTTTTCTCATTTTCTGCCTTTTTTCTTGTGTGTGCACATCTGATGGTCCAGATAGTTCAGAGCTTAATCTCTGAGCCATTGTTAGCCGCCAAATTCAGTTGGCCAGTGATGCGCACAATTTTAATGAAGTGCTGGCTTCACCCTAAAGAAGAGTAGGGGTACATAACATTTCTTTGTCCTGCTTTTTCTGTTATAGCTCATGAATGTGCTATCAGACAGGAGAAATACTTTGAGGCTCATGGCCCAAAATCTGACACACAGCAAACCCACCCTTCCTCACTTTCCCCCCAAATACACACACAGCATAACTAAAATCCTGCACATACTCTCCCCAAATCCACACACTTGACATAGCAAATCCACAACCCAACTTCTCAATTCCAAACATAACACAAGTATAGATCTGGAAAGGTCCTACCTTTTCGAAGAGGATCAACTTCTTCCTTGCTTGTGCAGAGAAGATTCTTCTACATCTTCTGAGGGAACATCTCAACTTCTCCACCATGCTCTGATGAAGGGGTCTGTGCAACACTTTTCTCATTTTCTGCCTTTTTTCTTGAGTGTGCACATCTGATGGTCCAGATAGTTCAGAGCTTAATCTCTGAGCCATTGTCAGCCGCCAAATTCAGTTGGCCAGTGATGCGCACAATTTTAATGAAGTGCTGGCTTCACCCTAAAGAAGAGTAGGGGTACATAACATTTCTTTGTCCTCCTTTTTCTGTTATAGCTCATGAATGTGCTATCAGACAGGAGAAATACTTTGAGGCTCATGGCCCAAAATCTGACACACAGCAAACCCACCCTTCCTCACTTTCCCCCCAAATACACACACAGCATACCTAAAATCCTGCACATACTCTCCCCAAATCCACACACTTGACATAGCAAATCCACAACCCAACTTCTCAATTCCAAACATAACACAAGTATAGATCTGGAAAGGTCCTACCTTTTCGAAGAGGATCAACTTCTTCCTTGCTTGTGCAGAGAAGATTCTTCTACATCTTCTGAGGGAACATCTCAACTTCTCCACCATGCTCTGATGAAGGGGTCTGTGCAACACTTTTCTCATTTTCTGCCTTTTTTCTTGAGTGTGCACATCTGATGGTCCAGATAGTTCAGAGCTTAATCTCTGAGCCATTGTCAGCCGCCAAATTCAGTTGGCCAGTGATGCGCACAATTTTAATGAAGTGCTGGCTTCACCCTAAAGAAGAGTAGGGGTACATAACATTTCTTTGTCCTCCTTTTTCTGTTATAGCTCATGAATGTGCTATCAGACAGGAGAAATACTTTGAGGCTCATGGCCCAAAATCAGACACACAGCAAACCCACCCTTCCTCACTTTCCCCCCAAATACACACACAGCATACCTAAAATCCTGCACATACTCTCCCCAAATCCACACACTTGACATAGCAAATCCACAACCCAACTTCTCAATTCCAAACATAACACAAGTATAGATCTGGAAAGGTCCTACCTTTTCGAAGAGGATCAACTTCTTCCTTGCTTGTGCAGAGAAGATTCTTCTACATCTTCTGAGGGAACATCTCAACTTCTCCACCATGCTCTGATGAAGGGGTCTGTGCAACACTTTTCTCATTTTCTGCCTTTTTTCTTGAGTGTGCACATCTGATGGTCCAGATAGTTCAGAGCTTAATCTCTGAGCCATTGTCAGCCGCCAAATTCAGTTGGCCAGTGATGCGCACAATTTTAATGAAGTGCTGGCTTCACCCTAAAGAAGAGTAGGGGTACATAACATTTCTTTGTCCTCCTTTTTCTGTTATAGCTCATGAATGTGCTATCAGACAGGAGAAATACTTTGAGGCTCATGGCCCAAAATCAGACACACAGCAAACCCACCCTTCCTCACTTTCCCCCCAAATACACACACAGCATACCTAAAATCCTGCACATACTCTCCCCAAATCCACACACTTGACATAGCAAATCCACAACCCAACTTCTCAATTCCAAACATAACACAAGTATAGATCTGGAAAGGTCCTACCTTTTCGAAGAGGATCAACTTCTTCCTTGCTTGTGCAGAGAAGATTCTTCTACATCTTCTGAGGGAACATCTCAACTTCTCCACCATGCTCTGATGAAGGGGTCTGTGCAACACTTTTCTCATTTTCTGCCTTTTTTCTTGAGTGTGCACATCTGATGGTCCAGATAGTTCAGAGCTTAATGTCTGAGCCATTGTCAGCCGCCAAATTCAGTTGGCCAGTGATGCGCACAATTTTAATGAAGTGCTGGCTTCACCCTAAAGCAGAGTAGGGGTACACAACATTTCTATGTCCTCCTTTTTCTTTTATAGCTCATGAATGCGCTATCAGACAGGAGGAATACATTGAGGCTTATGGCCCAAAATCAAACACACAGCAAACCCACCCTTCCTCACCTTCCCCCCAAATACACACACAGCAAACCCAAAATCCTGCACCTACTCTCCCCAAATCCACACACTTGACACAGCAAATCCACACCCCAACTTCTCAATTCCAAACATAACACAAGTATAGATCTGGAAAGGTCCTACCTTTCGAAGAGGATCAACTTCTTCCTTGCTTGTGCAGAGAAGATTCTTCTAGATCTTCTGAGGGAACATCTCAACTTCTCCTCCATGCTCTGATGAAGGGGTCTGTGCAACACTTTTCTTATTTTCTGCCTTTTTGCTTGTGTGTGAACATCTGATGGTCCAGATAGTTGTGATCTATTGGTCAGCTGCCAAATTCAGTTGGCCAGTGATGCGCACAATTTTAATGAAGATCTGGCTTCACCCTAAAGCAGAGTAGGGGAACACAACATTTCTCTGTCCTCCTTTTTCTTTTATAGCTCATGAATGCGCTATCAGACAGGAGGAATACTTTGAGGCTCATGGCCCAAAATCAGACACACAGCAAACCCACCTTTCTTCACCTTCCCCCCATATACACACAGCAAACCCAAAATCCTGCACATACTCTCCCCAAATCCACACACTTGACACAGCAAATCCACACCCCAACTTCTCAATTCCAATCATAACACAAGTATAGATCTGGAAAGGTCCTACCTTTCGAAGAGGATCAACTTCTTCCTTGCTTGTGCAGAGAAGATTCTTCTAGATCTTCTGAGGGAACATCTCAACTTCTCCTCCATGCTCTGATGAAGGGGTCTGTGCAACACTTTTCTCATTTTCTGCCTTTTTTCTTGTGTGTGCACATCTGATGGTCCAGATAGTTCAGAGCTTAATGTCTGAGCCATTGGTCAGCCGCCAAATTCAGTTGGCCAGTGATGCGCACAATTTTAATGAAATGCTAGCTTCACCCTAAAGCAGAGTAGGGGTACACAACATTTCTCTGTCCTCCTTTTTCTTTTATAGCTCATGAATGCGCTATCAGACAGGAGGAATACTTTGAAGCTCATGGCCCAAAATCAGACACACAGCAAACCCACCCTTCCTCACCTTCCCCCCAAATACACACACAGCAAACCCAAAATCCTGCACCTACTCTCCCCAAATCCACACACTTGACACAGCAAATCCACACCCCAACTTCTCAATTCCAAGCATAACACAAGTATAGATCTGGAAAGGTCCTACCTTTCGAAGAGGATCAACTTCTTCCTTGCTTGTGCAGAGAAGATTCTTCTAGATCTTCTGAGGGAACATCTCAACTTCTCCACCATGCTCTGATGAAGGCGTCTGTGCAACACTTTTCTCATTTTCTGCCTTTTTTCTTGTGTGTGCACATCTGATGGTCCAGATAGTTCAGAGCTTAATGTCTGAGCCATTGGTCAGTCGCCAAATTCAGTTGGCCAGTGATGCGCACAATTTTAATGAAGTGCTGGCTTCACCCTAAAGAAGCGTAGGGGTACATAACATTTCTTTGTCCTCCTTTTCCTGTTATAGCTCATGAATGTGCTATCAGACAGGAGGAATACTTTGAGGCTCATGGCCCAAAATCAGACACACAGCAAACCCACCCTTCCTCACCTTCCCCCCAAATACACACACAGCAAACCCAAAATCCTGCACCTACTCTCCCCAAATCCACACACTTGACACAGCAAATCCACACCCCAACTTCCCAATTCCAAGCATAACACACGTATAGATCTGGAAAGGTCCTAACTTTCGAAGAGGATCAACTTCTTCCTTGCTTGTACAGGGAAGATTCTTCTAGGTCTTCTGAGGGAACATCTCAACTTCTCCTCCATGCTCTGATGAAGGCGTCTGTGGAACACTTTTGTCATTTTCTGCCTTTTTTCTTGTGTGTGCACATCTGATGGTCCAGATAGTTCAGAGCTTAATGTCTGAGCCATTGGTCCGTTGCCAAATTCAGTTGGCCAGTGATGCGCACAATTTTAATGAAGTGCTGGTTTCACCCTAAAGCATAGTAGGGGTACATAACATTTCTCTGTCCTCCTTTTTCTTTTATAGCACATGAATGCGCTATCAGACAGGAGGAATACATTGAGGCTTATGGCCCAAAATCAAACACACAGCAAACCCACCCTTCCTCACCTTCCCCCCAAATACACACACAGCAAACCCAAAATCCTGCACCTACTCTCCCCAAATCCACACACTTGACACAGCAAATCCACACCCCAACTTCTCAATTCCAAACATAACACAAGTATAGATCTGGAAAGGTCCTACCTTTCGAAGAGGATCAACTTCTTCCTTGCTTGTGCAGAGAAGATTCTTCTAGATCTTCTGAGGGAACATCTCAACTTCTCCTCCATGCTCTGATGAAGGGGTCTGTGCAACACTTTTCTCATTTTCTGCCTTTTTTCTTGTGTGTGCACATCTGATGGTCCAGATAGTTCAGAGCTTAATGTCTGAGCCATTGGTCAGCCGCCAAATTCAGTTGGCCAGTGATGCGCACAATTTTAATGAAATGCTAGCTTCACCCTAAAGCAGAGTAGGGGTACACAACATTTCTCTGTCCTCCTTTTTCTTTTATAGCTCATGAATGCGCTATCAGACAGGAGGAATACTTTGAAGCTCATGGCCCAAAATCAGACACACAGCAAACCCACCCTTCCTCACCTTCCCCCCAAATCCACACACAGCAAACCTAAAATCCTGCACATACTCTCCCCAAATCCACACACTTGACACAGCAAATCCACACCCCAACTTCTCAATTCCAAACATAACACAAGTATAGATCTGGAAAGGTCCTACCTTTCGAAGAGGATCAACTTCTTCCTTGCTTGTGCAGAGAAGATTCTTCTAGATCTTCTGAGGGAACATCTCAACTTCTCCTCCATGCTCTGATGAAGGGGTCTGTGCAACACTTTTCTCATTTTCTGCCTTTTTTCTTGTGTGTGCACATCTGATGGTCCAGATAGTTCAGAGCTTAATCTCTGAGCCATTGTCAGCCGCCACATTCAGTTGGCCAGTGATGCGCACAATTTTAATGAAGTGCTGGCTTCACCCTAAAGAAGAGTAGGGGTACATAACATTTCTTTGTCCTCCTTTTTCTGTTATAGCTCATGAATGTGCTATCAGACAGGAGAAATACTTTGAGGCTCATGGCCCAAAATCAGACACACAGCAAACCCACCCTTCCTCACTTTCCCCCCAAATACACACACAGCATACCTAAAATCCTGCACATACTCTTCCAAAATCCACACACTTGACATAGCAAATCCACAACCCAACTTCTCAATTCCAAACATAACACAAGTATAGATCTGGAAAGGTCCTACCTTTTCGAAGAGGATCAACTTCTTCCTTGCTTGTGCAGAGAAGATTCTTCTACATCTTCTGAGGGAACATCTCAACTTCTCCACCATGCTCTGATGAAGGGGTCTGTGCAACACTTTTCTCATTTTCTGCCTTTTTTCTTGAGTGTGCACATCTGATGGTCCAGATAGTTCAGAGCTTAATCTCTGAGCCATTGTCAGCCGCCAAATTCAGTTGGCCAGTGATGCGCACAATTTTAATGAAGTGCTGGCTTCACCCTAAAGAAGAGTAGGGGTACATAACATTTCTTTGTCCTCCTTTTTCTGTTATAGCTCATGAATGTGCTATCAGACAGGAGAAATACTTTGAGGCTCATGGCCCAAAATCAGACACACAGCAAACCCACCCTTCCTCACTTTCCCCCCAAATACACACACAGCAAACCCAAAATCCTGCACCTACTCTCCCCAAATCCACACACTTGACACAGCAAATCCACACCCCAACTTCTCAATTCCAAACATAACACAAGTATAGATCTGGAAAGGTCCTACCTTTCGAAGAGGATCAACTTCTTCCTTGCTTGTGCAGAGAAGATTCTTCTAGATCTTCTGAGGGAACATCTCAACTTCTCCTCCATGCTCTGATGAAGGGGTCTGTGCAACACTTTTCTTATTTTCTGCCTTTTTGCTTGTGTGTGAACATCTGATGGTCCAGATAGTTGTGATCCATTGGTCAGCTGCCAAATTCAGTTGGCCAGTGATGCGCACAATTTTAATGAAGATCTGGCTTCACCCTGAAGCAGAGTAGGGGAACACAACATTTCTCTGTCCTCCTTTTTATTTTATAGCTCATGAATGCGCTATCAGACAGGAGGAATACTTTGAGGCTCATGGCCCAAAATCAGACACACAGCAAACCCACCTTTCTTCACCTTCCCCCCATATACACACAGCAAACCCAAAATCCTGCACATACTCTCCCCAAATCCACACACTTGACACAGCAAATCCACACCCCAACTTCTCAATTCCAATCATAACACAAGTATAGATCTGGAAAGGTCCTACCTTTCGAAGAGGATCAACTTCTTCCTTGCTTGTGCAGAGAAGATTCTTCTAGATCTTCTGAGGGAACATCTCAACTTCTCCTCCATGCTCTGATGAAGGGGTCTGTACAACACTTTTCTCATTTTCTGCCTTTTTTCTTGTGTGTGCACATCTGATGGTCCAGATAGTTCAGAGCTTAATGTCTGAGCCATTGGTCAGCCGCCAAATTCAGTTGGCCAGTGATGCGCACAATTTTAATGAAGTGCTGGCTTCACCCTAAAGCAGAGTAGGGGTACATAACATTTCTCTGTCCTCCTTTTTCTTTTATAGCTCATGAATGCGCTATCAGACAGGAGAAATACTTTGAGGCTCATGGCCCAAAATCAGACACACAGCAAACCCACCCTTCCTCACTTTCCCCCCAAATACACACACAGCATACCTAAAATCCTGCACATACTCTCCCCAAATCCACACACTTGACATAGCAAATCCACAACCCAACTTCTCAATTCCAAACATAACACAAGTATAGATCTGGAAAGGTCCTACCTTTTCGAAGAGGATCAACTTCTTCCTTGCTTGTGCAGAGAAGATTCTTCTACATCTTCTGAGGGAACATCTCAACTTCTCCACCATGCTCTGATGAAGGGGTCTGTGCAACACTTTTCTCATTTTCTGCCTTTTTTCTTGAGTGTGCACATCTGATGGTCCAGATAGTTCAGAGCTTAATCTCTGAGCCATTGTCAGCCGCCAAATTCAGTTGGCCAGTGATGCGCACAATTTTAATGAAGTGCTGGCTTCACCCTAAAGAAGAGTAGGGGTACATAACATTTCTTTGTCCTCCTTTTTCTGTTATAGCTCATGAATGTGCTATCAGACAGGAGAAATACTTTGAGGCTCATGGCCCAAAATCAGACACACAGCAAACCCACCCTTCCTCACCTTCCCCCCAAATACACACACAGCAAACCCAAAATCCTGCACCTACTCTCCCCAAATCCACACACTTGACACAGCAAATCCACACCCCAACTTCTCAATTCCAAGCATAACACAAGTATAGATCTGGAAAGGTCCTACCTTTCGAAGAGGATCAACTTCTTCCTTGCTTGTGCAGAGAAGATTCTTCTAGATCTTCTGAGGGAACATCTCAACTTCTCCACCATGCTCTGATGAAGGCGTCTGTGCAACACTTTTCTCATTTTCTGCCTTTTTTCTTGTGTGTGCACATCTGATGGTCCAGATAGTTCAGAGCTTAATGTCTGAGCCATTGGTCAGTCGCCAAATTCAGTTGGCCAGTGATGCGCACAATTTTAATGAAGTGCTGGCTTCACCCTAAAGAAGCGTAGGGGTACATAACATTTCTTTGTCCTCCTTTTCCTGTTATAGCTCATGAATGTGCTATCAGACAGGAGGAATACTTTGAGGCTCATGGCCCAAAATCAGACACACAGCAAACCCACCCTTCCTCACCTTCCCCCCAAATACACACACAGCAAACCCAAAATCCTGCACCTACTCTCCCCAAATCCACACACTTGACACAGCAAATCCACACCCCAACTTCCCAATTCCAAGCATAACACACGTATAGATCTGGAAAGGTCCTAACTTTCGAAGAGGATCAACTTCTTCCTTGCTTGTACAGGGAAGATTCTTCTAGGTCTTCTGAGGGAACATCTCAACTTCTCCTCCATGCTCTGATGAAGGCGTCTGTGGAACACTTTTGTCATTTTCTGCCTTTTTTCTTGTGTGTGCACATCTGATGGTCCAGATAGTTCAGAGCTTAATGTCTGAGCCATTGGTCCGTTGCCAAATTCAGTTGGCCAGTGATGCGCACAATTTTAATGAAGTGCTGGTTTCACCCTAAAGCATAGTAGGGGTACATAACATTTCTCTGTCCTCCTTTTTCTTTTATAGCACATGAATGCGCTATCAGACAGGAGGAATACATTGAGGCTTATGGCCCAAAATCAAACACACAGCAAACCCACCCTTCCTCACCTTCCCCCCAAATACACACACAGCAAACCCAAAATCCTGCACCTACTCTCCCCAAATCCACACACTTGACACAGCAAATCCACACCCCAACTTCTCAATTCCAAACATAACACAAGTATAGATCTGGAAAGGTCCTACCTTTCGAAGAGGATCAACTTCTTCCTTGCTTGTGCAGAGAAGATTCTTCTAGATCTTCTGAGGGAACATCTCAACTTCTCCTCCATGCTCTGATGAAGGGGTCTGTGCAACACTTTTCTCATTTTCTGCCTTTTTTCTTGTGTGTGCACATCTGATGGTCCAGATAGTTCAGAGCTTAATGTCTGAGCCATTGGTCAGCCGCCAAATTCAGTTGGCCAGTGATGCGCACAATTTTAATGAAATGCTAGCTTCACCCTAAAGCAGAGTAGGGGTACACAACATTTCTCTGTCCTCCTTTTTCTTTTCTAGCTCATGATTGCGCTATCAGACAGGAGGAATACTTTGAAGCTCATGGCCCAAAATCAGACACACAGCAAACCCACCCTTCCTCACCTTCCCCCCAAATCCACACACAGCAAACCTAAAATCCTGCACATACTCTCCCCAAATCCACACACTTGACACAGCAAATCCACACCCCAACTTCTCAATTACAAACATAACACAAGTATAGATCTGGAAAGGTCCTACCTTTCGAAGAGGATCAACTTCTTCCTTGCTTGTGCAGAGAAGATTCTTCTAGATCTTCTGAGGGAACATCTCAACTTCTCCTCCATGCTCTGATGAAGGGGTCTGTGCAACACTTTTCTCATTTTCTGCCTTTTTTCTTGTGTGTGCACATCTGATGGTCCAGATAGTTCAGAGCTTAATCTCTGAGCCATTGTCAGCCGCCAAATTCAGTTGGCCAGTGATGCGCACAATTTTAATGAAGTGCTGGCTTCACCCTAAAGAAGAGTAGGGGTACATAACATTTCTTTGTCCTCCTTTTTCTGTTATAGCTCATGAATGTGCTATCAGACAGGAGAAATACTTTGAGGCTCATGGCCCAAAATCAGACACACAGCAAACCCACCCTTCCTCACTTTCCCCCCAAATACACACACAGCATACCTAAAATCCTGCACATACTCTTCCCAAATCCACACACTTGACATAGCAAATCCACAACCCAACTTCTCAATTCCAAACATAACACAAGTATAGATCTGGAAAGGTCCTACCTTTTCGAAGAGGATCAATTTCTTCCTTGCTTGTGCAGAGAAGATTCTTCTACATCTTCTGAGGGAACATCTCAACTTCTCCACCATGCTCTGATGAAGGGGTCTGTGCAACACTTTTCTCATTTTCTGCCTTTTTTCTTGAGTGTGCACATCTGATGGTCCAGATAGTTCAGAGCTTAATCTCTGAGCCATTGTCAGCCGCCAAATTCAGTTGGCCAGTGATGCGCACAATTTTAATGAAGTGCTGGCTTCACCCTAAAGAAGAGTAGGGGTACATAACATTTCTTTGTCCTCCTTTTTCTGTTATAGCTCATGAATGTGCTATCAGACAGGAGAAATACTTTGAGGCTCATGGCCCAAAATCAGACACACAGCAAACCCACCCTTCCTCACTTTCCCCCCAAATACACACACAGCAAACCCAAAATCCTGCACCTACTCTCCCCAAATCCACACACTTGACACAGCAAATCCACACCCCAACTTCTCAATTCCAAACATAACACAAGTATAGATCTGGAAAGGTCCTACCTTTCGAAGAGGATCAACTTCTTCCTTGCTTGTGCAGAGAAGATTCTTCTAGATCTTCTGAGGGAACATCTCAACTTCTCCTCCATGCTCTGATGAAGGGGTCTGTGCAACACTTTTCTTATTTTCTGCCTTTTTGCTTGTGTGTGAACATCTGATGGTCCAGATAGTTGTGATCCATTGGTCAGCTGCCAAATTCAGTTGGCCAGTGATGCGCACAATTTTAATGAAGATCTGGCTTCACCCTGAAGCAGAGTAGGGGAACACAACATTTCTCTGTCCTCCTTTTTATTTTATAGCTCATGAATGCGCTATCAGACAGGAGGAATACTTTGAGGCTCATGGCCCAAAATCAGACACACAGCAAACCCACCTTTCTTCACCTTCCCCCCATATACACACAGCAAACCCAAAATCCTGCACATACTCTCCCCAAATCCACACACTTGACACAGCAAATCCACACCCCAACTTCTCAATTCCAATCATAACACAAGTATAGATCTGGAAAGGTCCTACCTTTCGAAGAGGATCAACTTCTTCCTTGCTTGTGCAGAGAAGATTCTTCTAGATCTTCTGAGGGAACATCTCAACTTCTCCTCCATGCTCTGATGAAGGGGTCTGTACAACACTTTTCTCATTTTCTGCCTTTTTTCTTGTGTGTGCACATCTGATGGTCCAGATAGTTCAGAGCTTAATGTCTGAGCCATTGGTCAGCCGCCAAATTCAGTTGGCCAGTGATGCGCACAATTTTAATGAAGTGCTGGCTTCACCCTAAAGCAGAGTAGGGGTACATAACATTTCTCTGTCCTCCTTTTTCTTTTATAGCTCATGAATGCGCTATCAGACAGGAGGAATACTTTGAGGCTCATGGCCCAAAATCAGACACACAGCGAACCCACCCTTCCTCACCTTCCCCCCAAATCCACACACAGCAAACCTAAAATCCTGCACATACTCTCCCCAAATCCACACACTTGACACAGCAAATCCACACCCCAACTTCTCAATTCCAAACATAACACAAGTATAGATCTGGAAAGGTCCTACCTTTCGAAGAGGATCAACTTCTTCCTTGCTTGTGCAGAGAAGATTCTTCTAGATCTTCTGAGGGAACATCTCAACTTCTCCTCCATGCTCTGATGAAGGGGTCTGTGCAACACTTTTCTCATTTTCTACCTTTTTTCTTGTGTGTGCACATCTGATGGTCCAGATAGTTCAGAGCTTAATCTCTGAGCCATTGTCAGCCGCCAAATTCAGTTGGCCAGTGATGCGCACAATTTTAATGAAGTGCTGGCTTCACCCTAAAGCAGAGTAGGGGTACACAACATTTCTCTGTCCTCCTTTTTCTTTTATAGCTCATGAATGCGCTATCAGACAGGAGGAATACATTGAGGCTTATGGCCCAAAATCAAACACACAGCAAACCCACCCTTCCTCACCTTCCCCCCAAATACACACACAGCAAACCCAAAATCCTGCACCTACTCTCCCCAAATCCACACACTTGACACAGCAAATCCACACCCCAACTTCTCAATTCCAAACATAACACAAGTATAGATCTGGAAAGGTCCTACCTTTCGAAGAGGATCAACTTCTTCCTTGCTTGTGCAGAGAAGATTCTTCTAGATCTTCTGAGGGAACCTCTCAACTTCTCCTCCATGCTCTGATGAAGGGGTCTGTGCAACACTTTTCTCATTTTCTGCCTTTTTTCTTGAGTGTGCACATCTGATGGTCCAGATAGTTCAGAGCTTAATCTCTGAGCCATTGTCAGCCGCCAAATTCAGTTGGCCAGTGATGCGCACAATTTTAATGAAGTGCTGGCTTCACCCTAAAGAAGAGTAGGGGTACATAACATTTCTTTGTCCTCCTTTTTCTGTTATAGCTCATGAATGTGCTATCAGACAGGAGAAATACTTTGAGGCTCATGGCCCAAAATCAGACACACAGCAAACCCACCCTTCCTCACTTTCCCCCCAAATACACACACAGCAAACCCAAAATCCTGCACCTACTCTCCCCAAATCCACACACTTGACACAGCAAATCCACACCCCAACTTCTCAATTCCAAACATAACACAAGTATAGATCTGGAAAGGTCCTACCTTTCGAAGAGGATCAACTTCTTCCTTGCTTGTGCAGAGAAGATTCTTCTAGATCTTCTGAGGGAACATCTCAACTTCTCCTCCATGCTCTGATGAAGGGGTCTGTGCAACACTTTTCTTATTTTCTGCCTTTTTGCTTGTGTGTGAACATCTGATGGTCCAGATAGTTGTGATCCATTGGTCAGCTGCCAAATTCAGTTGGCCAGTGATGCGCACAATTTTAATGAAGATCTGGCTTCACCCTAAAGCAGAGTAGGGGAACACAACATTTCTCTGTCCTCCTTTTTCTTTTATAGCTCATGAATGCGCTATCAGACAGGAGGAATACTTTGAGGCTCATGGCCCAAAATCAGACACACAGCAAACCCACCTTTCTTCACCTTCCCCCCATATACACACAGCAAACCCAAAATCCTGCACATACTCTCCCCAAATCCACACACTTGACACAGCAAATCCACACCCCAACTTCTCAATTCCAATCATAACACAAGTATAGATCTGGAAAGGTCCTACCTTTCGAAGAGGATCAACTTCTTCCTTGCTTGTGCAGAGAAGATTCTTCTAGATCTTCTGAGGGAACATCTCAACTTCTCCTCCATGCTCTGATGAAGGGGTCTGTGCCACACTTTTCTCATTTTCTGCCTTTTTTCTTGTGTGTGCACATCTGATGGTCCAGATAGTTCAGAGCTTAATGTCTGAGCCATTGGTCAGCCGCCAAATTCAGTTGGCCAGTGATGCGTACAATTTTAATGAAATGCTAGCTTCACCCTAAAGCAGAGTAGGGGTACACAACATTTCTCTGTCCTCCTTTTTCTTTTATAGCTCATGAATGCGCTATCAGACAGGAGGAATACTTTGAAGCTCATGGCCCAAAATCAGACACACAGCAAACCCACCCTTCCTCACCTTCCCCCCAAATACACACACAGCAAACCCAAAATCCTGCACCTACTCTCCCCAAATCCACACACTTGACACAGCAAATCCACACCCCAACTTCTCAATTCCAAGCATAACACAAGTATAGATCTGGAAAGGTCCTACCTTTCGAAGAGGATCAACTTCTTCCTTGCTTGTGCAGAGAAGATTCTTCTAGATCTTCTGAGGGAACATCTCAACTTCTCCACCATGCTCTGATGAAGGCGTCTGTGCAACACTTTTCTCATTTTCTGCCTTTTTTCTTGTGTGTGCACATCTGATGGTCCAGATAGTTCAGAGCTTAATGTCTGAGCCATTGGTCAGTCGCCAAATTCAGTTGGCCAGTGATGCGCACAATTTTAATGAAGTGCTGGCTTCACCCTAAAGAAGCGTAGGGGTACATAACATTTCTTTGTCCTCCTTTTCCTGTTATAGCTCATGAATGTGCTATCAGACAGGAGGAATACTTTGAGGCTCATGGCCCAAAATCAGACACACAGCAAACCCACCCTTCCTCACCTTCCCCCCAAATACACACACAGCAAACCCAAAATCCTGCACCTACTCTCCCCAAATCCACACACTTGACACAGCAAATCCACACCCCAACTTCCCAATTCCAAGCATAACACACGTATAGATCTGGAAAGGTCCTAACTTTCGAAGAGGATCAACTTCTTCCTTGCTTGTACAGGGAAGATTCTTCTAGGTCTTCTGAGGGAACATCTCAACTTCTCCTCCATGCTCTGATGAAGGCGTCTGTGGAACACTTTTGTCATTTTCTGCCTTTTTTCTTGTGTGTGCACATCTGATGGTCCAGATAGTTCAGAGCTTAATGTCTGAGCCATTGGTCCGTTGCCAAATTCAGTTGGCCAGTGATGCGCACAATTTTAATGAAGTGCTGGTTTCACCCTAAAGCATAGTAGGGGTACATAACATTTCTCTGTCCTCCTTTTTCTTTTATAGCACATGAATGCGCTATCAGACAGGAGGAATACATTGAGGCTTATGGCCCAAAATCAAACACACAGCAAACCCACCCTTCCTCACCTTCCCCCCAAATACACACACAGCAAACCCAAAATCCTGCACCTACTCTCCCCAAATCCACACACTTGACACAGCAAATCCACACCCCAACTTCTCAATTCCAAACATAACACAAGTATAGATCTGGAAAGGTCCTACCTTTCGAAGAGGATCAACTTCTTCCTTGCTTGTGCAGAGAAGATTCTTCTAGATCTTCTGAGGGAACATCTCAACTTCTCCTCCATGCTCTGATGAAGGGGTCTGTGCAACACTTTTCTCATTTTCTGCCTTTTTTCTTGTGTGTGCACATCTGATGGTCCAGATAGTTCAGAGCTTAATGTCTGAGCCATTGGTCAGCCGCCAAATTCAGTTGGCCAGTGATGCGCACAATTTTAATGAAATGCTAGCTTCACCCTAAAGCAGAGTAGGGGTACACAACATTTCTCTGTCCTCCTTTTTCTTTTATAGCTCATGAATGCGCTATCAGACAGGAGGAATACTTTGAAGCTCATGGCCCAAAATCAGACACACAGCAAACCCACCCTTCCTCACCTTCCCCCCAAATCCACACACAGCAAACCTAAAATCCTGCACATACTCTCCCCAAATCCACACACTTGACACAGCAAATCCACACCCCAACTTCTCAATTCCAAACATAACACAAGTATAGATCTGGAAAGGTCCTACCTTTCGAAGAGGATCAACTTCTTCCTTGCTTGTGCAGAGAAGATTCTTCTAGATCTTCTGAGGGAACATCTCAACTTCTCCTCCATGCTCTGATGAAGGGGTCTGTGCAACACTTTTCTCATTTTCTGCCTTTTTTCTTGTGTGTGCACATCTGATGGTCCAGATAGTTCAGAGCTTAATCTCTGAGCCATTGTCAGCCGCCAAATTCAGTTGGCCAGTGATGCGCACAATTTTAATGAAGTGCTGGCTTCACCCTAAAGAAGAGTAGGGGTACATAACATTTCTTTGTCCTCCTTTTTCTGTTATAGCTCATGAATGTGCTATCAGACAGGAGAAATACTTTGAGGCTCATGGCCCAAAATCAGACACACAGCAAACCCACCCTTCCTCACTTTCCCCCCAAATACACACACAGCATACCTAAAATCCTGCACATACTCTTCCCAAATCCACACACTTGACATAGCAAATCCACAACCCAACTTCTCAATTCCAAACATAACACAAGTATAGATCTGGAAAGGTCCTACCTTTTCGAAGAGGATCAACTTCTTCCTTGCTTGTGCAGAGAAGATTCTTCTACATCTTCTGAGGGAACATCTCAACTTCTCCACCATGCTCTGATGAAGGGGTCTGTGCAACACTTTTCTCATTTTCTGCCTTTTTTCTTGAGTGTGCACATCTGATGGTCCAGATAGTTCAGAGCTTAATCTCTGAGCCATTGTCAGCCGCCAAATTCAGTTGGCCAGTGATGCGCACAATTTTAATGAAGTGCTGGCTTCACCCTAAAGAAGAGTAGGGGTACATAACATTTCTTTGTCCTCCTTTTTCTGTTATAGCTCATGAATGTGCTATCAGACAGGAGAAATACTTTGAGGCTCATGGGCCAAAATCAGACACACAGCAAACCCACCCTTCCTCACTTTCCCCCCAAATACACACACAGCATACCTAAAATCCTGCACATACTCTCCCCAAATCCACACACTTGACATAGCATATCCACAACCCAACTTCTCAATTCCAAACATAACACAAGTATAGATCTGGAAAGGTCCTACCTTTTCGAAGAGGATCAACTTCTTCCTTACTTGTGCAGAGAAGATTCTTCTACATCTTCTGAGGGAACATCTCAACTTCTCCACCATGCTCTGATGAAGGGGTCTGTGCAACACTTTTCTCATTTTCTGCCTTTTTTCTTGAGTGTGCACATCTGATGGTCCAGATAGTTCAGAGCTTAATGTCTGAGCCATTGTCAGCCGCCAAATTCAGTTGGCCAGTAATGCGCACAATTTTAATGAAGTGCTGGCTTCACCCTAAAGCAGAGTAGGGGTACACAACATTTCTCTGTCCTCCTTTTTCTTTTATAGCTCATGAATGCGCTATCAGACAGGAGGAATACATTGAGGCTTATGGCCCAAAATCAAACACACAGCAAACCCACCCTTCCTCACCTTCCCCCCAAATACACACACAGCAAACCCAAAATCCTGCACCTACTCTCCCCAAATCCACACACTTGACACAGCAAATCCACACCCCAACTTCTCAATTCCAAACATAACACAAGTATAGATCTGGAAAGGTCCTACCTTTCGAAGAGGATCAACTTCTTCCTTGCTTGTGCAGAGAAGATTCTTCTAGATCTTCTGAGGGAACATCTCAACTTCTCCTCCATGCTCTGATGAAGGGGTCTGTGCAACACTTTTCTTATTTTCTGCCTTTTTGCTTGTGTGTGAACATCTGATGGTCCAGATAGTTGTGATCCATTGGTCAGCTGCCAAATTCAGTTGGCCAGTGATGCGCACAATTTTAATGAAGATCTGGCTTCACCCTAAAGCAGAGTAGGGGAACACAACATTTCTCTGTCCTCCTTTTTATTTTATAGCTCATGAATGCGCTATCAGACAGGAGGAATACTTTGAGGCTCATGGCCCAAAATCAGACACACAGCAAACCCACCTTTCTTCACCTTCCCCCCATATACACACAGCAAACCCAAAATCCTGCACATACTCTCCCCAAATCCACACACTTGACACAGCAAATCCACACCCCAACTTCTCAATTCCAATCATAACACAAGTATAGATCTGGAAAGGTCCTACCTTTCGAAGAGGATCAACTTCTTCCTTGCTTGTGCAGAGAAGATTCTTCTAGATCTTCTGAGGGAACATCTCAACTTCTCCTCCATGCTCTGATGAAGGGGTCTGTACAACACTTTTCTCATTTTCTGCCTTTTTTCTTGTGTGTGCACATCTGATGGTCCAGATAGTTCAGAGCTTAATGTCTGAGCCATTGGTCAGCCGCCAAATTCAGTTGGCCAGTGATGCGCACAATTTTAATGAAGTGCTGGCTTCACCCTAAAGCAGAGTAGGGGTACATAACATTTCTCTGTCCTCCTTTTTCTTTTATAGCTCATGAATGCGCTATCAGACAGGAGAAATACTTTGAGGCTCATGGCCCAAAATCTGACACACAGCAAACCCACCCTTCCTCACTTTCCCCCCAAATACACACACAGCATACCTAAAATCCTGCACATACTCTCCCCAAATCCACACACTTGACATAGCAAATCCACAACCCAACTTCTCAATTCCAAACATAACACAAGTATAGATCTGGAAAGGTCCTACCTTTTCGAAGAGGATCAACTTCTTCCTTGCTTGTGCAGAGAAGATTCTTCTACATCTTCTGAGGGAACATCTCAACTTCTCCACCATGCTCTGATGAAGGGGTCTGTGCAACACTTTTCTCATTTTCTGCCTTTTTTCTTGAGTGTGCACATCTGATGGTCCAGATAGTTCAGAGCTTAATGTCTGAGCCATTGGTCAGTCGCCAAATTCAGTTGGCCAGTGATGCGCACAATTTTAATGAAGTGCTGGCTTCACCCTAAAGAAGCGTAGGGGTACATAACATTTCTTTGTCCTCCTTTTCCTGTTATAGCTCATGAATGTGCTATCAGACAGGAGGAATACTTTGAGGCTCATGGCCCAAAATCAGACACACAGCAAACCCACCCTTCCTCACCTTCCCCCCAAATACACACACAGCAAACCCAAAATCCTGCACCTACTCTCCCCAAATCCACACACTTGACACAGCAAATCCACACCCCAACTTCCCAATTCCAAGCATAACACACGTATAGATCTGGAAAGGTCCTAACTTTCGAAGAGGATCAACTTCTTCCTTGCTTGTACAGGGAAGATTCTTCTAGGTCTTCTGAGGGAACATCTCAACTTCTCCTCCATGCTCTGATGAAGGCGTCTGTGGAACACTTTTGTCATTTTCTGCCTTTTTTCTTGTGTGTGCACATCTGATGGTCCAGATAGTTCAGAGCTTAATGTCTGAGCCATTGGTCCGTTGCCAAATTCAGTTGGCCAGTGATGCGCACAATTTTAATGAAGTGCTGGTTTCACCCTAAAGCATAGTAGGGGTACATAACATTTCTCTGTCCTCCTTTTTCTTTTATAGCACATGAATGCGCTATCAGACAGGAGGAATACATTGAGGCTTATGGCCCAAAATCAAACACACAGCAAACCCACCCTTCCTCACCTTCCCCCCAAATACACACACAGCAAACCCAAAATCCTGCACCTACTCTCCCCAAATCCACACACTTGACACAGCAAATCCACACCCCAACTTCTCAATTCCAAACATAACACAAGTATAGATCTGGAAAGGTCCTACCTTTCGAAGAGGATCAACTTCTTCCTTGCTTGTGCAGAGAAGATTCTTCTAGATCTTCTGAGGGAACATCTCAACTTCTCCTCCATGCTCTGATGAAGGGGTCTGTGCAACACTTTTCTCATTTTCTGCCTTTTTTCTTGTGTGTGCACATCTGATGGTCCAGATAGTTCAGAGCTTAATGTCTGAGCCATTGGTCAGCCGCCAAATTCAGTTGGCCAGTGATGCGCACAATTTTAATGAAATGCTAGCTTCACCCTAAAGCAGAGTAGGGGTACACAACATTTCTCTGTCCTCCTTTTTCTTTTCTAGCTCATGATTGCGCTATCAGACAGGAGGAATACTTTGAAGCTCATGGCCCAAAATCAGACACACAGCAAACCCACCCTTCCTCACCTTCCCCCCAAATCCACACACAGCAAACCTAAAATCCTGCACATACTCTCCCCAAATCCACACACTTGACACAGCAAATCCACACCCCAACTTCTCAATTACAAACATAACACAAGTATAGATCTGGAAAGGTCCTACCTTTCGAAGAGGATCAACTTCTTCCTTGCTTGTGCAGAGAAGATTCTTCTAGATCTTCTGAGGGAACATCTCAACTTCTCCTCCATGCTCTGATGAAGGGGTCTGTGCAACACTTTTCTCATTTTCTGCCTTTTTTCTTGTGTGTGCACATCTGATGGTCCAGATAGTTCAGAGCTTAATCTCTGAGCCATTGTCAGCCGCCAAATTCAGTTGGCCAGTGATGCGCACAATTTTAATGAAGTGCTGGCTTCACCCTAAAGAAGAGTAGGGGTACATAACATTTCTTTGTCCTCCTTTTTCTGTTATAGCTCATGAATGTGCTATCAGACAGGAGAAATACTTTGAGGCTCATGGCCCAAAATCAGACACACAGCAAACCCACCCTTCCTCACTTTCCCCCCAAATACACACACAGCATACCTAAAATCCTGCACATACTCTTCCCAAATCCACACACTTGACATAGCAAATCCACAACCCAACTTCTCAATTCCAAACATAACACAAGTATAGATCTGGAAAGGTCCTACCTTTTCGAAGAGGATCAATTTCTTCCTTGCTTGTGCAGAGAAGATTCTTCTACATCTTCTGAGGGAACATCTCAACTTCTCCACCATGCTCTGATGAAGGGGTCTGTGCAACACTTTTCTCATTTTCTGCCTTTTTTCTTGAGTGTGCACATCTGATGGTCCAGATAGTTCAGAGCTTAATCTCTGAGCCATTGTCAGCCGCCAAATTCAGTTGGCCAGTGATGCGCACAATTTTAATGAAGTGCTGGCTTCACCCTAAAGAAGAGTAGGGGTACATAACATTTCTTTGTCCTCCTTTTTCTGTTATAGCTCATGAATGTGCTATCAGACAGGAGAAATACTTTGAGGCTCATGGCCCAAAATCAGACACACAGCAAACCCACCCTTCCTCACTTTCCCCCCAAATACACACACAGCAAACCCAAAATCCTGCACCTACTCTCCCCAAATCCACACACTTGACACAGCAAATCCACACCCCAACTTCTCAATTCCAAACATAACACAAGTATAGATCTGGAAAGGTCCTACCTTTCGAAGAGGATCAACTTCTTCCTTGCTTGTGCAGAGAAGATTCTTCTAGATCTTCTGAGGGAACATCTCAACTTCTCCTCCATGCTCTGATGAAGGGGTCTGTGCAACACTTTTCTTATTTTCTGCCTTTTTGCTTGTGTGTGAACATCTGATGGTCCAGATAGTTGTGATCCATTGGTCAGCTGCCAAATTCAGTTGGCCAGTGATGCGCACAATTTTAATGAAGATCTGGCTTCACCCTGAAGCAGAGTAGGGGAACACAACATTTCTCTGTCCTCCTTTTTATTTTATAGCTCATGAATGCGCTATCAGACAGGAGGAATACTTTGAGGCTCATGGCCCAAAATCAGACACACAGCAAACCCACCTTTCTTCACCTTCCCCCCATATACACACAGCAAACCCAAAATCCTGCACATACTCTCCCCAAATCCACACACTTGACACAGCAAATCCACACCCCAACTTCTCAATTCCAATCATAACACAAGTATAGATCTGGAAAGGTCCTACCTTTCGAAGAGGATCAACTTCTTCCTTGCTTGTGCAGAGAAGATTCTTCTAGATCTTCTGAGGGAACATCTCAACTTCTCCTCCATGCTCTGATGAAGGGGTCTGTACAACACTTTTCTCATTTTCTGCCTTTTTTCTTGTGTGTGCACATCTGATGGTCCAGATAGTTCAGAGCTTAATGTCTGAGCCATTGGTCAGCCGCCAAATTCAGTTGGCCAGTGATGCGCACAATTTTAATGAAGTGCTGGCTTCACCCTAAAGCAGAGTAGGGGTACATAACATTTCTCTGTCCTCCTTTTTCTTTTATAGCTCATGAATGCGCTATCAGACAGGAGGAATACTTTGAGGCTCATGGCCCAAAATCAGACACACAGCGAACCCACCCTTCCTCACCTTCCCCCCAAATCCACACACAGCAAACCTAAAATCCTGCACATACTCTCCCCAAATCCACACACTTGACACAGCAAATCCACACCCCAACTTCTCAATTCCAAACATAACACAAGTATAGATCTGGAAAGGTCCTACCTTTCGAAGAGGATCAACTTCTTCCTTGCTTGTGCAGAGAAGATTCTTCTAGATCTTCTGAGGGAACATCTCAACTTCTCCTCCATGCTCTGATGAAGGGGTCTGTGCAACACTTTTCTCATTTTCTACCTTTTTTCTTGTGTGTGCACATCTGATGGTCCAGATAGTTCAGAGCTTAATCTCTGAGCCATTGTCAGCCGCCAAATTCAGTTGGCCAGTGATGCGCACAATTTTAATGAAGTGCTGGCTTCACCCTAAAGCAGAGTAGGGGTACACAACATTTCTCTGTCCTCCTTTTTCTTTTATAGCTCATGAATGCGCTATCAGACAGGAGGAATACATTGAGGCTTATGGCCCAAAATCAAACACACAGCAAACCCACCCTTCCTCACCTTCCCCCCAAATACACACACAGCAAACCCAAAATCCTGCACCTACTCTCCCCAAATCCACACACTTGACACAGCAAATCCACACCCCAACTTCTCAATTCCAAACATAACACAAGTATAGATCTGGAAAGGTCCTACCTTTCGAAGAGGATCAACTTCTTCCTTGCTTGTGCAGAGAAGATTCTTCTAGATCTTCTGAGGGAACCTCTCAACTTCTCCTCCATGCTCTGATGAAGGGGTCTGTGCAACACTTTTCTCATTTTCTGCCTTTTTTCTTGAGTGTGCACATCTGATGGTCCAGATAGTTCAGAGCTTAATCTCTGAGCCATTGTCAGCCGCCAAATTCAGTTGGCCAGTGATGCGCACAATTTTAATGAAGTGCTGGCTTCACCCTAAAGAAGAGTAGGGGTACATAACATTTCTTTGTCCTCCTTTTTCTGTTATAGCTCATGAATGTGCTATCAGACAGGAGAAATACTTTGAGGCTCATGGCCCAAAATCAGACACACAGCAAACCCACCCTTCCTCACTTTCCCCCCAAATACACACACAGCAAACCCAAAATCCTGCACCTACTCTCCCCAAATCCACACACTTGACACAGCAAATCCACACCCCAACTTCTCAATTCCAAACATAACACAAGTATAGATCTGGAAAGGTCCTACCTTTCGAAGAGGATCAACTTCTTCCTTGCTTGTGCAGAGAAGATTCTTCTAGATCTTCTGAGGGAACATCTCAACTTCTCCTCCATGCTCTGATGAAGGGGTCTGTGCAACACTTTTCTTATTTTCTGCCTTTTTGCTTGTGTGTGAACATCTGATGGTCCAGATAGTTGTGATCCATTGGTCAGCTGCCAAATTCAGTTGGCCAGTGATGCGCACAATTTTAATGAAGATCTGGCTTCACCCTAAAGCAGAGTAGGGGAACACAACATTTCTCTGTCCTCCTTTTTCTTTTATAGCTCATGAATGCGCTATCAGACAGGAGGAATACTTTGAGGCTCATGGCCCAAAATCAGACACACAGCAAACCCACCTTTCTTCACCTTCCCCCCATATACACACAGCAAACCCAAAATCCTGCACATACTCTCCCCAAATCCACACACTTGACACAGCAAATCCACACCCCAACTTCTCAATTCCAATCATAACACAAGTATAGATCTGGAAAGGTCCTACCTTTCGAAGAGGATCAACTTCTTCCTTGCTTGTGCAGAGAAGATTCTTCTAGATCTTCTGAGGGAACATCTCAACTTCTCCTCCATGCTCTGATGAAGGGGTCTGTGCCACACTTTTCTCATTTTCTGCCTTTTTTCTTGTGTGTGCACATCTGATGGTCCAGATAGTTCAGAGCTTAATGTCTGAGCCATTGGTCAGCCGCCAAATTCAGTTGGCCAGTGATGCGTACAATTTTAATGAAATGCTAGCTTCACCCTAAAGCAGAGTAGGGGTACACAACATTTCTCTGTCCTCCTTTTTCTTTTATAGCTCATGAATGCGCTATCAGACAGGAGGAATACTTTGAAGCTCATGGCCCAAAATCAGACACACAGCAAACCCACCCTTCCTCACCTTCCCCCCAAATACACACACAGCAAACCCAAAATCCTGCACCTACTCTCCCCAAATCCACACACTTGACACAGCAAATCCACACCCCAACTTCTCAATTCCAAGCATAACACAAGTATAGATCTGGAAAGGTCCTACCTTTCGAAGAGGATCAACTTCTTCCTTGCTTGTGCAGAGAAGATTCTTCTAGATCTTCTGAGGGAACATCTCAACTTCTCCACCATGCTCTGATGAAGGCGTCTGTGCAACACTTTTCTCATTTTCTGCCTTTTTTCTTGTGTGTGCACATCTGATGGTCCAGATAGTTCAGAGCTTAATGTCTGAGCCATTGGTCAGTCGCCAAATTCAGTTGGCCAGTGATGCGCACAATTTTAATGAAGTGCTGGCTTCACCCTAAAGAAGCGTAGGGGTACATAACATTTCTTTGTCCTCCTTTTCCTGTTATAGCTCATGAATGTGCTATCAGACAGGAGGAATACTTTGAGGCTCATGGCCCAAAATCAGACACACAGCAAACCCACCCTTCCTCACCTTCCCCCCAAATACACACACAGCAAACCCAAAATCCTGCACCTACTCTCCCCAAATCCACACACTTGACACAGCAAATCCACACCCCAACTTCCCAATTCCAAGCATAACACACGTATAGATCTGGAAAGGTCCTAACTTTCGAAGAGGATCAACTTCTTCCTTGCTTGTACAGGGAAGATTCTTCTAGGTCTTCTGAGGGAACATCTCAACTTCTCCTCCATGCTCTGATGAAGGCGTCTGTGGAACACTTTTGTCATTTTCTGCCTTTTTTCTTGTGTGTGCACATCTGATGGTCCAGATAGTTCAGAGCTTAATGTCTGAGCCATTGGTCCGTTGCCAAATTCAGTTGGCCAGTGATGCGCACAATTTTAATGAAGTGCTGGTTTCACCCTAAAGCATAGTAGGGGTACATAACATTTCTCTGTCCTCCTTTTTCTTTTATAGCACATGAATGCGCTATCAGACAGGAGGAATACATTGAGGCTTATGGCCCAAAATCAAACACACAGCAAACCCACCCTTCCTCACCTTCCCCCCAAATACACACACAGCAAACCCAAAATCCTGCACCTACTCTCCCCAAATCCACACACTTGACACAGCAAATCCACACCCCAACTTCTCAATTCCAAACATAACACAAGTATAGATCTGGAAAGGTCCTACCTTTCGAAGAGGATCAACTTCTTCCTTGCTTGTGCAGAGAAGATTCTTCTAGATCTTCTGAGGGAACATCTCAACTTCTCCTCCATGCTCTGATGAAGGGGTCTGTGCAACACTTTTCTCATTTTCTGCCTTTTTTCTTGTGTGTGCACATCTGATGGTCCAGATAGTTCAGAGCTTAATGTCTGAGCCATTGGTCAGCCGCCAAATTCAGTTGGCCAGTGATGCGCACAATTTTAATGAAATGCTAGCTTCACCCTAAAGCAGAGTAGGGGTACACAACATTTCTCTGTCCTCCTTTTTCTTTTATAGCTCATGAATGCGCTATCAGACAGGAGGAATACTTTGAAGCTCATGGCCCAAAATCAGACACACAGCAAACCCACCCTTCCTCACCTTCCCCCCAAATCCACACACAGCAAACCTAAAATCCTGCACATACTCTCCCCAAATCCACACACTTGACACAGCAAATCCACACCCCAACTTCTCAATTCCAAACATAACACAAGTATAGATCTGGAAAGGTCCTACCTTTCGAAGAGGATCAACTTCTTCCTTGCTTGTGCAGAGAAGATTCTTCTAGATCTTCTGAGGGAACATCTCAACTTCTCCTCCATGCTCTGATGAAGGGGTCTGTGCAACACTTTTCTCATTTTCTGCCTTTTTTCTTGTGTGTGCACATCTGATGGTCCAGATAGTTCAGAGCTTAATCTCTGAGCCATTGTCAGCCGCCAAATTCAGTTGGCCAGTGATGCGCACAATTTTAATGAAGTGCTGGCTTCACCCTAAAGAAGAGTAGGGGTACATAACATTTCTTTGTCCTCCTTTTTCTGTTATAGCTCATGAATGTGCTATCAGACAGGAGAAATACTTTGAGGCTCATGGCCCAAAATCAGACACACAGCAAACCCACCCTTCCTCACTTTCCCCCCAAATACACACACAGCATACCTAAAATCCTGCACATACTCTTCCCAAATCCACACACTTGACATAGCAAATCCACAACCCAACTTCTCAATTCCAAACATAACACAAGTATAGATCTGGAAAGGTCCTACCTTTTCGAAGAGGATCAACTTCTTCCTTGCTTGTGCAGAGAAGATTCTTCTACATCTTCTGAGGGAACATCTCAACTTCTCCACCATGCTCTGATGAAGGGGTCTGTGCAACACTTTTCTCATTTTCTGCCTTTTTTCTTGAGTGTGCACATCTGATGGTCCAGATAGTTCAGAGCTTAATCTCTGAGCCATTGTCAGCCGCCAAATTCAGTTGGCCAGTGATGCGCACAATTTTAATGAAGTGCTGGCTTCACCCTAAAGAAGAGTAGGGGTACATAACATTTCTTTGTCCTCCTTTTTCTGTTATAGCTCATGAATGTGCTATCAGACAGGAGAAATACTTTGAGGCTCATGGGCCAAAATCAGACACACAGCAAACCCACCCTTCCTCACTTTCCCCCCAAATACACACACAGCATACCTAAAATCCTGCACATACTCTCCCCAAATCCACACACTTGACATAGCATATCCACAACCCAACTTCTCAATTCCAAACATAACACAAGTATAGATCTGGAAAGGTCCTACCTTTTCGAAGAGGATCAACTTCTTCCTTACTTGTGCAGAGAAGATTCTTCTACATCTTCTGAGGGAACATCTCAACTTCTCCACCATGCTCTGATGAAGGGGTCTGTGCAACACTTTTCTCATTTTCTGCCTTTTTTCTTGAGTGTGCACATCTGATGGTCCAGATAGTTCAGAGCTTAATGTCTGAGCCATTGTCAGCCGCCAAATTCAGTTGGCCAGTAATGCGCACAATTTTAATGAAGTGCTGGCTTCACCCTAAAGCAGAGTAGGGGTACACAACATTTCTCTGTCCTCCTTTTTCTTTTATAGCTCATGAATGCGCTATCAGACAGGAGGAATACATTGAGGCTTATGGCCCAAAATCAAACACACAGCAAACCCACCCTTCCTCACCTTCCCCCCAAATACACACACAGCAAACCCAAAATCCTGCACCTACTCTCCCCAAATCCACACACTTGACACAGCAAATCCACACCCCAACTTCTCAATTCCAAACATAACACAAGTATAGATCTGGAAAGGTCCTACCTTTCGAAGAGGATCAACTTCTTCCTTGCTTGTGCAGAGAAGATTCTTCTAGATCTTCTGAGGGAACATCTCAACTTCTCCTCCATGCTCTGATGAAGGGGTCTGTGCAACACTTTTCTTATTTTCTGCCTTTTTGCTTGTGTGTGAACATCTGATGGTCCAGATAGTTGTGATCCATTGGTCAGCTGCCAAATTCAGTTGGCCAGTGATGCGCACAATTTTAATGAAGATCTGGCTTCACCCTAAAGCAGAGTAGGGGAACACAACATTTCTCTGTCCTCCTTTTTATTTTATAGCTCATGAATGCGCTATCAGACAGGAGGAATACTTTGAGGCTCATGGCCCAAAATCAGACACACAGCAAACCCACCTTTCTTCACCTTCCCCCCATATACACACAGCAAACCCAAAATCCTGCACATACTCTCCCCAAATCCACACACTTGACACAGCAAATCCACACCCCAACTTCTCAATTCCAATCATAACACAAGTATAGATCTGGAAAGGTCCTACCTTTCGAAGAGGATCAACTTCTTCCTTGCTTGTGCAGAGAAGATTCTTCTAGATCTTCTGAGGGAACATCTCAACTTCTCCTCCATGCTCTGATGAAGGGGTCTGTACAACACTTTTCTCATTTTCTGCCTTTTTTCTTGTGTGTGCACATCTGATGGTCCAGATAGTTCAGAGCTTAATGTCTGAGCCATTGGTCAGCCGCCAAATTCAGTTGGCCAGTGATGCGCACAATTTTAATGAAGTGCTGGCTTCACCCTAAAGCAGAGTAGGGGTACATAACATTTCTCTGTCCTCCTTTTTCTTTTATAGCTCATGAATGCGCTATCAGACAGGAGAAATACTTTGAGGCTCATGGCCCAAAATCTGACACACAGCAAACCCACCCTTCCTCACTTTCCCCCCAAATACACACACAGCATACCTAAAATCCTGCACATACTCTCCCCAAATCCACACACTTGACATAGCAAATCCACAACCCAACTTCTCAATTCCAAACATAACACAAGTATAGATCTGGAAAGGTCCTACCTTTTCGAAGAGGATCAACTTCTTCCTTGCTTGTGCAGAGAAGATTCTTCTACATCTTCTGAGGGAACATCTCAACTTCTCCACCATGCTCTGATGAAGGGGTCTGTGCAACACTTTTCTCATTTTCTGCCTTTTTTCTTGAGTGTGCACATCTGATGGTCCAGATAGTTCAGAGCTTAATCTCTGAGCCATTGTCAGCCACCAAATTCAGTTGGCCAGTGATGCGCACAATTTTAATGAAGTTCTGGCTTCACCCTAAAGCAGAGTAGGGGTACACAACATTTCTATGTCCTCCTTTTTCTTTTATAGCTCATGAATGCGCTATCAGACAGGAGGAATACATTGAGGCTTATGGCCCAAAATCAAACACACAGCAAACCCTCCCTTCCTCACCTTCCCCCCAAATACACACACAGCAAACCCAAAATCCTGCACCTACTCTCCCCAAATCCACACACTTGACACAGCAAATCCACACCCCAACTTCTCAATTCCAAACATAACACAAGTATAGATCTGGAAAGGTCCTACCTTTCGAAGAGGATCAACTTCTTCCTTGCTTGTGCAGAGAAGATTCTTCTAGATCTTCTGAGGGAACATCTCAACTTCTCCTCCATGCTCTGATGAAGGGGTCTGTGCAACACTTTTCTTATTTTCTGCCTTTTTGCTTGTGTGTGAACATCTGATGGTCCAGATAGTTGTGATCCATTGGTCAGCTGCCAAATTCAGTTGGCCAGTGATGCGCACAATTTTAATGAAGATCTGGCTTCACCCTAAAGCAGAGTAGGGGAACACAACATTTCTCTGTCCTCCTTTTTCTTTTATAGCTCATGAATGCGCTATCAGACAGGAGGAATACTTTGAGGCTCATGGCCCAAAATCAGACACACAGCAAACCCACCTTTCTTCACCTTCCCCCCATATACACACAGCAAACCCAAAATCCTGCACATACTCTCCCCAAATCCACACACTTGACACAGCAAATCCACACCCCAACTTCTCAATTCCAATCATAACACAAGTATAGATCTGGAAAGGTCCTACCTTTCGAAGAGGATCAACTTCTTCCTTGCTTGTGCAGAGAAGATTCTTCTAGATCTTCTGAGGGAACATCTCAACTTCTCCTCCATGCTCTGATGAAGGGGTCTGTGCAACACTTTTCTCATTTTCTGCCTTTTTTCTTGTGTGTGCACATCTGATGGTCCAGATAGTTCAGAGCTTAATGTCTGAGCCATTGGTCAGCCGCCAAATTCAGTTGGCCAGTGATGCGCACAATTTTAATGAAATGCTAGCTTCACCCTAAAGCAGAGTAGGGGTACACAACATTTCTCTGTCCTCCTTTTTCTTTTATAGCTCATGAATGCGCTATCAGACAGGAGGAATACTTTGAAGCTCATGGCCCAAAATCAGACACACAGCAAACCCACCCTTCCTCACCTTCCCCCCAAATCCACACACAGCAAACCCAAAATCCTGCACCTACTCTCCCCAAATCCACACACTTGACACAGCAAATCCACACCCCAACTTCTCAATTCCAAGCATAACACAAGTATAGATCTGGAAAGGTCCTACCTTTCGAAGAGGATCAACTTCTTCCTTGCTTGTGCAGAGAAGATTCTTCTAGATCTTCTGAGGGAACATCTCAACTTCTCCACCATGCTCTGATGAAGGCGTCTGTGCAACACTTTTCTCATTTTCTGCCTTTTTTCTTGTGTGTGCACATCTGATGGTCCAGATAGTTCAGAGCTTAATGTCTGAGCCATTGGTCAGTCGCCAAATTCAGTTGGCCAGTGATGCGCACAATTTTAATGAAGTGCTGGCTTCACCCTAAAGAAGCGTAGGGGTACATAACATTTCTTTGTCCTCCTTTTCCTGTTATAGCTCATGAATGTGCTATCAGACAGGAGGAATACTTTGAGGCTCATGGCCCAAAATCAGACACACAGCAAACCCACCCTTCCTCACCTTCCCCCCAAATACACACACAGCAAACCCAAAATCCTGCACCTACTCTCCCCAAATCCACACACTTGACACAGCAAATCCACACCCCAACTTCCCAATTCCAAGCATAACACACGTATAGATCTGGAAAGGTCCTAACTTTCGAAGAGGATCAACTTCTTCCTTGCTTGTACAGGGAAGATTCTTCTAGGTCTTCTGAGGGAACATCTCAACTTCTCCTCCATGCTCTGATGAAGGCGTCTGTGGAACACTTTTGTCATTTTCTGCCTTTTTTCTTGTGTGTGCACATCTGATGGTCCAGATAGTTCAGAGCTTAATGTCTGAGCCATTGGTCCGTTGCCAAATTCAGTTGGCCAGTGATGCGCACAATTTTAATGAAGTGCTGGTTTCACCCTAAAGCATAGTAGGGGTACATAACATTTCTCTGTCCTCCTTTTTCTTTTATAGCACATGAATGCGCTATCAGACAGGAGGAATACATTGAGGCTTATGGCCCAAAATCAAACACACAGCAAACCCACCCTTCCTCACCTTCCCCCCAAATACACACACAGCAAACCCAAAATCCTGCACCTACTCTCCCCAAATCCACACACTTGACACAGCAAATCCACACCCCAACTTCTCAATTCCAAACATAACACAAGTATAGATCTGGAAAGGTCCTACCTTTCGAAGAGGATCAACTTCTTCCTTGCTTGTGCAGAGAAGATTCTTCTAGATCTTCTGAGGGAACATCTCAACTTCTCCTCCATGCTCTGATGAAGGGGTCTGTGCAACACTTTTCTCATTTTCTGCCTTTTTTCTTGTGTGTGCACATCTGATGGTCCAGATAGTTCAGAGCTTAATGTCTGAGCCATTGGTCAGCCGCCAAATTCAGTTGGCCAGTGATGCGCACAATTTTAATGAAATGCTAGCTTCACCCTAAAGCAGAGTAGGGGTACACAACATTTCTCTGTCCTCCTTTTTCTTTTATAGCTCATGAATGCGCTATCAGACAGGAGGAATACTTTGAAGCTCATGGCCCAAAATCAGACACACAGCAAACCCACCCTTCCTCACCTTCCCCCCAAATCCACACACAGCAAACCTAAAATCCTGCACATACTCTCCCCAAATCCACACACTTGACACAGCAAATCCACACCCCAACTTCTCAATTCCAAACATAACACAAGTATAGATCTGGAAAGGTCCTACCTTTCGAAGAGGATCAACTTCTTCCTTGCTTGTGCAGAGAAGATTCTTCTAGATCTTCTGAGGGAACATCTCAACTTCTCCTCCATGCTCTGATGAAGGGGTCTGTGCAACACTTTTCTCATTTTCTGCCTTTTTTCTTGTGTGTGCACATCTGATGGTCCAGATAGTTCAGAGCTTAATCTCTGAGCCATTGTCAGCCGCCAAATTCAGTTGGCCAGTGATGCGCACAATTTTAATGAAGTGCTGGCTTCACCTTAAAGAAGAGTAGGGGTACATAACATTTCTTTGTCCTCCTTTTTCTGTTATAGCTCATGAATGTGCTATCAGACAGGAGAAATACTTTGAGGCTCATGGCCCAAAATCAGACACACAGCAAACCCACCCTTCCTCACTTTCCCCCCAAATACACACACAGCATACCTAAAATCCTGCACATACTCTTCCCAAATCCACACACTTGACATAGCAAATCCACAACCCAACTTCTCAATTCCAAACATAACACAAGTATAGCTCTGGAAAGGTCCTACCTTTTCGAAGAGGATCAACTTCTTCCTTGCTTGTGCAGAGAAGATTCTTCTACATCTTCTGAGGGAACATCTCAACTTCTCCACCATGCTCTGATGAAGGGGTCTGTGCAACACTTTTCTCATTTTCTGCCTTTTTTCTTGAGTGTGCACATCTGATGGTCCAGATAGTTCAGAGCTTAATCTCTGAGCCATTGTCAGCCGCCAAATTCAGTTGGCCAGTGATGCGCACAATTTTAATGAAGTGCTGGCTTCACCCTAAAGAAGAGTAGGGGTACATAACATTTCTTTGTCCTCCTTTTTCTGTTATAGCTCATGAATGTGCTATCAGACAGGAGAAATACTTTGAGGCTCATGGCCCAAAATCAGACACACAGCAAACCCACCCTTCCTCACTTTCCCCCCAAATACACACACAGCATACCTAAAATCCTGCACATACTCTCCCCAAATCCACACACTTGACATAGCAAATCCACAACCCAACTTCTCAATTCCAAACATAACACAAGTATAGATCTGGAAAGGTCCTACCTTTTCGAAGAGGATCAACTTCTTCCTTGCTTGTGCAGAGAAGATTCTTCTACATCTTCTAAAGGGAACATCTCAACTTCTCCACCATGCTCTGATGAAGGGGTCTGTGCAACACTTTTCTCATTTTCTGCCTTTTTTCTTGAGTGTGCACATCTGATGGTCCAGATAGTTCAGAGCTTAATGTCTGAGCCATTGTCAGCCGCCAAATTCAGTTGGCCAGTGATGCGCACAATTTTAATGAAGTGGTGGCTTCACCCATAACATTTCTTTGTCCTCCTTTTTCTGTTATAGCTCATGAATGTGCTATCAGACAGGAGGAATACTTTGAGGCTCATGGCCCAAAATCAGACACACAGCAAACCCACCCTTCCTCACCTTCCCCCCAAATACACACACAGCAAACCCAAAATCCTGCACCTACTCTCCCCAAATCCACACACTTGACACAGCAAATCCACACCCCAACTTCCCAATTCCAAGCATAACACACGTATAGATCTGGAAAGGTCCTACCTTTCGAAGAGGATCAACTTCTTCCTTGCTTGTACAGGGAAGATTCTTCTAGGTCTTCTGAGGGAACATCTCAACTTCTCCTCCATGCTCTGATGAAGGCGTCTGTGGAACACTTTTGTCATTTTCTGCCTTCTTTCTTGTGTGTGCACATCTGATGGTTCAGATAGTTCAGAGCTTAATGTCTGAGCCATTGGTCCGTTGCCAAATTCAGTTGGCCAGTGAAGCGCACAATTTTAATGAAGTGCTGGTTTCACCCTAAAGCATAGTAGGGGTACATAACATTTCTCTGTCCTCCTTTTTCTTTTATAGCACATGAATGCGCTATCAGACAGGAGGAATACATTGAGGCTTATGGCCCAAAATCAAACACACAGCAAACCCACCCTTCCTCACCTTCCCCCCAAATACACACACAGCAAACCCAAAATCCTGCACCTACTCTCCCCAAATCCACACACTTGACACAGCAAATCCACACCCCAACTTCTCAATTCCAAACATAACACAAGTATAGATCTGGAAAGGTCCTACCTTTCGAAGAGGATCAACTTCTTCCTTGCTTGTGCAGAGAAGATTCTTCTAGATCTTCTGAGGGAACATCTCAACATCTCCTCCATGCTCTGATGAAGGGGTCTGTGCAACACTTTTCTTATTTTCTGCCTTTTTGCTTGTGTGTGAACATCTGATGGTCCAGATAGTTGTGATCCATTGGTCAGCTGCCAAATTCAGTTGGCCAGTGATGCGCACAATTTTAATGAAGATCTGGCTTCACCCTAAAGCAGAGTAGGGGAACACAACATTTCTCTGTCCTCCTTTTTCTTTTATAGCTCATGAATGCGCTATCAGACAGGAGGAATACTTTGAGGCTCATGGCCCAAAATCAGACACACAGCAAACCCACCTTTCTTCACCTTCCCCCCATATACACACAGCAAACCCAAAATCCTGCACATACTCTCCCCAAATCCACACACTTGACACAGCAAATCCACACCCCAACTTCTCAATTCCAATCATAACACAAGTATAGATCTGGAAAGGTCCTACCTTTCGAAGAGGATCAACTTCTTCCTTGCTTGTGCAGAGAAGATTCTTCTAGATCTTCTGAGGGAACATCTCAACTTCTACACCATGCTCTGATGAAGGCGTCTGTGCAACACTTTTCTCATTTTCTGCCTTTTTTCTTGTGTGTGCACATCTGATGGTCCAGATAGTTCAGAGCTTAATGTCTGAGCCATTGGTCAGTCGCCAAATTCAGTTGGCCAGTGATGCGCACAATTTTAATGAAGTGCTGGCTTCACCCTAAAGAAGAGTAGGGGTACATAACATTTCTTTGTCCTCCTTTTTCTGTTATAGCTCATGAATGTGCTATCAGACAGGAGGAATACTTTGAGGCTCATGGCCCAAAATCAGACGCACAGCAAACCCACCCTTCCTCACCTTCCCCCCAAATACACACACAGCAAACCCAAAATCCTGCACCTACTCTCCCCAAATCCACACACTTGACACAGCAAATCCACACCCCAACTTCCCAATTCCAAGCATAACACACGTATAGATCTGGAAAGGTCCTAACTTTCGAAGAGGATCAACTTCTTCCTTGCTTGTACAGGGAAGATTCTTCTAGGTCTTCTGAGGGAACATCTCAACTTCTCCTCCATGCTCTGATGAAGGCGTCTGTGGAACACTTTTGTCATTTTCTGCCTTTTTTCTTGTGTGTGCACATCTGATGGTCCAGATAGTTCAGAGCTTAATGTCTGAGCCATTGGTCCGTTGCCAAATTCAGTTGGCCAGTGATGCGCACAATTTTAATGAAGTGCTGGTTTCACCCTAAAGCATAGTAGGGGTACATAACATTTCTCTGTCCTCCTTTTTCTTTTATAGCACATGAATGCGCTATCAGACAGGAGGAATACATTGAGGCTTATGGCCCAAAATCAAACACACAGCAAACCCACCCTTCCTCACCTTCCCCCCAAATACACACACAGCAAACCCAAAATCCTGCACCTACTCTCCCCAAATCCACACACTTGACACAGCAAATCCACACCCCAACTTCTCAATTCCAAACATAACACAAGTATAGATCTGGAAAGGTCCTACCTTTCGAAGAGGATCAACTTCTTCCTTGCTTGTGCAGAGAAGATTCTTCTAGATCTTCTGAGGGAACATCTCAACTTCTCCACCATGCTCTGATGAAGGCGTCTGTGCAACACTTTTCTCATTTTCTGCCTTTTTTCTTGTGTGTGCACATCTGATGGTCCAGATAGTTCAGAGCTTAATGTCTGAGCCATTGGTCAGTCGCCAAATTCAGTTGGCCAGTGATGCGCACAATTTTAATGAAGTGCTGGCTTCACCCTAAGGAAGCGTAGGGGTACATAACATTTCTTTGTCCTCCTTTTCCTGTTATAGCTCATGAATGTGCTATCAGACAGGAGGAATACTTTGAGGCTCATGGCCCAAAATCAGACACACAGCAAACCCACCTTTCTTCACCTTCCCCCCATATACACACAGCAAACCCAAAATCCTGCACATACTCTCCCCAAATCCACACACTTGACACAGCAAATCCACACCCCAACTTCTCAATTCCAATCATAACACAAGTATAGATCTGGAAAGGTCCTACCTTTCGAAGAGGATCAACTTCTTCCTTGCTTGTGCAGAGAAGATTCTTCTAGATCTTCTGAGGGAACATCTCAACTTCTCCTCCATGCTCTGATGAAGGGGTCTGTGCAACACTTTTCTCATTTTCTGCCTTTTTTCTTGTGTGTGCACATCTGATGGTCCAGATAGTTCAGAGCTTAATGTCTGAGCCATTGGTCAGCCGCCAAATTCAGTTGGCCAGTGATGCGCACAATTTTAATGAAGTGCTGGCTTCACCCTAAAGCAGAGTAGGGGTACATAACATTTCTCTGTCCTCCTTTTTCTTTTATAGCTCATGAATGCGCTATCAGACAGGAGGAATACTTTGAGGCTCATGGCCCAAAATCAGACACACAGCAAACCCACCCTTCCTCACCTTCCCCCCAAATCCACACACAGCAAACCTAAAATCCTGCACATACTCTCCCCAAATCCACACACTTGACACAGCAAATCCACACCCCAACTTCTCAATTCCAAACATAACACACGTATAGATCTGGAAAGGTCCTACCTTTCGAAGAGGATCAACTTCTTCCTTGCTTGTGCAGAGAAGATTCTTCTAGATCTTCTGAGGGAACATCTCAACTTCTCCACCATGCCCTGATGAAGGCGTCTGTGCAACACTTTTCTCATTTTCTGCCTTTTTTCTTGTGTGTGCACATCTGATGGTCCAGATAGTTCAGAGCTTAATCTCTGAGCCATTGTCAGCCGCCAAATTCAGTTGGCCAGTGATGCGCACAATTTTAATGAAGTGCTGGCTTCACCCTAAAGAAGAGTAGGGGTACATAACATTTCTTTGTCCTCCTTTTTCTGTTATAGCTCATGAATGTGCTATCAGACAGGAGAAATACTTTGAGGCTCATGGCCCAAAATCTGACACACAGCAAACCCACCCTTCCTCACTTTCCCCCCAAATACACACACAGCATACCTAAAATCCTGCACATACTCTCCCCAAATCCACACACTTGACATAGCAAATCCACAACCCAACTTCTCAATTCCAAACATAACACAAGTATAGATCTGGAAAGGTCCTACCTTTTCGAAGAGGATCAACTTCTTCCTTGCTTGTGCAGAGAAGATTCTTCTACATCTTCTGAGGGAACATCTCAACTTCTCCACCATGCTCTGATGAAGGGGTCTGTGCAACACTTTTCTCATTTTCTGCCTTTTTTCTTGAGTGTGCACATCTGATGGTCCAGATAGTTCAGAGCTTAATCTCTGAGCCATTTTCAGCCGCCAAATTCAGTTGGCCAGTGATGCGCACAATTTTAATGAAGTGCTGGCTTCACCCTAAAGAAGAGTAGGGGTACATAACATTTCTTTGTCCTCCTTTTTCTGTTATAGCTCATGAATGTGTTATCAGACAGGAGAAATACTTTGAGGCTCATGGCCCAAAATCAGACACACAGCAAACCCACCCTTCCTCACTTTCCCCCCAAATACACACACAGCATACCTAAAATCCTGCACATACTCTCCCCAAATCCACACACTTGACATAGCAAATCCACAACCCAACTTCTCAATTCCAAACATAACACAAGTATAGATCTGGAAAGGTCCTACCTTTTCGAAGAGGATCAACTTCTTCCTTGCTTGTGCAGAGAAGATTCTTCTACATCTTCTGAGGGAACATCTCAACTTCTCCACCATGCTCTGATGAAGGGGTCTGTGCAACACTTTTCTCATTTTCTGCCTTTTTTCTTGAGTGTGCACATCTGATGGTCCAGATAGTTCAGAGCTTAATGTCTGAGCCATTGTCAGCCGCCAAATTCAGTTGGCCAGTGATGCGCACAATTTTAATGAAGTGCTGGCTTCACCCTAAAGCAGAGTAGGGGTACACAACATTTCTATGTCCTCCTTTTTCTTTTATAGCTCATGAATGCGCTATCAGACAGGAGGAATAAATTGAGGCTTATGGCCCAAAATCAAACACACAGCAAACCCACCCTTCCTCACCTTCCCCCCAAATACACACACAGCAAACCCAAAATCCTGCACCTACTCTCCCCAAATCCACACACTTGACACAGCAAATCCACACCCCAACTTCTCAATTCCAAACATAACACAAGTATAGATCTGGAAAGGTCCTACCTTTCGAAGAGGATCAACTTCTTCCTTGCTTGTGCAGAGAAGATTCTTCTAGATCTTCTGAGGGAACATCTCAACTTCTCCTCCATGCTCTGATGAAGGGGTCTGTGCAACACTTTTCTTATTTTCTGCCTTTTTGCTTGTGTGTGAACATCTGATGGTCCAGATAGTTGTGATCCATTGGTCAGCTGCCAAATTCAGTTGGCCAGTGATGCGCACAATTTTAATGAAGATCTGGCTTCACCCTAAAGCAGAGTAGGGGAACACAACATTTCTCTGTCCTCCTTTTTCTTTTATAGCTCATGAATGCGCTATCAGACAGGAGGAATACTTTGAGGCTCATGGCCCAAAATCAGACACACAGCAAACCCACCTTTCTTCACCTTCCCCCCATATACACACAGCAAACCCAAAATCCTGCACATACTCTCCCCAAATCCACACACTTGACACAGCAAATCCACACCCCAACTTCTCAATTCCAATCATAACACAAGTATAGATCTGGAAAGGTCCTACCTTTCGAAGAGGATCAACTTCTTCCTTGCTTGTGCAGAGAAGATTCTTCTAGATCTTCTGAGGGAACATCTCAACTTCTCCTCCATGCTCTGATGAAGGGGTCTGTGCAACACTTTTCTCATTTTCTGCCTTTTTTCTTGTGTGTGCACATCTGATGGTCCAGATAGTTCAGAGCTTAATGTCTGAGCCATTGGTCAGCCGCCAAATTCAGTTGGCCAGTGATGCGCACAATTTTAATGAAATGCTAGCTTCACCCTAAAGCAGAGTAGGGGTATACAACATTTCTCTGTCCTCCTTTTTCTTTTATAGCTCATGAATGCGCTATCAGACAGGAGGAATACATTGAGGCTTATGGCCCAAAATCAAACACACAGCAAACCCACCCTTCCTCACCTTCCCCCCAAATACACACACACAGCAAACCCAAAATCCTGCACCTACTCTCCCCAAATCCACACACTTGACACAGCAAATCCACACCCCAACTTCTCAATTCCAAGCATAACACAAGTATAGATCTGGAAAGGTCCTACCTTTCGAAGAGGATCAACTTCTTCCTTGCTTGTGCAGAGAAGATTCTTCTAGATCTTCTGAGGGAACATCTCAACTTCTCCACCATGCTCTGATGAAGGCGTCTGTGCAACACTTTTCTCATTTTCTGCCTTTTTTCTTGTGTGTGCACATCTGATGGTCCAGATAGTTCAGAGCTTAATGTCTGAGCCATTGGTCAGTCGCCAAATTCAGTTGGCCAGTGATGCGCACAATTTTAATGAAGTGCTGGCTTCACCCTAAAGAAGCGTAGGGGTACATAACATTTCTTTGTCCTCCTTTTCCTGTTATAGCTCATGAATGTGCTATCAGACAGGAGGAATACTTTGAGGCTCATGGCCCAAAATCAGACACACAGCAAACCCACCCTTCCTCACCTTCCCCCCAAATACACACACAGCAAACCCAAAATCCTGCACCTACTCTCCCCAAATCCACACACTTGACACAGCAAATCCACACCCCAACTTCCCAATTCCAAGCATAACACACGTATAGATCTGGAAAGGTCCTAACTTTCGAAGAGGATCAACTTCTTCCTTGCTTGTACAGGGAAGATTCTTCTAGGTCTTCTGAGGGAACATCTCAACTTCTCCTCCATGCTCTGATGAAGGCGTCTGTGGAACACTTTTGTCATTTTCTGCCTTTTTTCTTGTGTGTGCACATCTGATGGTCCAGATAGTTCAGAGCTTAATGTCTGAGCCATTGGTCCGTTGCCAAATTCAGTTGGCCAGTGATGCGCACAATTTTAATGAAGTGCTGGTTTCACCCTAAAGCATAGTAGGGGTACATAACATTTCTCTGTCCTCCTTTTTCTTTTATAGCACATGAATGCGCTATCAGACAGGAGGAATACATTGAGGCTTATGGCCCAAAATCAAACACACAGCAAACCCACCCTTCCTCACCTTCCCCCCAAATACACACACAGCAAACCCAAAATCCTGCACCTACTCTCCCCAAATCCACACACTTGACACAGCAAATCCACACCCCAACTTCTCAATTCCAAACATAACACAAGTATAGATCTGGAAAGGTCCTACCTTTCGAAGAGGATCAACTTCTTCCTTGCTTGTGCAGAGAAGATTCTTCTAGATCTTCTGAGGGCACATCTCAACTTCTCCTCCATGCTCTGATGAAGGGGTCTGTGCAACACTTTTCTCATTTTCTGCCTTTTTTCTTGTGTGTGCACATCTGATGGTCCAGATAGTTCAGAGCTTAATGTCTGAGCCATTGGTCAGCCGCCAAATTCAGTTGGCCAGTGATGCGCACAATTTTAATGAAATGCTAGCTTCACCCTAAAGCAGAGTAGGGGTACACAACATTTCTCTGTCCTCCTTTTTCTTTTATAGCTCATGAATGCGCTATCAGACAGGAGGAATACTTTGAAGCTCATGGCCCAAAATCAGACACACAGCAAACCCACCCTTCCTCACCTTCCCCCCAAATCCACACACAGCAAACCTAAAATCCTGCACATACTCTCCCCAAATCCACACACTTGACACAGCAAATCCACACCCCAACTTCTCAATTCCAAACATAACACAAGTATAGATCTGGAAAGGTCCTACCTTTCGAAGAGGATCAACTTCTTCCTTGCTTGTGCAGAGAAGATTCTTCTAGATCTTCTGAGGGAACATCTCAACTTCTCCTCCATGCTCTGATAAAGGGGTCTGTGCAACACTTTTCTCATTTTCTGCCTTTTTTCTTGTGTGTGCACATCTGATGGTCCAGATAGTTCAGAGCTTAATCTCTGAGCCATTGTCAGCCGCCAAATTCAGTTGGCCAGTGATGCGCACAATTTTAATGAAGTGCTGGCTTCACCCTAAAGAAGAGTAGGGGTACATAACATTTCTTTGTCCTCCTTTTTCTGTTATAGCTCATGAATGTGCTATCAGACAGGAGAAATACTTTGAGGCTCATGGCCCAAAATCAGACACACAGCAAACCCACCCTTCCTCACTTTCCCCCCAAATACACACACAGCATACCTAAAATCCTGCACATACTCTTCCCAAATCCACACACTTGACATAGCAAATCCACAACCCAACTTCTCAATTCCAAACATAACACAAGTATAGATCTGGAAAGGTCCTACCTTTTCGAAGAGGATCAACTTCTTCCTTGCTTGTGCAGAGAAGATTCTTCTACATCTTCTGAGGGAACATCTCAACTTCTCCACCATGCTCTGATGAAGGGGTCTGTGCAACACTTTTCTCATTTTCTGCCTTTTTTCTTGAGTGTGCACATCTGATGGTCCAGATAGTTCAGAGCTTAATCTCTGAGCCATTGTCAGCCGCCAAATTCAGTTGGCCAGTGATGCGCACAATTTTAATGAAGTGCTGGCTTCACCCTAAAGAAGAGTAGGGGTACACAACATTTCTCTGTCCTCCTTTTTCTTTTATAGCTCATGAATGCGCTATCAGACAGGAGGAATACATTGAGGCTCATGGCCCAAAATCAGACACACAGCAAACCCACCCTTCCTCACCTTCCCCCCAAATACACACACAGCAAACCCAAAATCCTGCACCTACTCTCCCCAAATCCACACACTTGACACAGCAAATCCACACCCGAACTTCTCAATTCCAAACATAACACAAGTATAGATCTGGAAAGGTCCTACCTTTCGAAGAGGATCAACTTCTTCCTTGCTTGTGCAGAGAAGATTCTTCTAGATCTTCTGAGGGAACATCTCAACTTCTCCTCCATGCTCTGATGAAGGGGTCTGTGCAACACTTTTCTTATTTTCTGCCTTTTTGCTTGTGTGTGAACATCTGATGGTCCAGATAGTTGTGATCCATTGGTCAGCTGCCAAATTCAGTTGGCCAGTGATGCGCACCATTTTAATGAAGATCTGGCTTCACCCTAAAGCAGAGTAGGGGAACACAACATTTCTCTGTCCTCCTTTTTATTTTATAGCTCATGAATGCGCTATCAGACAGGAGGAATACTTTAAGGCTCATGGCCCAAAATCAGACACACAGCAAACCCACCTTTCTTCACCTTCCCCCCATATACACACAGCAAACCCAAAATCCTGCACATACTCTCCCCAAATCCACACACTTGACACAGCAAATCCACACCCCAACTTCTCAATTCCAATCATAGCACAAGTATAGATCTGGAAAGGTCCTACCTTTCGAAGAGGATCAACTTCTTCCTTGCTTGTGCAGAGAAGATTCTTCTAGATCTTCTGAGGGAACATCTCAACTTCTCCTCCATGCTCTGATGAAGGGGTCTGTACAACACTTTTCTCATTTTCTGCCTTTTTTCTTGTGTGTGCACATCTGATGGTCCAGATAGTTCAGAGCTTAATGTCTGAGCCATTGGTCTGCCGCCAAATTCAGTTGGCCAGTGATGCGCACAATTTTAATGAAGTGCTGGCTTCACCCTAAAGCAGAGTAGGGGTACATAAAATTTCTCTGTCCTCCTTTTTCTTTTATAGCTCATGAATGCGCTATCAGACAGGAGGAATACTTTGAGGCTCATGGCCCAAAATCAGACACACAGCAAACCCACCCTTCCTCACCTTCCCCCCAAATCCACACACAGCAAACCTAAAATCCTGCACATACTCTCCCCAAATCCACACACTTGACACAGCAAATCCACACCCCAACTTCTCAATTCCAAACATAACACAAGTATAGATCTGGAAAGGTCCTACCTTTTCGAAGAGGATCAACTTCTTCCTTGCTTGTGCAGAGAAGATTCTTCTACATCTTCTGAGGGAACATCTCAACTTCTCCACCATGCTCTGATGAAGGGGTCTGTGCAACACTTTTCTCATTTTCTGCCTTTTTTCTTGAGTGTGCACATCTGATGGTCCAGATAGTTCAGAGCTTAATCTCTGAGCCATTGTCAGCCGCCAAATTCAGTTGGCCAGTGATGCGCACAATTTTAATGAAGTGCTGGCTTCACCCTAAAGCAGAGTAGGGGTACACAACATTTCTATGTCCTCCTTTTTCTTTTATAGCTCATGAATGCGCTATCAGACAGGAGGAATACATTGAGGCTTATGGCCCAAAATCAAACACACAGCAAACCCACCCTTCCTCACCTTCCCCCCAAATACACACACAGCAAACCCAAAATCCTGCACCTACTCTCCCCAAATCCACACACTTGACACAGCAAATCCACACCCCAACTTCTCAATTCCAAACATAACACAAGTATAGATCTGGAAAGGTCCTACCTTTCGAAGAGGATCAACTTCTTCCTTTCTTGTGCAGAGAAGATTCTTCTAGATCTTCTGAGGGCACATCTCAACTTCTCCTCCATGCTCTGATGAAGGGGTCTGTGCAACACTTTTCTCATTTTCTGCCTTTTTTCTTGTGTGTGCACATCTGATGGTCCAGATAGTTCAGAGCTTAATCTCTGAGCCATTGTCAGCCGCCAAATTCAGTTGGCCAGTGATGCGCACAATTTTAATGAAATGCTAGCTTCACCCTAAAGCAGAGTAGGGGTACACAACATTTCTCTGTCCTCCTTTTTCTTTTATAGCTCATGAATGCGCTATCAGACAGGAGGAATACTTTGAAGCTCATGGCCCAAAATCAGACACACAGCAAACCCACCCTTCCTCACCTTCCCCCCAAATACACACACAGCAAACCCAAAATCCTGCACCTACTCTCCCCAAATCCACACACTTGACACAGCAAATCCACACCCCAACTTCCCAATTCCAAGCATAACACACGTATAGATCTGGAAAGGTCCTAACTTTCGAAGAGGATCAACTTCTTCCTTGCTTGTACAGGGAAGATTCTTCTAGGTCTTCTGAGGGAACATCTCAACTTCTCCTCCATGCTCTGATGAAGGCGTCTGTGGAACACTTTTGTCATTTTCTGCCTTTTTTCTTGTGTGTGTGCACATCTGATGGTCCAGATAGTTCAGAGCTTAATGTCTGAGCCATTGGTCCGTTGCCAAATTCAGTTGGCCAGTGATGCGCACAATTTTAATGAAGTGCTGGTTTCACCCTAAAGCATAGTAGGGGTACATAACATTTCTCTGTCCTCCTTTTTCTTTTATAGCACATGAATGCGCTATCAGACAGGAGGAATACATTGAGGCTTATGGCCCAAAATCAAACACACAGCAAACCCACCCTTCCTCACCTTCCCCCCAAATACACACACAGCAAACCCAAAATCCTGCACCTACTCTCCCCAAATCCACACACTTGACACAGCAAATCCACACCCCAACTTCTCAATTCCAAACATAACACAAGTATAGATCTGGAAAGGTCCTACCTTTCGAAGAGGATCAACTTCTTCCTTGCTTGTGCAGAGAAGATTCTTCTAGATCTTCTGAGGGCACATCTCAACTTCTCCTCCATGCTCTGATGAAGGGGTCTGTGCAACACTTTTCTCATTTTCTGCCTTTTTTCTTGTGTGTGCACATCTGATGGTCCAGATAGTTCAGAGCTTAATGTCTGAGCCATTGGTCAGCCGCCAAATTCAGTTGGCCAGTGATGCGCACAATTTTAATGAAATGCTAGCTTCACCCTAAAGCAGAGTAGGGGTACACAACATTTCTCTGTCCTCCTTTTTCTTTTATAGCTCATGAATGCGCTATCAGACAGGAGGAATACTTTGAAGCTCATGGCCCAAAATCAGACACACAGCAAACCCACCCTTCCTCACCTTCCCCCCAAATCCACACACAGCAAACCTAAAATCCTGCACATACTCTCCCCAAATCCACACACTTGACACAGCAAATCCACACCCCAACTTCTCAATTCCAAACATAACACAAGTATAGATCTGGAAAGGTCCTACCTTTCGAAGAGGATCAACTTCTTCCTTGCTTGTGCAGAGAAGATTCTTCTAGATCTTCTGAGGGAACATCTCAACTTCTCCTCCATGCTCTGATGAAGGGGTCTGTGCAACACTTTTCTTATTTTCTGCCTTTTTGCTTGTGTGTGAACATCTGATGGTCCAGATAGTTGTGATCCATTGGTCAGCTGCCAAATTCAGTTGGCCAGTGATGCGCACAATTTTAATGAAGATCTGGCTTCACCCTAAAGCAGAGTAGGGGAACACAACATTTCTCTGTCCTCCTTTTTATTTTAAAGCTCATGAATGCGCTATCAGACAGGAGGAATACTTTGAGGCTCATGGCCCAAAATCAGACACACAGCAAACCCACCTTTCTTCACCTTCCCCCCATATACACACAGCAAACCCAAAATCCTGCACATACTCTCCCCAAATCCACACACTTGACACAGCAAATCCACACCCCAACTTCTCAATTCCAATCATAACACAAGTATAGATCTGGAAAGGTCCTACCTTTCGAAGAGGATCAACTTCTTCCTTGCTTGTGCAGAGAAGATTCTTCTAGATCTTCTGAGGGAACATCTCAACTTCTCCTCCATGCTCTGATGAAGGGGTCTGTGCCACACTTTTCTCATTTTCTGCCTTTTTTCTTGTGTGTGCACATCTGATGGTCCAGATAGTTCAGAGCTTAATGTCTGAGCCATTGGTCAGCCGCCAAATTCAGTTGGCCAGTGATGCGCACAATTTTAATGAAATGCTAGCTTCACCCTAAAGCAGAGTAGGGGTACACAACATTTCTCTGTCCTCCTTTTTCTTTTATAGCTCATGAATGCGCTATCAGACAGGAGGAATACTTTGAGGCTCATGGCCCAAAATCAGACACACAGCAAACCCACCCTTCCTCACCTTCCCCCCAAATCCACACACAGCAAACCTAAAATCCTGCACATACTCTCCCCAAATCCACACACTTGACACAGCAAATCCACACCCCAACTTCTCAATTCCAAACATAACACAAGTATAGATCTGGAAAGGTCCTACCTTTCGAAGAGGATCAACTTCTTCCTTGCTTGTGCAGAGAAGATTCTTCTAGATCTTCTGAGGGAACATCTCAACTTCTCCACCATGCTCTGATGAAGGCGTCTGTGCAACACTTTTCTCATTTTCTGCCTTTTTTCTTGTGTGTGCACATCTGATGGTCCAGATAGTTCAGAGCTTAATGTCTGAGCCATTGGTCAGTCGCCAAATTCAGTTGGCCAGTGATGCGCACAATTTTAATGAAGTGCTGGCTTCACCCTTAAGAAGCGTAGGGGTACATAACATTTCTTTGTCCTCCTTTTCCTGTTATAGCTCATGAATGTGCTATCAGACAGGAGGAATACTTTGAGGCTCATGGCCCAAAATCAGACACACAGCAAACCCACCCTTCCTCACCTTCCCCCCAAATACACACACAGCAAACCCAAAATCCTGCACCTACTCTCCCCAAATCCACACACTTGACACAGCAAATCCACACCCCAACTTCTCAATTCCAAACATAACACAAGTATAGATCTGGAAAGGTCCTACCTTTCGAAGAGGATCAACTTCTTCCTTGCTTGTGCAGAGAAGATTCTTCTAGATCTTCTGAGGGAACATCTCAACTTCTCCACCATGCTCTGATGAAGGGGTCTGTGCAACACTTTTCTCATTTTCTGCCTTTTTTCTTGAGTGTGCACATCTGATGGTCCAGATAGTTCAGAGCTTAATCTCTGAGCCATTGTCAGCCGCCAAATTCAGTTGGCCAGTGATGCGCACAATTTTAATGAAGTGCTGGCTTCACCCTAAAGAAGAGTAGGGGTACATAACATTTCTTTGTCCTCCTTTTTCTGTTATAGCTCATGAATGTGCTATCAGACAGGAGAAATACTTTGAGGCTCATGGCCCAAAATCAGACACACAGCAAACCCACCCTTCCTCACTTTCCCCCCAAATACACACACAGCATACCTAAAATCCTGCACATACTCTCCCCAAATCCACACACTTGACATAGCAAATCCACAACCCAACTTCTCAATTCCAAACATAACACAAGTATAGATCTGGAAAGGTCCTACCTTTTCGAAGAGGATCAACTTCTTCCTTGCTTGTGCAGAGAAGATTCTTCTACATCTTCTGAGGGAACATCTCAACTTCTCCACCATGCTCTGATGAAGGGGTCTGTGCAACACTTTTCTCATTTTCTGCCTTTTTTCTTGAGTGTGCACATCTGATGGTCCAGATAGTTCAGAGCTTAATGTCTGAGCCATTGTCAGCCGCCAAATTCAGTTGGCCAGTGATGCGCACAATTTTAATGAAGTGGTGGCTTCACCCATAACATTTCTTTGTCCTCCTTTTTCTGTTATAGCTCATGAATGTGCTATCAGACAGGAGGAATACTTTGAGGCTCATGGCCCAAAATCAGACACACAGCAAACCCACCCTTCCTCACCTTCCCCCCAAATACACACACAGCAAACCCAAAATCCTGCACCTACTCTCCCCAAATCCACACACTTGACACAGCAAATCCACACCCCAACTTCCCAATTCCAAGCATAACACACGTATAGATCTGGAAAGGTCCTACCTTTCGAAGAGGATCAACTTCTTCCTTGCTTGTACAGGGAAGATTCTTCTAGGTCTTCTGAGGGAACATCTCAACTTCTCCTCCATGCTCTGATGAAGGCGTCTGTGGAACACTTTTGTCATTTTCTGCCTTTTTTCTTGTGTGTGCACATCTGATGGTCCAGATAGTTCAGAGCTTAATGTCTGAGCCATTGGTCAGCCGCCAAATTCAGTTGGCCAGTGATGCGCACAATTTTAATGAAATGCTAGCTTCACCCTAAAGCAGAGTAGGGGTACACAACATTTCTCTGTCCTCCTTTTTCTTTTATAGCTCATGAATGCGCTATCAGACAGGAGGAATACTTTGAAGCTCATGGCCCAAAATCAGACACACAGCAAACCCACCCTTCCTCACCTTCCCCCCAAATCCACACACAGCAAACCTAAAATCCTGCACATACTCTCCCCAAATCCACACACTTGACACAGCAAATCCACACCCCAACTTCTCAATTCCAAACATAACACAAGTATAGATCTGGAAAGGTCCTACCTTTCGAAGAGGATCAACTTCTTCCTTGCTTGTGCAGAGAAGATTCTTCTAGATCTTCTGAGGGAACATCTCAACTTCTCCTCCATGCTCTGATGAAGGGGTCTGTGCAACACTTTTCTCATTTTCTGCCTTTTTTCTTGTGTGCGCACATCTGATGGTCCAGATAGTTCAGAGCTTAATCTCTGAGCCATTGTCAGCCGCCAAATTCAGTTGGCCAGTGATGCGCACAATTTTAATGAAGTGCTGGCTTCACCCTAAAGAAGAGTAGGGGTACATAACATTTCTTTGTCCTCCTTTTTCTGTTATAGCTCATGAATGTGCTATCAGACAGGAGAAATACTTTGAGGCTCATGGCCCAAAATCAGACACACAGCAAACCCACCCTTCCTCACTTTCCCCCCAAATACACACACAGCATACCTAAAATCCTGCACATACTCTCCCCAAATCCACACACTTGACATAGCAAATCCACAACCCAACTTCTCAATTCCAAACATAACACAAGTATAGATCTGGAAAGGTCCTACCTTTTCGAAGAGGATCAACTTCTTCCTTGCTTGTGCAGAGAAGATTCTTCTACATCTTCTGAGGGAACATCTCAACTTCTCCACCATGCTCTGATGAAGGGGTCTGTGCAACACTTTTCTCATTTTCTGCCTTTTTTCTTGAGTGTGCACATCTGATGGTCCAGATAGTTCAGAGCTTAATCTCTGAGCCATTGTCAGCCGCCAAATTCAGTTGGCCAGTGATGCGCACAATTTTAATGAAGTGCTGGCTTCACCCTAAAGAAGAGTAGGGGTACATAACATTTCTTTGTCCTCCTTTTTCTGTTATAGCTCATGAATGTGCTATCAGACAGGAGAAATACTTTGAGGCTCATGGCCCAAAATCAGACACACAGCAAACCCACCCTTCCTCACTTTCCCCCCAAATACACACAGCATACCTAAAATCCTGCACATACTCTCCCCAAATCCACACACTTGACATAGCAAATCCACAACCCAACTTCTCAATTCCAAACATAACACAAGTATAGATCTGGAAAGGTCCTACCTTTTCGAAGAGGATCAACTTCTTCCTTGCTTGTGCAGAGAAGATTCTTCTACATCTTCTGAGGGAACATCTCAACTTCTCCACCATGCTCTGATGAAGGGGTCTGTGCAACACTTTTCTCATTTTCTGCCTTTTTTCTTGAGTGTGCACATCTGATGGTCCAGATAGTTCAGAGCTTAATGTCTGAGCCATTGTCAGCCGCCAAATTCAGTTGGCCAGTGATGCGCACAATTTTAATGAAGTGGTGGCTTCACCCATAACATTTCTTTGTCCTCCTTTTTCTGTTATAGCTCATGAATGTGCTATCAGACAGGAGGAATACTTTGAGGCTCATGGCCCAAAATCAGACACACAGCAAACCCACCCTTCCTCACCTTCCCCCCAAATACACACACAGCAAACCCAAAATCCTGCACCTACTCTCCCCAAATCCACACACTTGACACAGCAAATCCACACCCCAACTTCCCAATTCCAAGCATAACACACGTATAGATCTGGAAAGGTCCTACCTTTCGAAGAGGATCAACTTCTTCCTTGCTTGTACAGGGAAGATTCTTCTAGGTCTTCTGAGGGAACATCTCAACTTCTCCTCCATGCTCTGATGAAGGCGTCTGTGGAACACTTTTGTCATTTTCTGCCTTTTTTCTTGTGTGTGCACATCTGATGGTCCAGATAGTTCAGAGCTTAATGTCTGAGCCATTGGTCCGTTGCCAAATTCAGTTGGCCAGTGATGCGCACAATTTTAATGAAGTGCTGGTTTCACCCTAAAGCATAGTAGGGGTACATAACATTTCTCTGTCCTCCTTTTTCTTTTATAGCACATGAATGCGCTATCAGACAGGAGGAATACATTGAGGCTTATGGCCCAAAATCAAACACACAGCAAACCCACCCTTCCTCACCTTCCCCCCAAATACACACACAGCAAACCCAAAATCCTGCACCTACTCTCCCCAAATCCACACACTTGACACAGCAAATCCACACCCCAACTTCTCAATTCCAATCATAACACAAGTATAGATCTGGAAAGGTCCTACCTTTCGAAGAGGATCAACTTCTTCCTTGCTTGTGCAGAGAAGATTCTTCTAGATCTTCTGAGGGAACATCTCAACGTCTCCTCCATGCTCTGATGAAGGGGTCTGTGCAACACTTTTCTTATTTTCTGCCTTTTTGCTTGTGTGTGAACATCTGATGGTCCAGATAGTTGTGATCCATTGGTCAGCTGCCAAATTCAGTTGGCCAGTGATGCGCACAATTTTAATGAAGATCTGGCTTCACCCTAAAGCAGAGTAGGGGAACACAACATTTCTCTGTCCTCCTTTTTCTTTTATAGCTCATGAATGCGCTATCAGACAGGAGGAATACTTTGAGGCTCATGGCCCAAAATCAGACACACAGCAAACCCACCTTTCTTCACCTTCCCCCCATATACACACAGCAAACCCAAAATCCTGCACATACTCTCCCCAAATCCACACACTTGACACAGCAAATCCACACCCCAACTTCTCAATTCCAATCATAACACAAGTATAGATCTGGAAAGGTCCTACCTTTCGAAGAGGATCAACTTCTTCCTTGCTTGTGCAGAGAAGATTCTTCTAGATCTTCTGAGGGAACATCTCAACTTCTACACCATGCTCTGATGAAGGCGTCTGTGCAACACTTTTCTCATTTTCTGCCTTTTTTCTTGTGTGTGCACATCTGATGGTCCAGATAGTTCAGAGCTTAATGTCTGAGCCATTGGTCAGTCGCCAAATTCAGTTGGCCAGTGATGCGCACAATTTTAATGAAGTGCTGGCTTCACCCTAAAGAAGAGTAGGGGTACATAACATTTCTTTGTCCTCCTTTTTCTGTTATAGCTCATGAATGTGCTATCAGACAGGAGGAATACTTTGAGGCTCATGGCCCAAAATCAGACGCACAGCAAACCCACCCTTCCTCACCTTCCCCCCAAATACACACACAGCAAACCCAAAATCCTGCACCTACTCTCCCCAAATCCACACACTTGACACAGCGAATCCACACCCCAACTTCCCAATTCCAAGCATAACACACGTATAGATCTGGAAAGGTCCTAACTTTCGAAGAGGATCAACTTCTTCCTTGCTTGTACAGGGAAGATTCTTCTAGGTCTTCTGAGGGAACATCTCAACTTCTCCTCCATGCTCTGATGAAGGCGTCTGTTTAACACTTTTGTCATTTTCTGCCTTTTTTCTTGTGTGTGCACATCTGATGGTCCAGATAGTTCAGAGCTTAATGTCTGAGCCATTGGTCCGTTGCCAAATTCAGTTGGCCAGTGATGCGCACAATTTTAATGAAGTGCTGGTTTCACCCTAAAGCATAGTAGGGGTACATAACATTTCTCTGTCCTCCTTTTTCTTTTATAGCACATGAATGCGCTATCAGACAGGAGGAATACATTGAGGCTTATGGCCCAAAATCAAACACACAGCAAACCCACCCTTCCTCACCTTCCCCCCAAATACACACACAGCAAACCCAAAATCCTGCACCTACTCTCCCCAAATCCACACACTTGACACAGCAAATCCACACCCCAACTTCTCAATTCCAAACATAACACAAGTATAGATCTGGAAAGGTCCTACCTTTCGAAGAGGATCAACTTCTTCCTTGCTTGTGCAGAGAAGATTCTTCTAGATCTTCTGAGGGAACATCTCAACTTCTCCTCCATGCTCTGATGAAGGGGTCTGTGCAACACTTTTCTCATTTTCTGCCTTTTTTCTTGTGTGTGCACATCTGATGGTCCAGATAGTTCAGAGCTTAATGTCTGAGCCATTGGTCAGCCGCCAAATTCAGTTGGCCAGTGATGCGCACAATTTTAATGAAATGCTAGCTTCACCCTAAAGCAGAGTAGGGGTACACAACATTTCTCTGTCCTCCTTTTTCTTTTATAGCTCATGAATGCGCTATCAGACAGGAGGAGTACTTTGAAGCTCATGGCCCAAAATCAGACACACAGCAAACCCACCCTTCCTCACCTTCCCCCCAAATCCACACACAGCAAACCTAAAATCCTGCACATACTCTCCCCAAATCCACACACTTGACACAGCAAATCCACACCCCAACTTCTTAATTCCAAACATAACACAAGTATAGATCTGGAAAGGTCCTACCTTTCGAAGAGGATCAACTTCTTCCTTGCTTGTGCAGAGAAGATTCTTCTAGATCTTCTGAGGGAACATCTCAACTTCTCCTCCATGCTCTGATGAAGGGGTCTGTGCAACACTTTTCTCATTTTCTGCCTTTTTTCTTGTGTGTGCACATCTGATGGTCCAGATAGTTCAGAGCTTAATCTCTGAGCCATTGTCAGCCGCCAAATTCAGTTGGCCAGTGATGCGCACAATTTTAATGAAGTGCTGGCTTCACCCTAAAGAAGAGTAGGGGTACATAACATTTCTTTGTCCTCCTTTTTCTGTTATAGCTCATGAATGTGCTATCAGATAGGAGAAATACTTTGAGGCTCATGGCCCAAAATCAGACACACAGCAAACCCACCCTTCCTCACTTTCCCCCCAAATACACACACAGCATACCTAAAATCCTGCACATACTCTCCCCAAATCCACACACTTGACATAGCAAATCCACAACCCAACTTCTCAATTCCAAACATAACACAAGTATAGATCTGGAAAGGTCCTACCTTTTTCGAAGAGGATCAACTTCTTCCTTGCTTGTGCAGAGAAGATTCTTCTACATCTTCTGAGGGAACATCTCAACTTCTCCACCATGCTCTGATGAAGGGGTCTGTGCAACACTTTTCTCATTTTCTGCCTTTTTTCTTGAGTGTGCACGTCTGATGGTCCAGATAGTTCAGAGCTTAATCTCTGAGCCATTGTCAGCCGCCAAATTCAGTTGGCCAGTGATGCGCACAATTTTAATGAAGTGCTGGCTTCACCCTAAAGAAGAGTAGGGGTACATAACATTTCTTTGTCCTCCTTTTTCTGTTATAGCTCATGAATGTGCTATCAGACAGGAGAAATACTTTGAGGCTCATGGCCCAAAATCAGACACACAGCAAACCCACCCTTCCTCACTTTCCCCCCAAATACACACACAGCATACCTAAAATCCTGCACATACTCTCCCCAAATCCACACACTTGACATAGCAAATCCACAACCCAACTTCTCAATTCCAAACATAACACAAGTATAGATCTGGAAAGGTCCTACCTTTTCGAAGAGGATCAACTTCTTCCTTGCTTGTGCAGAGAAGATTCTTCTACATCTTCTGAGGGAACATCTCAACTTCTCCACCATGCTCTGATGAAGGGGTCTGTGCAACACTTTTCTCATTTTCTGCCTTTTTTCTTGAGTGTGCACATCTGATGGTCCAGATAGTTCAGAGCTTAATGTCTGAGCCATTGTCAGCCGCCAAATTCAGTTGGCCAGTGATGCGCACAATTTTAATGAAGTGCTGGCTTCACCCATAACATTTCTTTGTCCTCCTTTTTCTGTTATAGCTCATGAATGCGCTATCAGACAGGAGGAATACATTGAGGCTCATGGCCCAAAATCAGACACACAGCAAACCCACCCTTCCTCACCTTCCCCCCAAATACACACACAGCAAACCCAAAATCCTGCACCTACTCTCCCCAAATCCACACACTTGACACAGCAAATCCACACCCCAACTTCCCAATTCCAAGCATAACACACGTATAGATCTGGAAAGGTCCTACCTTTCGAAGAGTATCAACTTCTTCCTTGCTTGTACAGGGAAGATTCTTCTAGGTCTTCTGAGGGAACATCTCAACTTCTCCTCCATGCTCTGATGAAGGCGTCTCTGGAACACTTTTGTCATTTTCTGCCTTTTTTCTTGTGTGTGCACATCTGATGGTCCAGATAGTTCAGAGCTTAATGTCTGAGCCATTGGTCCGTTGCCAAATTCAGTTGGCCAGTGATGCGCACAATTTTAATGAAGTGCTGGTTTCACCCTAAAGCATAGTAGGGGTACATAACATTTCTCTGTCCTCCTTTTTCTTTTATAGCACATGAATGCGCTATCAGACAGGAGGAATACATTGAGGCTTATGGCCCAAAATCAAACACACAGCAAACCCACCCTTCCTCACCTTCCCCCCAAATACACACACAGCAAACCCAAAATCCTGCACCTACTCTCCCCAAATCCACACACTTGACACAGCAAATCCACACCCCAACTTCTCAATTCCAAACATAACACAAGTATAGATCTGGAAAGGTCCTACCTTTCGAAGAGGATCAACTTCTTCCTTGCTTGTGCAGAGAAGATTCTTCTAGATCTTCTGAGGGAACATCTCAACTTCTCCTCCATGCTCTGATGAAGGGGTCTGTGCAACACTATTCTTATTTTCTGCCTTTTTGCTTGTGTGTGAACATCTGATGGTCCAGATAGTTGTGATCCATTGGTCAGCTGCCAAATTCAGTTGGCCAGTGATGCGCACAATTTTAATGAAGATCTGGCTTCACCCTAAAGCAGAGTAGGGGAACACAACATTTCTCTGTCCTCCTTTTTCTTTTATAGCTCATGAATGCGCTATCAGACAGGAGGAATACTTTGAGGCTCATGGCCCAAAATCAGACACACAGCAAACCCACCTTTCTTCACCTTCCCCCCATATACATACAGCAAACCCAAAATCCTGCACATACTCTCCCCAAATCCACACACTTGACACAGCAAATCCACACCCCAACTTCTCAATTCCAATCATAACACAAGTATAGATCTGGAAAGGTCCTACCTTTCGAAGAGGATCAACTTCTTCCTTACTTGTGCAGAGAAGATTCTTCTAGATCTTCTGAGGGAACATCTCAACTTCTCCTCCATGCTCTGATGAAGGGGTCTGTGCAACACTTTTCTCATTTTCTGCCTTTTTTCATTTGTGTGAACATCTGATGGTCCAGATAGTTGTGATCCATTGGTCAGCTGCCAAATTCAGTTGGCCAGTGATGCGCACAATTTTAATGAAGATCTGGCTTCACCCTAAAGCAGAGTAGGGGAACACAACATTTCTCTGTCCTCTTTTTCTTTTATAGCTCATGAATGTGCTATCAGACAGGAGGAATACTTTGAAGCTCATGGCCCAAAATCAGACACACAGCAAACCCACCCTTCCTCACCTTCCCCCCAAATACACACACAGCAAACCCAAAATCCTGCACCTACTCTCCCCAAATCCACACACTTGACACAGCAAATCCACACCCCAACTTCTCAATTCCAAGCATAACACAAGTATAGATCTGGAAAGGTCCTACCTTTCGAAGAGGATCAACTTCTTCCTTGCTTGTGCAGAGAAGATTCTTCTAGATCTTCTGAGGGAACATCTCAACTTCTCCACCAAGTTCTGATGAAGGCGTCTGTGCAACACTTTTCTCATTTTCTGCCTTTTTTCTTGTGTGTGCACATCTGATGGTCCAGATAGTTCAGAGCTTAATGCCTGAGCCATTGGTCAGTCGCCAAATTCAGTTGGCCAGTGATGCGCACAATTTTAATGAAGTGCTGGTTTCACCCTAAAGCAGAGTAGGGGTACATAACATTTCTCTGTCCTCCTTTTTCTATTATAGCACATGAATGCGCTATCAGACAGGAGGAATACATTGAGGCTTATGGCCCAAAATCAAACACACAGCAAACCCACCCTTCCTCACCTTCCCCCCAAATACACACACACAGCAAACCCAAAATTCTGCACCTACTCTCCCCAAATACACACACTTGACACAGCAAATCCACACCCCAACTTCTCAATTCCAAACATAACACAAGTATAGATCTGGAAAGGTCCTACCTTTCGAAGAGGATCAACTTCTTCCTTGCTTGTGCAGAGAAGATTCTTCTAGATCTTCTGAGGGAACATCTCAACTTCTCCTCCATGCTCTGATGAAGGGGTCTGTGCAACACTTTTCTCATTTTCTGCCTTTTTTCTTGTGTGTGCACATCTGATGGTCCAGATAGTTCAGAGCTTAATGTCTGAGCCATTGGTCAGCCGCCAAATTCAGTTGGCCAGTGATGCGCACAATTTTAATGAAATGCAAGCTTCACCCTAAAGCAGAGTAGGGGTACACAACATTTCTCTGTCCTCCTTTTTCTTTTATAGCTCATGAATGCGCTATCAGACAGGAGGAATACTTTGAAGCTCATGGCCCAAAATCAGACACACAGCAAACCCACCCTTCCTCACCTTCCCCCCAAAAACACACACAGCAAACCCAAAATCCTGCACCTACTCTCCCCAAATCCACACACTTGACACAGCAAATCCACACCCCAACTTCTCAATTCCAAGCATAACACAAGTATAGATCTGGAAAGGTCCTACCTTTCGAAGAGGATCAACTTCTTCCTTGCTTGTGCAGAGAAGATTCTTCTAGATCTTCTGAGGGAACATCTCAACTTCTCCACCATGCTCTGATGAAGGCGTCTGTGCAACACTTTTCAAATTTTCTGCCTTTTTTCTTGTGTGTGCACATCTGATGGTCCAGATAGTTCAGAGCTTAATGTCTGAGCCATTGGTCAGTCGCCAAATTCAGTTGGCCAGTGATGTGCACAATTTTAATGAAGTGCTGGTTTCACCCTAAAGCAGAGTAGGGGTACATAACATTTCTCTGTCCTCCTTTTTCTTTTATAGCACATGAATGCGCTATCAGACAGGAGGAATACATTGAGGCTTATGGCCCAAAATCAAACACACAGCAAACCCACCCTTCCTCACCTTCCCCCCAAATACACACACACAGCAAACCCAAAATCCTGCACCTACTCTCCCCAAATCCACACACTTGACACAGCAAATCCACACCCCAACTTCTCAATTCCAAGCATAACACACGTATAGATCTGGAAAGGTCCTACCTTTCGAAGAGGATCAACTTCTTCCTTGCTTGTGTAGAGAAGATTCTTCTAGATCTTCTGAGGGAACATCTCAACTTCTCCTCTATGCTCTGATGAAGGGGTCTGTGCAACACTTTTCTTATTTTCTGCCTTTTTGCTTGTGTGTGGACATCTGATGGTCCAGATAGTTCTGAACCATTGGTCAGCCGCCAAATTCAGTTGGCCAGTGATGCGCACAATTTTAATAAAGTGCTGGTTTCACCCCTAAGCAGAGTAGGGGAACACAACACTTCCCTGTCCTCCTTTTTCTTTTATAGCTCATGAATGCGCTATCAGACAGGAGGAATACTTTGAGGCTTATGGCCCAATATCAGACACACAGCAAACCCACCCTTCCTCACCTTCCCCCCAAATACACACACAGCAAACCCAAAATACTGCACCTACTCTCCCCAAATACACACACATTGACACAGCAAATCCACACCCCAACTTTTCAATTCCAAACATAACACAAGTATAGATCTGGAAAGGTCCTACCTTTCGAAGAGGATCAACTTCTTCCTTGCTTGTGCAGAGAAGATTCTTCTAGATCTTCTGAGGGAACATCTCTTCTCCTCCATGCTCTGATGAAGGGGTCTGTGCAACACTTTTCTCATTTTCTGCCTTTTTGCTTGTGTGTGCACATCTGATGGTCCAGATAGTTCAGAGCTTAATGTCTGAGCCATTGGTCAGCCGCAAAATTCAGTTGGCCAGTGATGCGCACAATTTTAATGAAGTGCTGACTTCACCCTAAAGCAGAGTAGGGGTACATAACATTTCTCTGTCCTCCTTTCTCTTTTATAGCTCATGAATGCGCTATCAGACAGGAGGAATACTTTGAGGCTTATGGCACAAAATCAGACACACAGCAAACCCACCCTTCCTCAACTTCCCCCCAAATACACACACAGCAAACCCAAAATCCTGCACCTACTCTCCCCAAATCCACACACTTGACACAGCAAATCCACACCCCAACATCTCAATTCCAAACATAACACAAGTATAGATCTGGAAAGGTCCTACCTTTCGAAGAGGATCAACCTCTTCCTTGCTTGTGCAGAAAAGATTCTTCTAGATCTTCTGAGGGAACATCTCAACTTCTCCTCCATGCTCTGATGAAGGGGTCTGTGCAACAGTTTTCTCATTTTCTGCCTTTTTGCTTGTGTGTGCACATCTAATAGTGCAGATAGTTCAGAGCTTAATGTCTGAGCCATTGGTCATTCACCAAATTCAGTTGGCCAGTGATGTGCACAATTTTAGTGAAGTGCTGGTTTCACCCTAAAGCAGAGTAGGGGTACATAACATTTCTCTGTCCTCCTTTTTCTTTTATAGCTCATAAATGCGCTATCAGACAGGAGGAATACTTTGAGGCTCATGGCCCAAAATCAGACACACAGCAAACCCACCCTTCCTCACCTTCCCCCCAAATACACACACAGCAAACCCAAAATCCTGCACCTACTCTCCCCAAATACACACACTTGACACAGCAAATCCACACCCCAACTTCTCAATTCCAAACATAACACAAGTATAGATCTGGAAAGGTCCTACCTTTCGAAGAGGATCAACTTCTTCCTTGCTTGTGCAGAGAAGTTTCTTCTAGATCTTCAGAGGGAACATCTCAACTTCTCCATGCTCTGATGAAGGGGTCTGTGCAACACTTTTCTCATTTTCTGCCTTTTTTCTTGTGTGTGCACATCTGATGGTCCAGATAGTTCAAAGCTTAATGTCTGAGCCATTGGTCAGCCGCCAAATTGAGTTGGCCAGTGATGCGCACAATTTTAATGAAGTGCTGGCTTCACCCTAAAGAAGAGTAGGGGTACATAACATTTCTCTGTCCTCCTTTTTCTTTTATAGCATATGAATGCGCTATCAGACAGGAGGAATACTTTGAGGCTCATGGCCCAAAATCAAACACACAGCAAACCCACCCTTCCTCACCTTCCCCCCAAATACACACACAGCAAACCCAAAATCCTGCACCTACTCTCCCCAAATCCACACACTTGACACAGCAAATCCACACCCCAACTTCTCAATTCCAAACATAACACAAGTATAGATCTGGAAAGGTCCTACCTTTCGAAGAGGATCAACCTCTTCCTTGCTTGTGCAGAAAAGATTCTTCTAGATCTTCTGAGGGAACATCTCAACTTCTCCTCCATGCTCTGATGAAGGGGTCTGTGCAACACTTTTCTCATTTTCTGCCTTTTTGCTTGTGTGTGCACATCTAATGGTCCAGATAGTTCAGAGCTTAATGTCTGAGCCATTGGTCATTCACCAAATTCAGTTGGCCAGTGATGTGCAAATTTTAGTGAAGTGCTGGTTTCACCCTAAAGCAGAGTAGGGGTACATAACATTTCTCTGTCCTCCTTTTTCTTTTATAGCTCATAAATGCGCTATCAGACAGGAGGAATACTTTGAGGCTCATGGCCCAAAATCAGACACACAGCAAACCCACCCTTCCTCACCTTCCCCCCAAATACACACACAGCAAACCCAATATCCTGCACCTACTCTCCCCAAATACACACACTTGACACAGCAAATCCACACCCCAACTTCTCAATTCCAAGCATAACACAAGTATAGATCTGGAAAGGTCCTACCTTTCGAAGAGGATCAACTTCTTCCTTGCTTGTGCAGAGAAGATTCTTCTAGATCTTCTGAGGGAACATCTCAACTTCTCCACCATGCTCTGATGAAGGCGTCTGTGCAACACTTTTCTAATTTTCTGCCTTTTTTCTTGTGTGTGCACATCTGATGGTCCAGATAGTTCAGAGCTTAATGTCTGAGCCATTGGTCAGTCGCCAAATTCAGTTGGCCAGTGATGCGCACAATTTTAATGAAGTGCTGGTTTCACCCTAAAGCAGAGTAGGGGTACATAACATTTCTCTGTCCTCCTTTTTCTTTTATAGCACATGAATGCGCTATCAGACAGGAGGAATACATTGAGGCTTATGGCCCAAAATCAAACACACAGCAAACCCACCCTTCCTCACCTTCCCCCCAAATACACACACACAGCAAACCCAAAATCCTGCACCTACTCTCCCCAAATCCACACACTTGACACAGCAAATCCACACCCCAACTTCTCAATTCCAAGCATAACACACGTATAGATCTGGAAAGGTCCTACCTTTCGAAGAGGATCAACTTCTTCCTTGCTTGTGTAGAGAAGATTCTTCTAGATCTTCTGAGGGAACATCTCAACTTCTCCTCTATGCTCTGATGAAGGGGTCTGTGCAACACTTTTCTTATTTTCTGCCTTTTTGCTTGTGTGTGGACATCTGATGGTCCAGATAGTTCTGAACCATTGGTCAGCCGCCAAATTCAGTTGGCCAGTGATGCGCACAATTTTAATAAAGTGCTGGTTTCACCCCTAAGCAGAGTAGGGGAACACAACACTTCCCTGTCCTCCTTTTTCTTTTATAGCTCATGAATGCGCTATCAGACAGGAGGAATACTTTGAGGCTTATGGCCCAATATCAGACACACAGCAAACCCACCCTTCCTCACCTTCCCCCCAAATACACACACAGCAAACCCAAAATTCTGCACCTACTCTCCCCAAATACACACACATTGACACAGCAAATCCACACCCCAACTTTTCAATTCCAAACATAACACAAGTATAGATCTGGAAAGGTCCTACCTTTCGAAGAGGATCAACTTCTTCCTTGCTTGTGCAGAGAAGATTCTTCTAGATCTTCTGAGGGAACATCTCTTCTCCTCCATGCTCTGATGAAGGGGTCTGTGCAACACTTTTCTCATTTTCTGCCTTTTTGCTTGTGTGTGCACATCTGATGGTCCAGATAGTTCAGAGCTTAATGTCTGAGCCATTGGTCAGCCGCAAAATTCAGTTGGCCAGTGATGCGCACAATTTTAATGAAGTGCTGACTTCACCCTAAAGCAGAGTAGGGGTACATAACATTTCTCTGTCCTCCTTTCTCTTTTATAGCTCATGAATGCGCTATCAGACAGGAGGAATACTTTGAGGCTTATGGCACAAAATCAGACACACAGCAAACCCACCCTTCCTCAACTTCCCCCCAAATACACACACAGCAAACCCAAAATCCTGCACCTACTCTCCCCAAATCCACACACTTGACACAGCAAATCCACACCCCAACATCTCAATTCCAAACATAACACAAGTATAGATCTGGAAAGGTCCTACCTTTCGAAGAGGATCAACCTCTTCCTTGCTTGTGCAGAAAAGATTCTTCTAGATCTTCTGAGGGAACATCTCAACTTCTCCTCCATGCTCTGATGAAGGGGTCTGTGCAACAGTTTTCTCATTTTCTGCCTTTTTGCTTGTGTGTGCACATCTAATAGTCCAGATAGTTCAGAGCTTAATGTCTGAGCCATTGGTCATTCACCAAATTCAGTTGGCCAGTGATGTGCACAATTTTAGTGAAGTGCTGGTTTCACCCTAAAGCAGAGTAGGGGTACATAACATTTCTCTGTCCTCCTTTTTCTTTTATAGCTCATAAATGCGCTATCAGACAGGAGGAATACTTTGAGGCTCATGGCCCAAAATCAGACACACAGCAAACCCACCCTTCCTCACCTTCCCCCCAAATACACACACAGCAAACCCAAAATCCTGCACCTACTCTCCCCAAATCCACACACTTGACACAGCAAATCCACACCCCAACTTCTCAATTCCAAGCATAACACACGTATAGATCTGGAAAGGTCCTACCTTTCGAAGAGGATCAACTTCTTCCTTGCTTGTGTAGAGAAGATTCTTCTAGATCTTCTGAGGGAACATCTCAACTTCTCCTCTATGCTCTGATGAAGGGGTCTGTGCAACACTTTTCTTATTTTCTGCCTTTTTGCTTGTGTGTGGACATCTGATGGTCCAGATAGTTCTGAACCATTGGTCAGCCGCCAAATTCAGTTGGCCAGTGATGCGCACAATTTTAATAAAGTGCTGGTTTCACCCCTAAGCAGAGTAGGGGAACACAACACTTCCCTGTCCTCCTTTTTCTTTTATAGCTCATGAATGCGCTATCAGACAGGAGGAATACTTTGAGGCTTATGGCCCAATATCAGACACACAGCAAACCCACCCTTCCTCACCTTCCCCCCAAATACACACACAGCAAACCCAAAATACTGCACCTACTCTCCCCAAATACACACACATTGACACAGCAAATCCACACCCCAACTTTTCAATTCCAAACATAACACAAGTATAGATCTGGAAAGGTCCTACCTTTCGAAGAGGATCAACTTCTTCCTTGCTTGTGCAGAGAAGATTCTTCTAGATCTTCTGAGGGAACATCTCTTCTCCTCCATGCTCTGATGAAGGGGTCTGTGCAACACTTTTCTCATTTTCTGCCTTTTTGCTTGTGTGTGCACATCTGATGGTCCAGATAGTTCAGAGCTTAATGTCTGAGCCATTGGTCAGCCGCAAAATTCAGTTGGCCAGTGATGCGCACAATTTTAATGAAGTGCTGACTTCACCCTAAAGCAGAGTAGGGGTACATAACATTTCTCTGTCCTCCTTTCTCTTTTATAGCTCATGAATGCGCTATCAGACAGGAGGAATACTTTGAGGCTTATGGCACAAAATCAGACACACAGCAAACCCACCCTTCCTCAACTTCCCCCCAAATACACACACAGCAAACCCAAAATCCTGCACCTACTCTCCCCAAATCCACACACTTGACACAGCAAATCCACACCCCAACATCTCAATTCCAAACATAACACAAGTATAGATCTGGAAAGGTCCTACCTTTCGAAGAGGATCAACCTCTTCCTTGCTTGTGCAGAAAAGATTCTTCTAGATCTTCTGAGGGAACATCTCAACTTCTCCTCCATGCTCTGATGAAGGGGTCTGTGCAACAGTTTTCTCATTTTCTGCCTTTTTGCTTGTGTGTGCACATCTAATAGTCCAGATAGTTCAGAGCTTAATGTCTGAGCCATTGGTCATTCACCAAATTCAGTTGGCCAGTGATGTGCACAATTTTAGTGAAGTGCTGGTTTCACCCTAAAGCAGAGTAGGGGTACATAACATTTCTCTGTCCTCCTTTTTCTTTTATAGCTCATAAATGCGCTATCAGACAGGAGGAATACTTTGAGGCTCATGGCCCAAAATCAGACACACAGCAAACCCACCCTTCCTCACCTTCCCCCCAAATACACACACAGCAAACCCAAAATCCTGCACCTACTCTCCCCAAATACACACACTTGACACAGCAAATCCACACCCCAACTTCTCAATTCCAAACATAACACACGTATAGATCTGGAAAGGTCCTACCTTTCGAAGAGGATCAACTTCTTCCTTGCTTGTGCAGAGAAGATTCTTCTAGATCTTCAGAGGGAACATCTCAACTTCTCCATGCTCTGATGAAGGGGTCTGTGCAACACTTTTCTCATTTTCTGCCTTTTTTCTTGTGTGTGCACATCTGATGGTCCAGATAGTTCAAAGCTTAATGTCTGAGCCATTGGTCAGCCGCCAAATTGAGTTGGCCAGTGATGCGCACAATTTTAATGAAGTGCTGGCTTCACCCTAAAGAAGAGTAGGGGTACATAACATTTCTCTGTCCTCCTTTTTCTTTTATAGCATATGAATGCGCTATCAGACAGGAGGAATACTTTGAGGCTCATGGCCCAAAATCAAACACACAGCAAACCCACCCTTCCTCACCTTCCCCCCAAATACACACACAGCAAACCCAAAATCCTGCACCTACTCTCCCCAAATCCACACACTTGACACAGCAAATCCACACCCCAACTTCTCAATTCCAAACATAACACAAGTATAGATCTGAAAAGGTCCTACCTTTCGAAGAGGATCAACCTCTTCCTTGCTTGTGCAGAAAAGATTCTTCTAGATCTTCTGAGGGAACATCTCAACTTCTCCTCCATGCTCTGATGAAGGGGTCTGTGCAACACTTTTCTCATTTTCTGCCTTTTTGCTTGTGTGTGCACATCTAATGGTCCAGATAGTTCAGAGCTTAATGTCTGAGCCATTGGTCATTCACCAAATTCAGTTGGCCAGTGATGTGCAAATTTTAGTGAAGTGCTGGTTTCACCCTAAAGCAGAGTAGGGGTACATAACATTTCTCTGTCCTCCTTTTTCTTTTATAGCTCATAAATGCGCTATCAGACAGGAGGAATACTTTGAGGCTCATGGCCCAAAATCAGACACACAGCAAACCCACCCTTCCTCACCTTCCCCCCAAATACACACACAGCAAACCCAAAATCCTGCACCTACTCTCCCCAAATCCACACACTTGACACAGCAAATCCACACCCCAACTTCTCAATTCCAAACATAACACACGTATAGATCTGGAAAGGTCCTACCTTTCGAAGAGGATCAACTTCTTCCTTGCTTGTGCAGAGAAGATTCTTCTAGATCTTCTGAGGGAACATCTCAACTTCTCCTCCATGCTCTGATGAAGGGGTCTGTGCAACACTTTTCTCATTTTCTGCCTTATTTCTTGTGTGTGCACATCTGATGGTCCAGATAGTTCAGAGCTTAATCTCTGAGCCATTGTCAGCCGCCAAATTCAGTTGGCCAGTGATGCGCACAATTTTAATGAAGTGCTGGCTTCACCCTAAAGAAGAGTAGGGGTACATAACATTTCTTTGTCCTCCTTTTTCTGTTATAGCTCATGAATGTGCTATCAGATAGGAGAAATACTTTGAGGCTCATGGCCCAAAATCAGACACACAGCAAACCCACCCTTCCTCACTTTCCCCCCAAATACACACACAGCATACCTAAAATCCTGCACATACTCTCCCCAAATCCACACACTTGACATAGCAAATCCACAACCCAACTTCTCAATTCCAAACATAACACAAGTATAGATCTGGAAAGGTCCTACCTTTTTCGAAGAGGATCAACTTCTTCCTTGCTTGTGCAGAGAAGATTCTTCTACATCTTCTGAGGGAATATCTCAACTTCTCCACCATGCTCTGATGAAGGGGTCTGTGCAACACTTTTCTCATTTTCTGCCTTTTTTCTTGAGTGTGCACATCTGATGGTCCAGATAGTTCAGAGCTTAATCTCTGAGCCATTGTCAGCCGCCAAATTCAGTTGGCCAGTGATGCGCACAATTTTAATGAAGTGCTGGCTTCACCCTAAAGAAGAGTAGGGGTACATAACATTTCTTTGTCCTCCTTTTTCTGTTATAGCTCATGAATGTGCTATCAGACAGGAGAAATACTTTGAGGCTCATGGCCCAAAATCAGACACACAGCAAACCCACCCTTCCTCACTTTCCCCCCAAATACACACACAGCATACCTAAAATCCTGCACATACTCTCCCCAAATCCACACACTTGACATAGCAAATCCACAACCCAACTTCTCAATTCCAAACATAACACAAGTATAGATCTGGAAAGGTCCTACCTTTTCGAAGAGGATCAACTTCTTCCTTGCTTGTGCAGAGAAGATTCTTCTACATCTTCTGAGGGAACATCTCAACTTCTCCACCATGCTCTGATGAAGGGGTCTGTGCAACACTTTTCTCATTTTCTGCCTTTTTTCTTGAGTGTGCACATCTGATGGTCCAGATAGTTCAGAGCTTAATGTCTGAGCCATTGTCAGCCGCCAAATTCAGTTGGCCAGTGATGCGCACAATTTTAATGAAGTGCTGGCTTCACCCATAACATTTCTTTGTCCTCCTTTTTCTGTTATAGCTCATGAATGTGCTATCAGACAGGAGGAATACTTTGAGGCTCATGGCCCAAAATCAGACACACAGCAAACCCACCCTTCCTCACCTTCCCCCCAAATACACACACAGCAAACCCAAAATCCTGCACCTACTCTCCCCAAATCCACACACTTGACACAGCAAATCCACACCCCAACTTCCCAATTCCAAGCATAACACACGTATAGATCTGGAAAGGTCCTACCTTTCGAAGAGGATCAACTTCTTCCTTGCTTGTACAGGGAAGATTCTTCTAGGTCTTCTGAGGGAACATCTCAACTTCTCCTCCATGCTCTGATGAAGGCGTCTGTGGAACACTTTTGTCATTTTCTGCCTTTTTTCTTGTGTGTGCACATCTGATGGTCCAGATAGTTCAGAGCTTAATGTCTGAGCCATTGGTCCGTTGCCAAATTCAGTTGGCCAGTGATGCGCACAATTTTAATGAAGTGCTGGTTTCACCCTAAAGCATAGTAGGGGTACATAACATTTCTCTGTCCTCCTTTTTCTTTTATAGCACATGAATGCGCTATCAGACAGGAGGAATACATTGAGGCTTATGGCCCAAAATCAAACACACAGCAAACCCACCCTTCCTCACCTTCCCCCCAAATACACACACAGCAAACCCAAAATCCTGCACCTACTCTCCCCAAATCCACACACTTGACACAGCAAATCCACACCCCAACTTCTCAATTCCAAACATAACACAAGTATAGATCTGGAAAGGTCCTACCTTTCGAAGAGGATCAACTTCTTCCTTGCTTGTGCAGAGAAGATTCTTCTAGATCTTCTGAGGGAACATCTCAACTTCTCCTCCATGCTCTGATGAAGGGGTCTGTGCAACACTATTCTTATTTTCTGCCTTTTTGCTTGTGTGTGAACATCTGATGGTCCAGATAGTTGTGATCCATTGGTCAGCTGCCAAATTCAGTTGGCCAGTGATGCGCACAATTTTAATGAAGATCTGGCTTCACCCTAAAGCAGAGTAGGGGAACACAACATTTCTCTGTCCTCCTTTTTCTTTTATAGCTCATGAATGCGCTATCAGACAGGAGGAATACTTTGAGGCTCATGGCCCAAAATCAGACACACAGCAAACCCACCTTTCTTCACCTTCCCCCCATATACATACAGCAAACCCAAAATCCTGCACATACTCTCCCCAAATCCACACACTTGACACAGCAAATCCACACCCCAACTTCTCAATTCCAATCATAACACAAGTATAGATCTGGAAAGGTCCTACCTTTCGAAGAGGATCAACTTCTTCCTTACTTGTGCAGAGAAGATTCTTCTAGATCTTCTGAGGGAACATCTCAACTTCTCCTCCATGCTCTGATGAAGGGGTCTGTGCAACACTTTTCTCATTTTCTGCCTTTTTTCATTTGTGTGAACATCTGATGGTCCAGATAGTTGTGATCCATTGGTCAGCTGCCAAATTCAGTTGGCCTGTGATGCGCACAATTTTAATGAAGATCTGGCTTCACCCTAAAGCAGAGTAGGGGAACACAACATTTCTCTGTCCTCTTTTTCTTTTATAGCTCATGAATGTGCTATCAGACAGGAGGAATACTTTGAAGCTCATGGCCCAAAATCAGACACACAGCAAACCCACCCTTCCTCACCTTCCCCCCAAATACACACACAGCAAACCCAAAATCCTGCACCTACTCTCCCCAAATCCACACACTTGACACAGCAAATCCACACCCCAACTTCTCAATTCCAAGCATAACACAAGTATAGATCTGGAAAGGTCCTACCTTTCGAAGAGGATCAACTTCTTCCTTGCTTGTGCAGAGAAGATTCTTCTAGATCTTCTGAGGGAACATCTCAACTTCTCCACCAAACTCTGATGAAGGCGTCTGTGCAACACTTTTCTCATTTTCTGCCTTTTTTCTTGTGTGTGCACATCTGATGGTCCAGATAGTTCAGAGCTTAATGCCTGAGCCATTGGTCAGTCGCCAAATTCAGTTGGCCAGTGATGCGCACAATTTTAATGAAATGCTAGCTTCACCCTAAAGCAGAGTAGGGGTACACAACATTTCTCTGTCCTCCTTTTTCTTTTATAGCTCATGAATGCGCTATCAGACAGGAGGAATACTTTGAAGCTCATGGCCCAAAATCAGACACACAGCAAACCCACCCTTCCTCACCTTCCCCCCAAAAACACACACAGCAAACCCAAAATCCTGCACCTACTCTCCCCAAATCCACACACTTGACACAGCAAATCCACACCCCAACTTCTCAATTCCAAGCATAACACAAGTATAGATCTGGAAAGGTCCTACCTTTCGAAGAGGATCAACTTCTTCCTTGCTTGTGCAGAGAAGATTCTTCTAGATCTTCTGAGGGAACATCTCAACTTCTCCACCATGCTCTGATGAAGGCGTCTGTGCAACACTTTTCTAATTTTCTGCCTTTTTTCTTGTGTGTGCACATCTGATGGTCCAGATAGTTCAGAGCTTAATGTCTGAGCCATTGGTCAGTCGCCAAATTCAGTTGGCCAGTGATGCGCACAATTTTAATGAAGTGCTGGTTTCACCCTAAAGCAGAGTAGGGGTACATAACATTTCTCTGTCCTCCTTTTTCTTTTATAGCACATGAATGCGCTATCAGACAGGAGGAATACATTGAGGCTTATGGCCCAAAATCAAACACACAGCAAACCCACCCTTCCTCACCTTCCCCCCAAATACACACACACAGCAAACCCAAAATCCTGCACCTACTCTCCCCAAATCCACACACTTGACACATCAAATCCACACCCCAACTTCTCAATTCCAAGCATAACACACGTATAGATCTGGAAAGGTCCTACCTTTCGAAGAGGATCAACTTCTTCCTTGCTTGTGTAGAGAAGATTCTTCTAGATCTTCTGAGGGAACATCTCAACTTCTCCTCTATGCTCTGATGAAGGGGTCTGTGCAACACTTTTCTTATTTTCTGCCTTTTTGCTTGTGTGTGGACATCTGATGGTCCAGATAGTTCTGAACCATTGGTCAGCCGCCAAATTCAGTTGGCCAGTGATGCGCACAATTTTAATAAAGTGCTGGTTTCACCCCTAAGCAGAGTAGGGGAACACAACACTTCCCTGTCTTCCTTTTTCTTTTATAGCTCATGAATGCGCTATCAGACAGGAGGAATACTTTGAGGCTTATGGCCCAATATCAGACACACAGCAAACCCACCCTTCCTCACCTTCCCCCCAAATACACACACAGCAAACCCAAAATACTGCACCTACTCTCCCCAAATACACACACATTGACACAGCAAATCCACACCCCAACTTTTCAATTCCAAACATAACACAAGTATAGATCTGTAAAGGTCCTACCTTTCGAAGAGGATCAACTTCTTCCTTGCTTGTGCAGAGAAGATTCTTCTAGATCTTCTGAGGGAACATCTCTTCTCCTCCATGCTCTGATGAAGGGGTCTGTGCAACACTTTTCTCATTTTCTGCCTTTTTGCTTGTGTGTGCACATCTGATGGTCCAGATAGTTCAGAGCTTAATGTCTGAGCCATTGGTCAGCCGCAAAATTCAGTTGGCCAGTGATGCGCACAATTTTAATGAAGTGCTGACTTCACCCTAAAGCAGAGTAGGGGTACATAACATTTCTCTGTCCTCCTTTCTCTTTTATAGCTCATGAATGCGCTATCAGACAGGAGGAATACTTTGAGGCTTATGGCACAAAATCAGACACACAGCAAACCCACCCTTCCTCAACTTCCCCCCAAATACACACACAGCAAACCCAAAATCCTGCACCTACTCTCCCCAAATCCACACACTTGACACAGCAAATCCACACCCCAACATCTCAATTCCAAACATAACACAAGTATAGATCTGGAAAGGTCCTACCTTTCGAAGAGGATCAACCTCTTCCTTGCTTGTGCAGAAAAGATTCTTCTAGATCTTCTGAGGGAACATCTCAACTTCTCCTCCATGCTCTGATGAAGGGGTCTGTGCAACACTTTTCTCATTTTCTGCCTTTTTGCTTGTGTGTGCACATCTAATAGTCCAGATAGTTCAGAGCTTAATGTCTGAGCCATTGGTCATTCACCAAATTCAGTTGGCCAGTGATGTGCACAATTTTAGTGAAGTGCTGGTTTCACCCTAAAGCAGAGTAGGGGTACATAACATTTCTCTGTCCTCCTTTTTCTTTTATAGCTCATAAATGCGCTATCAGACAGGAGGAATACTTTGAGGCTCATGGCCCAAAATCAGACACACAGCAAACCCACCCTTCCTCACCTTCCCCCCAAATACACACACAGCAAACCCAAAATCCTGCACCTACTCTCCCCAAATACACACACTTGACACAGCAAATCCACACCCCAACTTCTCAATTCCAAACATAACACACGTATAGATCTGGAAAGGTCCTACCTTTCGAAGAGGATCAACTTCTTCCTTGCTTGTGCAGAGAAGATTCTTCTAGATCTTCAGAGGGAACATCTCAACTTCTCCATGCTCTGATGAAGGGGTCTGTGCAACACTTTTCTCATTTTCTGCCTTTTTTCTTGTGTATGCACATCTGATGGTCCAGATAGTTCAAAGCTTAATGTCTGAGCCATTGGTCAGCCGCCAAATTGAGTTGGCCAGTGATGCGCACAATTTTAATGAAGTGCTGGCTTCACCCTAAAGAAGAGTAGGGGTACATAACATTTCTCTGTCCTCCTTTTTCTTTTATAGCATATGAATGCGCTATCAGACAGGAGGAATACTTTGAGGCTCATGACCCAAAATCAAACACACAGCAAACCCACCCTTCCTCACCTTCCCCCCAAATACACACACAGCAAACCCAAAATCCTGCACCTACTCTCCCCAAATCCACACACTTGACACAGCAAATCCACACCCCAACTTCTCAATTCCAAACATAACACAAGTATAGATCTGGAAAGGTCCTACCTTTCGAAGAGGATCAACCTCTTCCTTGCTTGTGCAGAAAAGATTCTTCTAGATCTTCTGAGGGAACATCTCAACTTCTCCTCCATGCTCTGATGAAGGGGTCTGTGCAACACTTTTCTCATTTTCTGCCTTTTTGCTTGTGTGTGCACATCTAATGGTCCAGAGAGTTCAGAGCTTAATGTCTGAGCCATTGGTCATTCACCAAATTCAGTTGGCCAGTGATGTGCAAATTTTAGTGAAGTGCTGGTTTCACCCTAAAGCAGAGTAGGGGTACATAACATTTCTCTGTCCTCCTTTTTCTTTTATAGCTCATAAATGCGCTATCAGACAGGAGGAATACTTTGAGGCTCATGGCCCAAAATCAGACACACAGCAAACCCACCCTTCCTCACCTTCCCCCCAAATACACACACAGCAAACCCAAAATCCTGCACCTACTCTCCCCAAATACACACACTTGACACAGCAAATCCACACCCCAACTTCTCAATTCCAAACATAACACACGTATAGATCTGGAAAGGTCCTACCTTTCGAAGAGGATCAACTTCTTCCTTGCTTGTGCAGAGAAGATTCTTCTAGATCTTCAGAGGGAACATCTCAACTTCTCCATGCTCTGATGAAGGGGTCTGTGCAACACTTTTCTCATTTTCTGCCTTTTTTCTTGTGTGTGCACATCTGATGGTCCAGATAGTTCAAAGCTTAATGTCTGAGCCATTGGTCAGCCGCCAAATTGAGTTGGCCAGTGATGCGCACAATTTTAATGAAGTGCTGGCTTCACCCTAAAGAAGAGTAGGGGTACATAACATTTCTCTGTCCTCCTTTTTCTTTTATAGCATATGAATGCGCTATCAGACAGGAGGAATACTTTGAGGCTCATGGCCCAAAATCAAACACACAGCAAACCCACCCTTCCTCACCTTCCCCCCAAATACACTCACAGCAAACCCAAAATCCTGCACCTACTCTCCCCAAATCCACACACTTGACACAGCAAATCCACACCCCAACTTCTCAATTCCAAACATAACACAAGTATAGATCTGGAAAGGTCCAACCTTTCGAAGAGGATCAACCTCTTCCTTGCTTGTGCAGAAAAGATTCTTCTAGATCTTCTGAGGGAACATCTCAACTTCTCCTCCATGCTCTGATGAAGGGGTCTGTGCAACACTTTTCTCATTTTCTGCCTTTTTGCTTGTGTGTGCACATCTAATGGTCCAGATAGTTCAGAGCTTAATGTCTGAGCCATTGGTCATTCACCAAATTCAGTTGGCCAGTGATGTGCAAATTTTAGTGAAGTGCTGGTTTCACCCTAAAGCAGAGTAGGGGTACATAACATTTCTCTGTCCTCCTTTTTCTTTTATAGCTCATAAATGCGCTATCAGACAGGAGGAATACTTTGAGGCTCATGGCCCAAAATCAGACACACAGCAAACCCACCCTTCCTCACCTTCCCCCCAAATACACACACAGCAAACCCAAAATCCTGCACCTACTCTCCCCAAATACACACACTTGACACAGCAAATCCACACCCCAACTTCTCAATTCCAAACATAACACACGTATAGATCTGGAAAGGTCCTACCTTTCGAAGAGGATCAACTTCTTCCTTGCTTGTGCAGAGAAGATTCTTCTAGATCTTCAGAGGGAACATCTCAACTTCTCCATGCTCTGATGAAGGGGTCTGTGCAACACTTTTCTCATTTTCTGCCTTTTTTCTTGTGTGTGCACATCTGATGGTCCAGATAGTTCAAAGCTTAATGTCTGAGCCATTGGTCAGCCGCCAAATTGAGTTGGCCAGTGATGCGCACAATTTTAATGAAGTGCTGGCTTCACCCTAAAGAAGAGTAGGGGTACATAACATTTCTCTGTCCTCCTTTTTCTTTTATAGCATATGAATGCGCTATCAGACAGGAGGAATACTTTGAGGCTCATGGCCCAAAATCAAACACACAGCAAACCCACCCTTCCTCACCTTCCCCCCAAATACACACACAGCAAACCCAAAATCCTGCACCTACTCTCCCCAAATCCACACACTTGACACAGCAAATCCACACCCCAACTTCTCAATTCCAAACATAACACAAGTATAGATCTGGAAAGGTCCTACCTTTCGAAGAGGATCAACCTCTTCCTTGCTTGTGCAGAAAAGATTCTTCTAGATCTTCTGAGGGAACATCTCAACTTCTCCTCCATGCTCTGATGAAGGGGTCTGTGCAACACTTTTCTCATTTTCTGCCTTTTTGCTTGTGTGTGCACATCTAATGGTCCAGATAGTTCAGAGCTTAATGTCTGAGCCATTGGTCATTCACCAAATTCAGTTGGCCAGTGATGTGCAAATTTTAGTGAAGTGCTGGTTTCACCCTAAAGCAGAGTAGGGGTACATAACATTTCTCTGTCCTCCTTTTTCTTTTATAGCTCATAAATGCACTATCAGACAGGAGGAATACTTTGAGGCTCATGGCCCAAAATCAGACACACAGCAAACCCACCCTTCCTCACCTTCCCCCCAAATACACACACAGCAAACCCAAAATCCTGCACCTACTCTCCCCAAATACACACACTTGACACAGCAAATCCACACCCCAACTTCTCAATTCCAAGCATAACACAAGTATAGATCTGGAAAGGTCCTACCTTTCGAAGAGGATCAACTTCTTCCTTGCTTGTGCAGAGAAGATTCTTCTAGATCTTCTGAGGGAACATCTCAACTTCTCCACCATGCTCTGATGAAGGCGTCTGTGCAACACTTTTCTAATTTTCTGCCTTTTTTCTTGTGTGTGCACATCTGATGGTCCAGATAGTTCAGAGCTTAATGTCTGAGCCATTGGTCAGTCGCCAAATTCAGTTGGCCAGTGATGCGCACAATTTTAATGAAGTGCTGGTTTCACCCTAAAGCAGAGTAGGGGTACATAACATTTCTCTGTCCTCCTTTTTCTTTTATAGCATATGAATGCGCTATCAGACAGGAGGAATACTTTGAGGCTCATGGCCCAAAATCAAACACACAGCAAACCCACCCTTCCTCACCTTCCCCCCAAATACACACACAGCAAACCCAAAATCCTGCACCTACTCTCCCCAAATCCACACACTTGACACAGCAAATCCACACCCCAACTTCTCAATTCCAAACATAACACAAGTATAGATCTGGAAAGGTCCTACCTTTCGAAGAGGATCAACCTCTTCCTTGCTTGTGCAGAAAAGATTCTTCTAGATCTTCTGAGGGAACATCTCAACTTCTCCTCCATGCTCTGATGAAGGGGTCTGTGCAACACTTTTCTCATTTTCTGCCTTTTTGCTTGTGTGTGCACATCTAATGGTCCAGATAGTTCAGAGCTTAATGTCTGAGCCATTGGTCATTCACCAAATTCAGTTGGCCAGTGATGTGCAAATTTTAGTGAAGTGCTGGTTTCACCCTAAAGCAGAGTAGGGGTACATAACATTTCTCTGTCCTCCTTTTTCTTTTATAGCTCATAAATGCGCTATCAGACAGGAGGAATACTTTGAGGCTCATGGCCCAAAATCAGACACACAGCAAACCCACCCTTCCTCACCTTCCCCCCAAATACACACACAGCAAACCCAAAATCCTGCACCTACTCTCCCCAAATACACACACTTGACACAGCAAATCCACACCCCAACTTCTCAATTCCAAACATAACACACGTATAGATCTGGAAAGGTCCTACCTTTCGAAGAGGATCAACTTCTTCCTTGCTTGTGCAGAGAAGATTCTTCTAGATCTTCAGAGGGAACATCTCAACTTCTCCATGCTCTGATGAAGGGGTCTGTGCAACACTTTTCTCATTTTCTGCCTTTTTTCTTGTGTGTGCACATCTGATGGTCCAGATAGTTCAAAGCTTAATGTCTGAGCCATTGGTCAGCCGCCAAATTGAGTTGGCCAGTGATGCGCACAATTTTAATGAAGTGCTGGCTTCACCCTAAAGAAGAGTAGGGGTACATAACATTTCTCTGTCCTCCTTTTTCTTTTATAGCATATGAATGCGCTATCAGACAGGAGGAATACTTTGAGGCTCATGGCCCAAAATCAAACACACAGCAAACCCACCCTTCCTCACCTTCCCCCCAAATACACACACAGCAAACCCAAAATCCTGCACCTACTCTCCCCAAATCCACACACTTGACACAGCAAATCCACACCCCAACTTCTCAATTCCAAACATAACACAAGTATAGATCTGGAAAGGTCCTACCTTTCGAAGAGGATCAACCTCTTCCTTGCTTGTGCAGAAAAGATTCTTCTAGATCTTCTGAGGGAACATCTCAACTTCTCCTCCATGCTCTGATGAAGGGGTCTGTGCAACACTTTTCTCATTTTCTGCCTTTTTGCTTGTGTGTGCACATCTAATGGTCCAGATAGTTCAGAGCTTAATGTCTGAGCCATTGGTCATTCACCAAATTCAGTTGGCCAGTGATGTGCAAATTTTAGTGAAGTGCTGGTTTCACCCTAAAGCAGAGTAGGGGTACATAACATTTCTCTGTCCTCCTTTTTCTTTTATAGCTCATAAATGCGCTATCAGACAGGAGGAATACTTTGAGGCTCATGGCCCAAAATCAGACACACAGCAAACCCACCCTTCCTCACCTTCCCCCCAAATACACACACAGCAAACCCAAAATCCTGCACCTACTCTCCCCAAATACACACACTTGACACAGCAAATCCACACCCCAACTTCTCAATTCCAAGCATAACACAAGTATAGATCTGGAAAGGTCCTACCTTTCGAAGAGGATCAACTTCTTCCTTGCTTGTGCAGAGAAGATTCTTCTAGATCTTCTGAGGGAACATCTCAACTTCTCCACCATGCTCTGATGAAGGCGTCTGTGCAACACTTTTCTAATTTTCTGCCTTTTTTCTTGTGTGTGCACATCTGATGGTCCAGATAGTTCAGAGCTTAATGTCTGAGCCATTGGTCAGTCGCCAAATTCAGTTGGCCAGTGATGCGCACAATTTTAATGAAGTGCTGGTTTCACCCTAAAGCAGAGTAGGGGTACATAACATTTCTCTGTCCTCCTTTTTCTTTTATAGCACATGAATGCGCTATCAGACAGGAGGAATACATTGAGGCTTATGGCCCAAAATCAAACACACAGCAAACCCACCCTTCCTCACCTTCCCCCCAAATACACACACACAGGAAACCCAAAATCCTGCACCTACTCTCCCCAAATCCACACACTTGACACAGCAAATCCACACCCCAACTTCTCAATTCCAAGCATAACACACGTATAGATCTGGAAAGGTCCTACCTTTCGAAGAGGATCAACTTCTTCCTTGCTTGTGTAGAGAAGATTCTTCTAGATCTTCTGAGGGAACATCTCAACTTCTCCTCTATGCTCTGATGAAGGGGTCTGTGCAACACTTTTCTTATTTTCTGCCTTTTTGCTTGTGTGTGGACATCTGATGGTCCAGATAGTTCTGAACCATTGGTCAGCCGCCAAATTCAGTTGGCCAGTGATGCGCACAATTTTAATAAAGTGCTGGTTTCACCCCTAAGCAGAGTAGGGGAACACAACACTTCCCTGTCCTCCTTTTTCTTTTATAGCTCATGAATGCGCTATCAGACAGGAGGAATACTTTGAGGCTTATGGCCCAATATCAGACACACAGCAAACCCACCCTTTCTCACCTTCCCCCCAAATACACACACAGCAAACCCAAAATACTGCACCTACTCTCCCCAAATACACACACATTGACACAGCAAATCCACACCCCAACTTTTCAATTCCAAACATAACACAAGTATAGATCTGGAAAGGTCCTACCTTTCGAAGAGGATCAACTTCTTCCTTGCTTGTGCAGAGAAGATTCTTCTAGATCTTCTGAGGGAACATCTCTTCTCCTCCATGCTCTGATGAAGGGGTCTGTGCAACACTTTTCTCATTTTCTGCCTTTTTGCTTGTGTGTGCACATCTGATGGTCCAGATAGTTCAGAGCTTAATGTCTGAGCCATTGGTCAGCCGCAAAATTCAGTTGGCCAGTGATGCGCACAATTTTAATGAAGTGCTGACTTCACCCTAAAGCAGAGTAGGGGTACATAACATTTCTCTGTCCTCCTTTCTCTTTTATAGCTCATGAATGCGCTATCAGACAGGAGGAATACTTTGAGGCTTATGGCACAAAATCAGACACACAACAAACCCACCCTTCCTCAACTTCCCCCCAAATACACACACAGCAAACCCAAAATCCTGCACCTACTCTCCCCAAATCCACACACTTGACACAGCAAATCCACACCCCAACATCTCAATTCCAAACATAACACAAGTATAGATCTGGAAAGGTCCTACCTTTCGAAGAGGATCAACCTCTTCCTTGCTTGTGCAGAAAAGATTCTTCTAGATCTTCTGAGGGAACATCTCAACTTCTCCTCCATGCTCTGATGAAGGGGTCTGTGCAACAGTTTTCTCATTTTCTGCCTTTTTGCTTGTGTGTGCACATCTAATAGTCCAGATAGTTCAGAGCTTAATGTCTGAGCCATTGGTCATTCACCAAATTCAGTTGGCCAGTGATGTGCACAATTTTAGTGAAGTGCTGGTTTCACCCTAAAGCAGAGTAGGGGTACATAACATTTCTCTGTCCTCCTTTTTCTTTTATAGCTCATAAATGCGCTATCAGACAGGAGGAATACTTTGAGGCTCATGGCCCAAAATCAGACACACAGCAAACCCACCCTTCCTCACCTTCCCCCCAAATACACACACAGCAAACCCAAAATCCTGCACCTACTCTCCCCAAATCCACACACTTGACACAGCAAATCCACACCCCAACTTCTCAATTCCAAGCATAACACACGTATAGATCTGGAAAGGTCCTACCTTTCGAAGAGGATCAACTTCTTCCTTGCTTGTGTAGAGAAGATTCTTCTAGATCTTCTGAGGGAACATCTCAACTTCTCCTCTATGCTCTGATGAAGGGGTCTGTGCAACACTTTTCTTATTTTCTGCCTTTTTGCTTGTGTGTGGACATCTGATGGTCCAGATAGTTCTGAACCATTGGTCAGCCGCCAAATTCAGTTGGCCAGTGATGCGCACAATTTTAATAACGTGCTGGTTTCACCCCTAAGCAGAGTAGGGGAACACAACACTTCCCTGTCCTCCTTTTTCTTTTATAGCTCATGAATGCGCTATCAGACAGGAGGAATACTTTGAGGCTTATGGCCCAATATCAGACACACAGCAAACCCACCCTTCCTCACCTTCCCCCCAAATACACACACAGCAAACCCAAAATACTGCACCTACTCTCCCCAAATACACACACATTGACACAGCAAATCCACACCCCAACTTTTCAATTCCAAACATAACACAAGTATAGATCTGGAAAGGTCCTACCTTTCGAAGAGGATCAACTTCTTCCTTGCTTGTGCAGAGAAGATTCTTCTAGATCTTCTGAGGGAACATCTCTTCTCCTCCATGCTCTGATGAAGGGGTCTGTGCAACACTTTTCTCATTTTCTGCCTTTTTGCTTGTGTGTGCACATCTGATGGTCCAGATAGTTCAGAGCTTAATGTCTGAGCCATTGGTCAGCCGCAAAATTCAGTTGGCCAGTGATGCGCACAATTTTAATGAAGTGCTGACTTCACCCTAAAGCAGAGTAGGGGTACATAACATTTCTCTGTCCTCCTTTCTCTTTTATAGCTCATGAATGCGCTATCAGACAGGAGGAATACTTTGAGGCTTATGGCACAAAATCAGACACACAGCAAACCCACCCTTCCTCAACTTCCCCCCAAATACACACACAGCAAACCCAAAATCCTGCACCTACTCTCCCCAAATCCACACACTTGACACAGCAAATCCACACCCCAACATCTCAATTCCAAACATAACACAAGTATAGATCTGGAAAGGTCCTACCTTTCGAAGAGGATCAACCTCTTCCTTGCTTGTGCAGAAAAGATTCTTCTAGATCTTCTGAGGGAACATCTCAACTTCTCCTCCATGCTCTGATGAAGGGGTCTGTGCAACAGTTTTCTCATTTTCTGCCTTTTTGCTTGTGTGTGCACATCTAATAGTCCAGATAGTTCAGAGCTTAATGTCTGAGCCATTGGTCATTCACCAAATTCAGTTGGCCAGTGATGTGCACAATTTTAGTGAAGTGCTGGTTTCACCCTAAAGCAGAGTAGGGGTACATAACATTTCTCTGTCCTCCTTTTTCTTTTATAGCTCATAAATGCGCTATCAGACAGGAGGAATACTTTGAGGCTCATGGCCCAAAATCAGACACACAGCAAACCCACCCTTCCTCACCTTCCCCCCAAATACACACACAGCAAACCCAAAATCCTGCACCTACTCTCCCCAAATACACACACTTGACACAGCAAATCCACACCCCAACTTCTCAATTCCAAACATAACACACGTATAGATCTGGAAAGGTCCTACCTTTCGAAGAGGATCAACTTCTTCCTTGCTTGTGCAGAGAAGATTCTTCTAGATCTTCAGAGGGAACATCTCAACTTCTCCATGCTCTGATGAAGGGGTCTGTGCAACACTTTTCTCATTTTCTGCCTTTTTTCTTGTGTGTGCACATCTGATGGTCCAGATAGTTCAAAGCTTAATGTCTGAGCCATTGGTCAGCCGCCAAATTGAGTTGGCCAGTGATGCGCACAATTTTAATGAAGTGCTGGCTTCACCCTAAAGAAGAGTAGGGGTACATAACATTTCTCTGTCCTCCTTTTTCTTTTATAGCATATGAATGCGCTATCAGACAGGAGGAATACTTTGAGGCTCATGACCCAAAATCAAACACACAGCAAACCCACCCTTCCTCACCTTCCCCCCAAATACACACACAGCAAACCCAAAATCCTGCACCTACTCTCCCCAAATCCACACACTTGACACAGCAAATCCACACCCCAACTTCTCAATTCCAAACATAACACAAGTATAGATCTGGAAAGGTCCTACCTTTCGAAGAGGATCAACCTCTTCCTTGCTTGTGCAGAAAAGATTCTTCTAGATCTTCTGAGGGAACATCTCAACTTCTCCTCCATGCTCTGATGAAGGGGTCTGTGCAACACTTTTCTCATTTTCTGCCTTTTTGCTTGTGTGTGCACATCTAATGGTCCAGATAGTTCAGAGCTTAATGTCTGAGCCATTGGTCATTCACCAAATTCAGTTGGCCAGTGATGTGCAAATTTTAGTGAAGTGCTGGTTTCACCCTAAAGCAGAGTAGGGGTACATAACATTTCTCTGTCCTCCTTTTTCTTTTATAGCTCATAAATGCGCTATCAGACAGGAGGAATACTTTGAGGCTCATGGCCCAAAATCAGACACACAGCAAACCCACCCTTCCTCACCTTCCCCCCAAATACACACACAGCAAACCCAAAATCCTGCACCTACTCTCCCCAAATACACACACTTGACACAGCAAATCCACACCCCAACTTCTCAATTCCAAACATAACACACGTATAGATCTGGAAAGGTCCTACCTTTCGAAGAGGATCAACTTCTTCCTTGCTTGTGCAGAGAAGATTCTTCTAGATCTTCAGAGGGAACATCTCAACTTCTCCATGCTCTGATGAAGGGGTCTGTGCAACACTTTTCTCATTTTCTGCCTTTTTTCTTGTGTGTGCACATCTGATGGTCCAGATAGTTCAAAGCTTAATGTCTGAGCCATTGGTCAGCCGCCAAATTGAGTTGGCCAGTGATGCGCACAATTTTAATGAAGTGCTGGCTTCACCCTAAAGAAGAGTAGGGGTACATAACATTTCTCTGTCCTCCTTTTTCTTTTATAGCATATGAATGCGCTATCAGACAGGAGGAATACTTTGAGGCTCATGGCCCAAAATCAAACACACAGCAAACCCACCCTTCCTCACCTTCCCCCCAAATACACACACAGCAAACCCAAAATCCTGCACCTACTCTCCCCAAATCCACACACTTGACACAGCAAATCCACACCCCAACTTCTCAATTCCAAACATAACACAAGTATAGATCTGGAAAGGTCCTACCTTTCGAAGAGGATCAACCTCTTCCTTGCTTGTGCAGAAAAGATTCTTCTAGATCTTCTGAGGGAACATCTCAACTTCTCCTCCATGCTCTGATGAAGGGGTCTGTGCAACACTTTTCTCATTTTCTGCCTTTTTGCTTGTGTGTGCACATCTAATGGTCCAGATAGTTCAGAGCTTAATGTCTGAGCCATTGGTCATTCACCAAATTCAGTTGGCCAGTGATGTGCAAATTTTAGTGAAGTGCTGGTTTCACCCTAAAGCAGAGTAGGGGTACATAACATTTCTCTGTCCTCCTTTTTCTTTTATAGCTCATAAATGCGCTATCAGACAGGAGGAATACTTTGAGGCTCATGGCCCAAAATCAGACACACAGCAAACCCACCCTTCCTCACCTTCCCCCCAAATACACACACAGCAAACCCAAAATCCTGCACCTACTCTCCCCAAATACACACACTTGACACAGCAAATCCACACCCCAACTTCTCAATTCCAAACATAACACACGTATAGATCTGGAAAGGTCCTACCTTTCGAAGAGGATCAACTTCTTCCTTGCTTGTGCAGAGAAGATTCTTCTAGATCTTCAGAGGGAACATCTCAACTTCTCCATGCTCTGATGAAGGGGTCTGTGCAACACTTTTCTCATTTTCTGCCTTTTTTCTTGTGTGTGCACATCTGATGGTCCAGATAGTTCAAAGCTTAATGTCTGAGCCATTGGTCAGCCGCCAAATTGAGTTGGCCAGTGATGCACACAATTTTAATGAAGTGCTGGCTTCACCCTAAAGAAGAGTAGGGGTACATAACATTTCTCTGTCCTCCTTTTTCTTTTATAGCATATGAATGCGCTATCAGACAGGAGGAATACTTTGAGGCTCATGGCCCAAAATCAAACACACAGCAAACCCACCCTTCCTCACCTTCCCCCCAAATACACACACAGCAAACCCAAAATCCTGCACCTACTCTCCCCAAATCCACACACTTGACACAGCAAATCCACACCCCAACTTCTCAATTCCAAACATAACACAAGTATAGATCTGGAAAGGTCCTACCTTTCGAAGAGGATCAACCTCTTCCTTGCTTGTGCAGAAAAGATTCTTCTAGATCTTCTGAGGGAACATCTCAACTTCTCCTCCATGCTCTGATGAAGGGGTCTGTGCAACACTTTTCTCATTTTCTGCCTTTTTGCTTGTGTGTGCACATCTAATGGTCCAGATAGTTCAGAGCTTAATGTCTGAGCCATTGGTCATTCACCAAATTCAGTTGGCCAGTGATGTGCAAATTTTAGTGAAGTGCTGGTTTCACCCTAAAGCAGAGTAGGGGTACATAACATTTCTCTGTCCTCCTTTTTCTTTTATAGCTCATAAATGCGCTATCAGACAGGAGGAATACTTTGAGGCTCATGGCCCAAAATCAGACACACAGCAAACCCACCCTTCCTCACCTTCCCCCCAAATACACACACAGCAAACCCAAAATCCTGCACCTACTCTCCCCAAATACACACACTTGACACAGCAAATCCACACCCCAACTTCTCAATTCCAAACATAACACACATATAGATCTGGAAAGGTCCTACCTTTCGAAGAGGATCAACTTCTTCCTTGCTTGTGCAAAGAAGATTCTTCTAGATCTTCAGAGGGAACATCTCAACTTCTCCATGCTCTGATGAAGGGGTCTGTGCAACACTTTTCTCATTTTCTGCCTTTTTTCTTGTGTGTGCACATCTGATGGTCCAGATAGTTCAAAGCTTAATGTCTGAGCCATTGGTCAGCCGCCAAATTCAGTTGGCCAGTGATGCGCACAATTTTAATGAAGTGCTGGCTTCACCCTAAAGAAGAGTAGGGGTACACAACACTTCCCTGTCCTCCTTTTTTTTTATAGCTCATGAATGCGCTATCAGACAGGAGGAATACTTTGAGGCTCATGGCCCAAAATCAGACACACAGCAAACCCACCCTTCCTCACCTTCCCCCCAAATACACACACACATGAAACCCAAAATCATGCACCTACTATCCCCAAATAACGCATGAATATGCTATTAGTTAGGAGCAATACTTTGGGGCTTATAGCCCAAAATCAGACACACAGAAAAACCAACCTTCCTTACCTTCTCCCCAAATACACACACACAGCAAATCCAACCTGCCTAACCTAACCCCAAATCCACACATATTGACACAGCAAATCCATACCCCACATTCTCAAATCCAAACACAACCCAAGTATAGATCTGTAAAGGTCCCACCTTTCGAAGAGGATCAACTTCTTCCTTGCTTGTGCAGCGAAGATTCTTCTAGCTCTTCTGAGGAACATTCTCAACTTCTCCTCCATGCTCCGATGAAGTTGTCTGTGCAACACGTGACAGGTCCCAGATGACTGTGTGGCGCGAGGGGAAGTGATGTCACTAGCCCGGGCAAGGAATTAGGCAGACTACGAGGGACTCCTTAGCAACAGGTATTTAGAGGTGAGTAAAAATATTTTTTCCAATTATTTTTTCTTATTTTTTTAAAGATTTTCAAACACTGTTTTATTTCTTGGTGTCAACACCACTTTAACACTGGTTGCATTAAGGCAGCCCATTAATTTTAAAGTTCTGCCTAACGCACTAAAATGCACAAATAAAAAATGGATGTGTACAATTTGTAGTAACGCAGCACACCATAATGCATTGAAGTACCTTTCTGGGCATTGTGGCACGCTGCAACATATATGCATTGGCAAGGTACATTAGGGGTGCCATTAACAATGAAGAGCACCTCAGTGTACCAACTTGGATAATGCACATTGCTACTTGTTGCAGTAATATTTGTCTTACAGCAACACAGCAGTGACACCACAACCTAAAAGTGATTATAAAGGGAATTTTTCTTCTAAATAAAAACATGCAGGATCACTCCCAAGCCACACTTTGTTTGTCCATTGACATATACAGCACAGCTTGACTCCGCCCCCTCTCACCTTACAGGCTATGATTGAAAGCAGCAGGAGCCAATGGCTCCCAATGCTGCATCCATGAGCAGTAAGGAGAGCGGAGGAGGAGGAGAGAACCGCCACTCTCGGGCACATTGCTGGATCGAGATCAGGCTCAGGTAAGTATAAGGTGGGAGGGGGCTGCACACAGAGAATGCATGGAATGAATTAAGGTAAAAAACCTTCTGCCTTTAGAGTATGTATTACTGTACACTGAATATGAATACTTCAGTTTTATTGCAGACAATGGGGTTGATTTACTAAAACTACTGAGTGAAAAATCTGGTGCAGCTGTGCATGGTAGCCAATCAGCTTCCAACATCAGCTTGTTCAATTAAGCTTTGACAAATAAAAAAAAAAATTGGAGGCTGATTGGTTTCTATGCAGAGCTGCTCTGGAGTTTTTCACTCTCCAGTTTTAGCAAATCAACCCCAATATGTTTCAGAATCACAACATTTACAAACCACTTTGTAGCTGGAGGACCTAGCACATTGGATATAAAGGTAGGTAATTGTTTAGGTGGTCCTCACACTACAAATGTTGGTAAATCTTGTTGAATAAACAGATGAAATGTAAAGTAAGAACTATTTGTGGGAAGCTGTAGAATAAAGACGAGAACTTACCGATGGATAAAGCCTTTCTCATGGAACTGTTGGAGGCCAATGATGCATTCGGTAGTGTAGAATCTATTGAAGAAACAACAAAAAATAATTTATCATCTTCCAATATATATATATTCTAATACAGAAGTAAATAGAATGTATTTTCATGTGTATGTTCAGAAATACCCCTAGGTGTTCCCAGTTCACAATCAAAACCCTTATCAAAGCTGCTCTATTCAAAAACACACAGAGAGATGCAGGAAGATTTTATATTTTAGAGAATGGATCGTGGGACATCTGAGAATTATTCCTCGCTGTGACTGCAGGGCTGGCTTGGTCAGTTGTATTCTCAATTGTCTGTGAAGCTCTAAACTTCCCCCATGTCTATTATAGGGGTGTATGTTCTTCTTTTGTATTGTGGGGTCCTACAGGTGAAGCCTTTGTTACCATGGTATGATGTAGCACAATGTGAGTCAGTGGTGCTTTCATTGTTAATGACGGTACCTACCTGATGGTGCCCATGTCAAAGTCTCCCTGTTCACCCAGGAGATGAAGATCCCCTCCGCTGGCGTGCTCCATGGCAATCCAGAAATAGTCCTAACATAGCAAAAAGTTTAGAATTTAGTCATTTACTTACCAATACAATCACATTCCACAATAATCCAAGTCCTAGATCATTTACAAACACTGAACATTTTCTAGTAAATTATTCTGAGAAGACATAAATGGACATAGTTTTGGGTACTGTAGATGGTGATAACGTTTTATATTTTTTGTGAAGAAATAGCTTCTGCAAGATACTAGATAAGGGACATAATAGCTGCACATTCATTTGGCAATTTACAAACTATTCTGTCCTTTTTTATTATCTTTGTTCGTTGATCTCCCCTTCCTGGTAATGACACAGAAGCGACATGTGAAACATCATTTCCGGGTCTTGGTGTCACTTCATCCAGTGCATATGGTGGGGGAAGAAACAAATGGGGGTGATCTGCACTCCATTAGCATCATTGGAGAGCAGGTGAGACATCAGGACTGCTGATGTATTATTAAAGAGACCTTGTCACCACAAAATACACCACATAGTGGACTTTATGTCCCTTATGTGATAAAAAAATGCAAACAAAGTTACAGCCAAGCACTTAAACCCTCCCCAAATTTTGAACCCCACTCCCCCATACACACACATGTGAACACAAATGCATGCGGTGGGGTTGCCTATTTAGAAAAGCATCAATGGTGCGACACATGTGAAATGCCGCCATGCACACCAAAGTGAGAGTAATATTTGGAGAAATATCCCTTCATCCCTCATTCCTCCTCATTTGTCCCTCATTTTGATATGATCCATATAGTTGTATATAAAATGTACTTTTTATCTATCAAAAAGTGATTCCCAGGGCTAAACCTTTCATCTGATTTCTAAATTTCTGCATTTGTAAATTCCAGAAGCCAATATAAAGGAATAGTAGTGGTAAAAAAAGCACTTGTGTGTTTAACCAATCTTTTTGTACAATTCTCCTTTAAGGGGGTGTGGCAGGGGGTGTGTCCTATGCCTGCATACTTTTGCTGATAGGTGTCCCTCATTCCCATCTCAAAAATTTGGGAGGTATGCATGTGTGATGCTGTATGTTTAGTGGGCATCACATTAAGGCAGCCTATTTAGTTATTAGTTTTGCAAATCATTAAAATGCAATACAAAATGTAACTGCACCATGTTTTTCATTGCAACACGCCACAGCATGGCACAGCATGGCAATGCATTGGCGGTGTGCTTCAATGCAGGGGTGTTGTGGTTCCATTCAGTATGATACCTCATCATATCATTGTTCATAACATGCATTGCTGCAATACAATAGTGTATATGCATTGGTGCAACACTTCAGCGTTCAGCAATAGTGTGAATGGGTCCCTACTCTTGGCTAAGTTTAGATGTGTGGCAAACATTACTGCCTCTCTAACAGAGATCTGTAGTGGATTGCTTTTCAGAGGCAGTGAGGAGGTGATGCGTCTGGTGAGTACACATTACTGCTATGTTTTCAATTGCAATGCAGCAATTTTAGCAAGACATGGCAAGTTTGATGCAGGTCCACCTGTCTAATTCTCCCATGTAAGTGAATGTGACCGATCCACTACTGCAAGGTAAGAGCTTGTCTCACAGTTGCGGTGTGGGCTCACTGTACAAAATCATCATCATCATCAGGAGGTGGCAGTATGAATGTGAAGTGATCTATCGCAAATCGCTTTTCGAAGGCCATAAACAGTGCTGCTATTCAGTGGTGTTGGGAGGGAGGGGCTGGAAACTCGCATGGGTCCCTGGAAAGCCCCAGGCCTCAGGGATGCACAACTGTATTAGTAGCCCCGAGTGCCGCCGAGAGCGTCCGAGTCACATAGCAGGTCCCGCCTTCTGGTGCCTGCAGCACCTATGATGGACATCCCACTGGTCCAATGGTGGGGCGGCGGGACGTGTGGCATCCATCATAGGTGCTGCAGGCTCCAGAAGGTGGGAATTACAATGTGGCTGCCATTCCACTGTGAGATCACTGCTCGGTGCTCGGCTCTCCTCTCTCCCCTCCTCCTCTGGCTGCCTGCTGTGATGATGGGAGCACAACCAGTGTATGTAGGTCAGTGTATGTAGTCAGGTAGGTCAGTGCATGTGAGGTAGGTCAGTTTATGTCAGGTAGGTCAATGTGTGTATGTCAGGTAGGTAAGTGCATGTCAGGTAGGTCAGTGTGTGTATGTCAGGTAGGTCAGTGCGTGTTAGGTAGGTCAGTGTATGTATGTCAGGTAGGTCAGTGTATGTAAAAAGTGTATGTCAGTGTGAGTTTAGTGGTCAGCATTGATGGGCACCGGTAAGCCAGTCAGCAACCAGCAAGTGAGCTTACCCCCGCCACACAACCTCACAACCAGGGGCATAACTAGAAATCACAGGGCCCCATAGCAAAATGTTGTATGGGCCCCCCCCACAAAAAAAAATGAACTAATGCCATTGAACAACAGACTACCACACCCATGTGGCACAGAACCCAGGCAACGGCTTATATTAATTTTTATCAACAAAGTATGCAGTATACTGTATGCAGCCCCTGAAGGGAACACATTGCAGACCTCCATGCCTTCTAACCAATTTTTGTTCTGTTATATAAAACAAAATAGTTCAACTCATCATAATGCAAAATCAGTGGGATCCCTGAGCGTGTCACTTGCCATCATCTCCTGCCACCAGATGCAGATTGTCACTTGTCACACGTTGCAGAATGTCACCTGCCACATGTTGCGGATTGTCCACTTGCCACATCCCAGATTGTCACTTGCCACGTCATTTGCCACACATTATGGATTGTCACTTGCCACGTCCTGGATTGTCACTTGCCACACATTAAGGATTGTCACTTGTCACATTACCTGCCACATGTTGCGGCTTGTCCACTTGCCACGTCGCCTGCCACTAGATGCAGATTGTCACTTGTGACACATTGCAGAATGTCACCTGCCACATGTTGTGGATTATCCACTTACCACGTCGCGGATTGTCACTTGCCACGTTACCTGCCACACATTACGGATTGTCCCTTGCCACATCCTAGATTGCCACTTGCCACACATTACAGATTGTCACTTGCCACGTCCTAGATTGCCACTCGCCACACATTATGGATTGTCACTTGCCACGTCCTAGATTGTCACTTGCCACACATTATGGATTGTCACTTGCCACATCCTGGGTTGTCACTTGCCACGTCACCTGCCACACATTACGGATTGTCACTTGCCAAGTCACCTGCCACACATTACAGATTGTCACTTGCCACGTCCTAGATTGCCACTCGCCACACATTATGGATTGTCACTTGCCATGTCCTAGATTGTCACTTGCCACACATTATGGATTGTCACTTGCCACATCCTGGGTTGTCACTTGCCACGTCACCTGCCACACATTACGGATTGTCACTTGCCAAGTCACCTGCCACACATTACGGATTGTCACTTACCACGTTACCTGCCACACATTACGGATTGTCACTTGCTACGTCACGGATTTTCACTTGCCACGTCACCTGCCACATGTTACGGATTGTCACTTGCCACATCAGGATTGTCACTTGCCACGTCACCTGCCACACATTACAGATTGTCACTTGGCATGTCCCAGGTTGTCATTTGCCACGTCACCTGCCACACATTACGGATTGTCACTTGCCATGTCCCAGGTTGTCACTTGAGACACATTACGGATTGTCACTTGCCACGTCACGGATTTTCACTTGCCACGTCACCTGCCACACATTACGGATTGTCACTTGCCACGTCACGGCGGATTTTCACTTGCCACGTCACCTGCCACACGTTACGAATTGTCACTTGCCATGTCCCGGGTTGCCACTTGCCACGTCGCCTGCCACACATTATGGATTGTCACTTGCTCTGTCACTTTCCTTCTGTGTCACAGAGTCAGGCAGCAGATTATCAGTCAGGCAGCAGAGAGATAATGTCATCTCTCTGCTTTCTTGCTGCCTGCACAGTGAGGGGGGAACTGCACTGCAGGGATGCAGGGGCACCGGGAGGTGAGAGATGATGTCATCTCTATGCTCCCCCGCCCGTCAGCTCCCTGATTGGCCAGCCCGCTCACGCCCACGGACCGCCCACTTTCTCACCAGCGGACCGCCCGCTCTCACCCGCGGAGCCACCCGTTCTCGCCCGCGGACCACCCGCTCTCACCCTCGGAGCTGCCCACTCTCGCCCGCAGACTACTTGCGGAGCCGCGGACCGCCCGCTCTCATCCACGGAGCCACCCGCTATCACCCGCGGCGCCGCGGCACATATCCTCAGCGGGCCCCACTTGACTGCGGGCCCCATAGTGCCCGCATGTGTTGCTATGGCGGTAGTTCCGCCATTGCTCACAACCCCACCGCCCAGCCAACAAACCCTGCGCCACTATCGTCGCCACTGGGTTTGGACTTCGGGCTGAAGCTCATGGTCTTTTTGCCACCTAGCAACTCCCCTACTGCTATTGTGAAAGGAAACTTGGAGTGTTAGGCTGTGGTTACACAGACAGCGATGCCCATATACACTATATTGTTAAAAGTATTGGGACGCATGCCTTTATATGCACATGAACTTTAATGGCATCATTAAAGTGAACTTTAATGGCATCCTAGTCTTAGTGTTCAATATAGAGTTGGCCCACCCTTTGCATCTATAACAGCTTCAACTCTTCTGGGAAGGCTATCCACATGGTTTAGGAGTGTGTCTATGGGAATGTTTGACCATTCTTCCAGAAGCACATTTGTGAAGTCAGGCAGTGATGTTGGATGAGAAGGCCTGACTCACAGTCTCTGCTATAATTCATCCCAAAAGTGTTTTGTTGGCTTGAGGTCAGGACTCTGTGCAGACCAGTCATGTTCCTCCACCCCAAACTCGCTCATCCATGTCTTTTTGGACCTTGCTTTGTGCACTGGTCCAAATCATTTGGTGGAGGGGGGTTATGGTTGTTTTTCCGGGGTTGTGCTTGGCCCCTTAGTTCCAGTGAAGGGAACTCTTAAGGCATCAGCATGCCAAGAAATTTTGCAAAATGTCATGCTCCCAACTTTGTGGGAACAGTTTGGGGATGGTCCCTTCCTGATCCTCCAACATGACTGCACACCAGTGCACAAAGTCCAACCCTGAAATGCATTACCAGACCCCCTTAAATTTCCTGCAGTGTGTGATATCATCCTCCTGAGTTCCAGACCTCCGGCTGTTCCCCCGATGAGATTTACCAATGAGTTGCAAGAGAACGATCCATCCTCAGTAGTTGTGCCCCGTGCACTTACCTGTCAAGCCCTGCAGAAGCTGATCCGTCTCCATTACATCAGATGCCGGCAGCAATCCCGACTGGAGGGATGGACACCACAGAGGCTTCTTGATATGCTTTCCATTTCTTCTTCTTCAGTCAGTGCATATAGTGCGTGTTTTTATTATCCATTTTTAATAAAATCTACAACTGTACACCTAATTAGTGGGACCCTATCCTTCTCTTCTTTATTACATGAATTGACCAGCGGGATGTACCCAAGGTCATTCTTTCATAGAGGTGCTGCAGGTGAGGAAAGTGTTCATATATATAGAACATCATAATAATATGGACTCTTGGGGCTGGTTCACACCAACCTCTGCATTACAGTGCAGCAGCTGGAGTGCAGTGCGATCCGGCTGAGCTCAGCACAGTGATGAAGAGCTGTGTTTGGTGGATTACGCTGTTTCCTTTTTTTTATATACAAACTTTATTGAGATGTTACAAAGACATCTCACAAAGTTCAATCGCTGGTGACGCAGTGCAAAGCAGTGGATTGCCTCTCATCGTACTGCATTGATAAGAGGTAATACATGCAGTACCCTTTTCATTGCACACACCACCAAAATACAGTGCTGTAAAACTGGGCAAATAAGGGACAAAGAATTTAGCTTTGTCCATAAGGTGGGACTGCACTGGAATAGCCGCCCAACACAGTCCCACCACATCTGATGTTAATATACCCTTATTGAGGCTGTAAAGTCAGAAGGTTTTTTATCTGTGTTCAGCAGCCCCCCTCAGTGCCCCTACTACTTACCTGATCCCCATCTGTGTCCAGCGATGTCTACAAGTGCCTCAGCTGTCCGGGACTTTCCCTCCTGATTGGCTTAGACACATCAGTGGCGTCATTGGCTCCTGCTGCTGTCAATCAAAGTCAGTTAGCCAATTAAGAGTGAGAAGGGGCAGGGCCCAACCATGGCTTTGGGCTTGGGTTCCCCCATAGCAAGCTGCTTACTGTGGGGGCACTCAACAGGAGGGAGGGGCCAGGAGCACAGAATAGGGACCCGAGAAGAGGAGGATCCGGCTGTTCTGTGCAAATCCAACTGCGCAGAGCAGGTAAGTATAACATATTTGTTATAAACATCACTTTTACAATCACTTTAAGGACATATTATTCTCAATTTATCATACAAGGGGTGGCATTTCTTTTTTTTCTGCAATTTTTTGTTTTAGTAAAGCTTGTAAATAAAGCTAGTAAATACATATAAATAGATATAACTATCTATCTACCTACCTATCTATATGTATGTATATTTATATATATATATATATATATATATATATATATATATATATATATATATATATATATATATATATATATATATATATATCCTGTTAAATTAACATAAAGTTACATATGTAAAAGTTATATTAGACTAGAATAGACTAGAATTATTATGTGAAATAATGAGACTTTAACATATAGTGTAAAACCTTTATTTTATAATATGTCAAATTACACATTCTGTTAACACTGGAAGGTTTTTTAAGACATTTATCAATAACTTTATATTGGTTTTATAAATGAGTATAACAGAGTTGCATTTTTTAATGTCTATTTACAATAAAAAATAAAATATGCCGGTTCTGACAACATTGTACTGTTTAAAATGTAAATATTAACCATTAAAGTATAGTAAGTATTACTGATCTATCTCTATGTGTAGTAATGGACACCTGTTCTGGGAGAAACCCATTGACTCTCATTACTGACCCCCTTTTAGAAATCCTCTTTTTGGCTGCCATAGTTTGGAGTCCCTGACACAGAACAAATGAGAAATACATATCTGGGACTTGTTCTTGTTCATGGAGTCTGTATGAAAGCCAGCAGAGTAACATGACATGAGGTCACTAATATCTGAATCTATATCTTTAAATACAGATGTCCCCAATATTCCTAATTACCAATATATAAAGGTCTATTTTTTTATTCAGCATTATAATGTCAGTGATTAACATGAATGGCAGCAATACATCAGAGATTTCCTCCCTGGTGGGTCAGTCTACTCCCCCTTAGCCCCGCCCCTCCACTAGTCATGGCGGCCATCTTTTAACTGTCACTGAGAGCTTCCAGCCAATAAACCCTGACAACTAACAGAAAAGTTCTCACTATTTGTGATCATTCCTATCAGAAAACATGTATATTACTGGAAATGAGTGGATTACAATAAATTCTCCCATGTATTACACTTCGGGTGTCACTTAAACATAATATACATGATTTCTGGCTGCCTAACCTGTCTCCATGGCTACCTGACTGCACTGAGTGACCCCTAAATCTACCGAAATGTAATTCCTGTATCCCAAATGGTATATATTAGAGTGTAAGCTCCTAGTGTGAAGTGTATATAGAGTGTAAGCTCCTAGTGTGAAGTGTACATGTCTGTATACAACTTACCATGCTTTGTCCCTCTGGACTTCAGCGATTGTTCAGCTCCCCGGCGTCTTCTCTTCCTCCTCTCCTCCTGGGGCTCGTCCTCGCTCATCTTCCTCTTCAGCTTGTCTGGCTGACGATGAAGAGTCTTCTCCGTCCTCTTCTTTCCGTCCATTTCTCTTCTTTCTGTAAAAGAAAGACTCTGCAGAAAGCACAGCACACCGCCTCCCTCTCTGGCTACACCACTGCAGAGTGACAGTTGCTAGGGTGCACTTGGTGAGGGTCCTGTTACTAGGACCCCAGCACTGAGCCCCGGTCTGTCCTTCCTGTGCCTGATATTAGTGCAGAATTGGACTGTAACTTTTTTGGATTCTTGGATTTTTGGATGGGACCTTTCAAATAAAGTCGATTTTCATATAAACCTCCTCTCTGGTTATTTTTAGCCCTTCATAAAGAAGGCAAAACAAATCTTGATACCTGAATATGGTTTTGCAGCTGTGACCTGTGTTAGTAAAACTGTACATTTCATCGCAACTACTTTGTATATCCAGGTGAAATATACCTTGTTTTTTTCAGGAGAAATTGGGCTTTCAGTTTGAAATAAATAGTAAAGTATATCTCCTAGTTTTGTCTCAATATCATAGCAAAACTGGCACAAACTAAACAATTTTTTTTTCTAAATGTAGCTTTATGTTTCTTGCTATTACTATGATCTACCATTAACCACTTGCTTACTGGGCACTTAAACCCCCCTCAGTCCCAGACCAATTTTCAGCTTTCAGCGCTGATGCACTTTGAATGACAATTGCGCGGGCACACAACACTGTACCCAAATGAAATTTTTATCATTTTTTTCCCACAAATAGAGCTTTCTTTTGGTGGTATTTAGTTACAGCTCTGAGTTTTATTTTTTGCTAAACAAACAAAAAAAGATGCAAAAAAAAAAATATCACGTTTTAATAGTTTGTTATAAAATTTTGCAAACGGGTAATTTTTCTCCTTCATTGAAGTGCGCTGATTAGGCGGCACTGATAGGCTGCACTGGTGGGCACTGATGGGCTGCATTGGTGGGCACTGATGGGCTGCATTGGTGGGCACTGATAGGCTGCACTGGTGGGCACTGATAGGCATAGTTAAGGCGGCACTAATAGGCACAGATAAGGCGGCACCGATGGGCACAGATAAGGCGGGACTGATGGGCAAAGATGGGCACGGATGGGTGGCACGGATGGGTGGCACGGATGGGCACTGATAGGTACCACTGATAGATGGGACTGATGGGCACTGATAGGTGGCACTGATAGGTGGCTCTGATAGGTGGCACTGCTGGGCACTGATGGGCGGCACTGCTGGGCACTGGTAGATGACACTGATGGGCACGGATATGTGGCACTGGGGTGCAGCACCTTTGAGGCAGATTGTGGGCACTGCTGGGTGGCACTGCTGGGTGGCACTGTGGGTGGCACTGCTGGGTGGCACTGTGGGCACTACTGGGTGGCACTGTGGGCACTGCTGGGTGGCACTATGGGCACTGCTGGGTGGCACTGACGGGGGCACTTACTTTTAGTACATGTGGCACTGCAGGGGGCAGGTGGGCACTGGCAGGGGGCAGGTAGGCATTAGCAGGGCTGGCCGTGATCGGGACTGATGTCCCGATCACGGCCGCCGGTGATCGGCTTTTTTTTTTTCTCCTCGCGCTGTCAGCACGAGCAGGAATAATAGCCGATTACCGGCTCCGTTATATCACATGATCAGCTGTCATTGGCTGACATCTGATCACGTGATAAGGGGTCGGGATCGACCCCTTGCACGGATCGGTGATCAGGCGAGTCTCATGGACTCGTCGATCACAGAGCGCGCCGCGCGCCCCCCTCAGGGGGGCGCGCAGGCCACTCGTACCCGGGACTACGTCTATTGACGTCGTCCCGGAAAAGGAGATCCGCGCTGTAGCCGTCATTTGGCTATAGCGCGGATCTCAAGTGGTTAAAGAGCGACCCAAAACGAATTCCCCTGCTCCTTACAATTGCAGCAATACTGCATATGTGCATGTTATTTCTTGTTTGTACCCATATTAGGGCCCTCCAGAAACAATATTGCACATTTAGCTGTTTTATTATTCTACCTAAAAACACAGCGTCACTGACACTAAGACCCCTTTCACGCTGAGGCAGTCAAAAACTGCTGATAAGGGTCGGGCGCTTTTGCGGCATTAGTGGTGAGCTAAAAAGCTATTTTGCAGCACTTTTGGAAGTGCTTCCCATTCATTTCAATGGACAGGGGCATTTTTGTGGTGCTTTATAAAACCCTCCAAACATGCACCACAGATGCTGCTTGCAGGACTTTTTGCACCGCCCAACCAGCGCATCGCCCCAGTGTGAAAGCATCCATCAAAATCTATGGGAAACAGTTTTGAGGCGCTATTTTAAGTGCAAAATTGCCTGAAAAGCACCTCAGTGGAAAAGGGGTCTGATATTAATTACAATAAAAGTTTTTTTTTTTTTTTTTTAATTCGCTGACCCTGACCTTTGACCCTAAGTCTAATTATGACACTGATCTAGATCTAGACCTGATCTAGCTGTTTTAGCTTTATTTATTTTTGTACTCTATGAAAAGTGATGTGTGTTTAAAACACTCTTCAGAGAGCAATTGTATCACAATCTCACTGGCTGATTTAACCCTTAGATCCCTGCACTAGTGTGTCGCACTGTCTTTCCAGACTTTCTCTCTGTCTCCAATGCTGGAGAATGCTAAGTCCAGCCCACTTCCTGTTGTGACTGTAATCCAGGGGTCTCAAACTGGCGGCCCCCCAGCTGTTGCAGAACTACAGGTCCCATCATGCCTCTGTCTATGGAAGTCATGCTTGTAATTGTCAGCCTTGAAATGCCTGGGAAAATTCGCAAAAGTTAGGAGCAAATCACTCCTACATCCCTGTTACCCCCATGCTTTGGCATATATGCTCTTTGGCAGTGAAATCACCTCCAACTACACTGGAGTCACGGCTTTATGTATCGTGGGAGCAAACGCTGTTGCTGTCAAGATAAATAAATCCACTCTGCAACTGAATGGCGTACCTGCTAAGCAAATGATAGTCAACAATAAAACAAAGTAACATTACAGTATAACAGTAAGCCCCCGTACACACGGTCGGACATTCTGCCAACCAAATCCGTCAGATTTTGTCCGTCGGATTGTGTCCGAAACTGTTGCATACACACGGTCGGACAAAGTTGTCGAAAAATCTGATCTTTCAGAATGTGATGACGTAATTTCGTTACGATGGGACTACGTTCAGGCTAGTAGCCAATAGCTTTGATGTAGGAATTTGATCTGAGCATGCGTGGCACTTTGTCCGATCGAAATTCTCTACACATGATCGGAGTATGTCCTATCGGACCAGTTTGTCGGAAAATATTTCCAACAAGTTGGAAAATTTGGTCCGACGGATATTCCGACGAAAACAGTCCGATGCATACCACACACAGTCGGATTATCCGACAACATGGTCCGATAGGACACATTCCGACGGATTCTCCGACCATGTGTACAGGGGCTAAGACATACCATACCTGCAAAGCAAATACAAAAAAAGTAGTAAAAAATAAAACATTTTTTAACGCAATCTGTGCCTAAAATATATATATGCTGAAGCACAGGGGCATCCTCCTGCAAATGATACGCACAATTTTTATGAAGTTCTGGCTTCACCCTTCCGCAGAATAGGGGTACACAACACTTCCCTGTCCTCCATTTTCTTTTATAGCGCAAAAATGCGCTATCAGACAGGAGAAATACTTTGTCGCCTATAGCCCAAAGTCAGACACACAGCAAACCCACCCTTCCTCAACTTCCCCCCAAATACACACAAACAGAAAACCCAACGTCTCTCACCTCCCCTCCCCAAATCCACACACATTGACAAGGAAAATAAACACTCCACCTTCTCAAATCCAAACACAACCCAAGTATAGATCTGGAAATGGCCTACCTTTTGAAGCGGATCAACCTCTTCCTTGCTTGTGCAGAGAAGATTCTTCTACCTCTTCTGTGGGAAAATCTCAACTTCTCCTCCATGCCCTGATGAAGGGGTCTGTGAACCACTTTTCTCATGTTCTGTCTTTTTATCGTGTGTGCACATCTGATGGCCCCAATAACACAAAGCTTAATATCTGAGCCATTGGTCGCTCAGCTGCCACATTCAGCTGGCCAATGATACGCACAATGTTAATGAAGTGCTGCCTTCACCCCTCCGCAGAGTAGGGGTAGACAACACTTCCCTGTCATCCATTTTCTTTTATAGCGCAAAGATGCGCTATCAGACAGGAGAAATACTTTGTGGCCTATAGTCCAAAGTCAGATACACAGCAAACCCACCCTTCCTTACCTTCCCCCAAATCCACACACACAGAAAACCCAAGCTCCCTCACCTGCCCTCCCAAATCCACACACATTGACAAGGAAAATCCTCACCCTACCTTCTCAAATTCAAACACAACCCAAGTATAGATCTGGAAATGTCCTACCTTTCGAAGAGGATCAATGTCTTCCTTGCTTGTGCAGAGAAGATTCTTCTAGCTCTTCTGAGGGAAAATCTCAACTTCTCCTCCAGGCTCTGATGAAGGGTTCTGTCCAACCCTTTTCTCATATTCTGTCTTTTTGCTCATGTGTGCATATCTGATGGCTCTGATAAATCAAATCTTAATATCTGAGCCATTGGTCGCTCAGCCACCACATTCAGTTGGCCAGTGACAAGTACAATTTTAATGAAGTGCTGGCTTCAACCTTCCACAGAGTAGGGGTACACACACAGCAAACCCAAAATCCTGCACATACTCTCCCCAAATCCACACCCTTGACACAGCAAATCCACATCCCAACTTCTCAATTCCAAACATAACACAAGTATAGATCTGGAAAGGTCCTACCTTTCGAAGAGGATCAACTTCTTCCTTTTCTCATTTTCTGCCTTTTTTCTTGTGTGTGCACATCTGATGGTCCAGATAGTTCAGAGCTTAATGTCTGAGCCATTGGTCAGTCGCCAAATTCAGTTGGCCAGTGATACGCACAATTTTAATGAAGTGCTGGTTTCACCCTAAAGCAGAGTAGGGGTACATAACATTTCTCTGTCCTCCTTTTTCTTTTATAGCACATGAATGCGCTATCAGACAGGAGGAATACATTGAGGCTTATGGCCCAAAATCAAACACACAGCAAACCCACCCTTCCTCACCTTCCCCCAAATACACACAGCAAACCCAAAATCCTGCACCTACTCTCCCCAAATCCACACACTTGACACAGCAAATCCACACCCCAACTTCTCAATTCCAAACATAACACAAGTATAGATCTGGAAAGGTCCTACCTTTCGAAGAGGATAAACTTCTTCCTTGCTTGTGCAGAGAAGATTCTTCTAGATCTTCTGAGGAAACATCTCAACTTCTCCACCATGCTCTGATGAAGGGGTCTGTGCAACACTTTTCTAATTTTCTGCCTTTTTTCTTGTGTGTGCACATCTGATGGTCCAGATAGTTCAGAGCTTAATGTCTGAGCCATTGTCAGCCACCAAATTCAGTTGGCCAGTGATGCGCACAATTTTAAAGAAGTGCTGGCTTCACCCCTCCGCAGAGTAGGGGTACACAACACTTCCCTGTCCTAATTTTCTTTTCAATAATGCGCTATTAGACAGGAGAAATAATTTGTGGCCTATAGCCCTAAGTCAGACACACAGCAAAACCACCCTTTCTCCCCTTCCCCCCAAATCCACACACACATCAAACCCAACCTCCCTCACCTCCCCTCAGAAATCCACACACATTGACAAATCAAATCCACACCCCAACTGCTCAAATCCAAACACAACCCAAGTAGAGATTTAGAAAGGTCCTACCTTTTAAAGAGAATCAACTTCTTCCTTGCTTCTGCAGAAACGAATCTTCCAGCTCTTCTGAGCGAAAATCTCAACTTCTCCTCCATGCTCTGAAGAAGGCGTCTGTGCAACATTTTTCTAGTATTCTGTTTTTTTGCTCGTGTGTGCACATCTGATGGCCCTGATAATCCAAAGTATATTGTCTGAACTATTGTTTGCTCAGCCGCCACATTTAGCTGGCCAGTGATACACACAATTTTAATGAAGTGCTGGCCCCTCTGCTGAATAGGGGTACACAACACTTCCCTGTCCTCCTTTTTCTTTCATAGCGCAAAAATGCGCTATCAGAAAGGAGAAATACTTTGGGGCTTATGGCCTAAAGTCAGAGACACAGCAAACCCACCCTTCCTCATCTTCCTCCACAATCCTCACACACAGCAAACCCAAGCTCCCTCACCTCCCCTCCCCAAATCCACACACAAATAGCTGCAGATGGACACCGGTGGCTAGAAAAAGCGCCCAGAGGCGATTCAGTTCGTATAGGTAGCGCTATATAAGTCATTCATTCATTCATTCATTCATTGACAGAGCAAATCCACACCCCCCTTCTCAAATCCAAACACAACCAAAGTATAGATCTTGAAAGGTCCTACCTTTTGAAAAGGATCAACTTCTTCCTTGCATGTTCAGAGAAGATTCTTTTAGCTCTTCTGAGGGAAAATCTCAACTTCTCCTCCACCTCTGATGAAGGGGTCTGTGCAACACTTTTTTCATATTCAGTATTTTTGCTCGTGTGTGCACATCTGATGGCTTCGATAATTTAAATCTTAATGTCTGAGCCATTGGTCGCTCAGCTGCCACATTCAGCTGGCCAGTGATACGTACAATTTTAATGAACTGCTGGCCTCACCCCTCCACAGAGTAGGGGTACACAATACTTCCCTGTCCTCCATTTCTTTTATTGCCCAAAAATGAGGTACCAGACAGGAAAACTACTTTGGGGCTTATAGCCCAAAGTCAGAGACACAGCAAACCCACCCTCCCTCACCTTCCCCCAAAATCCACATACACATCAAACCCAGGCTCCCTCACCTGCCCTCCCCAAATCCAAACACATTGACACAGCAAATCCACAACCCCCCTTCTCAAATCCAAACACAACCCAAGTATAGATCTTGAAAGGTCCTACCTTTCAAGGAGGATCAACTTCTTCCTTGCTTGTGCAGAGAAGACTCTTCTAGCTCTTCTGATGGAAAATCTCAACTTCTCCTCCAGCTCTGATGAAGGGGTCCTTGGAACACTTTTCTCATGTTCTGTCTTTTTGCTTGTGTGTGCACATCTGATGGCTGCGATAGTTCAAATCGTAATATCTGAGCCATTTGTCGCTCAGCTGCCCCATTCAGCTAGCCAGTGATACACAAAATTTTAATGAAGTGCTGGCTTCACCCCTCCGCAGAGTAGGGGTACACAACACTTCCCTGACCTCCTTTTTCTTTTATAGCGCAAAAATGCGGTATCTGAAAGGAAAAAATACTTTGGGGCTCCCTCACCTCTCCTCCCCAAATTCACACACATTGACACAGCAAATCCACAACCCCACCTTCTCAAATCCAAACACAACCCAATTATATATCTGGAAAGGTCCTACCTTTTCGAAGAGGATCAACTTCTTTGTTGCTTGTGCAGAGAAGATTCTTCTAGCTCTTCTGAGGGAAAATCTCAACTTCTCCTCCATCTCTGATGAAGGGGTCTGTGCAACACTTTTCTCATGTTCTGTCTTTCTTGTGTGTGCACATCTGATGGCCCCGATAATCCAAAGCTTAATGTCTGATCTATTAGATAAAAAAAGGGGGTTTAAGGTTTGCGTTATGGAAAAAAATTGATTAAAAATATATTTTGTAGATATTGGAAGAGGTAATAGTAATAGAAGAAGCAATAAAAATTAAAATATATAATGTAAAAAATATATAATGTAAAAAATATATGTAATAGAAGGGAGGCTGCCACTACCAAATATTGCCAGCCTAAAAGGTTGGGAGAAATGTAAATACTGTGGTGGTAGCTATGGCTCTCTCTTAAAACAGCAAAATGTATATATATATATATCTCTATTTCCTATAGTTCAAAATTCACCATGAAGATGGTCAATTAATACCACATGCGGATTGCAAATTAGAAGTGCTAATACTAGTGAACATCTGTAATATTTGTATTGAAAGTGCTAGTGCTAATAAACTGGTAAACATCTATAAAAATTGATACAAGTGCAAATTGCAAACTGACAGTGCTTGTGCAAAAAAAAAAATCACAAGTTAATTCTGTGTTATACAGCTATGTGCAGTATAAAGTGCTTTTATGCTTTTATGCAAAATGGGTGGGTATAAAACTTCTATTGTCTCCACACATTAAAGTCCACTTGAAAAAGCAAAATAACTTTAAAAAGTTCCACATAAATAAAAGTGACTTGTGCTCGGTGTCTGGTGTATCCTGAACCGATGCGTTTTCCGTGCATGAGACAAATTGACGAAACTCATCAGCTCTCCTGCCCCTGCAGGGGTTAACACACCTCCACAGTGTGAGCCCGTGTCGCTATATGAAGCTGGTCCGGTTAATATTCAGTTACTCCTCATTCCATCGCATTATATAAGAAATGAAATATCCATATTGTAGTATTGTTGTAACTTATTAACTTTATTAAATCCAAAAAGTGGCTACTCACATTAATCAAAAGGTAACAAACGCTATGAGATACATTCACCGCCGCCGCCTTGTGAGAGAGTGTGTACACGTCTTAGGCCAAGCCCTACGCGTTTTGTCATTGGATGTCGTCTGGAGAGGCCATCTTGGTGCACCTCTCTCTTATTATAGGGTGTAATGCATATACTGCGCATGCGCGGGCGCATAAACGCCATATTGGCATCTGGAAATTAGGTTATAGATGGAAGTCCGTTGTGTTACGGCATATGGGCATGTATTGCATTACATCCGACACCCGATTCAACTCAAAAGCAACTTTACAGCGGCTGTCCTACTTGTATATATCCGGCGGCCCATTGTTAAACATTATGTTTCATTTCACTGCATTACAGCATATAATTAAATATACAATAAGAAATACACTAATAACCTTAAAAATATACGAATAAATTTAAAAGGAAAATAACCTTGCTTGGTGGAAATAAAAATAAAAATAAAATAAAAAATATAAAAATGGAATTAAATAAAAATAGGAATAGAAAAGGGGCTGCGCCCCAGGATTTCCTTTTGTAACTATTCTAAATAGGATTAGAAAGGGGAGTAAAGTGAGAATAAAAAAAAAATATGGAAATAGTCCACATTAATTTTATTTTCCTAGGGATAATTAAAATGTAAAAATATTTAAAGATTAAGAAAAATTAAAAATAATTAAAATACATATTGAATTTATTTTTCAAGGTGGAAGAGGGTATGTATGGGGGCATATTTGTTGTCAGCTACTGAGTGGAACAGGGGGCCACGTGGGTTACATAGATCCGGCCAACCCTTTTCTCATATTCTGTCTTTTTGCTCATGTGTGCAAATCTGATGGCTCCAATAATTCATATCTTAATATCTGAGCCATTGGTCGCTCAGCCGCCACATTCAGCTGGACAGTGATGTGTACAATTTTAATGAAGTGCTGTCTTTACCCCTCAGCAGAGTAGGGGAACACAACACTTCCCTGTACTCCTTTTTCTTTTATAGCGCATGAATGCGCTATCAGACAGGAGTAATACTTTGAGGCTTATGGCCCAAAATAAGACACACAGCAAACCCACCCTTCCTCACCTCTCCCCGTAACCACACACATTGACACAGCAAATCCACACCCCACGTTCTCAAATCCAAACACAACCCAAGTATAAATCTGGAAAGGTCCTACCTTTCGAAGAGGATCAACTTCTTCCTTGCTTGTGCAGAAAAGATTCTTCTAGCTCTTCTGAGGGAAAATCTCAACTTCTCCTCCAGGCTCTGATGAAGAGTTCTGTGCAACACTTTTCTCATATTCTGTCTTTTTGCTCATGTGTGCACATCTGATGGCTCCGATAATTCAAATCTTAATATCTGAGCCATTGGTCGCTCAGCCGCCACATTCAGCTGGCCAGTGATACGTACAATTTTAATGAAGTGCTGGCTTCACCCTTCCGCAAAGTAGGGGTACACAACACTTCCCTGTCCTCCATTTTCTTTTATCAGACAGGAGAAACACTTTGTGGCCTATAGCCCAAAGTCAGACACACAGCAAACCCAACCTTCCTCACCTTCCCCTCAAATCCACACACACAGAAAACCCAACGTCACTCACCACCCTTCCCCAAATTCACGCACATTGACAAGGAAAATCCACACCCCACCTTCTCAAATCCAAACACAACCCAAGTATAAATCTGGAAATGTCCTACCTTTCGAAAAGGATCAGTGTCTTCCTTGCTTGTGCAGAGAAGATTCTTCTAGCTCTTCTGAGGGAAAATCTCAACTTCTCCTCCACCTCTGATGAAGGGGTCTGTGCAACCCTTTTCTCATATTCTGTCTTTTTGCTCATGTGTGCACATCTGATGGCTCTGATAATTCAAATCTTAATATCTGAGCCATTGTTCACTCCATCGCCACATTCAGCTGGCCACTGATACGTACAATTTTAATGAAGTGCTGGCTTCACCCTTCCGCATTGTAGGGGTACACAACACTTCCCTGTCCTCCATTTTCTTTAATAGCGCAAAAATGCTCGATCAGACAGTAGAAATACTTTGTAGCCTATAGCCCAAAGTCAGACACACAGCAAACCCACCCTTCCTAACCTTCCCCCCAAATCCACACACACAGAAAACCCAACCTCCCTCACCTCCCCAAATTCACACACATTGTCAAGGAAAATCCACACCCTACCTTCTCAAATCCAAACACAACACAAGAATCAATCTGGAAAGGTCCTACCTTTCGAAGAGAATCAACTTCTTCCTTGCTTGTGCAGAGAAGATTCTTCTAGCTCTTTTGAGGGAAAATCTTAACTTCTCCAACTCTGATGAAGGGGTCCGTGCAACACTTTTCTCATGTTCTGTCTTTTTATCGTGTGTGCACATCTGATGGCCCCGATAATCCAAAGCTTAATGTCTGAGCCATTGGTCGCTCAGTCGCCACATTCAGCTGATCAATGATACGCACAATTTTCATGAAGTGCTGCCTTCACCCCTCCGCAGAGTAGGGGTACACAACACTTCTCTGTTCTCCAGTTTCTTTTTATCAGACAGGAGAAATACTTTGTGGCCTATAGTCCAAAGTCAGACTCACAGCAAACCCACCCTTCCTCACCTTCCCCCCAAATCCACACACACAGAAAACCCAACCTCCCTCACCTCCCCTCCCCAAATCCACACACATTGACAAGGAAAATCCTCATCCCAACTTCTCAAATCCAAACACAACCCAAGTATAGATCTGGAAATGTCCTACCTTTCGAAGAGGATCAATGTCTTCCTTGCTTGTGCAGAGAAGATTCTTCTAGCTCTTCTGAGGGAAATCTCAACTTCTCCTCCAGGCTCTCATGAAGTGTTCTGTGCAACCCTTCTCTCATATTCTTTCTTTTTGCTCATGTGTGCAAATCTGATGGCTCCGAAAATTAAAATCTTAATATCTGAGCCATTGGTCGCTCAGCCGCCACATTCAGCTGGACAGTGATACGCACAATTTTAATGAAGTGCTGTCTTTACCCCTCAGCAGAGTAGGGGTACACAACACTTCCCTGTACTCCTTTTTTTATAGCACATGAATGCGCTATCAGACAGGAGTAATATTTTGAGGCATATAGCCCAAAATCAGACACACAGCAAACCCACCCTTCCTCACCTTCCCCCCAAATGCGTACAAACAAAGAAAACCCAACCTCCCTCACCTCCCCTCCCCAAATTCACACACATTGACAAGGAAAATCCACACCCCACCTTCTCAAATCCAAACACAACCCAAGTATAGATCTGGAAAGGTCCTACCTTTCGAAAAGGATCAACGTCTTCCTCATACAAGACTTTGGGGAACATTTAGCTTCAGCGCCACAAAGCAGGACCCAATAACTGGTAGACCAGGGCCACCCAGGTAAGTAACATTCTCTTTTCAGTTTCCCCCAATCTTTGCAGCTAGGGCCTCATGCACATTAAATGCGTTTTCTTCTGCTTCTAAGGGCATTTTTTTTCTGTCTTATCGCTTCTGCATGATAGCCTATGTGCATATACACACACATCATACTTTAGGTGCTTGATGCCCCTAAATACGTGTAAACACTCCAAAGCACAAGGCATTTTGGACATTAATTTAATGGTCAGAATAAATTATTGGCTGATAAAATGAATTAACGACCAAGCGTTTGACGTGTCTCAATGTGTTAAAAGAGTTTACAAGTGTCAAGGGTTTTTTCTACCAAATCTCTACTGCAAGGAGGCAAGAAGTCTAGGAGAGTTAGCGTTAAGTGTGCATGAGGCCTAATTCAGTTCGCATGATAAACATCCTGCTGTGCTATTTAAACAATGGAAGAGTAGTGATCATATTAGGAGTTGTTACCCTAAGCAACCAATCAGATGTTATCTTTCACCAGCAGTGAGTACAAGGTTTAGGATAATTGCTGATTGGTTGCTTCTGGGTTATTTCACTGTTCACAAAGCTATTTGTGTAAGACATCAATAGATATAGAACAATAAAGACTAAATATAACACTTTTGCCGCGTACACGCGTATCAGACTATTCGGCGGACTAAAGCCGCGTACACACGGGCGGACTGTCCGGCCAACTTAGTCCGTCGAAACACATTTCAGCGGACAGTCCGCTCGTGTGTGGGCTTCAGCGGACTTTTTCAGCGTGCAGTCTGGCGGACTAAGTATTTCGGAATTTCCGTAATATTGTCCGTCAGACTTTGGTTTCAGCGGACAATCCGCTCGTGAGTAGGCTAGTTGGACGGACTAAGTATGGCGCATGCTCAGAAAGGATTTACACGGCGGAAGGTTGCATTGCTGTGTATTGGACGTCCTATTTCTAGTCCCGTCGTACGTGCTGTACACGTCATCGCGCAAGCTTTCAACGGACTGTTTGTTCATCGTGTGTGGTCAAGTCCGTTCATTCGAAAGTAGGACGGACTGTCCGTCGGATTGTCTGACGGACTAAGTTGGCCATACAGTCCGCCCCTGTGTACGCGGCTTTAGTCTGGCGGACAAACCGCCGGACTGTCCGCCGGACTTTCCGAACGAGCTACCTGCCCACACACGGTACTTTTGCAGCGGACCAAGTCCGCCATACTATCCGCCATACTGCTGGACTATCCGCCATACTTTTCAAATGAACAGACTCTCCCACACACATGGAGTAAAGTCAGATAATTTTGAGCGCGGCTCCAGTTAGCCGGGACCAGCGAATGAGGCGTCGCTGGCCCCATTTCACAGGTGAATGGGTAGGGGTACATTGTACCCCATACTCATTCACATAGGGTGGGGAGTCGGGAACCGAGTAAATAGTTGTGGCCAGCAGCATTGATATGTAAATAAAGGCAGAATTCGTATGTATATCATGCTCCCCTGCAGTGAGGGGATGATGTGCTATAATCTCTAGCAACTAATCAGTGAGCCGTAATCTGGTCTGTAACCTCTAGCAGCCAGTCAGTAAGCAGTAATGATATGCTGTGACTGCTGGGAACCAATCATAATTTCTGCCTGATCTGATACAGTAAATTGATTTTAAGTCTAGCTGCTATTTATTGTATGTGTCAGAGCATGTGGAGAGTGATAATTGCATGGGGGGGCCCCAAGAAAATTTTTGCCCAGGGTCCAATCAATATTAAAGATACCCCTGAGTGCACCATGTTTTTCATTGCAACACGCCACAGCATGGCACAGCATGGCACAGCATGGCAATGCATTGGCGGTGTGCTTCAATGCAGGGGTGTTGTGGTTCCATTCAGTATGACACCTCATCATATCATTGTTCATAACATGCATTGCTGCAATACAATAGTGTATATGCATTGGTGCAACACTTCAGCGTTCAGCAATAGTGTGAATGGGTCCCTACTCTTGGCTAAGTTTCGATGTGCGGCAAACATTACTACCTCTCTGACAGAGATCTGTAGTGGATTGCTTTTCAGGGGCAGTGAGGAGGTGATGCGTCTGGTGAGTACACATTACTGCTATGTTTTCAATTGCAATGCAGCAAATTTAGCAAGACATGGCAAGTTTGATGCAGGTCCACCTGTCTAATTCTCCCATGTAAGTGAATGTGACCGATCCACTACTGCAAGGTAAGAGCTTGTCTCACAGTTGCGGTGTGGGCTCGCTGTACAAAATCATCATCATCATCACGAGGTGGCAGTATGAATGTTTGAAAATTTCCTTTCACCATCCTTTGAAAAGAAGTGATCTATCGCAAATCGCTTTTCGGGGGCCATAAACAGTGCTGCTATTCAGTGGTGTTGGGAGGGAGGGGCTGGAAACTCGAATGGGTCCCTGAAAAGCCCCAGGCCTCAGGGATGCACAACTGTATTAGTAGCCCCGAGCGCCGCAGAGTGCCGCCGAGTGCGTCCGAGTCACATAACAGGTCCCGCCTTCTGGTACCTGCAGCGCCTATGATGGACATCCCACTGGTCCAATGGTGGGGCGGCGGGACGGGTGACATCCATCATAGGTGCTGCAGGCTCCAGAAGGCGGGAATTACAATGTGGCTGCCATTCCACTGTGAGATCACTGCTCGGTGCTCGGCTCTCCTCTCTCCTCTCCTCCTCTGGCTGCCTGCTGTGATGATGGGAGCACCACCGTCAGTGTATGTAGGTCAGTGTATGTAGTCAGGTAGGTCAGTGCATGTGAGGTAGGTCAATGTGTGTATGTCAGGTAGGTCAGTGCGTGGCAAGTAGTTGGTCAGTGTATGTCATATAGGTAGGTCAGTGTATGTAAAAAGTGTATGTCAGTGTGAGTTTAGTGGTCAGCATTGATGGGCACCGGTAAGCCAGGCAACAAACAGCAAGTGAGCTTACCCCTGCCATACAACCTCAGAACCCTGCGCCACTATGGTCGCCACCGGGTTTGGACTTTGGCTGAAGCTCCTGGTCTTTTTGCCACCTAGCAACTCTCCTACTGCTATTGTGAAAGGAAACTTGGAGTGTTAGGCTGTGGTTACACAGACAGCGATGCCCATATACACTATATTGTTAAAAGTATTGGGATGCATGCCTTTACATGCACATGAACTTTAATGGCATCCTAGTCTTAGTCTGTAGGGTTCAATATAGAGTTGGCCCACCCTTTGCATCTATAACAGCATCAACTCTTCTGGGAAGGCTATCCACATGGTTTAGGAGTGTGTCTATGGGAATATTTGACCATTCTTCCAGAAGCGCATTTGTGAAGTCAGGCAGTGATGTTGGATGAGAAGGCCTGACTCACAGTCTCTGCTATAATTCATCCCAAAAGTGTTTTGTTGGGTTGAGATCAGGACGCTGTGCAGACCAGTCATGTTCCTCCACCCCAAACTCGCTCATCCATGTCTTTGGACTTTGCTTTGTGCACTGGTCCAAATCATTTGGTGGAGGGGGGTTATGGTTGTTTTTCAGGGGCTGTGCTTGGCCCCTTAGTTCCAGTGAAGGGAACTCTTAAGGCATCAGCATGCCAAGACATTTTGGAAAATGTCATGCTCCCAACTTTGTGGGAACAGTTTGGGGATGGCCCCTTCCTGATCCTCCAACATGACTGCACACCAGTGCACAATGTCCCACCCTGAAATGCATTACCAGACCCCCTCAATTTCCTGCAGTGTGTGATATCATCCTCCTGAGTTCCAGACCTCCGGCTATTTCCTCAATGAGCTTTGCCATTGAGTTGCAAGAGAACAATCCATCTTCAGTGCTTGTGCCCCGTGCACTTACCTGTCAAGCCCTGTAGAAGCTGATCCGTCTCCATTACATCAGATGCCGGCAGCAATCCAGACTGGAGGGATGGACACCACAGAGGCTTCTTGATATGCTTACCATTAGTGATGGCCGAACGGTTCGCCCGGCGGTCGTTTCGCGGCGAATTTCCGACATTCGCGGTCCGCACGTTCGAACGCCTTTTTCCGTCGTTCGCCGCGGCGGACTTACGTGTTTAATGTATACAAGAACTTTAACCTTTGGTGACACGTTTATCATGTGATACAGGACAGCCAATTGAGACATGACAGCACATGGACACTTGTACATTCCCCCTAACCTATAAATACACCCGATCCGGTGGCCATTTTACATTCTTTCTTCTGTTAAGATAGGGACAGGTTCCTGTGTGGAGTAGGGAGAGATAAACCACTAGCTATTTGGTACACAAAAGTTCTTTTCAGGACTGGTATAGGTGTTAGGTGTTGATAGGTTTGCTGTGCTGCTGATTCTTGCAGCAGCCTGAGTGTCTTTTGTTAGTTTAGAGAAAGGGAAAGGACGGTGTATGCTACAGGGACAGCCAGATTAGTCTTTCATCATCATCATCATCATCATCATCATTAGCTGTTACTATCAAGGTCCACAAAAGAGCTGTTCCAGTAACCACTAATCGTTCTCTTTTTTTGCCAATTTGTATAGGGACAGGAAGGAAGCAGTGTTGTCAGGCAGTGAGGGTAATTTTAAAGACTTGCTGTTATTATTAGTTCCACAAAGGTTCTTTTCAGGACTGGTATCAGTGGTACAGTAATAGGCTTGTACATGTATAATATTCTTTCTTCCAAATATAGAAAGGATATTATACTTGACTGCTGCCCTTCTGCTGCAGTCTGCTAAACATTCACAACTCACTTGTTCCACAAAAGTTCTTATAAGGACTGGTAACTTGGTATAGGGTGCTACGGTACATAGGCTTGAGTGCGGTACAGTCTGCTGTTCTGTAAGGACCGCTATCGGTCCACAATAGATAGGGTTGACGTGCACCACTGCTGACCGCTGCCCTATACTGCAGCAGTCCTTCAGCGGTATAGGGACTGACGTACAGTCTGCTAAACACTAATACACAACCTGCTTGGTCCACAAAAGTTCTTATAAGGACTGGTAACTTGGTATAGGGTGCTACGGTACATAGGCTTGAGTGCGGTACAGTCTGCTGTTCTGTAAGGACCGCTATCGGTCCACAATAGATAGGGTTGACGTGCACCACTGCTGACCGCTGCCCTATACTGCAGCAGTCCTTCAGCGGTATAGGGACTGACGTACAGTCTGCTAAACACTAATACACAACCTGCTTGGTCCACAAAAGTTCTTATAAGGACTGGTAACTTGGTATAGGGTGCTACGGTACATAGGCTTGAGTGCGGTACAGTCTGCTGTTCTGTAAGGACCGCTATCGGTCCACAATAGATAGGGTTGACGTGCACCACTGCTGACCGCTCACCTATACTGCAGCAGTCCTTCAGCGGTATAGGGACTGACGTACAGTCTGCTAATCACTAACACACAACCTGCTTGTTCCACAAAAGTTCTTATAAGGACTGGTAACTTGGTATAGGGTGCTACGGTACATAGGCTTGAGTGCGGTACAGTCTGCTGTTCTGTAAGGACCGCTATCGGTCCACAATAGATAGGGTTGACGTGCACCACTGCTGACCGCTGCCCTATACTGCAGCAGTCCTTCAGCGGTATAGGGACTGACGTACAGTCTGCTAAACACTAATACACAACCTGCTTGGTCCACAAAAGTTCTTATAAGGACTGGTAACTTGGTATAGGGTGCTACGGTACATAGGCTTGAGTGCGGTACAGTCTGCTGTTCTGTAAGGACCGCTATCGGTCCACAATAGATAGGGTTGACGTGCACCACTGCTGACCGCTCACCTATACTGCAGCAGTCCTTCAGCGGTATAGGGACTGACGTACAGTCTGCTAATCACTAACACACAACCTGCTTGTTCCACAAAAGTTCTTATAAGGACTGGTAACTTGGTATAGGGTGCTACGGTACATAGGCTTGAGTGCGGTACAGTCTGCTGTTCTGTAAGGACCGCTATCGGTCCACAATAGATAGGGTTGACGTGCACCACTGCTGACCGCTCACCTATACTGCAGCAGTCCTTCAGCGGTATAGGGACTGACGTACAGTCTGCTAATCACTAACACACAACCTGCTTGTTCCACAAAAGTTCTTATAAGGACTGGTAACTTGGTATAGGGTGCTACGGTACATAGGCTTGAGTGCGGTACAGTCTGCTGTTCTGTAAGGACCGCTATCGGTCCACAATAGATAGGGTTGACGTGCACCACTGCTGACCGCTGCCCTATACTGCAGCAGTCCTTCAGCGGTATAGGGACTGACGTACAGTCTGCTAAACACTAATACACAACCTGCTTGGTCCACAAAAGTTCTTATAAGGACTGGTAACTTGGTATAGGGTGCTACGGTACATAGGCTTGAGTGCGGTACAGTCTGCTGTTCTGTAAGGACCGCTATCGGTCCACAATAGATAGGGTTGACGTGCACCACTGCTGACCGCTCACCTATACTGCAGCAGTCCTTCAGCGGTATAGGGACTGACGTACAGTCTGCTAATCACTAACACACAACCTGCTTGTTCCACAAAAGTTCTTATAAGGACTGGTAACTTGGTATAGGGTGCTACGGTACATAGGCTTGAGTGCGGTACAGTCTGCTGTTCTGTAAGGACCGCTATCGGTCCACAATAGATAGGGTTGACGTGCACCACTGCTGACCGCTCACCTATACTGCAGCAGTCCTTCAGCGGTATAGGGACTGACGTACAGTCTGCTAATCACTAACACACAACCTGCTTGTTCCACAAAAGTTCTTATAAGGACTGGTAACTTGGTATAGGGTGCTACGGTACATAGGCTTGAGTGCGGTACAGTCTGCTGTTCTGTAAGGACCGCTATCGGTCCACAATAGATAGGGTTGACGTGCACCACTGCTGACCGCTGCCCTATACTGCAGCAGTCCTTCAGCGGTATAGGGACTGACGTACAGTCTGCTAAACACTAATACACAACCTGCTTGGTCCACAAAAGTTCTTATAAGGACTGGTAACTTGGTATAGGGTGCTACGGTACATAGGCTTGAGTGCGGTACAGTCTGCTGTTCTGTAAGGACCGCTATAGGTCCACAATAGATAGGGTTGACGTGCACCACTGCTGACCGCTCACCTATACTGCAGCAGTCCTTCAGCGGTATAGGGACTAAGAGTTTTGTCACAGGGTCATTTAAAAAATGACATGCAGAGGAAGAGGCAGGCCCTTCCGCAGGGGTGGTAGGGGTAGGGCAGGAGCAACAGGCTTGAGCCAAAGTGGGAAGTTGCAGAAGGTGCGTTCAATTACTTTAAAGGATGCACCAGACTTGGTTGAGTGGCTCGCTCAGCCTTACTCTTCTGCACCCTCCTCATCCTCTCGATCTGCACCCTCTTCTTCACTCTCTGCTATGTGCACCCCCAAAGACACTACCACCAACAACACGACCACCACCACCACCACCACATACCTTCCGCTTGAGTCACTGGAATTATTTTCCGATCCATATCAAGAGGACATTTCTGATGCGCAGCCACTCTTGGTATTGGATCAGGAAGAGGAGGTAGCAACAAGCGCTACTCAGCAGTCTGACGCCAGTACCCAGATCAGCCCAAGGAGGAGGTTGGTCCCCGGTGTTGCTGCCTACTCCGAGATCTCTACTTATAGCGGTGGGGAAGGTGACGTTGATGATGACGTGTCTAGTGATGTCACGTGGGTGCCCACAAGAGAGGAAGAGGAGGGGAGTTCAGAGGGAGATATGGACCAGCAGATAGGGAGGAGAAGCAGCAATGACTTACATTGCACAGCAGGGACAAAGCAGACTGCAAATGTATCAGGAGCGAGTCATCGACCATGTACGGTCACATCTGGCGCTCCCAGGACACCGGCACATGGCTCCGCAGTGTGGGCTTTTTTTAACGTGTCCGCTGCTGACAATAGCGTTGCCATCTGCAATCTTTGCAGTCAACGCGTTAGTCGCGGTAAGCCCAATACTCACCTAGGGACGACCGCCTTAAGAAGGCACATGAGCAGCCATCACCGAGCCCAGTGGGAGCAACGGAACACACAAAGCCACACTGCAGGCTCTCACCGTCCAGCCTCGTCTTCTACTTCTCCTTCTCCTCTCTCCTCACAATTGTCCTCCACTCCACCTTCCATCACGCCAAGCTCACATTTTTCTGCAAAAAGGCAGGCTTCCGTGGGCCTAATGTTTGAGCGTAAAAAAATGATGATGCCGGATAACCCTCTTGCCCAACGGTTGGCGGCTGGCTTGTCAGAACTCATAGCCCGCCAACTACTGCCATATAAACTGGTGGACTCGGAGGCCTTTCGCAAATTTGTGGCCATTGGAACACCACAATGGAAGGTCCCAGGAAGGAAGTATTTCTCAGAGAAGGGCATCCCAGAGCTATATGGCCATGTTCAGCGGCAAGTGAATGTATCTCTGGCACACAGTGTCGGTGCCAAGATACATCTGACCACAGACACGTGGTCTAGCAAACACGGGCAGGGAAGGTATATCAGTTTTACTGCCCACTGGGTGAACCTTCTGACGGCCGTCAAGCATGTAACCCGTGGCACCCGTGTAGATTTGGTTTTACCGCCACGGATTGCATGCAGGCCTGACTCTTCTTCTCCTCCTCCTACTCCATCCTCCTCCCTCTCCTCCTCAGCTGCCTCCTCCTTTTCCGCTGCTAGCGTCTCTTCCACTGCACCGCCCAAGCTCCCCAGAACCTATTCCACATGCCAGGTGAGACGTTGCCATGCCGTGCTGCGTCTGTTGTGCCTGGAAGCAAAGAGCCACACTGGCCCGGCACTCCTTTCAGCTTTGCGTTCACAGGCAGATGAGTGGCTAACACCGCTCAATTTGACAGTTGGTAAAGTGGTGTGTGACAACGGTGCCAATCTGCTTAGCGCATTGAAACAGGGCAAAATCACGCACGTGCCGTGCATGGCACACGTCTTAAACTTGGTCGTGCAGCGATTCCTTGTCAAATACCCTGGGGTCCAGGACATCTTGCGGCAGGCAAGGAAAATCTCGGCCCATTTCAGAAGATCTTACACGGCCATGGCTCGCCTTGCTGACATTCAGCGGCGACACCATCTGCCGGTCAGACGTCTTATTTGCGATTGCCCGACGCGATGGAACTCAACCTTCTATATGCTTGATAGGCTGCTCCAGCAGAAACGTGCAGTTAACGTCTACCTGTATGAACTCTGCGAAAGAAACGGTTCTGGGGAGCTGGGTTTTTTTTCACCGCGCCAGTGGCTGCTCATGCGCGACACATGCAGACTTCTGCGGCCATTTGAGGAGATCACCAAACTGGTCAGTCGCAGCCATGGCGCCATCAGTGACATGGTACCTTATGCCTTCTTTCTGGAGCGTGCATTGCGTCGTGTCATTGATCAGGCTGTGGAGGAGCAGGAGCGGGAAGATGAGGAAGTCGCAATGCTGGATGAATTCCCAGGGGGGGCTACTCTATCTGAGACAAGTCAACAACAGGAGTCTGATGAGGAGTCAGAGGAGGATGGTGCCGGGGCGGATGAGCAGGAGCAAGAAGAGCATGCTTTAAACCTTTCTGGGATCCCTGTTGTGCGAGGATGGGGAGAGGAGAATGAAGAGGACGACATTATCCTGGATGATGAGCAGGAGCCAGGCCACCACACCGCTTCCACTTTAGTGCAAATGGGGGCCTTCATGCTCCAGTGTTTTAATAGGGACCCCCGTATAAAAAGCATGAGGGTCAAGGACCAGTACTGGGTGGCAACGTACTTAGACCCCCGGTACAAACACAAAATGGCGGAAATGTTACCGCCGTCGCAGAGGGCTGTCAGAATGCAGCACTTCCAGGCCTTGCTTCGAGAAATGCTGCATTCTGCTTTTGCGTGCGCTGGCAGAGGAGCAATTCCCACTCCCAGAGAAGGATTTGCGGGTACCAATCCAACAGCGCCTGCAAGAAGAGGCCGGTTTGAAGATGTGTTGGTGACTTCGGATATGAGGTCATTCTTTCAGCCGACCCATCGACAGGTGTCATCCGGATCCAGCATCAGGGAACGCCTAGACCGTCAGGTGTCCGACTACATTGGGTTAACGGCCGATGTGGACGCTCTGAGGAGTGATGAACCCCTAGACTACTGGGTGGGCAGGCTTGACCTCTGGCCAGAGCTTGCCCAATTTGCAATCGAACTGTTGGCTTGCCCCTCATCCAGTGTCCTGTCCGAAAGGACGTTCAGCGCAGCAGGGGGGATTGTGACCGATAAGCGTACTCGCCTAGCTCACCACAGTGTTAACTACCTCACATTTCTAAAAATGAATGAGGCATGGATCTCGGAGGAATTCAACACATGTGACCAGTAGACCATGTATATGTCTATAAACTATTTTTTTAATCAAGCACACAGACCTTCTTAATTCATTTGGCTCACTTCCTTGACCCAAAAAAGCACACCGTACTATATGCCCCTACCCTCCTCTTTGAAGAGGTTGAGCGGTGTCATATTTCTACTGGGGCTGCTTATGATATCCCTGTGCTGTGCTGACTTCCTCCTGGGGGTTCTTATTATGAAGGGATCACACTATCCCTGTGCTGTGCTGACTTCCTCCTGGGGGTTCTTATTATGAGGGGATCACACCATCCCTGTGCTGTGCTGACTTCCTCCTGGGGCTGCTTACGGTGCTGCTGTCAGTGCTGTATGTCACGGTGCTGCTGTCAGCGCTGTATGTCACGGTGCTGCTGTCAGCGCTGTATGTCACGGTGCTGCTGTCAGCGCTGTATGTCACGGTGCTGCTGTCAGCGCTGTATGTCACGGTGCTGCTGTCAGCGCTGTATGTCACGGTGCTGCTGTCAGCGCTGTATGTCACGGTGCTGCTGTCAGCGCTGTATGTCACGGTGCTGCTGTCAGCGCTGTATGTCACGGTGCTGCTGTCAGCGCTGTATGTCACGGTGCTGCTGTCAGTGCTCTGTATTACGGTGCTGCTGTCAGATGCCTCTATCACGGTGCATGTGTCATTCCGGTATGTCACGCTGCTGGTGATCATCTCCTGCACCCTCTTCTTTGCCTACCCTGGTCCCTGACCTTCCCTCTCCTCCATTGCCTTCATTAGCTCCATAGTCCTGAATTGTTAGAACAATTTCCCAAATAAAATAAAAATGCTTGTAGTTATCGATCCCAAATTCACCTCATACATGTATTATGTCATTGTCCAGATGGTGGGACTACGTTTTACCCCCTAATAATTACCACGTGGCCGCAAATTCGACATGAAGGTTTGCAAAGTTCGCCTCCCATTGAAGTCAATGGGGCCCGCGGCGAACGTTCGGTTTCGCGAACGTTTGGGTCCGTTCGCATTTCGCGTTCGCGAAACGTCCCGTCGGAAGTTCGTCCATCACTACTTACCATTTCTTCTTCTTCAGTCAGTGCATATAGTGCGTGTTTTTATTATCCATTTTTAATAAAATCTACAACTGTACACCTAATTAGTGGGACCCTATCCTTCTCTTCTTTATTACATGAATTGACCAGCGGGATATACCCAAGGTCATTCTTTCATAGAGGTGCTGCAGGTGAGGAAAGTGTTCATATATATAGAACATCATAATAATATGGACTCTTGGGGCTGGTTCACACCAACCTCTGCATTACAGTGCAGCAGCTGGAGTGCAGTGCAGACTCTCCCTCCTGATTGGCTTAGACACATCACTGGTGTCATTGGCTCCCGCTGCTATCAATAAAAGTCAGTTAGCCAATCAAGAGTGAGAGGGGGCAGGGCCCAACCATGGCTCTGGGCTTGGGTTCCCCCATAGCAAGCTGCTTACTGTGGGGGCACTCAACAGGAGGGAGGGGCCAGGAGCACAGAATAGGGACCCGAGAAGAGGAGGATCTGGGCTGCTCTGTGCAAAACCAACTGCGCAGAGCAGGTAAGTATAACATATTTGTTATAAACATCACTTTTACAATCACTTTAAGGACATTTTATTCTCAATTTATCATACAAGGGGTGGCATTTCCTTTTTTTCTGCAATTTTTTGTTTTAGTAAAGCTTGTTTTTTTTTTTCAATAAACAGATGGATTGATTTAGGGTACATATTTAAACTATTGAAAAATGTATATAGTTTTACTTTATTTTATAAGTACTGTAATAAACGGTATTATGTGATGAAGATTGCCTTTGTTCTTTTTGCCCTGTATGGGTCTGTTGGTTTATGGAGAGATGTAAAAATGGAGAGCTCTGGTGATAAACCACTTGTGACCCACTTATTAGGGTAAAGGATAAGTTCACCTTTGGGGAAAAAAATAAGAAATCAACATATTTCTTTAGAAAAAAATGTGTGTTTTATTTTTTTCCCCCAAGGAGCCTGCAAAGCATTACACCCGTGATCAGTGGCTAGAGAAAAAAAATGGTATTTCAGTATAGGATATGTATATTAGTATTAGTATATTATTAGTATATTAGGAACTGTCCTAAAAAAGTTTAAAAAATAATAATTCTATAAATAAATATATATAAATAGATATAACTATCTATCTACCTACCTATCTATCTATATGTATGTATATTATATATATATATATATATATATATATCTATATATATCTATATATATAGATATATATATCCTGTTAAATTAACATAAAGTTACCTTCATATGTAAAAGTTATATTAGACTAGAATACACTAGAATTATTATGTGAAATAATGAGACTTTAACATATAGTGTAAAACCTTTATTTTATAATATGTCAAATTACACATTCTGTTAACACTGGAAGGTTTCTTAAGACATTTATCAATAACTTTATATTGGTTTTATAAATGAGTATAACAGAGTTGCATTTTTTAATGTCTATTTACAATAAAAATAAAATATGCCGGTTCTGACAACATTGTACTGTTTAAAATGTAAATATTAACCATTAAAGTATAGTAAGTATTACTGATCTATCTCTATGTGTAGTAATGGACACCTGTTCTGGGAGAAACCCATTGACTCTCATTACTGACCCCCTTTTAGAAATCCTCTTTTTGGCTGCCATAGTTTGGAGTCCCTGACACAGAACAAATGAGAAATACATATCTGGGACTTGTTCTTGTTCAGGGAGTCTGTATGAAAGCCAGCAGAGTAAGATGACATGAGGTCACTAATATCTGAATCTATATCTCTAAATACAGATGTCCCCAATATTCCTAATTACCAATATATAAAGGTCTATATTTTTATTCAGCATTGTAATGTCAGTGATTAACATGAATGGCAGCAATACATCACAGATTTCCTCCCTGGTGGGTCAGTCTACTCCCCCCTCCCCCTTAGCCCCGCCCCTCCACTAGTCATGGCGGCCATCTTTTAACTGTCACTGAGAGCTTCCAGCCAATAAACCCTGACAACTAACAGAAAAGTTCTCACTATTTGTGATCATTCCTATCAGAAAACATGTATATTACTGGAAATGAGTGGATTACAATAAATTCTCCCATGTATTACACTTCGGGTGTCACTTAAACATAATATACATGATTTCTGGCTGCCTAACCTGTCTCCATGGCTACCTGACTGCACTGAGTGACCCCTAAATCTACCGAAATGTAATTCCTGTATCCCAAATGGTATATATTAGAGTGTAAGCTCCTAGTGTGAAGTGTATATAGAGTGTAAGCTCCTAGTGTGAAGTGTACATGTCTGTATACAACTTACCATGCTTTGTCGCTCTGGACTTCAGCGATTGTTCAGCTCCCCGGCGTCTTCTCTTCCTCCTCTCCTCCTGGGGCTCGTCCTCGCTCATCTTCCTCTTCAGCTTGTCTGGCTGACGATGAAGAGTCTTCTCCATCCTCTTCTTTCCATCCATTTCTCTTCTTTCTGTAAAAGAAAGACTCTGCAGAGAGCACAGCACACCGCCTCCCTCTCTGGCTACACCACTGCAGAGTGACAGTTGCTAGGGTGCACCTGGTGAGGGTCCTGTTACTAGGACCCCAGCACTGAGCCCCGGTCTGTCCTTCCTGTGCCTGATATTAGTGCAGAATTGGACTGTAACTTTTTGGGATTCTTGGATTTTTGGATGGGACCTTTTAAATAAAGTCGATTTTCATATAAAACCTCCTCTCTGGTTATTTTTAGCCCTTCATAAAGAAGGCAAAACAAATCTTGATACCTGAATATGGTTTTGCAGCTGTGACCTGTGTTAGTAAAACTGTACATTTAATCGCAACTACTTTGTGTATCCAGGTGAATTATACCTTGTTTTTTTCAGGAGAAATTGGGCTTTCAGTTAGAAATAAATAGTAAAGTATATCTCCTAGTTTTTTCTCAATATCATAGCAAAACTGGCACAAACGAAACAATTTTTTTTCTTTCTAAATGTAGCTTTATGTTTCTTGCTAATCCTATGATCTACTATTAAAGAGCGACCCAAAACGAATTCCCCTGCTCCTTACAATTGCAGCAATACTGCATATGTGCATGTTATTTCTTGTTTGTACCCATAGTAGGGCCCTCCAGAAACAATATTGCACATTTAGCTGATTTATTATTCTACCTAAAAACACACCGTTACTGACACTAGGACCCCTTTCACACTGAGGCAATCAAAAACTGCTGATAAGGTTTGGGCATTTTTGCGGCGTTAGTGGTGAGCTAAAAAGCTATTTTGCAGCACTTTTGGAAGTGCTTCCCATTCATATCAATGGACAGGGGCATTTTTGAGGTGCCTTTTAAAACACTCCAAACATGCACCACAGATGCTGCTTGCAGGACTTTTTGCACCGCCCCACCAGCGCATCGCTCCAATGTGAAAGCATCCATCAAAATCTATAGGAAACAGTTTTGAGATGCTATTTTAAGTGCAAAAGTGCCTGAAAAGCACCTCAGTGGGAAAGGGGTCTGATACTAAATTACAATAAAAGTTATTTTTTTGTTTGTTTTTTCATTTTTTTTTAATTCGCTGACCCTGACCTTTGACCCTAAGTCTAATTATGAAACTGATCTAGATCTAGACCTGATCTAGCTGTTTTAGCTTTATTTATTTTTGAAGGGGTCCTTCAAAAAAGGGGTCCTAGAATGCTAAGTCCCACCCATTTCCTGTTGTGACTGTAATCCAGGAATCTCAAACTGGCGGCCCCCCAGCTGTTGCGAAACTACAGGTCCCATCATGCCTCTGTCTATGGGAGTCATGCTTGTAATTGGCAGCCTTGAAATGCCTCGGGAAAATTCACAAAAGTTAGGAGCAAATCACTCCTACACCCCTGCTAACCCCATGCTTTGGCATATATGCTCTTTTTTTAACTAGGCCGGGGAAATCACCTCCAACTGCACTGGAGTCACGGCTTTATGTATCGTGGGAGCAAATGCTGTTGCTGTCAAGATAAATAAATCCACTCTGCAACTGAATGACGTACCTGCTAAGCAAATGATGGTCAACAATAAAACAAAGTAAATTTACAGTATAACAGTAAGACATACCATACCTGCAAAGCAAATACAAAAAAAGTAGTAAAAGATAAAACATTTTTTAATGCAAACTGTGCGTAAAATATATATATGCTGAAGCACAGGGGCATCCTCCCGCAAATGATACGCACAATTTTAATGAAGTGCTGTCTCCACCCTTCGCAGAGTAGGGGTACACAACACTTCCCTGTACTCCATTTTCTTTTATAGCGCAAAAATGCGCTATCAGACAGGAAAAATACTTTGTGGCCTATAGCCCAAAGTCAGACACACAGCAAAACCACCCTTCCTCCCCTTCCCCCCAAATCCACACACACATCAAACCCAACCTCCCTCACCTCCCATCCGAGGTTACATCTCAACTTCTCCTCAATACTTTGAGGCTTATGGCCCGAAACCAGACACACAGCAAACCCACCCTTCCTCACCTTCCCCCCAAATACACACACACAGCAAACCCAAAATCCTGCACCTACTCTCCCCAAATCCACACACATTGACACAGCAAATCCAAACCCCAACTTCTCAATTCCAAACATAACACAAGTATAGATCTGGAAAGGTCCTACCTTTCGAAGAGGATCAACTTCTTCCTTACTTGTGCAGAGAAGATTCTTCTAGATCTTTTGAGGGAACATCTCAACTTCTCCTCCATGCTCTGATGAAGGGGTCTATGCAACACTTTTCTCATTTTCTGCCTTTTTGCTTGTGTGTGCACATCTGATGGTCCAGATAGTTCAGAGCTTAATGTCTGAGCGATTGATCAGCCCCCAAATTCAGTTGGCCAGTGATGCGCACAATTTTAATGAAGTACTGGCTTCACCCCTAAGCAGAGTAGGAGTACACGACACTTCCCTGTCCTCCTTTTTTCTTTTATAGCTCATGAATGCGCTATCAGACAGGAGGAATACTTTGAGGCTTATGGCCCAAAATCAGAGACACAGCAAACCCACCCTTTCCCACCTTCCCCCCAAATACACACACACAGCAAACCCAAAATCCTGCACCTACTCTCCCCAAATCCACACACATTGACACAGCAAATCCACACCCCAACTTCTCAATTCCAAACATAACACAAGCATAGATCTGTAAAGGTCCTACCTTTCGAAGAGGATCAACTTCTTCCTTCCTTGTGAAGAGAAGATTCTACTAGCTCTTCTGAGGGAACATCTCAACTTCTCCTCCATGCTCTGATGAAGGGGTCTGTGCAACACTTTTCTCATTTTCTGCCTTTTTGCTTGTGTGTGCACATCTGATGGTCCATAATGTCTGAGCCATTGATCAGCCGCCAAATTCAGTTGGCCAGTGATGCGCACAATTTTAATGAAGTGCTGGCTTCACCCTAAAGAAGAGTAGGGGTACATAACATTTCTCTGTCCTCCTTTTTCTTTTATAGCTCATGAATGCGTTATCAGACAGGAGGAATACTTTGAGGCTCATGGCCCAAAATCAGACACACAGCAAACCCACCCTTCCTCACCTTCCCCCCAAATACACACACAGAAAACCCAAAATCCTGCACCTACTCTCCCCAAATCCCCACACTTGACACAGCAAATCCACACCCCAACTTCTCAATTCCAAACATAACACAAGTATAGATCTAGAAAGGTCCTACCTTTCGAAGAGGATCAACTTCTTCCTTGCTTGTGCAGAGAAGATTCTTCTAGATCTTTTGAGGGAACATCTCAACTTCTCCTCCATGCTGTGATGAAGGCGTCTGTGGAACACTTTTGTCATTTTCTGCCTTTTTTCTTGTGTTTGCACATCTGATGGTCCAGATAGTTCAGAGCTTAATGTCTGAGCCATTGGTCCGTTGCCAAATTCAGTTGGCCAGTGATGCGCACAATTTTAATGAAGTGCTGGTTTCACCCTAAAGCATAGTAGGGGTACATAACATTTCTCAGTCCTCCTTTTTCTTTTATAGCACATGAATGCGCTATCAGACAGGAGGAATACATTGAGGCTCATGGCCCAAAATCAAACACACAGCAAACCCACCCTTCCTCACCTTCCCCCCAAATACACACACACAGCAAACCCAAAATCCTGCACCTACTCTCCCCAAATCCACACACTTGACACAGCAAATCCACACCCCAACTTCTCAATTCCAAACATAACACAAGTATAGATCTGGAAAGGTCCTACCTTTCGAAGAGGATCAACTTCTTCCTTGCTTGTGCAGAGAAGATTCTTCTAGATCTTCTGAGGAAACATCTCAACTTCTCCACCATGCTCTGATGAAGGGGTCTGTGCAACACTTTTCAAATTTTCTGCCTTTTTGCTTGTGTGTGCACATCTGATGGTCCATATAGTTCAGAGCTTAATGTCTGAGCCATTGGTCAGCCGCCAAATTCAGTTGGCCAGTGATGCGCACAATTTTAATGAAGTGCTGGTTTGACCCTAAAGAAGAGTAGGGGTACATAACATTTCTCTGTCCTCCTTTTTCTTTTATAGCTCATGAATGCGCTATCAGATAGGAGGAGTACTTTGAGGCTCATGGTCCAAAATCAGACACACAGCAAATCCACCCTTCCTCACCTTCCCCCCAAATACACACACACAGCAAACCCAAAATCCTGCACATACTCTCCCCAAATCCACACACTTGACACAGCAAATCCACACCCCAACTTCTCAATTCCAAACATAACACAAGAATAGATCTGGAAAGGTCCTACCTTTCGAAGAGGATCAACTTCTTCCTTGCTTGTGCAGAGAAGATTCTTCTAGATCTTCTGAGGGAACATCTCAACTTCTCCTCCAAGCTCTGATGAAGGGGTCTGTGAAACACTTTTCTCATTTTCTGCCTTTTTTCTTGTGTGTGCACATCTGATGGTCCAGATAGTTCAGAGCTTAATGTCTGAGCCATTGTCAGCCGCCAAATTCAGTTGGTCAGTGATGCGCACAATTTTAATGAAGTGCTGGCTTCACCCTAAAGCAGAGTAGGGGTACACAATATTTCTCTGTCCTCCTTTTTCTTTTATAGCTCATGAATGCGCTATCAGACAGGAGGAATACATTGAGGCTTATGGCCCAAAATCAAACACACAGCAAACCCACCCTTCCTCACCTTCCCCCCAATTACACACACAGCAAACCCAAAATCCTGCACATACTCTCCCCAAATCCACACACTTGACACAGCAAATCCACACCCCAACTTCTCAATTCCAAACATAACACAAGTATAGATCTGGAAAGGTCCTACCTTTCGAAGAGGATCAACTTCTTCCTTGCTTGTGCAGAGAAGATTCTTCTAGATCTTCTGAGGGAACATCTCAACTTCTCCTCCATGCTCTGATGAAGGGGTCTGTGCAACACTTTTCTCATTTTCTGCCTTTTTGCTTGTGTGTGCACATCTGATGGTCCAGATAGTTCAGAGCTTAATGTCTGAGCCATTGGTCAGCCGCCAAATTCAGTTGGCCAGTGATGCGCACAATTTTAATGAAGTGCTGGCTTCACCCTAAAGCAGAGTAGGGGTACATAACATTTCTCTGTCCTCCTTTTTCTTTTATAGCTCATGAATGCGCTATCAGACAGGAGGAATACTTTGAGGCTCATGGCCCAAAATCAGACACACAGCAAACCCACCCTTCCTCACCTTCCCCCCAAATCCACACACAGCAAACCTAAAATCCTGCACATACTCTCCCCAAATCCACACACTTGACACAGCAAATCCACACCCCAACTTCTCAATTCCAAACATAACACAAGTATAGATCTGGAAAGGTCCTACCTTTCGAAGAGGATCAACTTCTTCCTTGCTTGTGCAGAGAAGATTCTTCTAGATCTTCTGAGGGAACATCTCAACTTCTCCTCCATGCTCTGATGAAGGGGTCTGTGCAACACTTTTCTCATTTTCTGCCTTTTTTCTTGTGTGTGCACATCTGATGGTCCAGATAGTTCAGAGCTTAATCTCTGAGCCATTGTCAGCCGCCAAATTCAGTTGGCCAGTGATGCGCACAATTTTAATGAAGTGCTGGCTTCACCCTAAAGAAGAGTAGGGGTACATAACATTTCTTTGTCCTCCTTTTTCTGTTATATCTCATGAATGTGCTATCAGACAGGAGGAATACTTTGAGGCTCATGGCCCAAAATCAGACACACAGCAAACCCACCCCTCCTCACCTTCCCCCCAAATACACACACAGCAAACCTAAAATTCGGCACCTACTCTCCCCAAATCCACACACTTGACACAGCAAATCCACACCCTAACTTCTCAATTCCAAGCATAACACACGTATAGATCTGGAAAGGTCCTACCTTTCGAAGAGGATCAACTTCTTCCTTGCTTGTGCAGGGAAGATTCTTCTAGATCTTCTGAGGGAACATCTCAACTTCTCCTCCATGCTCTGATTAAGGGGGTCTGTGCAACACTTTTCTCATTTTCTGCCTTTTTTCTTGTGTGTGCACATCTGATGGTCCAGATAGTTCAGAGCTTAATGTCTGAGCCATTGGTCAGCCGCCAAATTCAGTTGGCCAGTGATGCGCACAATTTTAATGAAGTGCTGGCTTCACCCTAAAGCAGAGTAGGGGTACACAACATTTCTCTGTCCTCCTTTTTCTTTTATAGCTCATGAATGCGCTATCAGACAGGAGGAATACTTTGAGGCTCATGGCCCAAAATCAGACACACAGCAAACCCACCCTTCCTCACTTTCCCCCCAAATACACACACAGCATACCTAAAATCCTGCACATACTCTCCCCAAATCCACACACTTGACATAGCAAATCCACAACCCAACTTCTCAATTCCAAACATAACACAAGTATAGATCTGGAAAGGTCCTACCTTTTCGAAGAGGATCAACTTCTTCCTTGCTTGTGCAGAGAAGATTCTTCTACATCTTCTGAGGGAACATCTCAACTTCTCCACCATGCTCTGATGAAGGGGTCTGTGCAACACTTTTCTCATTTTCTGCCTTTTTTCTTGAGTGTGCACATCTGATGGTCCAGATAGTTCAGAGCTTAATGTCTGAGCCATTGTCAGCCGCCAAATTCAGTTGGCCAGTGATGCGCACAATTTTAATGAAGTGCTGGTTTCACCCTAAAGCAGAGTAGGGGTACATAACATTTCTCTGTCCTCCTTTTTCGTTTATAGCACATGAATGCGCTATCAGACAGGAGGAATACATTGAGGCTTATGGCCCAAAATCAAACACACAGCAAACCCACCCTTCCTCACCTTCCCCCCAAATACACACACACAGCAAACCCAAAATCCTGCACCTACTCTCCCCAAATCCACACACTTGACACAGCAAATCCACACCCCAACTTCTCAATTCCAAACATAACACAAGTATAGATCTGGAAAGGTCCTACCTTTCGAAGAGGATCAACTTCTTCCTTGCTTGTGCAGAGAAGATTCTTCTAGATCTTCTGAGGAAAAATCTCAACTTCACTTCCATGCTCTGATGAAGGGGTCTGTGCAACATTTTTCTCATTTTCTGCATTTTTTCTTGTGTGTGCACATCTGATGGTCCAGATAGTTCAGAGCTTAATGTCTGAGCCATTGGTCAGTTGCCAAATTCAGTTGGCCAGTGATGCGCACAATTTTAATGAAGTGCTGGTTTGACCCTAAAGAAGAGTAGGGGTACATAACATTTCTCTGTCCTCCTTTTTCTTTTATAGCTCATGAATGCGCTATCAGACAGGAGGAATACTTTGAAGCTCATGGCCCAAAAATCAGACACACAGCAAACCCACCCTTCCTCACCTTCCCCCCAAATCCACACACAGCAAACCCAAAATCCTGCACCTACTCTCCCCAAATCCACACACTTGACACAGCAAATCCACACCCCAACTTCTCAATTCCAAGCATAACACACGTATAGATCTGGAAAGGTCCTACCTTTCGAAGAGGATCAACTTCTTCCTTGCTTGTGCAGGAAAGATTCTTCTAGATCTTCTGAGGGAACATCTCAACTTCTCCTCCATTCTCTGATGAAGGGGTCTGTGCAACACTTTTCTCATTTTCTGCCTTTTTTCTTGTGTGTGCACATCTGATGGTCCAGATAGTTCAGAGCTTAATGTCTGAGCCATTGGTCAGCCGCCAAATTCAGTTGGCCAGTGATGCGCACAATTTTAATGAAGTGCTGGCTTCACCCTAAAGCAGAGTAGGGGTACATAACATTTCTCTGTCCTCCTTTTTCTTTTATAGCACATGAATGCGCTATCAGACAGGAGGAATACATTGAGGCTTATGGCCCAAAATCAAACACACAGCAAACCCACCCTTCCTCACCTTCCCCCCAAATACACACACAGCAAACCCAAAATCCTGCACCTACTCCCCCCAAATCCACACACTTGACACAGCAAATCCACACCTCAACTTCTCAATTCCAAACATAACACAAGTATAGATCTGGAAAGGTCCTACCTTTCGAAGAGGATCAACTTCTTCCTTGCTTGTGCAGAGAAGATTCTTCTAGATCTTCTGAGGGAACATCTCAACTTCTCCTCCATGCTCTGATGAAGGGGGTCTGTGCAACACTTTTCTCATTTTCTGCCTTTTTTCTTGTGTGTGCACATCTGATGGTCCAGATAGTTCAGAGCTTAATGTCTGAGCCATTGGTCAGCCGCCAAATTCAGTTGGCCAGTGATGCGCACAATTTTAATGAAGTGCTGGCTTCACCCTAAAGCAGAGTAGGGGTACACAACATTTCTCTGTCCTCCTTTTTCTTTTATAGCTCATGAATGCGCTATCAGACAGGAGGAATACTTTGAGGCTCATGGCCCAAAATCAGACACACAGCAAACCCACCCTTCCTCACTTTCCCCCCAAATACACACACAGCATACCTAAAATCCTGCACATACTCTCCCCAAATCTACACACTTGACATAGCAAATCCACAACCCAACTTCTCAATTCCAAACATAACACAAGTATAGATCTGGAAAGGTCCTACCTTTTCGAAGAGGATCAACTTCTTCCTTGCTTGTGCAGAGAAGATTCTTCTACATCTTCTGAGGGAACATCTCAACTTCTCCACCATGCTCTGATGAAGGGGTCTGTGCAACACTTTTCTCATTTTCTGCCTTTTTTCTTGAGTGTGCACATCTGATGGTCCAGATAGTTCAGAGCTTAATGTCTGAGCCATTGTCAGCCGCCAAATTCAGTTGGCCAGTGATGCGCACAATTTTAATGAAGTGCTGGCTTCACCCTAAAGCAGAGTAGGGGTACACAACATTTCTCTGTCCTCCTTTTTCTTTTATAGCTCATGAATGCGCTATCAGACAGGAGGAATACTTTGAGGCTCATGGCCCAAAATCAGACACACAGCAAACCCACCCTTCCTCACTTTCCCCCCAAATACACACACAGCATACCTAAAATCCTGCACATACTCTCCCCAAATCCACACACTTGACATAGCAAATCCACAACCCAACTTCTCAATTCCAAACATAACACAAGTATAGATCTGGAAAGGTCCTACCTTTTCGAAGAAGATCAACTTCTTCCTTGCTTGTGCAGAGAAGATTCTTCCACATCTTCTGAGGGAACATCTCAACTTCTCCACCATGCTCTGATGAAGGGGTCTGTGCAACACTTTTCTCATTTTCTGCCTTTTTTCTTGAGTGTGCACATCTGATGGTCCAGATAGTTCAGAGCTTAATGTCTGAGCCATTGTCAGCCGCCAAATTCAGTTGGCCAGTGATGCGCACAATTTTAATGAAGTGCTGGCTTCACCCTAAAGCAGAGTAGGGGTACACAACATTTCTCTGTCCTCCTTTTTCTTTTATAGCTCATGAATGCGCTATCAGACAGGAGGAATACTTTGAAGCTCATGGCCCAAAATCAGACACACAGCAAACCCACCCTTCCTCACCTTCCCCACAAATACACACACAGCAAACCCAAAATCCTGCACCTACTCTCCCCAAATCCACACACTTGACACAGCAAATCCACACCCCAACTTCTCAATTCCAAGCACAACACAAGTATAGATCTGGAAAGGTCCTACCTTTCGAAGAGGATCAACTTCTTCCTTCCTTGTGCAGAGAAGATTCTTCTAGATCTTCTGAGGGAACATCTCAACTTCTCCACCATGCTCTGATGAAGGCGTCTGTGCAACACTTTTCTCATTTTCTGCCTTTTTTCTTGTGTGTGCACATCTGATGGTCCAGATAGTTCAGAGCTTAATGTCTGAGCCATTGGTCAGTCGCCAAATTCAGTTGGCCAGTGATGCGCACAATTTTAATGAAGTGCTGGTTTCACCCTAACGCAGAGTAGGGGTACATAACATTTCTCTGTCCTCCTTTTTCTTTTATAGCACATGAATGCGCTATCAGACAGGAGGAATACATTGAGGCTTATGGCCCAAAATCAAACACACAGCAAACCCACCCTTCCTCACCTTCCCCCCAAATACACACACACAGCATACCTAAAATCCTGCACATACTCTCCCCAAATCCACACACTTGACACAGCAAATCCACAACCCAACTTCTCAATTCCAAACATAACACAAGTATAGATCTGGAAAGGTCCTACCTTTTCGAAGAGGATCAACTTCTTCCTTGCTTGTGCAGAGAAGATTCTTCTAGATCTTCTGAGGGAACATCTCAACTTCTCCTCCATGCTCTGATGAAGGGGTCTGTGCAACACTTTTCTCATTTTCTGCCTTTTTTCTTGTGTGTGCACATCTGATGGTCCAGATAGTTCAGAGCTTAATGTCTGAGCCATTGGTCAGCCGCCAAATTCAGTTGGCCAGTGATGCGCACAATTTTAATTAAGTGCTGGCTTTACCCTAAAACAGAGTAGGGGTACACAACATTTCTCTGTCCTCCTTTTTCTTTTATAGCTCATGAATGCGCTAGCAGACAGGAGGAATACTTTGAGGCTCATGGCCCAAAATCAGACACACAGCAAACCCACCCTTCCTCACCTTCCCCCCAAATACACACACAGCATACCTAAAATCCTGCACATATTCTCCCCAAATCCACACACTTGACATAGCAAATCCACAACCCAACTTCTCAATTCCAAACATAACACAAGTATAGATCTGGAAAGGTCCTACCTTTTCGAAGAGGATCAACTTCTTCCTTGCTTGTGCAGAGAAGATTCTTCTAGATCTTCTGAGGGAACATCTCAACTTCTCCACCATGCTCTGATGAAGGGGTCTGTGCAACACTTTTCTCATTTTCTGCCTTTTTTCTTGAGTATGCACATCTGATGGTCCAGATAGTTCAGAGCTTAATGTCTGAGCCATTGTCAGCCGCCAAATTCAGTTGGCCAGTGATGCGCACAATTTTAATGAAGTGCTGGCTTCACCCTAAAGCAGAGTAGGGGTACATAACATTTCTCTGTCCTCCTTTTTCTTTTATAGCTGATGAATGTGCTATCAGACAGGAGGAATACTTTGAGGCTCATGGCCCAAAATCAGACACACAGCAAACCCACCCTTCCTCACCTTCCCCCCAAATACACACACAGCAAACCCAAAATCCTGCCCCTACTCTCCCCAAATCCACACACTTGACAAAGCAAATCCACACCCCAACTTCTCAATTCCAAGCATAACACACGTATAGATCTGGAAAGGTCCTACCTTTCGAAGAGGATCAACTTCTTCCTTGCTTGTGCAGGGAAGATTCTTCTAGATCTTCTGAGGGAACATCTCAACTTCTCCTCCATGCTCTGATGAAGGGGTCTGTGCAACACTTTTCTCATTTTCTGCCTTTTTTCTTGTGTGTGCACATCTGATGGTCCAGATAGTTCAGAGCTTAATCTCTGAGCCATTGTCAGCCGCCAAATTCAGTTGGCCAGTGATGCGCACAATTTTAATGAAGTGCTGGCTTCACCCTAAAGAAGAGTAGGGGTACATAACATTTCTCTGTCCTCCTTTTTCTTTTATAGCTCATGAATGCGCTATCAGACAGGAGGAATACTTTGAGGCTCATGGCCCAAAATCAGACACCCAGCAAACCCACCCTTCTTCACCTTCCCCCCAAATACACACACAGCAAACCCCAAATCCTGCACATACTCTCCCCAAATCCACACACTTGACACAGCAAATCCACACCCCAACTTCTCAATTCCAATCATAACACAAGTATAGATCTGGAAAGGTCCTACCTTTCGAAGAGGATCAACTTCTTCCTTGCTTGTGCAGAGAAGATTCTTCTAGATCTTCTGAGGGAACATCTCAACTTCTCCTCTATGCTCTGATGAAGGGATCTGTGCAAACTTTTCTAATTTTCTGCCTTTTTTCTTGTGTGTGCACATCTGATGGTCCAGATAGTTCAGAGCTTAATCTCTGAGCCATTGTCAGCCGCCAAATTCAGTTGGCCAGTGATGCGCACAATTTTAATGAAGTGCTGGCTTCACCCTAAAGCAGAGTAGGGGTACACAATATTTCTCTGTCCTCCTTTTTCTTTTATAGCTCATGAATGCGCTATCAGACAGGAGGAATACATTGAGGCTTATGGCCCAAAATCAAACACACAGCAAACCCACCCTTCCTCACCTTCCCCCCAATTACACACACAGCAAACCCAAAATCCTGCACCTACGCTCCCCAAATCCACACACTTAACACAGCAAATCCACACCCCAACTTCTCAATTCCAAACATAACACAACTATAGATCTGGAAAGGTCCTACCTTTCGAAGAGGATCAACTTCTTCCTTGCTTGTGCAGAGAAGATTCTTCTAGATCTTCTGAGGGAACATCTCAACTTCTCCTCCATGCTCTGATGAAGGGGTCTGTGCAACACTTTTCTCATTTTCTGCCTTTTTTCTTGAGTATGCACATCTGATGGTCCAGATAGTTCAGAGCTTAATGTCTGAGCCATTGTCAGCCGCCAAATTCAGTTGGCCAGTGATGCGCACAATTTTAATGAAGTGCTGGCTTCACCCTAAAGCAGAGTAGGGGTACATAACATTTCTCTGTCCTCCTTTTTCTTTTATAGCTCATGAATGCGCTATCAGACAGGAGGAATACTTTGAAGCTCATGGCCCAAAATCAGACACACAGCAAACCCACCCTTCCTCACCTTCCCCCCAAATACACACACAGCAAACCCAAAATCCTGCACCTACTCTCCCCAAATCCACACACTTGACACAGCAAATCCACACCCCAACTTCTCAATTCCAAGCACAACACAAGTATAGATCTGGAAAGGTCCTACCTTTCGAAGAGGATCAACTTCTTCCTTCCTTGTGCAGAGAAGATTCTTCTAGATCTTCTGAGGGAACATCTCAACTTCTCCACCATGCTCTGATGAAGGCGTCTGTGCAACACTTTTCTCATTTTCTGCCTTTTTTCTTGTGTGTGCACATCTGATGGTCCAGATAGTTCAGAGCTTAATGTCTGAGCCATTGGTCAGTCGCCAAATTCAGTTGGCCAGTGATGCGCACAATTTTAATGAAGTGCTGGTTTCACCCTAACGCAGAGTAGGGGTACATAACATTTCTCTGTCCTCCTTTTTCTTTTATAGCACATGAATGCGCTATCAGACAGGAGGAATACATTGAGGCTTATGGCCCAAAATCAAACACACAGCAAACCCACCCTTCCTCACCTTCCCCCCAAATACACACACACAGCATACCTAAAATCCTGCACATACTCTCCCCAAATCCACACACTTGACACAGCAAATCCACAACCCAACTTCTCAATTCCAAACATAACACAAGTATAGATCTGGAAAGGTCCTACCTTTTCGAAGAGGATCAACTTCTTCCTTGCTTGTGCAGAGAAGATTCTTCTAGATCTTCTGAGGGAACATCTCAACTTCTCCTCCATGCTCTGATGAAGGGGTCTGTGCAACACTTTTCTCATTTTCTGCCTTTTTTCTTGTGTGTGCACATCTGATGGTCCAGATAGTTCAGAGCTTAATGTCTGAGCCATTGGTCAGCCGCCAAATTCAGTTGGCCAGTGATGCGCACAATTTTAATTAAGTGCTGGCTTTACCCTAAAACAGAGTAGGGGTACACAACATTTCTCTGTCCTCCTTTTTCTTTTATAGCTCATGAATGCGCTAGCAGACAGGAGGAATACTTTGAGGCTCATGGCCCAAAATCAGACACACAGCAAACCCACCCTTCCTCACCTTCCCCCCAAATACACACACAGCATACCTAAAATCCTGCACATATTCTCCCCAAATCCACACACTTGACATAGCAAATCCACAACCCAACTTCTCAATTCCAAACATAACACAAGTATAGATCTGGAAAGGTCCTACCTTTTCGAAGAGGATCAACTTCTTCCTTGCTTGTGCAGAGAAGATTCTTCTAGATCTTCTGAGGGAACATCTCAACTTCTCCACCATGCTCTGATGAAGGGGTCTGTGCAACACTTTTCTCATTTTCTGCCTTTTTTCTTGAGTATGCACATCTGATGGTCCAGATAGTTCAGAGCTTAATGTCTGAGCCATTGTCAGCCGCCAAATTCAGTTGGCCAGTGATGCGCACAATTTTAATGAAGTGCTGGCTTCACCCTAAAGCAGAGTAGGGGTACATAACATTTCTCTGTCCTCCTTTTTCTTTTATAGCTGATGAATGTGCTATCAGACAGGAGGAATACTTTGAGGCTCATGGCCCAAAATCAGACACACAGCAAACCCACCCTTCCTCACCTTCCCCCCAAATACACACACAGCAAACCCAAAATCCTGCCCCTACTCTCCCCAAATCCACACACTTGACAAAGCAAATCCACACCCCAACTTCTCAATTCCAAGCATAACACACGTATAGATCTGGAAAGGTCCTACCTTTCGAAGAGGATCAACTTCTTCCTTGCTTGTGCAGGGAAGATTCTTCTAGATCTTCTGAGGGAACATCTCAACTTCTCCTCCATGCTCTGATGAAGGGGTCTGTGCAACACTTTTCTCATTTTCTGCCTTTTTTCTTGTGTGTGCACATCTGATGGTCCAGATAGTTCAGAGCTTAATCTCTGAGCCATTGTCAGCCGCCAAATTCAGTTGGCCAGTGATGCGCACAATTTTAATGAAGTGCTGGCTTCACCCTAAAGAAGAGTAGGGGTACATAACATTTCTCTGTCCTCCTTTTTCTTTTATAGCTCATGAATGCGCTATCAGACAGGAGGAATACTTTGAGGCTCATGGCCCAAAATCAGACACCCAGCAAACCCACCCTTCTTCACCTTCCCCCCAAATACACACACAGCAAACCCCAAATCCTGCACATACTCTCCCCAAATCCACACACTTGACACAGCAAATCCACACCCCAACTTCTCAATTCCAATCATAACACAAGTATAGATCTGGAAAGGTCCTACCTTTCGAAGAGGATCAACTTCTTCCTTGCTTGTGCAGAGAAGATTCTTCTAGATCTTCTGAGGGAACATCTCAACTTCTCCTCTATGCTCTGATGAAGGGATCTGTGCAAACTTTTCTAATTTTCTGCCTTTTTTCTTGTGTGTGCACATCTGATGGTCCAGATAGTTCAGAGCTTAATCTCTGAGCCATTGTCAGCCGCCAAATTCAGTTGGCCAGTGATGCGCACAATTTTAATGAAGTGCTGGCTTCACCCTAAAGCAGAGTAGGGGTACACAATATTTCTCTGTCCTCCTTTTTCTTTTATAGCTCATGAATGCGCTATCAGACAGGAGGAATACATTGAGGCTTATGGCCCAAAATCAAACACACAGCAAACCCACCCTTCCTCACCTTCCCCCCAATTACACACACAGCAAACCCAAAATCCTGCACCTACGCTCCCCAAATCCACACACTTAACACAGCAAATCCACACCCCAACTTCTCAATTCCAAACATAACACAACTATAGATCTGGAAAGGTCCTACCTTTCGAAGAGGATCAACTTCTTCCTTGCTTGTGCAGAGAAGATTCTTCTAGATCTTCTGAGGGAACATCTCAACTTCTCCTCCATGCTCTGATGAAGGGGTCTGTGCAACACTTTTCTCATTTTCTGCCTTTTTTCTTGAGTATGCACATCTGATGGTCCAGATAGTTCAGAGCTTAATGTCTGAGCCATTGTCAGCCGCCAAATTCAGTTGGCCAGTGATGCGCACAATTTTAATGAAGTGCTGGCTTCACCCTAAAGCAGAGTAGGGGTACATAACATTTCTCTGTCCTCCTTTTTCTTTTATAGCTGATGAATGTGCTATCAGACAGGAGGAATACTTTGAGGCTCATGGCCCAAAATCAGACACACAGCAAACCCACCCTTCCTCACCTTCCCCCCAAATACACACACAGCAAACCCAAAATCCTGCCCCTACTCTCCCCAAATCCACACACTTGACAAAGCAAATCCACACCCCAACTTCTCAATTCCAAGCATAACACACGTATAGATCTGGAAAGGTCCTACCTTTCGAAGAGGATCAACTTCTTCCTTGCTTGTGCAGGGAAGATTCTTCTAGATCTTCTGAGGGAACATCTCAACTTCTCCTCCATGCTCTGATGAAGGGGTCTGTGCAACACTTTTCTCATTTTCTGCCTTTTTTCTTGTGTGTGCACATCTGATGGTCCAGATAGTTCAGAGCTTAATCTCTGAGCCATTGTCAGCCGCCAAATTCAGTTGGCCAGTGATGCGCACAATTTTAATGAAGTGCTGGCTTCACCCTAAAGAAGAGTAGGGGTACATAACATTTCTCTGTCCTCCTTTTTCTTTTATAGCTCATGAATGCGCTATCAGACAGGAGGAATACTTTGAGGCTCATGGCCCAAAATCAGACACCCAGCAAACCCACCCTTCTTCACCTTCCCCCCAAATACACACACAGCAAACCCCAAATCCTGCACATACTCTCCCCAAATCCACACACTTGACACAGCAAATCCACACCCCAACTTCTCAATTCCAATCATAACACAAGTATAGATCTGGAAAGGTCCTACCTTTCGAAGAGGATCAACTTCTTCCTTGCTTGTGCAGAGAAGATTCTTCTAGATCTTCTGAGGGAACATCTCAACTTCTCCTCTATGCTCTGATGAAGGGATCTGTGCAAACTTTTCTAATTTTCTGCCTTTTTTCTTGTGTGTGCACATCTGATGGTCCAGATAGTTCAGAGCTTAATCTCTGAGCCATTGTCAGCCGCCAAATTCAGTTGGCCAGTGATGCGCACAATTTTAATGAAGTGCTGGCTTCACCCTAAAGCAGAGTAGGGGTACACAATATTTCTCTGTCCTCCTTTTTCTTTTATAGCTCATGAATGCGCTATCAGACAGGAGGAATACATTGAGGCTTATGGCCCAAAATCAAACACACAGCAAACCCACCCTTCCTCACCTTCCCCCCAATTACACACACAGCAAACCCAAAATCCTGCACCTACGCTCCCCAAATCCACACACTTAACACAGCAAATCCACACCCCAACTTCTCAATTCCAAACATAACACAACTATAGATCTGGAAAGGTCCTACCTTTCGAAGAGGATCAACTTCTTCCTTGCTTGTGCAGAGAAGATTCTTCTAGATCTTCTGAGGAAAAATCTCAACTTCTCTTCCATGCTCTGATGAAGGGGTCTGTGCAACATTTTTCTCATTTTCTGCATTTTTTCTTGTGTGTGCACATCTGATGGTCCAGATAGTTCAGAGCTTAATGTCTGAGCCATTGGTCAGTTGCCAAATTCAGTTGGCCAGTGATGCGCACAATTTTAATGAAGTGCTGGTTTGACCCTAAAGAAGAGTAGGGGTACATAACATTTCTCTGTCCTCCTTTTTCTTTTATAGCTCATGAATGCGCTATCAGACAGGAGGAATACTTTGAAGCTCATGGCCCAAAAATCAGACACACAGCAAACCCACCCTTCCTCACCTTCCCCCCAAATCCACACACAGCAAACCCAAAATCCTGCACCTACTCTCCCCAAATCCACACACTTGACACAGCAAATCCACACCCCAACTTCTCAATTCCAAGCATAACACACGTATAGATCTGGAAAGGTCCTACCTTTCGAAGAGGATCAACTTCTTCCTTGCTTGTGCAGGAAAGATTCTTCTAGATCTTCTGAGGGAACATCTCAACTTCTCCTCCATTCTCTGATGAAGGGGTCTGTGCAACACTTTTCTCATTTTCTGCCTTTTTTCTTGTGTGTGCACATCTGATGGTCCAGATAGTTCAGAGCTTAATGTCTGAGCCATTGGTCAGCCGCCAAATTCAGTTGGCCAGTGATGCGCACAATTTTAATGAAGTGCTGGCTTCACCCTAAAGCAGAGTAGGGGTACATAACATTTCTCTGTCCTCCTTTTTCTTTTATAGCACATGAATGCGCTATCAGACAGGAGGAATACATTGAGGCTTATGGCCCAAAATCAAACACACAGCAAACCCACCCTTCCTCACCTTCCCCCCAAATACACACACAGCAAACCCAAAATCCTGCACCTACTCCCCCCAAATCCACACACTTGACACAGCAAATCCACACCTCAACTTCTCAATTCCAAACATAACACAAGTATAGATCTGGAAAGGTCCTACCTTTCGAAGAGGATCAACTTCTTCCTTGCTTGTGCAGAGAAGATTCTTCTAGATCTTCTGAGGGAACATCTCAACTTCTCCTCCATGCTCTGATGAAGGGGGTCTGTGCAACACTTTTCTCATTTTCTGCCTTTTTTCTTGTGTGTGCACATCTGATGGTCCAGATAGTTCAGAGCTTAATGTCTGAGCCATTGGTCAGCCGCCAAATTCAGTTGGCCAGTGATGCGCACAATTTTAATGAAGTGCTGGCTTCACCCTAAAGCAGAGTAGGGGTACACAACATTTCTCTGTCCTCCTTTTTCTTTTATAGCTCATGAATGCGCTATCAGACAGGAGGAATACTTTGAGGCTCATGGCCCAAAATCAGACACACAGCAAACCCACCCTTCCTCACTTTCCCCCCAAATACACACACAGCATACCTAAAATCCTGCACATACTCTCCCCAAATCTACACACTTGACATAGCAAATCCACAACCCAACTTCTCAATTCCAAACATAACACAAGTATAGATCTGGAAAGGTCCTACCTTTTCGAAGAGGATCAACTTCTTCCTTGCTTGTGCAGAGAAGATTCTTCTACATCTTCTGAGGGAACATCTCAACTTCTCCACCATGCTCTGATGAAGGGGTCTGTGCAACACTTTTCTCATTTTCTGCCTTTTTTCTTGAGTGTGCACATCTGATGGTCCAGATAGTTCAGAGCTTAATGTCTGAGCCATTGTCAGCCGCCAAATTCAGTTGGCCAGTGATGCGCACAATTTTAATGAAGTGCTGGCTTCACCCTAAAGCAGAGTAGGGGTACACAACATTTCTCTGTCCTCCTTTTTCTTTTATAGCTCATGAATGCGCTATCAGACAGGAGGAATACTTTGAGGCTCATGGCCCAAAATCAGACACACAGCAAACCCACCCTTCCTCACTTTCCCCCCAAATACACACACAGCATACCTAAAATCCTGCACATACTCTCCCCAAATCCACACACTTGACATAGCAAATCCACAACCCAACTTCTCAATTCCAAACATAACACAAGTATAGATCTGGAAAGGTCCTACCTTTTCGAAGAAGATCAACTTCTTCCTTGCTTGTGCAGAGAAGATTCTTCCACATCTTCTGAGGGAACATCTCAACTTCTCCACCATGCTCTGATGAAGGGGTCTGTGCAACACTTTTCTCATTTTCTGCCTTTTTTCTTGAGTGTGCACATCTGATGGTCCAGATAGTTCAGAGCTTAATGTCTGAGCCATTGTCAGCCGCCAAATTCAGTTGGCCAGTGATGCGCACAATTTTAATGAAGTGCTGGCTTCACCCTAAAGCAGAGTAGGGGTACACAACATTTCTCTGTCCTCCTTTTTCTTTTATAGCTCATGAATGCGCTATCAGACAGGAGGAATACTTTGAAGCTCATGGCCCAAAATCAGACACACAGCAAACCCACCCTTCCTCACCTTCCCCCCAAATACACACACAGCAAACCCAAAATCCTGCACCTACTCTCCCCAAATCCACACACTTGACACAGCAAATCCACACCCCAACTTCTCAATTCCAAGCACAACACAAGTATAGATCTGGAAAGGTCCTACCTTTCGAAGAGGATCAACTTCTTCCTTCCTTGTGCAGAGAAGATTCTTCTAGATCTTCTGAGGGAACATCTCAACTTCTCCACCATGCTCTGATGAAGGCGTCTGTGCAACACTTTTCTCATTTTCTGCCTTTTTTCTTGTGTGTGCACATCTGATGGTCCAGATAGTTCAGAGCTTAATGTCTGAGCCATTGGTCAGTCGCCAAATTCAGTTGGCCAGTGATGCGCACAATTTTAATGAAGTGCTGGTTTCACCCTAACGCAGAGTAGGGGTACATAACATTTCTCTGTCCTCCTTTTTCTTTTATAGCACATGAATGCGCTATCAGACAGGAGGAATACATTGAGGCTTATGGCCCAAAATCAAACACACAGCAAACCCACCCTTCCTCACCTTCCCCCCAAATACACACACACAGCATACCTAAAATCCTGCACATACTCTCCCCAAATCCACACACTTGACACAGCAAATCCACAACCCAACTTCTCAATTCCAAACATAACACAAGTATAGATCTGGAAAGGTCCTACCTTTTCGAAGAGGATCAACTTCTTCCTTGCTTGTGCAGAGAAGATTCTTCTAGATCTTCTGAGGGAACATCTCAACTTCTCCTCCATGCTCTGATGAAGGGGTCTGTGCAACACTTTTCTCATTTTCTGCCTTTTTTCTTGTGTGTGCACATCTGATGGTCCAGATAGTTCAGAGCTTAATGTCTGAGCCATTGGTCAGCCGCCAAATTCAGTTGGCCAGTGATGCGCACAATTTTAATTAAGTGCTGGCTTTACCCTAAAACAGAGTAGGGGTACACAACATTTCTCTGTCCTCCTTTTTCTTTTATAGCTCATGAATGCGCTAGCAGACAGGAGGAATACTTTGAGGCTCATGGCCCAAAATCAGACACACAGCAAACCCACCCTTCCTCACCTTCCCCCCAAATACACACACAGCATACCTAAAATCCTGCACATATTCTCCCCAAATCCACACACTTGACATAGCAAATCCACAACCCAACTTCTCAATTCCAAACATAACACAAGTATAGATCTGGAAAGGTCCTACCTTTTCGAAGAGGATCAACTTCTTCCTTGCTTGTGCAGAGAAGATTCTTCTAGATCTTCTGAGGGAACATCTCAACTTCTCCACCATGCTCTGATGAAGGGGTCTGTGCAACACTTTTCTCATTTTCTGCCTTTTTTCTTGAGTATGCACATCTGATGGTCCAGATAGTTCAGAGCTTAATGTCTGAGCCATTGTCAGCCGCCAAATTCAGTTGGCCAGTGATGCGCACAATTTTAATGAAGTGCTGGCTTCACCCTAAAGCAGAGTAGGGGTACATAACATTTCTCTGTCCTCCTTTTTCTTTTATAGCTGATGAATGTGCTATCAGACAGGAGGAATACTTTGAGGCTCATGGCCCAAAATCAGACACACAGCAAACCCACCCTTCCTCACCTTCCCCCCAAATACACACACAGCAAACCCAAAATCCTGCCCCTACTCTCCCCAAATCCACACACTTGACAAAGCAAATCCACACCCCAACTTCTCAATTCCAAGCATAACACACGTATAGATCTGGAAAGGTCCTACCTTTCGAAGAGGATCAACTTCTTCCTTGCTTGTGCAGGGAAGATTCTTCTAGATCTTCTGAGGGAACATCTCAACTTCTCCTCCATGCTCTGATGAAGGGGTCTGTGCAACACTTTTCTCATTTTCTGCCTTTTTTCTTGTGTGTGCACATCTGATGGTCCAGATAGTTCAGAGCTTAATCTCTGAGCCATTGTCAGCCGCCAAATTCAGTTGGCCAGTGATGCGCACAATTTTAATGAAGTGCTGGCTTCACCCTAAAGAAGAGTAGGGGTACATAACATTTCTCTGTCCTCCTTTTTCTTTTATAGCTCATGAATGCGCTATCAGACAGGAGGAATACTTTGAGGCTCATGGCCCAAAATCAGACACCCAGCAAACCCACCCTTCTTCACCTTCCCCCCAAATACACACACAGCAAACCCCAAATCCTGCACATACTCTCCCCAAATCCACACACTTGACACAGCAAATCCACACCCCAACTTCTCAATTCCAATCATAACACAAGTATAGATCTGGAAAGGTCCTACCTTTCGAAGAGGATCAACTTCTTCCTTGCTTGTGCAGAGAAGATTCTTCTAGATCTTCTGAGGGAACATCTCAACTTCTCCTCTATGCTCTGATGAAGGGATCTGTGCAAACTTTTCTAATTTTCTGCCTTTTTTCTTGTGTGTGCACATCTGATGGTCCAGATAGTTCAGAGCTTAATCTCTGAGCCATTGTCAGCCGCCAAATTCAGTTGGCCAGTGATGCGCACAATTTTAATGAAGTGCTGGCTTCACCCTAAAGCAGAGTAGGGGTACACAATATTTCTCTGTCCTCCTTTTTCTTTTATAGCTCATGAATGCGCTATCAGACAGGAGGAATACATTGAGGCTTATGGCCCAAAATCAAACACACAGCAAACCCACCCTTCCTCACCTTCCCCCCAATTACACACACAGCAAACCCAAAATCCTGCACCTACGCTCCCCAAATCCACACACTTAACACAGCAAATCCACACCCCAACTTCTCAATTCCAAACATAACACAACTATAGATCTGGAAAGGTCCTACCTTTCGAAGAGGATCAACTTCTTCCTTGCTTGTGCAGAGAAGATTCTTCTAGATCTTCTGAGGGAACATCTCAACTTCTCCTCCATGCTCTGATGAAGGGGTCTGTGCAACACTTTTCTCATTTTCTGCTTTTTTTCTTGAGTATGCACATCTGATGGTCCAGATAGTTCAGAGCTTAATGTCTGAGCCATTGTCAGCCGCCAAATTCAGTTGGCCAGTGATGCGCACAATTTTAATGAAGTGCTGGCTTCACCCTAAAGCAGAGTAGGGGTACATAACATTTCTCTGTCCTCCTTTTTCTTTTATAGCTGATGAATGTGCTATCAGACAGGAGGAATACTTTGAGGCTCATGGCCCAAAATCAGACACACAGCAAACCCACCCTTCCTCACCTTCCCCCCAAATACACACACAGCAAACCCAAAATCCTGCCCCTACTCTCCCCAAATCCACACACTTGACAAAGCAAATCCACACCCCAACTTCTCAATTCCAAGCATAACACACGTATAGATCTGGAAAGGTCCTACCTTTCGAAGAGGATCAACTTCTTCCTTGCTTGTGCAGGGAAGATTCTTCTAGATCTTCTGAGGGAACATCTCAACTTCTCCTCCATGCTCTGATGAAGGGGTCTGTGCAACACTTTTCTCATTTTCTGCCTTTTTTCTTGTGTGTGCACATCTGATGGTCCAGATAGTTCAGAGCTTAATCTCTGAGCCATTGTCAGCCGCCAAATTCAGTTGGCCAGTGATGCGCACAATTTTAATGAAGTGCTGGCTTCACCCTAAAGAAGAGTAGGGGTACATAACATTTCTCTGTCCTCCTTTTTCTTTTATAGCTCATGAATGCGCTATCAGACAGGAGGAATACTTTGAGGCTCATGGCCCAAAATCAGACACCCAGCAAACCCACCCTTCTTCACCTTCCCCCCAAATACACACACAGCAAACCCCAAATCCTGCACATACTCTCCCCAAATCCACACACTTGACACAGCAAATCCACACCCCAACTTCTCAATTCCAATCATAACACAAGTATAGATCTGGAAAGGTCCTACCTTTCGAAGAGGATCAACTTCTTCCTTGCTTGTGCAGAGAAGATTCTTCTAGATCTTCTGAGGGAACATCTCAACTTCTCCTCCATGCTCTGATGAAGGGATCTGTGCAAACTTTTCTAATTTTCTGCCTTTTTTCTTGTGTGTGCACATCTGATGGTCCAGATAGTTCAGAGCTTAATCTCTGAGCCATTGTCAGCCGCCAAATTCAGTTGGCCAGTGATGCGCACAATTTTAATGAAGTGCTGGCTTCACCCTAAAGCAGAGTAGGGGTACACAATATTTCTCTGTCCTCCTTTTTCTTTTATAGCTCATGAATGCGCTATCAGACAGGAGGAATACATTGAGGCTTATGGCCCAAAATCAAACACACAGCAAACCCACCCTTCCTCACCTTCCCCCCAATTACACACACAGCAAACCCAAAATCCTGCACCTACGCTCCCCAAATCCACACACTTAACACAGCAAATCCACACCCCAACTTCTCAATTCCAAACATAACACAACTATAGATCTGGAAAGGTCCTACCTTTCGAAGAGGATCAACTTCTTCCTTGCTTGTGCAGAGAAGATTCTTCTAGATCTTCTGAGGGAACATCTCAACTTCTCCTCCATGCTCTGATGAAGGGGTCTGTGCAACACTTTTCTCATTTTCTGCCTTTTTTCTTGAGTGTGCACATCTGATGGTCCAGATAGTTCAGAGCTTAATGTCTGAGCCATTGTCAGCCGCCAAATTCAGTTGGCCAGTGATGCGCACAATTTTAATGAAGTGCTGGCTTCACCCTAAAGCAGAGTAGGGGTACACAATATTTCTCTGTCCTCCTTTTTCTTTTATAGCTCATGAATGCGCTATCAGACAGGAGGAATACATTGAGGCTTATGGCCCAAAATCAAACACACAGCAAACCCACCCTTCCTCACCTTCCCCCCAATTACACACACAGCAAACCCAAAATCCTGCACATACTCTCCCCAAATCCACACACTTGACACAGCAAATCCACACCCCAACTTCTCAATTCCAAACATAACACAAGTATAGATCTGGAAAGGTCCTACCTTTCGAAGAGGATCAACTTCTTCCTTGCTTGTGCAGAGAAGATTCTTCTAGTTCTTCTGAGGGAACATCTCAACTTCTCCTCCATGCTCTGATGAAGGGGTCTGTGCAACACTTTTCTCATTTTCTGCCTTTTTGCTTGTGTGTGCACATCTGATGGTCCAGATAGTTCAGAGCTTAATGTCTGAGCCATTGGTCAGCCGCCAAATTCAGTTGGCCAGTGATGCGCACAATTTTAATGAAGTGCTGGCTTCACCCTAAAGCAGAGTAGGGGTACATAACATTTCTATGTCCTCCTTTTTCTTTTATAGCTCATGAATGCGCTATCAGACAGGAGGAATACTTTGAGGCTCATGGCCCAAAATCAGACACACAGCAAACCCACCCTTCCTCACCTTCCCCCCAAATCCACACACAGCAAACCTAAAATCCTGCACATACTCTCCCCAAATCCACACACTTGACACAGCAAATCCACACCCCAACTTCTCAATTCCAAACATAACACAAGTATAGATCTGGAAAGGTCCTACCTTTCAAAGAGGATCAACTTCTTCCTTGCTTGTGCAGAGAAGATTCTTCTAGATCTTCTGAGGGAACATCTCAACTTCTCCTCCATGCTCTGATGAAGGGGTCTGTGCAACACTTTTCTCATTTTCTGCCTTTTTTCTTGAGTGTGCACATCTGATGGTCCAGATAGTTCAGAGCTTAATCTCTGAGCCATTGTCAGCCGCCAAATTCAGTTGGCCAGTGATGCGCACAATTTTAATGAAGTGCTGGCTTCACCCTAAAGAAGAGTAGGGGTACATAACATTTCTCTGTCCTCCTTTTTCTTTTATAGCTCATGAATGCGCTATCAGACAGGAGGAATACTTTGAGGCTCATGGCCCAAAATCAGACACCCAGCAAACCCACCCTTCTTCACCTTCCCCCCAAATACACACACAGCAAACCCCAAATCCTGCACATACTCTCCCCAAATCCACACACTTGACACAGCAAATCCACACCCCAACTTCTCAATTCCAATCATAACACAAGTATAGATCTGGAAAGGTCCTACCTTTCGAAGAGGATCAACTTCTTCCTTGCTTGTGCAGAGAAGATTCTTCTAGATCTTCTGAGGGAACATCTCAACTTCTCCTCTATGCTCTGATGAAGGGATCTGTGCAAACTTTTCTAATTTTCTGCCTTTTTTCTTGTGTGTGCACATCTGATGGTCCAGATAGTTCAGAGCTTAATCTCTGAGCCATTGTCAGCCGCCAAATTCAGTTGGCCAGTGATGCGCACAATTTTAATGAAGTGCTGGCTTCACCCTAAAGCAGAGTAGGGGTACACAATATTTCTCTGTCCTCCTTTTTCTTTTATAGCTCATGAATGCGCTATCAGACAGGAGGAATACATTGAGGCTTATGGCCCAAAATCAAACACACAGCAAACCCACCCTTCCTCACCTTCCCCCCAATTACACACACAGCAAACCCAAAATCCTGCACCTACGCTCCCCAAATCCACACACTTAACACAGCAAATCCACACCCCAACTTCTCAATTCCAAACATAACACAACTATAGATCTGGAAAGGTCCTACCTTTCGAAGAGGATCAACTTCTTCCTTGCTTGTGCAGAGAAGATTCTTCTAGATCTTCTGAGGGAACATCTCAACTTCTCCTCCATGCTCTGATGAAGGGGTCTGTGCAACACTTTTCTCATTTTCTGCCTTTTTTCTTGAGTGTGCACATCTGATGGTCCAGATAGTTCAGAGCTTAATGTCTGAGCCATTGTCAGCCGCCAAATTCAGTTGGCCAGTGATGCGCACAATTTTAATGAAGTGCTGGCTTCACCCTAAAGCAGAGTAGGGGTACACAATATTTCTCTGTCCTCCTTTTTCTTTTATAGCTCATGAATGCGCTATCAGACAGGAGGAATACATTGAGGCTTATGGCCCAAAATCAAACACACAGCAAACCCACCCTTCCTCACCTTCCCCCCAATTACACACACAGCAAACCCAAAATCCTGCACATACTCTCCCCAAATCCACACACTTGACACAGCAAATCCACACCCCAACTTCTCAATTCCAAACATAACACAAGTATAGATCTGGAAAGGTCCTACCTTTCGAAGAGGATCAACTTCTTCCTTGCTTGTGCAGAGAAGATTCTTCTAGTTCTTCTGAGGGAACATCTCAACTTCTCCTCCATGCTCTGATGAAGGGGTCTGTGCAACACTTTTCTCATTTTCTGCCTTTTTGCTTGTGTGTGCACATCTGATGGTCCAGATAGTTCAGAGCTTAATGTCTGAGCCATTGGTCAGCCGCCAAATTCAGTTGGCCAGTGATGCGCACAATTTTAATGAAGTGCTGGCTTCACCCTAAAGCAGAGTAGGGGTACATAACATTTCTCTGTCCTCCTTTTTCTTTTATAGCTCATGAATGCGCTATCAGACAGGAGGAATACTTTGAGGCTCATGGCCCAAAATCAGACACACAGCAAACCCACCCTTCCTCACCTTCCCCCCAAATCCACACACAGCAAACCTAAAATCCTGCACATACTCTCCCCAAATCCACACACTTGACACAGCAAATCCACACCCCAACTTCTCAATTCCAAACATAACACAAGTATAGATCTGGAAAGGTCCTACCTTTCAAAGAGGATCAACTTCTTCCTTGCTTGTGCAGAGAAGATTCTTCTAGATCTTCTGAGGGAACATCTCAACTTCTCCTCCATGCTCTGATGAAGGGGTCTGTGCAACACTTTTCTCATTTTCTGCCTTTTTTCTTGTGTGTGCACATCTGATGGTCCAGATAGTTCAGAGCTTAATCTCTGAGCCATTGTCAGCCGCCAAATTCAGTTGGCCAGTGATGCGCACAATTTTAATGAAGTGCTGGCTTCACCCTAAAGAAGAGTAGGGGTACATAACATTTCTTTGTCCTCCTTTTTCTGTTATATCTCATGAATGTGCTATCAGACAGGAGGAATACTTTGAGGCTCATGGCCCAAAATCAGACACACAGCAAACCCACCCCTCCTCACCTTCCCCCCAAATACACACACAGCAAACCTAAAATTCGGCACCTACTCTCCCCAAATCCACACACTTGACACAGCAAATCCACACCCTAACTTCTCAATTCCAAGCATAACACACGTATAGATCTGGAAAGGTCCTACCTTTCGAAGAGGATCAACTTCTTCCTTGCTTGTGCAGGGAAGATTCTTCTAGATCTTCTGAGGGAACATCTCAACTTCTCCTCCATGCTCTGATGAAGGGGGTCTGTGCAACACTTTTCTCATTTTCTGCCTTTTTTCTTGTGTGTGCACATCTGATGGTCCAGATAGTTCAGAGCTTAATGTCTGAGCCATTGGTCAGCCGCCAAATTCAGTTGGCCAGTGATGCGCACAATTTTAATGAAGTGCTGGCTTCACCCTAAAGCAGAGTAGGGGTACACAACATTTCTCTGTCCTCCTTTTTCTTTTATAGCTCATGAATGCGCTATCAGACAGGAGGAATACTTTGAGGCTCATGGCCCAAAATCAGACACACAGCAAACCCACCCTTCCTCACTTTCCCCCCAAATACACACACAGCATACCTAAAATCCTGCACATACTCTCCCCAAATCCACACACTTGACATAGCAAATCCACAACCCAACTTCTCAATTCCAAACATAACACAAGTATAGATCTGGAAAGGTCCTACCTTTCGAAGAGGATCAACTTCTTCCTTGCTTGTGCAGAGAAGATTCTTCTAGATCTTCTGAGGAAAAATCTCAACTTCTCCTACATGCTCTGATGAAGGGGTCTGTGCAACATTTTTCTCATTTTCTGCATTTTTTCTTGTGTGTGCACATCTGATGGTCCAGATAGTTCAGAGCTTAATGTCTGAGCCATTGGTCAGTTGCCAAATTCAGTTGGCCAGTGATGCGCACAATTTTAATGAAGTGCTGGTTTGACCCTAAAGAAGAGTAGGGGTACATAACATTTCTCTGTCCTCCTTTTTCTTTTATAGCTCATGAATGCGCTATCAGACAGGAGGAATACTTTGAAGCTCATGGCCCAAAAATCAGACACACAGCAAACCCACCCTTCCTCACCTTCCCCCCAAATCCACACACAGCAAACCCAAAATCCTGCACCTACTCTCCCCAAATCCACACACTTGACACAGCAAATCCACACCCCAACTTCTCAATTCCAAGCATAACACACGTATAGATCTGGAAAGGTCCTACCTTTCGAAGAGGATCAACTTCTTCCTTGCTTGTGCAGGAAAGATTCTTCTAGATCTTCTGAGGGAACATCTCAACTTCTCCTCCATTCTCTGATGAAGGGGTCTGTGCAACACTTTTCTCATTTTCTGCCTTTTTTCTTGTGTGTGCACATCTGATGGTCCAGATAGTTCAGAGCTTAATGTCTGAGCCATTGGTCAGCCGCCAAATTCAGTTGGCCAGTGATGCGCACAATTTTAATGAAGTGCTGGCTTCACCCTAAAGCAGAGTAGGGGTACATAACATTTCTCTGTCCTCCTTTTTCTTTTATAGCACATGAATGCGCTATCAGACAGGAGGAATACATTGAGGCTTATGGCCCAAAATCAAACACACAGCAAACCCACCCTTCCTCACCTTCCCCCCAATTACACAAAAGCAAACCCAAAATCCTGCACATACTCTCCCCAAATCCACACACTTGACACAGCAAATCCACACCCCAACTTCTCAATTCCAATCATAACACAAGTATAGATCTGGAAAGGTCCTACCTTTCGAAGAGGATCAACTTCTTCCTTGCTTGTGCAGAGATGATTCTTCTAGATCTTCTGAGGGAACATCTCAACTTCTCCTCTATGCTCTGATGAAGGGATCTGTGCAAACTTTTCTAATTTTCTGCCTTTTTTCTTGTGTGTGCACATCTGATGGTCCAGATAGTTCAGAGCTTAATCTCTGAGCCATTGTCAGCCGCCAAATTCAGTTGGCCAGTGATGCGCACAATTTTAATGAAGTGCTGGCTTCACCCTAAAGCAGAGTAGGGGTACACAATATTTCTCTGTCCTCCTTTTTCTTTTATAGCTCATGAATGCGCTATCAGACAGGAGGAATACATTGAGGCTTATGGCCCAAAATCAAACACACAGCAAACCCACCCTTCCTCACCTTCCCCCCAATTACACACACAGCAAACCCAAAATCCTGCACCTACGCTCCCCAAATCCACACACTTAACACAGCAAATCCACACCCCAACTTCTCAATTCCAAACATAACACAACTATAGATCTGGAAAGGTCCTACCTTTCGAAGAGGATCAACTTCTTCCTTGCTTGTGCAGAGAAGATTCTTCTAGATCTTCTGAGGGAACATCTCAACTTCTCCTCCATGCTCTGATGAAGGGGTCTGTGCAACACTTTTCTCATTTTCTGCCTTTTTTCTTGAGTGTGCACATCTGATGGTCCAGATAGTTCAGAGCTTAATGTCTGAGCCATTGTCAGCCGCCAAATTCAGTTGGCCAGTGATGCGCACAATTTTAATGAAGTGCTGGCTTCACCCTAAAGCAGAGTAGGGGTACACAATATTTCTCTGTCCTCCTTTTTCTTTTATAGCTCATGAATGCGCTATCAGACAGGAGGAATACATTGAGGCTTATGGCCCAAAATCAAACACACAGCAAACCCACCCTTCCTCACCTTCCCCCCAATTACACACACAGCAAACCCAAAATCCTGCACATACTCTCCCCAAATCCACACACTTGACACAGCAAATCCACACCCCAACTTCTCAATTCCAAACATAACACAAGTATAGATCTGGAAAGGTCCTACCTTTCGAAGAGGATCAACTTCTTCCTTGCTTGTGCAGAGAAGATTCTTCTAGATCTTCTGAGGGAACATCTCAACTTCTCCTCCATGCTCTGATGAAGGGGTCTGTGCAACACTTTTCTCATTTTCTGCCTTTTTGCTTGTGTGTGCACATCTGATGGTCCAGATAGTTCAGAGCTTAATGTCTGAGCCATTGGTCAGCCGCCAAATTCAGTTGGCCAGTGATGCGCACAATTTTAATGAAGTGCTGGCTTCACCCTAAAGCAGAGTAGGAGTACATAACATTTCTCTGTCCTCCTTTTTCTTTTATAGCTCATGAATGCGCTATCAGACAGGAGGAATACTTTGAGGCTCATGGCCCAAAATCAGACACACAGCAAACCCACCCTTCCTCAGCTTCCCCCCAAATCCACACACAGCAAACCTAAAATCCTGCACATACTCTCCCCAAATCCACACACTTGACACAGCAAATCCACACCCCAACTTCTCAATTCCAAACATAACACAAGTATAGATCTGGAAAGGTCCTACCTTTCGAAGAGGATCAACTTCTTCCTTGCTTGTGCAGAGAAGATTCTTCTAGATCTTCTGAGGGAACATCTCAACTTCTCCTCCATGCTCTGATGAAGGGGTCTGTGCAACACTTTTCTCATTTTCTGCCTTTTTTCTTGTGTGTGCACATCTGATGGTCCAGATAGTTCAGAGCTTAATCTCTGAGCCATTGTCAGCCGCCAAATTCAGTTGGCCAGTGATGCGCACAATTTTAATGAAGTGCTGGCTTCACCCTAAAGAAGAGTAGGGGTACATAACATTTCTTTGTCCTCCTTTTTCTGTTATATCTCATGAATGTGCTATCAGACAGGAGGAATACTTTGAGGCTCATGGCCCAAAATCAGACACACAGCAAACCCACCCCTCCTCACCTTCCCCCCAAATACACACACAGCAAACCTAAAATTCGGCACCTACTCTCCCCAAATCCACACACTTGACACAGCAAATCCACACCCTAACTTCTCAATTCCAAGCATAACACACGTATAGATCTGGAAAGGTCCTACCTTTCGAAGAGGATCAACTTCTTCCTTGCTTGTGCAGGGAAGATTCTTCTAGATCTTCTGAGGGAACATCTCAACTTCTCCTCCATGCTCTGATGAAGGGGGTCTGTGCAACACTTTTCTCATTTTCTGCCTTTTTTCTTGTGTGTGCACATCTGATGGTCCAGATAGTTCAGAGCTTAATGTCTGAGCCATTGGTCAGCCGCCAAATTCAGTTGGCCAGTGATGCGCACAATTTTAATGAAGTGCTGGCTTCACCCTAAAGCAGAGTAGGGGTACACAACATTTCTCTGTCCTCCTTTTTCTTTTATAGCTCATGAATGCGCTATCAGACAGGAGGAATACTTTGAGGCTCATGGCCCAAAATCAGACACACAGCAAACCCACCCTTCCTCACTTTCCCCCCAAATACACACACAGCATACCTAAAATCCTGCACATACTCTCCCCAAATCCACACACTTGACATAGCAAATCCACAACCCAACTTCTCAATTCCAAACATAACACAAGTATAGATCTGGAAAGGTCCTACCTTTCGAAGAGGATCAACTTCTTCCTTGCTTGTGCAGAGAAGATTCTTCTAGATCTTCTGAGGAAAAATCTCAACTTCTCCTACATGCTCTGATGAAGGGGTCTGTGCAACATTTTTCTCATTTTCTGCATTTTTTCTTGTGTGTGCACATCTGATGGTCCAGATAGTTCAGAGCTTAATGTCTGAGCCATTGGTCAGTTGCCAAATTCAGTTGGCCAGTGATGCGCACAATTTTAATGAAGTGCTGGTTTGACCCTAAAGAAGAGTAGGGGTACATAACATTTCTCTGTCCTCCTTTTTCTTTTATAGCTCATGAATGCGCTATCAGACAGGAGGAATACTTTGAAGCTCATGGCCCAAAAATCAGACACACAGCAAACCCACCCTTCCTCACCTTCCCCCCAAATCCACACACAGCAAACCCAAAATCCTGCACCTACTCTCCCCAAATCCACACACTTGACACAGCAAATCCACACCCCAACTTCTCAATTCCAAGCATAACACACGTATAGATCTGGAAAGGTCCTACCTTTCGAAGAGGATCAACTTCTTCCTTGCTTGTGCAGGAAAGATTCTTCTAGATCTTCTGAGGGAACATCTCAACTTCTCCTCCATTCTCTGATGAAGGGGTCTGTGCAACACTTTTCTCATTTTCTGCCTTTTTTCTTGTGTGTGCACATCTGATGGTCCAGATAGTTCAGAGCTTAATGTCTGAGCCATTGGTCAGCCGCCAAATTCAGTTGGCCAGTGATGCGCACAATTTTAATGAAGTGCTGGCTTCACCCTAAAGCAGAGTAGGGGTACATAACATTTCTCTGTCCTCCTTTTTCTTTTATAGCACATGAATGCGCTATCAGACAGGAGGAATACATTGAGGCTTATGGCCCAAAATCAAACACACAGCAAACCCACCCTTCCTCACCTTCCCCCCAATTACACAAAAGCAAACCCAAAATCCTGCACATACTCTCCCCAAATCCACACACTTGACACAGCAAATCCACACCCCAACTTCTCAATTCCAATCATAACACAAGTATAGATCTGGAAAGGTCCTACCTTTCGAAGAGGATCAACTTCTTCCTTGCTTGTGCAGAGAAGATTCTTCTAGATCTTCTGAGGGAACATCTCAACTTCTCCTCTATGCTCTGATGAAGGGATCTGTGCAAACTTTTCTAATTTTCTGCCTTTTTTCTTGTGTGTGCACATCTGATGGTCCAGATAGTTCAGAGCTTAATCTCTGAGCCATTGTCAGCCGCCAAATTCAGTTGGCCAGTGATGCGCACAATTTTAATGAAGTGCTGGCTTCACCCTAAAGCAGAGTAGGGGTACACAATATTTCTCTGTCCTCCTTTTTCTTTTATAGCTCATGAATGCGCTATCAGACAGGAGGAATACATTGAGGCTTATGGCCCAAAATCAAACACACAGCAAACCCACCCTTCCTCACCTTCCCCCCAATTACACACACAGCAAACCCAAAATCCTGCACCTACGCTCCCCAAATCCACACACTTAACACAGCAAATCCACACCCCAACTTCTCAATTCCAAACATAACACAACTATAGATCTGGAAAGGTCCTACCTTTCGAAGAGGATCAACTTCTTCCTTGCTTGTGCAGAGAAGATTCTTCTAGATCTTCTGAGGGAACATCTCAACTTCTCCTCCATGCTCTGATGAAGGGGTCTGTGCAACACTTTTCTCATTTTCTGCCTTTTTTCTTGAGTGTGCACATCTGATGGTCCAGATAGTTCAGAGCTTAATGTCTGAGCCATTGTCAGCCGCCAAATTCAGTTGGCCAGTGATGCGCACAATTTTAATGAAGTGCTGGCTTCACCCTAAAGCAGAGTAGGGGTACACAATATTTCTCTGTCCTCCTTTTTCTTTTATAGCTCATGAATGCGCTATCAGACAGGAGGAATACATTGAGGCTTATGGCCCAAAATCAAACACACAGCAAACCCACCCTTCCTCACCTTCCCCCCAATTACACACACAGCAAACCCAAAATCCTGCACATACTCTCCCCAAATCCACACACTTGACACAGCAAATCCACACCCCAACTTCTCAATTCCAAACATAACACAAGTATAGATCTGGAAAGGTCCTACCTTTCGAAGAGGATCAACTTCTTCCTTGCTTGTGCAGAGAAGATTCTTCTAGATCTTCTGAGGGAACATCTCAACTTCTCCTCCATGCTCTGATGAAGGGGTCTGTGCAACACTTTTCTCATTTTCTGCCTTTTTGCTTGTGTGTGCACATCTGATGGTCCAGATAGTTCAGAGCTTAATGTCTGAGCCATTGGTCAGCCGCCAAATTCAGTTGGCCAGTGATGCGCACAATTTTAATGAAGTGCTGGCTTCACCCTAAAGCAGAGTAGGAGTACATAACATTTCTCTGTCCTCCTTTTTCTTTTATAGCTCATGAATGCGCTATCAGACAGGAGGAATACTTTGAGGCTCATGGCCCAAAATCAGACACACAGCAAACCCACCCTTCCTCAGCTTCCCCCCAAATCCACACACAGCAAACCTAAAATCCTGCACATACTCTCCCCAAATCCACACACTTGACACAGCAAATCCACACCCCAACTTCTCAATTCCAAACATAACACAAGTATAGATCTGGAAAGGTCCTACCTTTCGAAGAGGATCAACTTCTTCCTTGCTTGTGCAGAGAAGATTCTTCTAGATCTTCTGAGGGAACATCTCAACTTCTCCTCCATGCTCTGATGAAGGGGTCTGTGCAACACTTTTCTCATTTTCTGCCTTTTTTCTTGTGTGTGCACATCTGATGGTCCAGATAGTTCAGAGCTTAATCTCTGAGCCATTGTCAGCCGCCAAATTCAGTTGGCCAGTGATGCGCACAATTTTAATGAAGTGCTGGCTTCACCCTAAAGAAGAGTAGGGGTACATAACATTTCTTTGTCCTCCTTTTTCTGTTATATCTCATGAATGTGCTATCAGACAGGAGGAATACTTTGAGGCTCATGGCCCAAAATCAGACACACAGCAAACCCACCCCTCCTCACCTTCCCCCCAAATACACACACAGCAAACCTAAAATTCGGCACCTACTCTCCCCAAATCCACACACTTGACACAGCAAATCCACACCCTAACTTCTCAATTCCAAGCATAACACACGTATAGATCTGGAAAGGTCCTACCTTTCGAAGAGGATCAACTTCTTCCTTGCTTGTGCAGGGAAGATTCTTCTAGATCTTCTGAGGGAACATCTCAACTTCTCCTCCATGCTCTGATGAAGGGGGTCTGTGCAACACTTTTCTCATTTTCTGCCTTTTTTCTTGTGTGTGCACATCTGATGGTCCAGATAGTTCAGAGCTTAATGTCTGAGCCATTGGTCAGCCGCCAAATTCAGTTGGCCAGTGATGCGCACAATTTTAATGAAGTGCTGGCTTCACCCTAAAGGAGAGTAGGGGTACACAACATTTCTCTGTCCTCCTTTTTCTTTTTTTAGCTCATGAATGCGCTATCAGACAGGAGGAATACTTTGAGGCTCATGGCCCAAAATCAGACACACAGCAAACCCACCCTTCCTCACTTTCCCCCCAAATACACACACAGCATACCTAAAATCCTGCACATACTCTCCCCAAATCCACACACTTGACATAGCAAATCCACAACCCAACTTCTCAATTCCAAACATAACACAAGTATAGATCTGGAAAGGTCCTACCTTTCGAAGAGGATCAACTTCTTCCTTGCTTGTGCAGAGAAGATTCTTCTTGATCTTCTGAGGAAAAATCTCAACTTCTCCTCCATGCTCTGATGAAGGGGTCTGTGCAACATTTTTCTAATTTTCTGCATTTTTTCTTGTGTGTGCACATCTGATGGTCCAGATAGTTCAGAGCTTAATGTCTGAGCCATTGGTCAGTTGCCAAATTCAGTTGGCCAGTGATGCGCACAATTTTAATGAAGTGCTGGTTTGACCCTAAAGAAGAGTAGGGGTACATAGCATTTCTCTGTCCTCCTTTTTCTTTTATAGCTCATGAATGCGCTATCAGACAGGAGGAATACTTTGAAGCTCATGGCCCAAAAATCAGACACACAGCAAACCCACCCTTCCTCACCTTCCCCCCAAATCCACACACAGCAAACCCAAAATCCTGCACCTACTCTCCCCAAATCCACACACTTGACACAGCAAATCCACACCCCAACTTCTCAATTCCAAGCATAACACATGTATAGATCTGGAAAGGTCCTACCTTTCGAAGAGGATCAACTTCTTCCTTGCTTGTGCAGGAAAGATTCTTCTAGATCTTCTGAGGGAACATCTCAACTTCTCCTCCATTCTCTGATGAAGGGGTCTGTGCAACACTTTTCTCATTTTCTGCCTTTTTTCTTGTGTGTGCACATCTGATGGTCCAGATAGTTCAGAGCTTAATGTCTGAGCCATTGGTCAGCCGCCAAATTCAGTTGGCCAGTGATGCGCACAATTTTAATGAAGTGCTGGCTTCACCCTAAAGCAGAGTAGGGGTACATAACATTTCTCTGTCCTCCTTTTTCTTTTATAGCACATGAATGCGCTATCAGACAGGAGGAATACATTGAGGCTTATGGCCCAAAATCAAACACACAGCAAACCCACCCTTCCTCACCTTCCCCCCAAATACACACACAGCAAACCCAAAATCCTGCACCTACTCCCCCCAAATCCACACACTTGACACAGGAAATCCACACCTCAACTTCTCAATTCCAAACATAACACAAGTATAGATCTGGAAAGGTCCTACCTTTCGAAGAGGATCAACTTCTTCCTTGCTTGTGCAGAGAAGATTCTTCTACATCTTCTGAGGGAACATCTCAACTTCTCCACCATGCTCTGATGAAGGGGTCTGTGCAACACTTTTCTCATTTTCTGCCTTTTTTCTTGAGTGTGCACATCTGATGGTCCAGATAGTTCAGAGCTTAATGTCTGAGCCATTGTCAGCCGCCAAATTCAGTTGGCCAGTGATGCGCACAATTTTAATGAAGTGCTGGCTTCACCCTAAAGCAGAGTAGGGGTACACAGCATTTCTCTGTCCTCCTTTTTCTTTTATAGCTCATGAATGCGCTATCAGACAGGAGGAATACTTTGAGGCTCATGGCCCAAAATCAGACACACAGCAAACCCACCCTTCCTCACTTTCCCCCCAAATACACACACAGCATACCTAAAATCCTGCACATACTCTCCCCAAATCCACACACTTGACATAGCAAATCCACAACCCAACTTCTCAATTCCAAACATAACACAAGTATAGATCTGGAAAGGTCCTACCTTTTCGAAGAAGATCAACTTCTTCCTTGCTTGTGCAGAGAAGATTCTTCCACATCTTCTGAGGGAACATCTCAACTTCTCCACCATGCTCTGATGAAGGGGTCTGTGCAACACTTTTCTCATTTTCTGCCTTTTTTCTTGAGTGTGCACATCTGATGGTCCAGATAGTTCAGAGCTTAATGTCTGAGCCATTGTCAGCCGCCAAATTCAGTTGGCCAGTGATGCGCACAATTTTAATGAAGTGCTGGCTTCACCCTAAAGCAGAGTAGGGGTACACAACATTTCTCTGTCCTCCTTTTTCTTTTATAGCTCATGAATGCGCTATCAGACAGGAGGAATACTTTGAAGCTCATGGCCCAAAATCAGACACACAGCAAACCCACCCTTCCTCACCTTCCCCCCAAATACACACACAGCAAACCCAAAATCCTGCACCTACTCTCCCCAAATCCACACACTTGACACAGCAAATCCACACCCCAACTTCTCAATTCCAAGCACAACACAAGTATAGATCTGGAAAGGTCCTACCTTTCGAAGAGGATCAACTTCTTCCTTCCTTGTGCAGAGAAGATTCTTCTAGATCTTCTGAGGGAACATCTCAACTTCTCCACCATGCTCTGATGAAGGCGTCTGTGCAACACTTTTCTCATTTTCTGCCTTTTTTCTTGTGTGTGCACATCTGATGGTCCAGATAGTTCAGAGCTTAATGTCTGAGCCATTGGTCAGTCGCCAAATTCAGTTGGCCAGTAATGCGCACAATTTTAATGAAGTGCTGGTTTCACCCTAACGCAGAGTAGGGGTACATAACATTTCTCTGTCCTCCTTTTTCTTTTATAGCACATGAATGCGCTATCAGACAGGAGGAATACATTGAGGCTTATGGCCCAAAATCAAACACACAGCAAACCCACCCTTCCTCACCTTCCCCCCAAATACACACACACAGCAAACCCAAAATCCTGCACCTACTCTCCCCAAATCCACACACTTGACACAGCAAATCCACACCCCAACTTCTCAATTCCAAACATAACACAAGTATAGATCTGGAAAGGTCCTACCTTTCGAAGAGGATCAACTTCTTCCTTGCTTGTGCAGAGAAGATTCTTCTAGATCTTCTGAGGGAACATCTCAACTTCTCCTCCATGCTCTGATGAAGGGGTCTGTGCAACACATTTCTCAATTTCTGCCTTTTTTCTTGTGTGTGCACATCTGATGGTCCAGATAGTTCAGAGCTTAATGTCTGAGCCATTGGTCAGCCGCCAAATTCAGTTGGCCAGTGATGCGCACAATTTTAATGAAGTGCTGGCTTCACCCTAAAGCAGAGTAGGGGTACACAACATTTCTCTGTCCTCCTTTTTCTTTTATAGCTCATGAATGTGCTATCAGACAGGAGGAATACTTTGAGGCTCATGGCCCAAAATCAGACACACAGCAAACCCACCCTTCCTCACTTTCCCCCCAAATACACACACAGCATACCTAAAATCCTGCACATACTCTCCCCAAATCCACACACTTGACACAGCAAATCCACAACCCAACTTCTCAATTCCAAACATAACACAAGTATAGATCTGGAAAGGTCCTACCTTTTCGAAGAGGATCAACTTCTTCCTTGCTTGTGCAGAGAAGATTCTTCTAGATCTTCTGAGGGATAATCTCAACTTCTCCTCCATGCTCTGATGAAGGGGTCTGTGCAACACTTTTCTCATTTTCTGCCTTTTTTCTTGTGTGTGCACATCTGATGGTCCAGATAGTTCAGAGCTTAATGTCTGAGCCATTGGTCAGCCGCCAAATTCAGTTGGCCAGTGATGCGCACAATTTTAATTAAGTGCTGGCTTTACCCTAAAACAGAGTAGGGGTACACAACATTTCTCTGTCCTCCTTTTTCTTTTATAGCTCATGAATGCACTATCAGACAGGAGGAATACTTTGAGGCTCATGGCCCAAAATCAGACACACAGCAAACCCACCCTTCCTCACCTTCCCCCCAAATACACACACAGCATACCTAAAATCCTGCACATACTCTCCCCAAATCCACACACTTGACATAGCAAATCCACAACCCAACTTCTCAATTCCAAACATAACACAAGTATAGATCTGGAAAGGTCCTACCTTTTCGAAGAGGATCAACTTCTTCCTTGCTTGTGCAGAGAAGATTCTTCTAGATCTTCTGAGGGAACATCTCAACTTCTCCACCATGCTCTGATGAAGGGGTCTGTGCAACACTTTTCTCATTTTCTGCCTTTTTTCTTGAGTATGCACATCTGATGGTCCAGATAGTTCAGAGCTTAATGTCTGAGCCATTGGTCAGTCGCCAAATTCAGTTGGCCAGTGATGCGCACAATTTTAATGAAGTGCTGGTTTCACCCTAAAGAAGAGTAGGGGTACATAACATTTCTTTGTCCTCCTTTTTCTGTTATAGCTGATGAATGTGCTATCAGACAGGAGGAATACTTTGAGGCTCATGGCCCAAAATCAGACACACAGCAAACCCACCCTTCCTCACCTTCCCCCCAAATACACACACAGCAAACCCAAAATCCTGCACCTACTCTCCCCAAATCCACACACTTGACAAAGCAAATCCACACCCCAACTTCTCAATTCCAAGCATAACACACGTATAGATCTGGAAAGGTCCTACCTTTCGAAGAGGATCAACTTCTTCCTTGCTTGTGCAGGGAAGATTCTTCTAGATCTTCTGAGGGAACATCTCAACTTCTCCTCCATGCTCTGATGAAGGGGTCTGTGCAACACTTTTCTCATTTTCTGCCTTTTTTCTTGTGTGTGCACATCTGATGGTCCAGATAGCTCAGAGCTTAATCTCTGAGCCATTGTCAGCCGCCAAATTCAGTTGGCCAGTGATGCGCACAATTTTAATGAAGTGCTGGCTTCACCCTAAAGAAGAGTAGGGGTACATAACATTTCTCTGTCCTCCTTTTTCTTTTATAGCTCATGAATGCGCTATCAGACAGGAGGAATACTTTGAGGCTCATGGCCCAAAATCAGACACACAGCAAACCCACCCTTCTTCACCTTCCCCCCAAATACACACACAGCAAACCCCAAATCCTGCACATACTCTCCCCAAATCCACACACTTGACACAGCAAATCCACACCCCAACTTCTCAATTCCAATCATAACACAAGTATAGATCTGGAAAGGTCCTACCTTTCGAAGAGGATCAACTTCTTCCTTGCTTGTGCAGAGAAGATTCTTCTAGATCTTCTGAGGGAACATCTCAACTTCTCCTCTATGCTCTGATGAAGGGATCTGTGCAAACTTTTCTAATTTTCTGCCTTTTTTCTTGTGTGTGCACCTCTGATGGTCCAGATAGTTCAGAGCTTAATCTCTGAGCCATTGTCAGCCGCCAAATTCAGTTGGCCAGTGATGCGCACAATTTTAATGAAGTGCTGGCTTCACCCTAAAGAAGAGTAGGGGTACATAACATTTCTCTGTCCTCCTTTTTCTTTTATAGCTCATGAATGTGCTAACAGACAGGAGGAATACTTTGAGGCTCATGGCCCAAAATCAGACACACAGCAAACCCACCCTTCCTCACCTTCCCCCCAAATACACACACAGCAAACCCAAAATCCTGCACCTACTCTCCCCAAATCCACACACTTGACACAGCAAATCCACACCCCAACTTCTCAATTCCAAACATAACACACGTATAGATCTGGAAAGGTCCTACCTTTCGAAGAGGATCAACTTCTTCCTTGCTTGTACAGGGAAGATTCTTCTGGATCTTCTGAGGGAACATCTCAACTTCTCCTCCATGCTCTGATGAAGGCGTCTGTGCAACACTTTTCTAATTTTCTGCCTTTTTTCTTGTGTGTGCACATCTGATGGTCCAGATAGTTCAGAGCTTAATGTCTGAGCCATTGGTCAGCCGCCAAATTCAGTTGGCCAGTGATGCGCACAATTTTAATGAAGTGCTGGCTTTACCCTAAAACAGAGTAGGGGTACACAACATTTCTCTGTCCTCCTTTTTCTTTTATAGCTCATGAATGCGCTATCAGACAGGAGGAATACTTTGAGGCTCATGGCCCAAAATCAGACACACAGCAAACCCACCCTTCCTCACCTTCCCCCCAAATACACACACAGCAAACCATAAAATCCTGCTCATACTCTCCCCAAATCCACACACTTGACACAGCAAATTCACACCCCAACTTCTCAATTCCAAACATAACACAAGTATAGATCTGGAAAGGTCCTACCTTTCGAAGAGGATCAACTTCTTCCTTGCTTGTGCAGAGAAGATTCTTCTAGATCTTCTGAGGGAACATCTCAACTTCTCCATCATGCTCTGAAAAGGGTTCTGTGCAACACTTTTCTCATTTTCTGCCTTTTTTCTTGTGTGTGCTCATCTGATGGTCCAGATAGTTCAGAGCTTAATGTCTGAGCCATTGGTCAGTCGCCAAATTCAGTTGGCCAGTGATGCGCACAATTTTAATGAAGTGCTGGTTTCACCCTAAAGCAGAGTAGGGGTACATAACATTTCTCTGTCCTCCTTTTTCTTTTATAGCACATGAATGCACTATCAGACAGGAGGAATACATTGAGGCTTATGGCTCAAAATCAAACACACAGCAAACCCACCCTTCCTCACCTTCCCCCCAAATACACACACAGCAAACACAAAATCCTGCACCTACTCTCCCCAAATCCACACACTTGACACAGCAAATCCACACCCCAACTTCTCAATTCCAAGCATAACACACGTAAAGATCTGGAAAGGTCCTACCTTTCGAAGAGGATCAACTTCTTCCTTGCTTGTGCAGAGAAGATTCTTCTAGATCTTCTGAGGGAACATCTCAACTTCTCCTCCATACTCTGATGAAGGGGTCTGTGCAACACTTTTCTCATTTTCTGCCTTTTTTCTTGTGTGTGCACATCTGATGGTCCAGATAGTTCAGAGCTTAATCTCTGAGCCATTCTCAGCCGCCAAATTCAGTTGGCCAGTGATGCGCACAATTTTAATGAAGTGCTGGCTTCACCCTAAAGAAGAGTAGGGGTAGATAACATTTCTCTGTCCTCCTTTTTCTTTTATAGCTCATGAATGTGCTAACAGACAGGAGGAATACTTTGAGGCTCATGGCCCAAAATCAGACACACAGCAAACCCACCCTTCCTCACCTTCCCCCCAAATACACACACAACAAACCCAAAATCCTGCACCTACTCTCCCCAATTCCACACACTTGACACAGCAAATCCACACCCCAACGTCTCAATTCCAAGCATAACACACGTATAGATCTGGAAAGGTCCTACCTTTCGAAGAGGATCAACTTCTTCCTTGCTTGTACAGCGAAGATTCTTCTAGATCTTCTGAGGGAACATCTCAACTTCTCCTCCATGCTCTGATGAAGGGGTCTGTGCAACACTTTTCTCATTTTCTGCCTTTTTTCTTGTGTGTGCACATCTGATGGTCCAGATAGTTCAGAGCTTAATGTCTGAGCCATTGGTCAGCCGCCAAATTCAGTTGGCCAGTGATGCGCACAATTTTAATGAAGTGCTGGCTTTACTCTAAAACAGAGTAGGGGTACACAACATTTCTCTGTCCTCCTTTTTCTTTTATAGCTCATGAATGCGCTATCAGACAGGAGGAATACTTTGAGGCTCATGGCCCAAAATCAGACACACAGCAAACCCACCCTTCCTCACCTTCCCCCAAATACACACACAGCAAACCCAAAATCCTGCTCATACTCTCCCCAAATCCACACACTTGACACAGCAAATCCACACCCCAACTTCTCAATTCCAAACATAACACAAGTATAGATCTGGAAAGGTCCTACCTTTCGAAGAGGATCAACTTCTTCCTTGCTTGTGCAGAGAAGATTCTTCTAGATCTTCTGAGGGAACATCTCAACTTCTCCACCATGCTCTGATAAAGGGTTCTGTGCAACACTTTTCTCATTTTCTGCCTTTTTTTTGTGTGTGCTCATCTGATGGTCCAGATAGTTCAGAGCTTAATGTCTGAGCCATTGGTCAGCCGCCAAATTTAGTTGGCCAGTGATGCGCACAATTTTAATGAAGTGCTGGCTTCCCCCTAAAGCAGAGTAGGGGTACATAACATTTCTCTGTCCTCCTTTTTCTTTTATAGCTCATGAATGCGCTATCAGACAGGAGGAATACTTTGAGGCTCATGGCCCAAAATCAGACACACAGCAAACCCACCCTTCCTCACCTTCCCCCCAAAATACACACACAGCAAACCCAAAATCCTGCACATACTCTCCTCAAATCCACACACTTGACACAGCAAATCCACACCCCATCTTCTCAATTCCAAACATAATACAAGTATAGATCTGGAAAGGTCCTACCTTTCGAAGAGGATCAACTCCTTCCTTGCTTGTGCAGAGAAGATTCTTCTAGATCTTCTGAGGGAACATCTCAACTTCTCCTCCATGCTCTGATGAAGGGGTCTGTGCAACACTTTTCTCATTTTCTGCCTTTTTTCATTTGTGTGCACATCTGATGGTCCAGATAGTTCAGAGCTTAATCTCTGAGCCATTGTCAGCCGCCAAATTCAGTTGGCCAGTGATGCGCACAATTTTAATGAAGTGCTGGCTTCACCCTAAAGAAGAGTAGGGGTACATAACATTTCTTTGTCCTCCTTTTTCTGTTATAGCTCATGAATGTGCTATCAGACAGGAGGAATACTTTGAGGCTCATGGCCCAAAATCAGACACACAGCAAACCCACCCTTCCTCACCTTCCCCCCAAATACACACACAGCAAACCCAAAATCCTGCACCTACTCTCCCCAAATCCACACACTTGACACAGCAAATCCACACCCCAACTTCTCAATTCCAAGCATAACACAAGTATAGATCTGGAAAGGTCCTACCTTTCTAAGAGGATCAACTTCTTCCTTGCTTGTACAGGGAAGATTCTTCTGGATCTTCTGAGGGAACATCTCAACTTCTCCTCCATGCTCTGATGAAGGCGTCTGTGCAACACTTTTCTAATTTTCTGCCTTTTTTCTTGTGTGTGAACATCTGATGGTCCAGATAGTTCAGAGCTTAATGTCTGAGCCATTGGTCAGCCGCCAAATTCAGTTGGCCAGTGATGCGCACAATTTTAATGAAGTGCTGGCTTTACCCTAAAACAGAGTAGGGGTACACAACATTTCTCTGTCCTCCTTTTTCTTTTATAGCTCATGAATGCGCTATCAGACAGGAGGAATACTTTGAGGCTCATGGCCCAAAATCAGACACACAGCAAACCCACCCTTCCTCACCTTCCCCCCAAATACACACACAGCAAACCATAAAATCCTGCTCATACTCTCCCCAAATCCACACACTTGACACAGCAAATTCACACCCCAACTTCTCAATTCCAAACATAACACAAGTATAGATCTGGAAAGGTCCTACCTTTCGAAGAGGATCAACTTCTTCCTTGCTTGTGCAGAGAAGATTCTTCTAGATCTTCTGAGGGAACATCTCAACTTCTCCATCATGCTCTGAAAAGGGTTCTGTGCAACACTTTTCTCATTTTCTGCCTTTTTTCTTGTGTGTGCTCATCTGATGGTCCAGATAGTTCAGAGCTTAATGTCTGAGCCATTGGTCAGTCGCCAAATTCAGTTGGCCAGTGATGCGCACAATTTTAATGAAGTGCTGGTTTCACCCTAAAGCAGAGTAGGGGTACATAACATTTCTCTGTCCTCCTTTTTCTTTTATAGCACATGAATGCACTATCAGACAGGAGGAATACATTGAGGCTTATGGCTCAAAATCAAACACACAGCAAACCCACCCTTCCTCACCTTCCCCCCAAATACACACACAACAAACACAAAATCCTGCACCTACTCTCCCCAAATCCACACACTTGACACAGCAAATCCACACCCCAACTTCTCAATTCCAAGCATAACACACGTAAAGATCTGGAAAGGTCCTACCTTTCGAAGAGGATCAACTTCTTCCTTGCTTGTGCAGAGAAGATTCTTCTAGATCTTCTGAGGGAACATCTCAACTTCTCCTCCATACTCTGATGAAGGGGTCTGTGCAACACTTTTCTAATTTTCTGCCTTTTTTCTTGTGTGTGCACATCTGATGGTCCAGATAGTTCAGAGCTTAATCTCTGAGCCATTGTCATCCGCCAAATTCAGTTGGCCAGTGATGCGCACAATTTTAATGAAGTGCTGGCTTCACCCTAAAGAAGAGTAGGGGTACATAACATTTCTCTGTCCTCCTTTTTCTTTTATAGCTCATGAATGTGCTAACAGACAGGAGGAATACTTTGAGGCTCATGGCCCAAAATCAGACACACAGCAAACCCACCCTTCCTCACCTTCCCCCCAAATACACACACAACAAACCCAAAATCCTGCACCTACTCTCCCCAATTCCACACACTTGACACAGCAAATCCACACCCCAACTTCTCAATTCCAAGCATAACACACGTATAGATCTGGAAAGGTCCTACCTTTCGAAGAGGATCAACTTCTTCCTTGCTTGTACAGAGAAGATTCTTCTAGATCTTCTGAGGGAACATCTCAACTTCTCCACCATGCTCTGATAAAGGGTTCTGTGCAACACTTTTCTCATTTTCTGCCTTTTTTCTTGTGTGTGCTCATCTGATGGTCCAGATAGTTCAGAGCTTAATGTCTGAGCCATTGGTCAGCCGCCAAATTTAGTTGGCCAGTGATGCGCACAATTTTAATGAAGTGCTGGCTTCCCCCTAAAGCAGAGTAGGGGTACATAACATTTCTCTGTCCTCCTTTTTCTTTTATAGCTCATGAATGCGCTATCAGACAGGAGGAATACTTTGAGGCTCATGGCCCAAAATCAGACTTACAGCAAACCCACCCTTCCTCACCTTCCCCCCAAAATACACACACAGCAAACCCAAAATCCTGCACATACTCTCCTCAAATCCACACACTTGACACAGCAAATCCACACCCCATCTTCTCAATTCCAAACATAATACAAGTATAGATCTGGAAAGGTCCTACCTTTCGAAGAGGATCAACTCCTTCCTTGCTTGTGCAGAGAAGATTCTTCTAGATCTTCTGAGGGAACATCTCAACTTCTCCTCCATGCTCTGATGAAGGGGTCTGTGCAACACTTTTCTCATTTTCTGCCTTTTTTCATTTGTGTGCACATCTGATGGTCCAGATAGTTCAGAGCTTAATCTCTGAGCCATTGTCAGCCGCCAAATTCAGTTGGCCAGTGATGCGCACAATTTTAATGAAGTGCTGGCTTCACCCCAAAGAAGAGTAGGGGTACATAACATTTCTTTGTCCTCCTTTTTCTGTTATAGCTCATGAATGTGCTATCAGACAGGAGGAATACTTTGAGGCTCATGGCCCAAAAACACACAGCAAACCCACCCTTCCTCACCTTCCCCCCAAATACACACACAGCAAACCCAAAATCCTGCACCTACTCTCCCCAAATCCACACACTTGACACAGCAAATCCACACCCCAACTTCTCAATTCCAAGCATAACACACGTATAGATCTGGAAAGGTCCTACCTTTCGAAGAGGATCAACTTCTTCCTTGCTTGTGCAGGGAAGATTCTTCTAGATCTTCTGAGGGAACATCTCAACTTCTCCTCCATTCTCTGATGAAGGGGTCTGTGAAACACTTTTCTCATTTTCTGCCTTTTTTCTTGTGTGTGCACATCTGATGGTCCAGATAGTTCAGAGCTTAATGTCTGAGCCATTGGTCAGCCGCCAAATTCAGTTGGCCAGTGATGCGCACAATTTTAATGAAGTGCTGGCTTCACCCTGAAGCAGAGTAGGGGTACATAACATTTCTCTGTCCTCCTTTTTCTTTTATAGCTCATGAATGCGCTATCAGACAGGAGGAATAATTTGAAGCTCATGGCCCAAAATCAGACACACAGCAAACCCTCCCTTCCTTACCTTCCCCCCAAATACACACACACAGCAAACCCAAAATCCTGCACCTACTCTCCCCAAATCCACACACTTGACACAGCAAATCCACACCCCAACTTCTCAATTCCAAACATAACACAAGTATAGATCTGGAAAGGTCCTACCTTTCTAAGAGGATCAACTTCTTCCTTGCTTGTGCAGAGAAGATTCTTCTTGATCTTCTGAGGGAACATCTCAACTTCTCCTCCATGCTCTGATGAAGGGTTCTGTGCAACACTTTTCTAATTTTCTGCCTTTTTTCTTGTGTGTGCACATCTGATGGTCCAGATAGTTCAGAGCTTAATATCTGAGCCATTGGTCAGCCGCCAAATTCAGTTGGCCAGTGATGCGTACAATTTTAATGAAGTGCTGGCTTCCCTCTAAAGCAGAGTAGGGGTACACAACATTTCTCTGTCCTCCTTTTTCTTTTATAGCTCATGAATGCGCTATCAGACAGGAGGAATACTTTGAGGATCATGGCCCAAAATCAGACACACAGCAAACCCACCCTTCCTCACCTTCCCCCCAAATACACACACAGCAAACCCAAAATCCCGCACCTACTCTCCCCAAATCCACACACTTGACACAGCAAATCCACACCCCAACTTCTCAATTCCAAGCATAACACACGTATAGATCTGGAAAGGTCCTACCTTTCGAAGAGGATCAACTTCTTCCTTGCTTGTACAGGGAAGATTCTTCTAGATCTTCTGAGGGAACATCTCAACTTCTCCTCCATGCTCTGATGAAGGGGTCTGTGGAACACTTTTCTCATTTTCTGCCTTTTTTCTTGTGTGTACACATCTGATGGTCCAGATAGTTCAGAGCTTAATGTCTGAGCCATTGGTCAGTTGCCAAATTCAGTTGGCCAGTGATGCGCACAATTTTAATGAAGTGCTGGTTTCACCCTAAAGCAGAGTAGGGGTACATAACATTTCTCTGTCCTCCTTTTTCTTTTATAGCACATGAATGCGCTATCAGACAGGAGGAATACTTTGAGGCTCATGGCCCAAAATCAGACACACAGCAAACCCACCCTTCCTCACCTTTCCCCCAAAATACACACACAGCAAACCCAAAATCCTGCACATACTCTCCCCAAATCCACACACTTGACACAGCAAATCCACACCCCATCTTCTCAATTCCAAACATAACACAAGTATAGATCTGGAAAGGGCCTACCTTTCGAAGAGGATCAACTTCTTCCTTGCTTGTGCAGAGAAGATTCTTCTAGATCTTCTGAGGGAACATCTCAACTTCTCCTCCATGCTCTGATAAAGGGGTCTGTGCAACACTTTTCTCATTTTCTGCCTTTTTTCTTTTGTGTGCACATCTGATGGTCCAGATAGTTCAGAGCTTAATCTCTGAGCCATTGTCAGCCGCCAAATTCAGTTGGCCAGTGATGCGCACAATTTTAATGAAGTGCTGGCTTCACCCTAAAGAAGAGTAGGGGTACATAACATTTCTTTGTCCTCCTTTTTCTGTTATAGCTCATGAATGTGCTATCAGACAGGAGGAATACTTTGAGGCTCATGGCCCAAAATCAGACACACAGCAAACCCACCCTTCCTCACCTTCCCCCCAAATACACACACAGCAAACCCAAAATCCTGCACCTACTCTCCCCAAATCCACACACTTGACACAGCAAATCCACACCCCAACTTCTCAATTCCAAGCATAACACACGTATAGATCTGGAAAGGTCCTACCTTTCGAAGAGGATCAACTTCTTCCTTGCTTGTGCAGGGAAGATTCTTCTAGATCTTCTGAGGGAACATCTCAACTTCTCCTCCATTCTCTGATGAAGGGGTCTGTGAAACACTTTTCTCATTTTCTGCCTTTTTTCTTGTGTGTGCACATCTGATGGTCCAGATAGTTCAGAGCTTAATGTCTGAGCCATTGGTCAGCCGCCAAATTCAGTTGGCCAGTGATGAGCACAATTTTAATGAAGTGCTGGCTTCACCCTGAAGCAGAGTAGGGGTACATAACATTTCTCTGTCCTCCTTTTTCTTTTATAGCTCATGAATGCGCTATCAGACAGGAGGAAAACTTTGAAGCTCATGGCCCAAAATCAGACACACAGCAAACCCTCCCTTCCTTACCTTCCCCCCAAATACACACACACAGCAAACCCAAAATCCTGCACCTACTCTCCCCAAATCCACACACTTGACACAGCAAATCCACACCCCAACTTCTCAATTCCAAACATAACACAAGTATAGATCTGGAAAGGTCCTACCTTTCTAAGAGGATCAACTTCTTCCTTGCTTGTGCAGAGAAGATTCTTCTTGATCTTCTGAGGGAACATCTCAACTTCTCCTCCATGCTCTGATGAAGGGTTCTGTGCAACACTTTTCTCATTTTCTGCCTTTTTTCTTGTGTGTGCACATCTGATGGTCCAGATAGTTCAGAGCTTAATATCTGAGCCATTGGTCAGCCGCCAAATTCAGTTGGCCAGTGATGCGTACAATTTTAATGAAGTGCTGGCTTCCCTCTAAAGCAGAGTAGGGGTACACAACATTTCTCTGTCCTCCTTTTTCTTTTATAGCTCATGAATGCGCTATCAGACAGGAGGAATACTTTGAGGATCATGGCCCAAAATCAGACACACAGCAAACCCACCCTTCCTCACCTTCCCCCCAAATACACACACAGCAAACCCAAAATCCAGCACCTACTCTCCCCAAATCCACACACTTGACACAGCAAATCCACACCCCAACTTCTCAATTCCAAGCATAACACACGTATAGATCTGGAAAGGTCCTACCTTTCGAAGAGGATCAACTTCTTCCTTGCTTGTACAGAGAAGATTCTTCTAGATCTTCTGAGGGAACATCTCAACTTCTCCTCCATGCTCTGATGAAGGCGTCTGTGGAACACTTTTCTCATTTTCTGCCTTTTTTCTTGTGTGTGCACATCTGATGGTCCAGATAGTTCAGAGCTTAATGTCTGAGCCATTGGTCAGTTGCCAAATTCAGTTGGCCAGTGATGCGCACAATTTTAATGAAGTGCTGGTTTCACCCTAAAGCAGAGTAGGGGTACATAACATTTCTCTGTCCTCCTTTTTCTTTTATAGCACATGAATGCGCTATCAGACAGGAGGAATACTTTGAGGCTCATGGCCCAAAATCAGACACACAGCAAACCCACCCTTCCTCACCTTTCCCCCAAAATACACACACAGCAAACCCAAAATCCTGCACATACTCTCCCCAAATCCACACACTTGACACAGCAAATCCACACCCCATCTTCTCAATTCCAAACATAACACAAGTATAGATCTGGAAAGGGCCTACCTTTCGAAGAGGATCAACTTCTTCCTTGCTTGTGCAGAGAAGATTCTTCTAGATCTTCTGAGGGAACATCTCAACTTCTCCTCCATGCTCTGATGAAGGGGTCTGTGCAACACTTTTCTCATTTTCTGCCTTTTTTCTTTTGTGTGCACATCTGATGGTCCAGATAGTTCAGAGCTTAATCTCTGAGCCATTGTCAGCCGCCAAATTCAGTTGGCCAGTGATGCGCACAATTTTAATGAAGTGCTGGCTTCACCCTAAAGAAGAGTAGGGGTACATAACATTTCTCTGTCCTCCTTTTTCTTTTATAGCTCATGAATGTGCTAACAGACAGGAGGAATACTTTGAGGCTCATGGCCCAAAATCAGACACACAGCAAACCCACCCTTCCTCACCTTCCCCCCAAATACACACACAGCAAACCCAAAATCCTGCACCTACTCTCCCCAAATCCACACACTTGACACAGCAAATCCACACCCCAACTTCTCAATTCCAAGCATAACACACGTATAGATCTGGAAAGGTCCTACCTTTCGAAGAGGATCCACTTCTTCCTTGCTTGTGCAGGAAAGATTCTTCTAGATCTTCTGAGGGAACATCTCAACTTCTCCTCCATTCTCTGATGAAGGGGTCTGTGCAACACGTTTCTCATTTTCTGCCTTTTTTCTTGTGTGTGCACATCTGATGGTCCAGATAGTTCAGAGCTTAATGTCTGAGCCATTGGTCAGTCGCCAAATTCAGTTGGCCAGTGATGCGCACAATTTTAATGAAGTGCTGGTTTCACCCTAAAGCAGAGTAGGGGTACATAACATTTCTCTGTCCTCCTTTTTCTTTTATAGCACATGAATGCGCTATCAGACAGGAGGAATACTTTGAGGCTCATGGCCCAAAATCAGACACACAGCAAACCCACCCTTCCTCACCTTTCCCCCAAAATACACACACAGCAAACCCAAAATCCTGCACATACTCTCCCCAAATCCACACACTTGACACAGCAAATCCACACCCCATCTTCTCAATTCCAAACATAACACAAGTATAGATCTGGAAAGGGCCTACCTTTCGAAGAGGATCAACTTCTTCCTTGCTTGTGCAGAAAAGATTCTTCTAGATCTTCTGAGGGAACATCTCAACTTCTCCTCCATGCTCTGATAAAGGGGTCTGTGCAACACTTTTCTCATTTTCTGCCTTTTTTCTTTTGTGTGCACATCTGATGGTCCAGATAGTTCAGAGCTTAATCTCTGAGCCATTGTCAGCCGCCAAATTCAGTTGGCCAGTGATGCGCACAATTTTAATGAAGTGCTGGCTTCACCCTAAAGAAGAGTAGGGGTACATAACATTTCTTTGTCCTCCTTTTTCTGTTATAGCTCATGAATGTGCTATCAGACAGGAGGAATACTTTGAGGCTCATGGCCCAAAATCAGACACACAGCAAACCCACCCTTCCTCACCTTCCCCCCAAATACACACACAGCAAACCCAAAATCCTGCACCTACTCTCCCCAAATCCACACACTTGACACAGCAAATCCACACCCCAACTTCTCAATTCCAAGCATAACACACGTATAGATCTGGAAAGGTCCTACCTTTCGAAGAGGATCAACTTCTTCCTTGCTTGTGCAGGGAAGATTCTTCTAGATCTTCTGAGGGAACATCTCAACTTCTCCTCCATTCTCTGATGAAGGGGTCTGTGAAACACTTTTCTCATTTTCTGCCTTTTTTCTTGTGTGTGCACATCTGATGGTCCAGATAGTTCAGAGCTTAATGTCTGAGCCATTGGTCAGCCGCCAAATTCAGTTGGCCAGTGATGCGCACAATTTTAATGAAGTGCTGGCTTCACCCTGAAGCAGAGTAGGGGTACATAACATTTCTCTGTCCTCCTTTTTCTTTTATAGCTCATGAATGCGCTATCAGACAGGAGGAATACTTTGAAGCTCATGGCCCAAAATCAGACACACAGCAAACCCTCCCTTCCTTACCTTCCCCCCAAATACACACACACAGCAAACCCAAAATCCTGCACCTACTCTCCCCAAATCCACACACTTGACACAGCAAATCCACACCCCAACTTCTCAATTCCAAACATAACACAAGTATAGATCTGGAAAGGTCCTACCTTTCTAAGAGGATCAACTTCTTCCTTGCTTGTGCAGAGAAGATTCTTCTTGATCTTCTGAGGGAACATCTCAACTTCTCCTCCATGCTCTGATGAAGGGTTCTGTGCAACACTTTTCTCATTTTCTGCCTTTTTTCTTGTGTGTGCACATCTGATGGTCCAGATAGTTCAGAGCTTAATATCTGAGCCATTGGTCAGCCGCCAAATTCAGTTGGCCAGTGATGCGTACAATTTTAATGAAGTGCTGGCTTCCCTCTAAAGCAGAGTAGGGGTACACAACATTTCTCTGTCCTCCTTTTTCTTTTATAGCTCATGAATGCGCTATCAGACAGGAGGAATACTTTGAGGATCATGGCCCAAAATCAGACACACAGCAAACCCACCCTTCCTCACCTTCCCCCCAAATACACACACAGCAAACCCAAAATCCCGCACCTACTCTCCCCAAATCCACACACTTGACACAGCAAATCCACACCCCAACTTCTCAATTCCAAGCATAACACACGTATAGATCTGGAAAGGTCCTACCTTTCGAAGAGGATCAACTTCTTCCTTGCTTGTACAGAGAAGATTCTTCTAGATCTTCTGAGGGAACATCTCAACTTCTCCTCCATGCTCTGATGAAGGCGTCTGTGGAACACTTTTCTCATTTTCTGCCTTTTTTCTTGTGTGTGCACATCTGATGGTCCAGATAGTTCAGAGCTTAATGTCTGAGCCATTGGTCAGTTGCCAAATTCAGTTGGCCAGTGATGCGCACAATTTTAATGAAGTGCTGGTTTCACCCTAAAGCAGAGTAGGGGTACATAACATTTCTCTGTCCTCCTTTTTCTTTTATAGCACATGAATGCGCTATCAGACAGGAGGAATACTTTGAGGCTCATGGCCCAAAATCAGACACACAGCAAACCCACCCTTCCTCACCTTTCCCCCAAAATACACACACAGCAAACCCAAAATCCTGCACATACTCTCCCCAAATCCACACACTTGACACAGCAAATCCACACCCCATCTTCTCAATTCCAAACATAACACAAGTATAGATCTGGAAAGGGCCTACCTTTCGAAGAGGATCAACTTCTTCCTTGCTTGTGCAGAGAAGATTCTTCTAGATCTTCTGAGGGAACATCTCAACTTCTCCTCCATGCTCTGATGAAGGGGTCTGTGCAACACTTTTCTCATTTTCTGCCTTTTTTCTTTTGTGTGCACATCTGATGGTCCAGATAGTTCAGAGCTTAATCTCTGAGCCATTGTCAGCCGCCAAATTCAGTTGGCCAGTGATGCGCACAATTTTAATGAAGTGCTGGCTTCACCCTAAAGAAGAGTAGGGGTACATTACATTTCTTTGTCCTCCTTTTTCTGTTATAGCTCATGAATGTGCTATCAGACAGGAGGAATACTTTGAGGCTCATGGCCCAAAATCAGACACACAGCAAACCCACCCTTCCTCACCTTCCCCCAAATCTACACACAGCAAACCCAAAATCCTGCACCTACTCTCCCCAAATCCACACACTTGACACAGCAAATCCACACCCCAACTTCTCAATTCCAAGCATAACACACGTATAGATCTGGAAAGGTCCTACCTTTCGAAGAGGATCCACTTCTTCCTTGCTTGTGCAGGAAAGATTCTTCTAGATCTTCTGAGGGAACATCTCAACTTCTCCTCCATTCTCTGATGAAGGGGTCTGTGCAACACGTTTCTCATTTTCTGCCTTTTTTCTTGTGTGTGCACATCTGATGGTCCAGATAGTTCAGAGCTTAATGTCTGAGCCATTGGTCAGTCGCCAAATTCAGTTGGCCAGTGATGCGCACAATTTTAATGAAGTGCTGGCTTCACCCTAAAGCAGAGTAGGGGTACATAACATTTCTCTGTCCTCCTTTTTCTTTTATAGCTCATGAATGCGCTATCAGACAGGAGGAATACTTTGAGGCTCATGGCCCAAAATCAGACACACAGCAAACCCTCTCTTCCTTACCTTCCCCCCAAATACACACACACAGCAAACCCAAAATCCTGCACATACTCTCCCCAAATCCACACACTTGACACAGCAAATCCACACCCCAACTTCTCAATTCCAAACATAACACAAGTATAGATCTGGAAAGGTCCTACCTTTCTAAGAGGATCAACTTCTTCCTTGCTTGTGCAGAGAAAATTCTTCTAGATCTTCTGAGGGAACATCTCAACTTCTCCTCTATGCTCTGATGAAGGGTTCTGTGCAACACATTTCTCATTTTCTGCCTTTTTTCTTGTGTGTGCACATCTGATGGTCCAGATAGTTCAGAGCTTAATATCTGAGCCATTGGTCAGCCGCCAAATTCAGTTGGCCAGTGATGCGCACAATTTTAATGAAGTGCTGGCTTCACCCTAAAACAGAGTAGGGGTACACAACATTTCTCTGTCCTCCTTTTTCTTTTATAGCTCATGAATGCGCGATCAGACAGGAGGAATACTTTGAGGCTCATGGCCCAAAATCAGACACACAGCAAACCCACCTTTCTTCACCTTCCCCCCATATACACACAGCAAACCCAAAATCCTGCACATACTCTCCACAAATCCACACACTTGACACAGCAAATCCACACCCCAACTTCTCAATTCCAATCATAACACAAGTATAGATCTGGAAAGGTCCTACCTTTCGAAGAGGATCAACTTCTTCCTTGCTTGTGCAGAGAAGATTCTTCTAGATCTTCTGAGGGAACATCTCAACTTCTCCACCATGCTCTGATGAAGGCGTCTGTGCAACACTTTTCTCATTTTCTGCCTTTTTTCTTGTGTGTGCACATCTGATGGTCCACATAGTTCAGAGCTTAATGTCTGAGCCATTGGTCAGTCGCCAAATTCAGTTGGCCAGTGATGCGCACAATTTTAATGAAGTGCTGGCTTCACCCTAAAGAAGAGTAGGGGTACATAACATTTCTTTGTCCTCCTTTTTCTGTTATAGCTCATGAATGTGCTATCAGACAGGAGGAATACTTTGAAACTCATGGCCCAAAATCAGACACACAGCAAACCCACCCTTCATCACCTTCCCCCCAAATCCACACACACAGCAAACCCAAAATCCTGCACCTACTCTCCCCAAATCCACACACTTGACACAGCTAATCCACACCCCAATTTCTCAATTCCAAACATATCACAAGTATAGATCTGGAAAGGTCCTACCTTTCGAAGAGGATCAACTTCTTCCTTGCTTGTGCAGAGAAGATTCTTCTAGATCTTCTGAGGGAACATCTCAACTTCTTCTCCATGCTCTGATGAAGGGGTCTGTGCAACACTTTTCTCATTTTCTGCCTTTTTTCTTGTGTGTGCACATCTGATGGTCCAGATAGTTCAGAGCTTAATGTCTGAGCCATTGGTCAGCCGCCAAATTCAGTTGGCCAGTGATGCGCACAATTTTAATGAAGTGCTGGCTTTACTCTAAAACAGAGTAGGGGTACACAACATTTCTCTGTCCTCCTTTTTCTTTTATAGCTCATGAATGCGCTATCAGACAGGAGGAATACTTTGAGGCTCATGGCCCAAAATCAGACACACAGCAAACCCACCCTTCCTCACCTTCCCCCCAAATACACACACAGCAAACCCAAAATCCTGCTCATACTCTCCCCAAATCCACACACTTGACACAGCAAATCCACACCCCAACTTCTCAATTCCAAACATAACACAAGTATAGATCTGGAAAGGTCCTACCTTTCGAAGAGGATCAACTTCTTCCTTGCTTGTGCAGAGAAGATTCTTCTAGATCTTCTGAGGGAACATCTCAACTTCTCCACCATGCTCTGATAAAGGGTTCTGTGCAACACTTTTCTGATTTTCTGCCTTTTTTCTTGTGTGTGCTCATCTGATGGTCCAGATAGTTCAGAGCTTAATGTCTGAGCCATTGGTCAGCCGCCAAATTCAGTTGGCCAGTGATGCGCACAATTTTAATGAAGTGCTGGCTTCCCCCTAAAGCAGAGTAGGGGTACATAACATTTCTCTGTCCTCCTTTTTCTTTTATAGCTCATGAATGCGCTATCAGACAGGAGGAATACTTTGAGGCTCATGGCCCAAAATCAGACACACAGCAAACCCACCCTTCCTCACCTTCCCCCCAAAATACACACACAGCAAACCCAAAATCCTGCACATACTCTCCTCAAATCCACACACTTGACACAGCAAATCCACACCCCATCTTCTCAATTACAAACATAATACAAGTATAGATCTGGAAAGGTCCTACCTTTCGAAGAGGATCAACTTCTTCCTTGCTTGTGCAGAGAAGATTCTTCTAGATCTTCTGAGGGAACATCTCAACTTCTCCTCCATGCTCTGATGAAGGGGTCTGTGCAACACTTTTCTCATTTTCTGCCTTTTTTCATTTGTGTGCACATCTGATGGTCCAGATAGTTCAGAGCTTAATCTCTGAGCCATTGTCAGCCGCCAAATTCAGTTGGCCAGTGATGCGCACAATTTTAATGAAGTGCTGGCTTCACCCTAAAGAAGAGTAGGGGTACATAACATTTCTCTGTCCTCCTTTTTCTTTTATAGCTCATGAATGTGCTATCAGACAGGAGGAATACTTTGAGGCTCATGGCCCAAAATCAGACACACAGCAAACCCACCCTTCCTCACCTTCCCCCCAAAATACACACACAGCAAACCCAAAATCCTGCACATACTCTCCCCAAATCCACACACTTGACACAGCAAATCCACACCCCATCTTCTCAATTCCAAACATAACACAAGTATAGATCTGGAAAGGGCCTACCTTTCGAAGAGGATCAACTTCTTCCTTGCTTGTGCAGAGAAGATTCTTCTAAATCTTCTGAGGGAACATCTCAACTTCTCCTCCATGCTCTGATGAAGGGGTCTGTGCAACACTTTTCTCATTTTCTGCCTTTTTTCTTTTGTGTGCACATCTGATGGTCCAGATAGTTCAGAGCTTAATCTCTGAGCCATTGTCAGCCGCCAAATTCAGTTGGCCAGTGATGCGCACAATTTTAATGAAGTGCTGGCTTCACCCTAAAGAAGAGTAGGGGTACATAACATTTCTTTGTCCTCCTTTTTCTGTTATAGCTCATGAATGTGCTATCAGACAGGAGGAATACTTTGAGGCTCATGGCCCAAAATCAGACACACAGCAAACCCACCCTTCCTCACCTTCCCCCCAAATCCACACACAGCAAACCCAAAATCCTGCACCTACTCTCCCCAAATCCACACACTTGACACAGCAAATCCACACCCCAACTTCTCAATTCCAAGCATAACACACGTATAGATCTGGAAAGGTCCTACCTTTCGAAGAGGATCCACTTCTTCCTTGCTTGTGCAGGAAAGATTCTTCTAGATCTTCTGAGGGAACATCTCAACTTCTCCTCCATTCTCTGATGAAGGGGTCTGTGCAACACGTTTCTCATTTTTTGCCTTTTTTCTTGTGTGTGCTCATCTGATGGTCCAGATAGTTCAGAGCTTAATGTCTGAGCCATTGGTCAGTCGCCAAATTCAGTTGGCCAGTGATGCGCACAATTTTAATGAAGTGCTGGCTTCACCCAAAAGCAGAGTAGGGGTACATAACATTTCTCTGTCCTCCTTTTTCTTTTATAGCTCATGAATGCGCTATCAGACAGGAGGAATACTTTGAGGCTCATGGCCCAAAATCAGACACACAGCAAACCCTCTCTTCCTTACCTTCCCCCCAAATACACACACACAGCAAACCCAAAATCCTGCACATACTCTCCCCAAATCCACACACTTGACACAGCAAATCCACACCCCAACTTCTCAATTCCAAACATAACACAAGTATAGATCTGGAAAGGTCCTACCTTTCTAAGAGGATCAACTTCTTCCTTGCTTGTGCAGAGAAAATTCTTCTAGATCTTCTGAGGGAACATCTCAACTTCTCCTCCCAGCTCTGATGAAGGGTTCTGTGCAACACATTTCTCATTTTCTGCCTTTTTTCTTGTGTGTGCACATCTGATGGTCCAGATAGTTCAGAGCTTAATATCTGAGCCATTGGTCAGCCGCCAAATTCAGTTGGCCAGTGATGCGCACAATTTTAATGAAGTGCTGGCTTCACCCTAAAACAGAGTAGGGGTACACAACATTTCTCTGTCCTCCTTTTTCTTTTATAGCTCATGAATGTGCGATCAGACAGGAGGAATACTTTGAGGCTCATGGCCCAAAATCAGACACACAGCAAACCCACCTTTTTTCACCTTCCCCCCATATACACACAGCAAACCCAAAATCCTGCACATACTCTCCCCAAATCCACACACTTGACACAGCAAATCCACACCCCAACTTCTCAATTCCAATCATAACACAAGTATAGATCTGGAAAGGTCCTACCTTTCGAAGAGGATCAACTTCTTCCTTGCTTGTGCAGAGAAGATTCTTCTAGATCTTCTGAGGGAACATCTCAACTTCTCCACCATGCTCTGATGAAGGCGTCTGTGCAACACTTTTCTCATTTTCTGCCTTTTTTCTTGTGTGTGCACATCTGATGGTCCACATAGTTCAGAGCTTAATGTCTGAGCCATTGGTCAGTCGCCAAATTCAGTTGGCCAGTGATGCGCACAATTTTAATGAAGTGCTGGCTTCACCCTAAAGAAGAGTAGGGGTACATAACATTTCTTTGTCCTCCTTTTTCTGTTATAGCTCATGAATGTGCTATCAGACAGGAGGAATACTTTGAAACTCATGGCCCAAAATCAGACACACAGCAAACCCACCCTTCATCACCTTCCCCCCAAATCCACACACACAGCAAACCCAAAATCCTGCACCTACTCTCCCCAAATCCACACACTTGACACAGCTAATCCACACCCCAATTTCTCAATTCCAAACATATCACAAGTATAGATCTGGAAAGGTCCTACCTTTCGAAGAGGATCAACTTCTTCCTTGCTTGTGCAGAGAAGATTCTTCTAGATCTTCTGAGGGAACATCTCAACTTCTTCTCCATGCTCTGATGAAGGGGTCTGTGCAACACTTTTCTCATTTTCTGCCTTTTTTCTTGTGTGTGCACATCTGATGGTCCAGATAGTTCAGAGCTTAATGTCTGAGCCATTGGTCAGCCGCCAAATTCAGTTGGCCAGTGATGCGCACAATTTTAATGAAGTGCTGGCTTTACTCTAAAACAGAGTAGGGGTACACAACATTTCTCTGTCCTCCTTTTTCTTTTATAGCTCATGAATGCGCTATCAGACAGGAGGAATACTTTGAGGCTCATGGCCCAAAATCAGACACACAGCAAACCCACCCTTCCTCACCTTCCCCCCAAATACACACACAGCAAACCCAAAATCCTGCTCATACTCTCCCCAAATCCACACACTTGACACAGCAAATCCACACCCCAACTTCTCAATTCCAAACATAACACAAGTATAGATCTGGAAAGGTCCTACCTTTCGAAGAGGATCAACTTCTTCCTTGCTTGTGCAGAGAAGATTCTTCTAGATCTTCTGAGGGAACATCTCAACTTCTCCACCATGCTCTGATAAAGGGTTCTGTGCAACACTTTTCTGATTTTCTGCCTTTTTTCTTGTGTGTGCTCATCTGATGGTCCAGATAGTTCAGAGCTTAATGTCTGAGCCATTGGTCAGCCGCCAAATTCAGTTGGCCAGTGATGCGCACAATTTTAATGAAGTGCTGGCTTCCCCCTAAAGCAGAGTAGGGGTACATAACATTTCTCTGTCCTCCTTTTTCTTTTATAGCTCATGAATGCGCTATCAGACAGGAGGAATACTTTGAGGCTCATGGCCCAAAATCAGACACACAGCAAACCCACCCTTCCTCACCTTCCCCCCAAAATACACACACAGCAAACCCAAAATCCTGCACATACTCTCCTCAAATCCACACACTTGACACAGCAAATCCACACCCCATCTTCTCAATTACAAACATAATACAAGTATAGATCTGGAAAGGTCCTACCTTTCGAAGAGGATCAACTTCTTCCTTGCTTGTGCAGAGAAGATTCTTCTAGATCTTCTGAGGGAACATCTCAACTTCTCCTCCATGCTCTGATGAAGGGGTCTGTGCAACACTTTTCTCATTTTCTGCCTTTTTTCATTTGTGTGCACATCTGATGGTCCAGATAGTTCAGAGCTTAATCTCTGAGCCATTGTCAGCCGCCAAATTCAGTTGGCCAGTGATGCGCACAATTTTAATGAAGTGCTGGCTTCACCCTAAAGAAGAGTAGGGGTACATAACATTTCTCTGTCCTCCTTTTTCTTTTATAGCTCATGAATGTGCTATCAGACAGGAGGAATACTTTGAGGCTCATGGCCCAAAATCAGACACACAGCAAACCCACCCTTCCTCACCTTCCCCCCAAAATACACACACAGCAAACCCAAAATCCTGCACATACTCTCCCCAAATCCACACACTTGACACAGCAAATCCACACCCCATCTTCTCAATTCCAAACATAACACAAGTATAGATCTGGAAAGGGCCTACCTTTCGAAGAGGATCAACTTCTTCCTTGCTTGTGCAGAGAAGATTCTTCTAAATCTTCTGAGGGAACATCTCAACTTCTCCTCCATGCTCTGATGAAGGGGTCTGTGCAACACTTTTCTCATTTTCTGCCTTTTTTCTTTTGTGTGCACATCTGATGGTCCAGATAGTTCAGAGCTTAATCTCTGAGCCATTGTCAGCCGCCAAATTCAGTTGGCCAGTGATGCGCACAATTTTAATGAAGTGCTGGCTTCACCCTAAAGAAGAGTAGGGGTACATAACATTTCTTTGTCCTCCTTTTTCTGTTATAGCTCATGAATGTGCTATCAGACAGGAGGAATACTTTGAGGCTCATGGCCCAAAATCAGACACACAGCAAACCCACCCTTCCTCACCTTCCCCCCAAATCCACACACAGCAAACCCAAAATCCTGCACCTACTCTCCCCAAATCCACACACTTGACACAGCAAATCCACACCCCAACTTCTCAATTCCAAGCATAACACACGTATAGATCTGGAAAGGTCCTACCTTTCGAAGAGGATCCACTTCTTCCTTGCTTGTGCAGGAAAGATTCTTCTAGATCTTCTGAGGGAACATCTCAACTTCTCCTCCATTCTCTGATGAAGGGGTCTGTGCAACACGTTTCTCATTTTTTGCCTTTTTTCTTGTGTGTGCTCATCTGATGGTCCAGATAGTTCAGAGCTTAATGTCTGAGCCATTGGTCAGTCGCCAAATTCAGTTGGCCAGTGATGCGCACAATTTTAATGAAGTGCTGGCTTCACCCAAAAGCAGAGTAGGGGTACATAACATTTCTCTGTCCTCCTTTTTCTTTTATAGCTCATGAATGCGCTATCAGACAGGAGGAATACTTTGAGGCTCATGGCCCAAAATCAGACACACAGCAAACCCTCTCTTCCTTACCTTCCCCCCAAATACACACACACAGCAAACCCAAAATCCTGCACATACTCTCCCCAAATCCACACACTTGACACAGCAAATCCACACCCCAACTTCTCAATTCCAAACATAACACAAGTATAGATCTGGAAAGGTCCTACCTTTCTAAGAGGATCAACTTCTTCCTTGCTTGTGCAGAGAAAATTCTTCTAGATCTTCTGAGGGAACATCTCAACTTCTCCTCCCAGCTCTGATGAAGGGTTCTGTGCAACACATTTCTCATTTTCTGCCTTTTTTCTTGTGTGTGCACATCTGATGGTCCAGATAGTTCAGAGCTTAATATCTGAGCCATTGGTCAGCCGCCAAATTCAGTTGGCCAGTGATGCGCACAATTTTAATGAAGTGCTGGCTTCACCCTAAAACAGAGTAGGGGTACACAACATTTCTCTGTCCTCCTTTTTCTTTTATAGCTCATGAATGTGCGATCAGACAGGAGGAATACTTTGAGGCTCATGGCCCAAAATCAGACACACAGCAAACCCACCTTTTTTCACCTTCCCCCCATATACACACAGCAAACCCAAAATCCTGCACATACTCTCCCCAAATCCACACACTTGACACAGCAAATCCACACCCCAACTTCTCAATTCCAATCATAACACAAGTATAGATCTGGAAAGGTCCTACCTTTCGAAGAGGATCAACTTCTTCCTTGCTTGTGCAGAGAAGATTCTTCTAGATCTTCTGAGGGAACATCTCAACTTCTCCACCATGCTCTGATGAAGGCGTCTGTGCAACACTTTTCTCATTTTCTGCCTTTTTTCTTGTGTGTGCACATCTGATGGTCCAGATAGTTTAGAGCTTAATGTCTGAGCCATTGGTCAGTCGCCAAATTCAGTTGGCCAGTGATGCGCACAATTTTAATGAAATGCTAGCTTCACCCTAAAGCAGAGTAGGGGTACACAACATTTCTCTGTCCTCCTTTTTCTTTTATAGCTCATGAATGCGCTATCAGACAGGAGGAATACTTTGAAGCTCATGGCCCAAAATCAGACACACAGCAAACCCACCCTTCCTCACCTTCCCCCCAAATACACACACAGCAAACCCAAAATCCTGCACCTACTCTCCCCAAATCCACACACTTGACACAGCAAATCCACACCCCAACTTCTCAATTCCAAGCATAACACAAGTATAGATCTGGAAAGGTCCTACCTTTCGAAGAGGATCAACTTCTTCCTTGCTTGTGCAGAGAAGATTCTTCTAGATCTTCTGAGGGAACATCTCAACTTCTCCACCATGCTCTGATGAAGGCGTCTGTGCAACACTTTTCTCATTTTCTGCCTTTTTTCTTGTGTGTGCACATCTGATGGTCCAGATAGTTCAGAGCTTAATGTCTGAGCCATTGGTCAGTCGCCAAATTCAGTTGGCCAGTGATGCGCACAATTTTAATGAAGTGCTGGTTTCACCCTAAAGCAGAGTAGGGGTACATAACATTTCTCTGTCCTCCTTTTTCTTTTATAGCACATGAATGCGCTATCAGACAGGAGGAATACATTGAGGCTTATGGCCCAAAATCAGACACACAGCAAACCCACCCTTCCTCACCTTCCCCCCAAATACACACACAGCAAACCCAAAATCCTGCACCTACTCTCCCCAAATCCACACACTTGACACAGCAAATCCACACCCCAACTTCTCAATTCCAAGCATAACACACGTATAGATCTGGAAAGGTCCTACCTTTCGAAGAGGATCAACTTCTTCCTTGCTTGTGCAGAGAAGATTCTTTTAGATCTTCTGAGGGAACATCTCAACTTCTCCTCTATGCTCTGATGAAGGGGTCTGTGCAACACTTTTCTTATTTTCTGCCTTTTTGCTTGTGTGTGAACATCTGATGGTCCAGATAGTTCTGAACCATTGGTCAGCCGCCAAATTCAGTTGGCCAGTGATGCGCACAATTTTAATGAAGTGCTGGTTTCACCCCTAAGCAGAGTAGGGGAACACAACACTTCCCTGTCCTCCTTTTTCTTTTATAGCTCATGAATGCGCTATCAGACAGGAGGAATACTTTGAGGCTTATGGCCCAATATCAGACACACAGCAAACCCACCCTTCCTCACCTTCCCCCCAAATACACACACAGCAATCCCAAAATACTGCACCTACTCTCCCCAAATACACACACATTGACACAGCAAATCCACACCCCAACTTCTCAATTCCAAACATAACACAAGTATAGATCTGGAAAGGTCCTACCTTTCGAAGAGGATCAACTTCTTCCTTGCTTGTACAGAGATGATTCTTCTAGATCTTCTGAGGGAACATCTCTTCTCCTCCATGCTCTGATGAAGGGGTCTGTGCAACACTTTTCTCATTTTCTGCCTTTTTGCTTGTGTGTGCACATCTGATGGTCCAGATAGTTCAGAGCTTAATGTCTGAGCCATTGGTCAGCCGCAAAATTCAGTTGGCCAGTGATGCGCACAATTTTAATGAAGTGCTGACTTCACCCTAAAGCAGAGTAGGGGTACATAACATTTCTCTGTCCTCCCTTTTCTTTTATAGCTCATGAATGCGCTATCAGACAGGAGGAATACTTTGAGGCTTATGGCACAAAATCAGACACACAGCAAACCCACCCTTCCTCAACTTCCCCCCAAATACACACACGGCAAACCCAAAATCCTGCACCTACTCTCCCCAAATCCACACACTTGACACAGCAAATCCACACCCCAACATCTCAATTCCAAACATAACACAAGTATAGATCTGGAAAGGTCCTACCTTTCGAAGAGGATCAACCTCTTCCTTGCTTGTGCAGAGAAGATTCTTCTAGATCTTCTGAGGGAACATCTCAACTTCTCCTCTATGCTCTGATGAAGGGGTCTGTGCAACACTTTTCTTATTTTCTGCCTTTTTGCTTGTGTGTGAACATCTGATGGTCCAGATAGTTCTGAACCATTGGTCAGCTGCCAAATTCAGTTGGCCAGTGATGCGCACAATTTTAATGAAGTGCTGGTTTCACCCCTAAGCAGAGTAGGGGAACACAACACTTCCCTGTCCTCCTTTTTCTTTTATAGCTCATGAATGCGCTATCAGACAGGAGGAATACTTTGAGGCTTATGGCCCAATATCAGACACACAGCAAACCCACCCTTCCTCACCTTCCCCCCAAATACACACACAGCAAACCCAAAATACTGCACCTACTCTCCCCAAATACACACACATTGACACAGCAAATCCACACCCCAACTTCTCAATTCCAAACATAACACAAGTATAGATCTGGAAAGGTCCTACCTTTCGAAGAGGATCAACTTCTTCCTTGCTTGTACAGAGATGATTCTTCTAGATCTTCTGAGGGAACATCTCTTCTCCTCCATGCTCTGATGAAGGGGTCTGTGCAACACTTTTCTCATTTTCTGCCTTTTTGCTTGTGTGTGCACATCTGATGGTCCAGATAGTTCAGAGCTTAATGTCTGAGCCATTGGTCAGCCGCAAAATTCAGTTGGCCAGTGATGCGCACAATTTTAATGAAGTGCTGACTTCACCCTAAAGCAGAGTAGGGGTACATAACATTTCTCTGTCCTCCTTTTTCTTTTATAGCTCATGAATGCGCTATCAGACAGGAGGAATACTTTGAGGCTTATGGCACAAAATCAGACACACAGCAAACCCACCCTTCCTCAACTTCCCCCCAAATACACACACGGCAAACCCAAAATCCTGCACCTACTCTCCCCAAATCCACACACTTGACACAGCAAATCCACACCCCAACATCTCAATTCCAAACATAACACAAGTATAGATCTGGAAAGGTCCTACCTTTCGAAGAGGATCAACCTCTTCCTTGCTTGTGCAGAAAAGATTCTTCTAGATCTTCTGAGGGAACATCTCAACTTCTCCTCCATGCTCTGATGAAGGGGTCTGTGCAACACTTTTCTCATTTTCTGCCTTTTTGCTTGTGTGTGCACATCTAATGGTCCAGATAGTTCAGAGCTTAATGTCTGAGCCATTGGTCATTCACCAAATTCAGTTGGCCAGTGATGTGCACAATTTTAGTGAAGTGCTGGTTTCACCCTAAAGCAGAGTAGGGGTACATAACATTTCTCTGTCCTCCTTTTTCTTTTATAGCTCATAAATGCGCTATCAGACAGGAGGAATACTTTGAGGCTCATGGCCCAAAATCAGACACACAGCAAACCCACCCTTCCTCACCTTCCCCCCAAATACACACAGCAAACCCAAAATCCTGCACCTACTCTCCCCATATACACACACTTGACACAGCAAATCCACACCCCAACTTCTCAATTCCAAACATAACACACGTATAGATCTGGAAAGGTCCTACCTTTCGAAGAGGATCAACTTCTTCCTTGCTTGTGCAGAGAAGATTCTTCTAGATCTTCAGAGGGAACATCTCAACTTCTCCATGCTCTGATGAAGGGGTCTGTGCAACACTTTTCTCATTTTCTGCCTTTTTTCTTGTGTGTGCACATCTGATGGTCCAGATAGTTCAAAGCTTAATGTTTGAGCCATTGGTCAGCCGCCAAATTCAGTTGGCCAGTGATGCGCACAATTTTAATGAAGTGCTGGCTTCACCCTAAAGAAGAGTAGGGGTACACAACACTTCCCTGTCCTCCTTTTTCTTTTATAGCTCATGAATGCGCTATCAAACAGGAGGAATACTTTGAGGCTCATGGCCCAAAATCAGACACACAGCAAACCCACCCTTCCTCACCTTCCCCCCAAATACACACACACATGAAACCCAAAATCATGCACCTACTATCCCCAAATAACGCATGAATACGCTATTAGTTAGGAGCAATACTTTGGGGCTTATAGCCCAAAATCAGACACACAGAAAAACCAACCTTCCTTACCTTCTCCCCAAATACACACACACAGCAAACCCAACCTGCCTAACCTAACCCCAAATCCACACATATTGACACAGCAAATCCATACCCCACATTCTCAAATCCAAACACAACCCAAGTATAGATCTGGAAAGGTCCCACCTTTCGAAGAGGATCAACTTCTTCCTTGCTTGTGCAGCGAAGATTCTTCTAGCTCTTCTGAGGAACATTCTCAACTTCTCCTCCATGCTCCGTTGAAGTTGTCTGTGCAACACGTGACAGGTCCCAGATGACTGTGTGGCGCGAGGGGAAGTGATGTCACTAGCCCGGGCAAGGAATTAGGCAGACTACGAGGGACTCCTTAGCAACAGGTATTTAGAGGTAAAAATATTTTTTCCAATTATTTTTTCTTATTTTTTTAAAGATTTTCAAACACTGTTTTATTTCTTAGTGTCAACACCACTTTAACACTGGTTGCATTAAGGCAGCCCATTCATTTTAAAGTTCTGCCTAACGCACTAAAATGCACAAATAAAAAATGGATGTGTACAATTTGTAGTAACGCAGCACACCATAATGCATTGAAGTACCTTTCTGGGCATTGTGGCACGCTGCAACATATATGCATAGGCAAGGTACATTAGGGGTGCCATTAACAATGAAGAGCACCTCAGTGTACCAACTTGGATAATGCACATTGCTACTTGTTGCAGTAATATTTGTCTTACAGCAACACAGCAGTGACACCACAGCCTAAAAGTGATTATAAAGGGAATTTTTCTTCTAAATAAAAACATGCAGGATCACTCCCAAGCCACACTTTGTGTGTCCATTGACATATACAGCACAGCTTGACTCCGCCCCCTCTCACCTTACAGGCTATGATTGAAAGCAGCAGGAGCCAATGGCTCCCAATGCTGCATCCATGAGCAGTAAGGAGAGCGGAGGAGGAGGAGAGAACCGCCACTCTCGGGCACATTGCTGGATCGAGATCAGGCTCAGGTAAGTATAAGGGGGGAGGGGGCTGCACACAGAGAATGCATGGAATGAATTAAGGTAAAAAACCTTCTGCCTTTAGAGTATGTATTACTGTACACTGAATATGAATACTTCAGTTTTATTGCAGACAATGGGGTTGATTTACTAAAACTACTGAGTGAAAAATCTGGTGCAGCTGTGCATGGTAGCCAATCAGCTTCCAACATCAGCTTGTTCAATTAAGCTTTGACAAAAAAAAAAAAAACTTGGAGGCTGATTGGTTTCTATGCAGAGCTGCTCCGGAGTTTTTCACTCTCCAGTTTTAGAAAATCAACCCCAATATGTTTCAGAATCACAACATTTACAAACCACTTTGTAGCTGGAGGACCTAGCACATTGGATATAAAGGTAGGTAATTGTTTAGGTGGTCCTCACACTACAAATGTTGGTAAATCTTGTTGAATAAACAGATGAAATGTAAAGTAAGAACTATTTGTGGGAAGCTGTAGAATAAAGACGAGAACTTACCGATGGCTAAAGCCTTTCTCATGGAACTGTTGGAGGCCAATGATGCATTCGGTAGTGTAGAATCTATTGAAGAAACAACAAAAAATAATTTATCATCTTCCAATATATATATATTCTAATACAGAAGTAAATAGAATGTATTTTCATGTGTATGTTCAGAAATACCCCTAGGTGTTCCCAGTTCACAATCAAAACCCTTATCAAAGCTTCTCTATTCAAAAACACACAGAGAGAGCTGCAGGAAGATTTTATATTTTAGAGAATGGATCGTGGGACATCTGAGAATTATTCCTCACTGTGACTGCAGGGCTGGCTTGGTCAGTTGTGTTCTCAATTGTCTGTGAAGCTCTAAACTTCCCCCATGTCTATTATAGGGGTGTATGTTCTTCTTTTGTATTGTGGGGTCCTACAGGTGAAGCCTTTGTTACCATGGTATGATGTAGCACAATGTGAGTCAGTGGTGCTTTCATTGTTAATGACGGTACCTACCTGATGGTGCCGATGTCAAAGTTTCCCTGTTCACCCAGGAGATGAAGATCCCCTCCGCTGGCGTGCTCCATGGCAATCCAGAAATAGTCCTAAAATAGCAAAAAGTTTAGAATTTAGTCATTTACTTACCAATACAATCACATTCCACAATAATCCAAGTCCTAGATCATTTACAAACACTCAACATTTTCTAGTAAATTATTCTGAGAAGACATAAATGGACATAGTTTTGGGTACTGTAGATGGTGATAACGTTTTATATTTTTTGTGAAGAAATAGCTTCTGCAAGATACTAGATAAGGGACATAATAGCTGCACATTCATTTGGCAATTTACAAACTATTCTGTCCTTTTTTATTATCTTTGTTCGTTGATCTCCCCTTCCTGGTAATGACACAGAAGTGACATGTGAAACGTCATTTCCGGGTCTTGGTGTCACTTCATCCAGTGCATATGGTGGGGGAAGAAACAAATGGGGGTGATCTGCACTCCATTAGCATCATTGGAGAGCAGGTGAGACATCAGGACTGCTGATGTATTATTAAAGAGACCTTGTCACCACAAAATACACCACATAGTGGACTTTATGTCCCTTATGTGATAAAAAAATGCAAACAATTAAAGTTACAGCCAAGCACTTAAACCCTCCCCAAATTTTGAACCCCGCTCCCCCATACACACACATGTGAACACAAATGCATGCGGTGGGGTTGCCTATTTAGAAAAGCATCAATGGTGCGACACATGTGAAATGCCGCCATGCACACCAAAGTGAGAGTAATATTTGGAGAAATATCCCTTCATCCCTCATTCCTCCTCATTTGTCCCTCATTTTGATATGATCCATATAGTTGTATATAAAATGTACTTTTTATCTATCAAAAAGTGATTCCCAGGGCTAAACCTTTCATCTGATTTCTAAATTTCTGCATTTGTAAATTCCAGAAGCCAATATGAAGGAATAGTAGTGGTAAAAAAAGCACTTGTGTGTTTAACCAATCTTTTTGTACAATTCTCCTTTAAGGGGGTGTGGCAGGGGGTGTGTCCTATGCCTGCATACTTTTGCTGATAGGTGTCCCTCATTCCCATCTCAAAAAGTTGGGAGGTATGCATGTGTGATGCTATATGTTTAGTGGGCATCACATTAAGGCAGCCTATTTAGTTATTAGTCTTGCAAATCATTAAAATGCAATACAAAATGTAACTGCACCATGTTTTTCATTGCAACACGCCACAGCATGGCACAGCATGGCAATGCATTGGCGGTGTGCTTCAATGCAGGGGTGTTGAGCACAGCCCGTACACGAGCGGAGCATAGGGGCAGGGCTGGCATGAATGAAGTGGACTGGCAACCATTGGCTGAGACAGCTGGGGGGGCGGAGCCAGCGCGAGGATGCGTGCGCGCGCTACGCCCCAGCGTCCAGTTGGTTGAGGAAGTTCACCGAGCGGCATGGCGTCTTCCCTGGGTGATCTTGTGCAGCAGCTGCGGGCCGCGGCGGCGGCGAACGGGGAGCGGTGGCTCCACGAACAGGTGGCGGCGGCCCTCGGCGAGGTGCGGGACCATACGAGGATGGAGGGGGATGGATCGGCTCGGGCGCGGCGTTCCCGCCCGCCGGCCCGCTTCTCCCCTGATTCCCCCAGGGCTCCACCCAGTCGCCATGCGGGGACCGCTGGCCCTGCCCCCCACGAGCCGCCCGCAAAACGGCCAGCCCGGAGGGCTGAGGTGGTCTCTGGGCATGCTGGGGCGGGGGGGCGCAGCTCCATGAGGCCGGTGGCCGGTCCGGCGCCGGCCTCCACCAGCATGGCGTTCCGCCGTGAGGATGATCCGGGCCCCTCTCGTAGCTCAGCTGCTGCGGGGGTGGGGCCACGCCATCGGAGGCCTTACACAGCGGCTGCGGACAACACACCGGTGGTGGAGGACATGTCTCCAGTGGGGAGGCGGCCGCCGCACCACTGTCTCCCAGCGTCAGCGGAAGCAGGGCCGAGCAGCCGGAAGAAGGCGGTGAAGAAGTCGGCGGCGGGGCGGAGCAGAGGACGGCCCAAGCGCACCTTGCGAGCAGCCCAGGCGGTGCCCGGTGGACGGCTGTCGCCCAGGGACGGAACGGCTACCCCGGGCCGGTCGGAAGGCGAGCTGTCGTCATCAGCGGAGGAGGGACCGAGTGGCGTTCCGTCAGTGGTCGGTGAAGGTTCGGCGGCTGGAGGCGTTTCTTCCAGGCGGCCCGGTAAGTCTGATTTTGTTCCGGGGTCCTTGGGGGGGGGTTGGTTGGGGGGGGTCGGGCAGTGAGGGGGAGGAGGGTGCAGGGGGTGTTGTCCGCGGCGGAGGGGAGGCTGCCTCGTTTGCCCCGCATCTGGCAAGGCGGGAGAGTGACCGCGTCCCGGCGGATGGGGGGCTAGCGGGCCTCCTGGCGGGCCTCAAGGATCTGGTCGGCAGACTGGAAACTGGGGGGGCGGGTCCGGGGTCGGTGTGGACCGCTCCGGGGGACCGTGCCAGGGGTGCGGCGGGGCCTGTGGGCGGGTCGGGGGCTGCGTGCGCGGATACGCCAGTGGCTGGGGGTGTGGTAGCTGGGGCGACCCCGCCGGCTGCGGCCGGGGCGGTCGCGGCTCCGGGCACGGGGGATCAGGTGGTGGCAGCCGCGCCGGCTGCGCCAGCTGGCCCTGCGGGGGAAGCGGCAAGAAACAGGACCTGGTCAGGTTAGCGGATGCGGTGCGCTGCGAGGTGTATGTGTGTTTTGAGGGGCCGCTGGGGGCGCATTTGAAACAGGAGGTCAGGGAAAAAATTTGGAAGGGGGAATATGTGGAGATATTTTCTCTGCTGCCCCTGGAAAAGTTCAACCTGGATAGGGTCAAGCCGGAGGACAACAAGAAGGAGGACGAAGAGAAGAGACGGTACCGCTTGATTCCTCGGACCTTCCCGAATTGGCTGCAGGCGTTCGCGATTCTCGCGAGTGTGATAGGGGAAAAGAATCCGGAGCATTGTTCTGCTCTTTTTTGCTACTTGGATGCGATAGGGGAAGCGCACAGAGTCTACGGGGGATTGGCTTGGCTGCGTTATGATGAGCAGTTTCGGCAGCGGAGGGCGATTCGACCTGCTCTTCGCTGGGATCATAAGGATATCAGTCTGTGGATGCGCCTTATGTCATCGGCGAGGACTACGAGTCAGTTTTTTCAGGGGGGGGCCGGTGGACCAGGGGCTTCCGGTCAATCGGCCGCTAGAAGGAAGGGAGTCTGCTGGCAGTATAATGAAGGTGGTTGTAGGTTCGCAGGCAGCTGCAAGTACAAGCAAGAGTGCTCGGGTTGTGGAGGCGCCCACCCGGTGTCTCGCTGCTTCAAGCAGGGCAAAGGCAGGGCCGGGGAGCCTGCACACAAGAGGGACGACGCCGGTGAGGCTGGAAAGGATGCGTCCTTTTCTCGATCGATATCCGGATAGGGAGGCGGCGGCGATTCTGGGTTTGGGGTTTGCGGTGGGTTTTCGTATTCCGGCAGTCCTGGGGACGACCCCCCCGGTGGCCAAGAATTTGCGGTCTGCCATGTTACATCCCGAAGTGGTTTCGGAGAAACTGCGGAAGGAGGTGTCCTTGGGGAGGATCGCGGGCCCGTTCTCGGAGGTACCCATGCCGGACCTGGTGGTATCACCCTTGGGGGTGGTTCCTAAGAAGGAACCGGGTAAGTATCGCTTAATCCACCATCTCTCCTACCCGAAGGGGGGTTCGGTGAATGATGCCATCGACCCCCGGCTTAGCGCGGTTTCCTACACGTCTTTTGATGCGGCGGTGTTTTGGGTGCGGCGTTATGGCCGGGGGGCGTTGATGGCAAAAACTGATATTGAGGCAGCGTTTCGCTTGCTTCCGGTGCACCCCGAGAGTTTTCGGCTTTTGGGCTGCAGGTGGCAGGAGGAGTACTATGTGGATCGGTGCTTGCCCATGGGGTGCTCCATCTCGTGTGCGCTGTTTGAAAAATTCAGTTCCTTCGTGGAATGGGTGGTCAGAGACGTCGCGGGAGTGAATTCGGTCATCCACTATCTCGATGATTTCCTGTGTGTGGGTCCGGCCTCGTCGGCGCTTTGCGCAGTTCTGTTGACGACGCTGGAGCGCGTGGCGCAGAGTTTTGGTATCCCTCTGGCCCCGGAGAAGACCGAACGGCCGACGACGGTGATCAGTTTTTTAGGCATTGTGTTGGACTCGGAGGTGATGGAGTGTCGCTTGCCGGCGGACAAGTTGGAGGCGCTGAAGGCGGAGATTAGAGGGTTGGTGGGTTTGCGGAAGGTACAGCTCAGGACTCTCCAGTCTGTGCTGGGTAAATTGAATTTTGCGTGCAGAATCATACCTATGGGGAGGGTCTTCAGTAGGAGGCTAGCGGCCAGTACAGGGGGGGTGGATTCTCCGAGGCACTTCGTGAGGCTGTCGAAAGAGCATCGGGAGGATCTACGGATTTGGCATGTATTCTTGGAATGTTTCAATGGACGGGCGCTCTGGATGGCCGGGCCGGTGAGCAACTTTGATCTGGAACTTTACACGGATGCGGCGGGGTCCACGGGTTTCGGGGCCTATTTCCAAGGCAAATGGTGTGCTGGCCCATGGCCGGCTGCATGGAAAGGTGGAGGGTTGCTGCGGAATATGGTACTGTTGGAGCTTTTTCCAGTGGTGCTGGCAGTAGAACTTTGGGGGGCATCCTTCCGGGATCGGAAGGTTCGCTTCCATGTGGACAATTTGGGTGTGGTGCAAGTCCTCAACCGGGTGTCCGCGGCGTCGCCGCCGGTGGTTAGGCTGCTGAGACATTTGGTACTGCGATGCATGCAATTGAACATCTTTATACATGCTGTGCACTTACCAGGGGTGGAGAATGTTGTGGCTGACGCACTGTCTCGGTTTCAGTGGGACAGATTCCGGGAGCTGGCGCCGTCCGCGGACGTTCATGGGGCTCCCTGCCCGGAGGAATTGTGGATGATTGCGTTGGACGAACCTCGGACTGGATCAGACGGTCGGTGAGTGGGGGCACTTGGTCGGCGTACGAGAAGACATGGGCGGAATGGGAGGCATTGGGGTTACAGGTGGGAGCGGACGAACGGGACAGGCGACTGATGGTGATCTACTTTGTGTCCCGGAACATGGAACGGCGGGTTTCGGTTTCCCGAATGGGGCAGAAATTGGCCGGTTTGGCCTTTTGGTTCAAACTGCGGGGGGAGCAGGACTTCACCAAGGATTTTTGGGTGAGGCAGGCTCTGAAGGGCTATCGGAAGGGGAAGCAGGTGAAGGATGACAGGAGACCGGTGTCCTTCGAGTTGTTGGGCAGACTTTGTAGTCGGTTGGGGGTTGTGTGTTTGTCGGGTTATGAGAGGGTGCTGTTCAGGGCCGCGTTTGTGTTGGCGTTTTTTGGTGCTTTTCGTGTAGGGGAACTGGTCAGCCCTTCTAGGAAGGGGCCGGGGGGTTTGTTTTTTGATGAGGTGTACTGCGGGGAGGACCGGGTGCGCATGCGGATACGGCGGTCTAAGACGGATCAAGAGGGCAAGGGGAAGGAAGTCGTGGTGTTCGCGATTCCTGCATGCGAACTGTGCCCGGTCTTGGTTTTGAGGGAATTTTTGTCCGCTCGGCCGGCTTGTCCGGGCCCATTGTTGATACATGGGAATGGGGAGTTTTTATCGAGATACCAGTTCGTAGGGGTCTTTCGGAAATGCCTGAAGGCGTTGGGTTTGGAGGGGGAAAAGTTTTCCTCGCACTCTTTCCGGATTGGGGCTGCGACGGAGGCTGTTCGGTGGGGTCTAGATGAGGAGGCGGTTAAGAGGATTGGCCGCTGGGAATCTCGCAGGTTTAAATCTTATGTCCGGCCTGAGTTGGTGGGTGTTTAGCTGGGTGAGCTGGGGTACGTGTTGGCATGGGTTTGTGTTTTTCAACATGTGCGGTTACTGTGATTTGGGTATGTGTTTTTTTGTTTTTCTTTCAGGTGCAGCGCCAGGACTGGTCTGGATTTTGGGCCATTCATATGTCTGCTGGGGAGCCAGGAGGGGTGATGTTAGGCCAGAGGGCAGGCAGTTGGGGATATCCAGGCTTGAGGCCTGTGTTAAATGGTTTGGTTTTCCCGGCATGCTATGGAGCAGAATGGTGCACGAAGTGTGCCGTTTTGCGGGGTTTGACAGGGCCCCGGATGTCTTAGTGTTACATGTTGGGGGCAATGATTTGGGCCTCCGCACCAAGTTGGACATCACGCGGGACATCAAGTATGATTTCTTGCGACTCAGGGCGGCCTTCCCCCACATGATTATAGTGTGGTCAGACATTGTGGCCAGGACCAAGTGGCGTTTTGCCAGGTCTGTGGACAAAATTAACAAGGCCCGCAGGAAGATTAATCAGGAGGTCAGTCGCTTCGTGGTTCGCAATGGGGGGTTGGCGGTCCGGCATTCGGAGTTGGAGGTGGAGACGTGGCGGTGCCTGAGGGAGGATGGTGTGCACCTCAATGATGTGGGCACTGATTTGTGGGCTTTGGGCATACAAGATGGGGTGGAGCGTGCCTTGCAGGTGTGGCGGTGCTCACAAGGATAAGGTGTTATCCTTGCTTGCGGTGGCGGGTGTTGGTCGATGCAGGTACAGGAAGATAACCCCTCCCCACAGAGAAGTTGATGCGGGACCCATTGGAGATATGGGCTCGTTGATGATATACCATATAGTGAGGGTTGATATGGCAGATGGTGAATGGGTGCACTGCGGTAAAAGAGTTGGCTGTCTTTGAGCTAGCATGTCAGCTTGAGGCCTAGTTAAAGGAATATTACCGCAGTGCTTGGTTTGGATCAATATGCTAATGGGGTGGGGAGGGGGAATTTCCTGCAGATGACTAACGCGCTCAGGTTTTTGACGTTTAAATGATGTTTGTTGATATTTTGTTGATATTTGGTTTATATTTTTGTTACATGTTAAAACTATTATTTTGATTAATAAAAGAGGCTGCTACGGCCACAAAATACTCCAAAAGGAAGGTGTGGTCTCATTTAATGGGAAGGGGCAAGGTATGGAGTTGGGTGGGTGGCACTGTAGCGGAGGTACATCAGTCATACTATAGTCAAGCACAGCCCGTACACGAGCGGAGCATAGGGGCAGGGCTGGCATGAATGAAGTGGACTGGCAACCATTGGCTGAGACAGCTGGGGGGGCGGAGCCAGCGCGAGGATGCGTGCGCGCGCTACGCCCCAGCGTCCAGTTGGTTGAGGAAGTTCCCGCCCTCCCTCCCTTACATCGGACGGAGTGGTTACGATGGGGACTCCGGGGGGGGGGGGGGGGGGATCGACAGGCTAACTCATTTTCTTTTTCAGGTTTCCGGTGTTGGATGTCGTAGCGGTTGGCGGGTGTTGGTCGATGCAGGTACAGGAAGATAACCCCTCCCCACAGAGAAGTTGATGCGGGACCCATTGGAGATATGGGCTCGTTGATGATATACCATATAGTGAGGGTTGATATGGCAGATGGTGAATGGGTGCACTGCGGTAAAAGAGTTGGCTGTCTTTGAGCTAGCATGTCAGCTTGAGGCCTAGTTAAAGGAATATTACCGCAGTGCTTGGTTTGGATCAATATGCTAATGGGGTGGGGAGGGGGAATTTCCTGCAGATGACTAACGCGCTCAGGTTTTTGACGTTTAAATGATGTTTGTTGATATTTTGTTGATATTTGGTTTATATTTTTGTTACATGTTAAAACTATTATTTTGATTAATAAAAGAGGCTGCTACGGCCACAAAATACTCCAAAAGGAAGGTGTGGTCTCATTTAATGGGAAGGGGCAAGGTATGGAGTTGGGTGGGTGGCACTGTAGCGGAGGTACATCAGTCATACTATAGTCATGGTTCCATTCAGTATGATACCTCATCATATCATTGTTCATAACATGCATTGCTGCAATACAATAGTGTATATGCATTGGTGCAACACTTCAGCGTTCAGCAATAGTGTGAATGGGTCCCTACTCTTGGCTAAGTTTAGATGTGTGGCAAACATTACTGCCTCTCTAACAGAGATCTGTAGTGGATTGCTTTTCAGAGGCAGTGAGGAGGTGATGCGTCTGGTGAGTACACATTACTGCTATGTTTTCAATTGCAATGCAGCAATTTTAGCAAGACATGGCAAGTTTGATGCAGGTCCACCTGTCTAATTCTCCCATGTAAGTGAATGTGACCGATCCACTACTGCAAGGTAAGAGCTTGTCTCACAGTTGCGGTGTGGGCTCGCTGTACAAAATCATCATCATCATCAGGAGGTGGCAGTATGAATGTGAAGTGATCTATCGCAAATCGCTTTTCGAAGGCCATAAACAGTGCTGCTATTCAGTGGTGTTGGGAGGGAGGGGCTGGAAACTCGCATGGGTCCCTGGAAAGCCCCAGGCCTCAGGGATGCACAACTGTATTAGTAGCCCCGAGTGCCGCCGAGAGCGTCCGAGTCACATAGCAGGTCCCGCCTTCTGGTGCCTGCAGCACCTATGATGGACATCCCACTGGTCCAATGGTGGGGCGGCGGGACGTGTGGCATCCATCATAGGTGCTGCAGGCTCCAGAAGGTGGGAATTACAATGTGGCTGCCATTCCACTGTGAGATCACTGCTCGGTGCTCGGCTCTCCTCTCTCCCCTCCTCCTCTGGCTGCCTGCTGTGATGATGGGAGCACAACCAGTGTATGTAGGTCAGTGTATGTAGTCAGGTAGGTCAGTGCATGTGAGGTAGGTCAGTTTATGTCAGGTAGGTCAATGTGTGTATGTCAGGTAGGTCAGTGCATGTCAGGTAGGTCAGTGTGTGTATGTCAGGTAGGTCAGTGCGTGTTAGGTAGGTCAGTGTATGTATGTCAGGTAGGTCAGTGTATGTAAAAAGTGTATGTCAGTGTGAGTTTAGTGGTCAGCATTGATGGGCACCGGTAAGCCAGTCAGCAACCAGCAAGTGAGCTTACCCCCGCCACACAACCTCACAACCAGGGGCGTAACTAGAAATCACAGGGCCCCATAGCAAAATGTTGTATGGGCCCCCCCCCCACAAAAAAAAATGAACTAATGCCATTGAACAACAGACTACCACACCCATGTGGCACAGTACCCAGGCAACGGCTTATATTAATTTTTAACAACAAAGTATGCAGTATACTGTATGCAGCCCCTGAAGGGAACACATTGCAGACCTCCATGCCTTATAACCAATTTCTGTTCTGTTATATAAAACAAAATAGTTCAACTCATCATAATGCAAAATCAGTGGGATCCCTGAGCGTGTCACTTGCCATCATCTCCTGCCACCAGATGCAGATTGTCACTTGTCACACGTTGCGGAATGTCACCTGCCACATGTTGCAGATTGTCCACTTGCCACATCCCAGATTGTCACTTGCCACGTCATTTGCCACACATTATGGATTGTCACTTGCCACGTCCTGGATTGTCACTTGCCACACATTAAGGATTGTCACTTGTCACATTACCTGCCACATGTTGCGGCTTGTCCACTTGCCACGTCGCCTGCCACTAGATGCAGATTGTCACTTGTGACACATTGCAGAATGTCACCTGCCACATGTTGTGGATTATCCACTTACCACGTCGCGGATTGTCACTTGCCACGTTACCTGCCACACATTACGGATTGTCCCTTGCCACATCCTAGATTGCCACTTGCCACACATTACAGATTGTCACTTGCCACGTCCTAGATTGCCACTCGCCACACATTATGGATTGTCACTTGCCATGTCCTAGATTGTCACTTGCCACACATTATGGATTGTCACTTGCCACATCCTGGGTTGTCACTTGCCACGTCACCTGCCACACATTACGGATTGTCACTTGCCAAGTCACCTGCCACACATTACGGATTGTCACTTACCACGTTACCTGCCACACATTACGGATTGTCACTTGCTACGTCACGGATTTTCACTTGCCACGTCACCTGCCACATGTTACGGATTGTCACTTGCCACATCCAGATTGTCACTTGCCACGTCACCTGCCACACATTACAGATTGTCACTTGGCATGTCCCAGGTTGTCATTTGCCACGTCACCTGCCACACATTACGGATTGTCACTTGCCATGTCCCAGGTTGTCACTTGAGACACATTACGGATTGTCACTTGCCACGTCACGGATTTTCACTTGCCACGTCACCTGCCACACATTACGGATTGTCACTTGCCACGTCACGGCGGATTTTTACTTGCCACGTCACCTGCCACACGTTACGAATTGTCACTTGCCATGTCCTGGGTTGCCACTTGCCACGTCGCCTGCCACACATTATGGATTGTCACTTGCTCTGTCACTTTCCTTCTGTGTCACAGAGTCAGGCAGCAGATTATCAGTCAGGCAGCAGAGAGATAATGTCATCTCTCTGCTTCCTTGCTGCCTGCACAGTGAGGGGGGGACTGCACTGCAGGGATGCAGGGGCACCGGGAGGTGAGAGATGATGTCATCTCTATGCTCCCCCGCCCGTCAGCTCCCTGATTGGCCAGCCCGCTCACGCCCACGGACCGCCCACTTTCTCACCAGCGGACCGCCCGCTCTCACCCGCGGAGCCACCCGTTCTCGCCCGCGGACCACCCGCTCTCACCCGCGGAGCTGCCCACTCTCGCCCGCAGACTACTTGCGGAGCCGCGGACCGCCCGCTCTCATCCACGGAGCCACCCGCTATCACCCGCGGAGCCGCGGCACATATCATCAGCGGGCCCCACTTGACTGCGGGCCCCATAGTGCCCGCATGTGTTGCTATGGCGGTAGTTCCGCCATTGCTCACAACCCCACCGCCCAGCCAACAGACCCTGTGCCACTATCGTCGCCACTGGATTTGGACTTCGGGCTGAAGCTCATGGTCTTTTTGCCACCTAGTAACTCCCCTACTGCTATTGTGAAAGGAAACTTGGAGTGTTAGACTGTGGTTACACAGACAGCGATGCCCATATACACTATATTGTTAAAAGTATTGGGAAGCATGCCTTTATATGCACATGAACTTTAATGGCATCCTAGTCTTAGTCTGTAGGGTTCAATATAGAGTTGGCCCACCCTTTGCATCTATAACAGCTTCAACTCTTCTGGGAAGGCTATCCACATGGTTTAGGAGTGTGTCTATGGGAATGTTTGACCATTCTTCCAGAAGCACATTTGTGAAGTCAGGCAGTGATGTTGGATGAGAAGGCCTGACTCACAGTCTCTGCTATAATTCATCCCAAAAGTGTTTTGTTGGCTTGAGGTCAGGACTCTGTGCAGACCAGTCATGTTCCTCCACCCCAAACTCGCTCATCCATGTCTTTTTGGACCTTGCTTTGTGCACTGGTCCAAATCATTTGGTGGAGGGGGGTTATGGTTGTTTTTCAGGGGTTGTGCTTGGCCCCTTAGTTCCAGTGAAGGGAACTCTTAAGGCATCAGCATGCCAAGACATTTTGCAAAATGTCATGCTCCCAACTTTGTGGGAACAGTTTGGGGATGGCCCCTTCCTGATCCTCCAACATGACTGCACACCAGTGCACAAAGTCCAACCCTGAAATGCATTACCAGACCCCCTTCAATTTCCTGCAGTGTGTGATATCATCCTCCTGAGTTCCAGACCTCCGGCTGTTCCCCCGATGAGATTTACCATTGAGTTGCAAGAGAACGATCCATCCTCAGTAGTTGTGCCCCGTGCACTTACCTGTCAAGCCCTGCAGAAGCTCATCCGTCTCCATTACATCAGATGCCAGCAGCAATCCAGACTGGAGGGATGGACACCACAGAGGCTTCTTGATATGCTTTCCATTTCTTCTTCTTCAGTCAGTGCATATAGTGCGTGTTTTTATTATCCATTTTTAATAAAATCTACAACTGTACACCTAATTAGTGAGACCCTATCCTTCTCTTCTTTATTACATGAATTGACCAGTGGGATGTACCCAAGGTCATTCTTTCATAGAGGTGCTGCAGGTGAGGAAAGTGTTCATATATATAGAACATCATAATAATATGGACTCTTGGGGCGGGTTCACACCAACCTCTGCATTACAGTGCAGCAGCTGGAGTGCAGTGCGATCCGGCTGAGCTCAGCACAGTGATGAAGACCTGTGTTTGGTGGATTACGCTGTTTCCTTTTTTTTATATACAAACTTTATTGAGATGTTACAAAGACATCTTACAAAGTTCAATCGCTGGTGACGCAGTGCAAAGCAGTGGATTGCCTCTCATCATACTGCATTGATAAGAGGTAATACATGCAGTACCCTTTTCATTGCACATACCACCAAAATACAGTGCTGTAAAACTGGGCAAATAAGGGACAAAGAATTTAGCTTTGTCCATAAGGTGGGACTGCACTGGAATAGCCACCCAACACAGTCCCACCACATCTGATGTTAATATACCCTTATTGAGGCTGTAAAGTCAGAAGGTTTTTTATCTGTGTTCAGCAGCCCCCCTCAGTGCCCCTACTACTTACCTGATCCCCATCTGTGTCCAGCGATGTCTACAAGTGCCTCAGCTGTCCGGGACTTTCCCTCCTGATTGGCTTAGACACATCAGTGGCGTCATTGGCTCCTGCTGCTGTCAATCAAAGTCAGTTAGCCAATTAAGAGTGAGAAGGGGCAGGGCCCAACCATGGCTTTGGGCTTGGGTTCCCCCATAGCAAGCTGCTTACTGTGGGGGCACTCAACAGGAGGGAGGGGCCAGGAGCACAGAATAGGGACCCGAGAAGAGGAGGATCCGGCTGTTCTGTGCAAAACCAACTGCGCAGAGCAGGTAAGTATAACATATTTGTTATAAACATCACTTTTACAATCACTTTAAGGACATATTATTCTCAATTTATCATACAAGGGGTGGCATTTTTTTTTTCTGCAATTTTTTGTTTTAGTAAAGCTTGTAAATAAAGCTAGTAAATATATATAAATAGATATAACTATCTATCTACCTACCTATCTATATGTATGTATATTTTATATATATATATATATATATATATATATATATATATATATATATATATATATATATATATATATATATATATATATATATCCTGTTAAACTATCATAAAGTTACCTTCATATGTAAAAGTTATATTAGACTAGAATACACTAGAATTATTATGTGAAATAATGAGACTTTAACATATAGTGTAAAACCTTTATTTTATAATATGTCAAATTACACATTCTGTTAACACTGGAAGGTTTCTTAAGACATTTATCAATAACTTTATATTGGTTTTATAAATGAGTATAACAGAGTTGCATTTTTTAATGTCTATTTACAATAAAAATAAAAAATGCCGGTTCTGACAACATTGTACTGTTTAAAATGTAAATATTAACCATTAAAGTATAGTAAGTATTACTGATCTATCTCTATGTGTAGTAATGGACACCTGTTCTGGGAGAAACCCATTGACTCTCATTACTGACCCCCTTTTAGAAATCCTCTTTCTGGCTGCCATAGTTTGGAGTCCCTGACACAGAACAAATGAGAAATACATATCTGGGACTTGTTCTTGTTCAGGGAGTCTGTATGAAAGCCAGCAGAGTAACATGACATGAGGTCACTAATATCTGAATCTATATCTCTAAATACAGATGTCCCCAATATTCCTAATTACCAATATATAAAGGTCTATTTTTTTTATTCAGCATTGTAATGTCAGTGATTAACATGAATGGCAGCAATACATCACAGATTTCCTCCCTGGTGGGTCAGTCTCCCTCCCCCTTAACCCCGCCCCTCCACTAGTCATGGCGGCCATCTTTTAACTGTCACTGAGAGCTTCCAGCCAATAAACCCTGACAACTAACAGAAAAGTTCTCACTATTTGTGATCATTCCTATCAGAAAACATGTATATTACTGGAAATGAGTGGATTACAATAAATTCTCCCATGTATTACACTTCGGGTGTCACTTAAACATAATATACATGATTTCTGGCTGCCTAACCTGTCTCCATGGCTACCTGACTGCACTGAGTGACCCCTAAATCTACCGAAATGTAATTCCTGTATCCCAAATGGTATATATTAGAGTGTAAGCTCCTAGTGTGAAGTGTATATAGAGTGTAAGCTCCTAGTGTGAAGTGTACATGTCTGTATACAGCTTACCATGCTTTGTCCCTCTGGACTTCAGCGATTGTTCAGCTCCCCGGCGTCTTCTCTTCCTCCTCTCCTCCTGGGGCTCGTCCTCGCTCATCTTCCTCTTCAGCTTGTCTGGCTGACGATGATGAGTCTTCTCCGTCCTCTTCTTTCCGTCCATTTCTCTTCTTTCTGTAAAAGAAAGACTCTGCAGAAAGCACAGCACACCGCCTCCCTCTCTGGCTACACCACTGCAGAGTGACAGTTGCTAGGGTGCACTTGGTGAGGGTCCTGTTACTAGGACCCCAGCACTGAGCCCCGGTCTGTCCTTCCTGTGCCTGATATTAGTGCAGAATTGGACTGTAACTTTTTTGGATTCTTGGATTTTTGGATGGGACCTTTCAAATAAAGTCGATTTTCATATAAACCTCCTCTCTGGTTATTTTTAGCCCTTCATAAAGAAGGCAAAACAAATCTTGATACCTGAATATGGTTTTGCAGCTGTGACCTGTGTTAGTAAAACTGTACATTTCATCGCAACTACTTTGTATATCCAGGTGAATTATACCTTGTTTTTTTCAGGAGAAATTGGGCTTTCAGTTAGAAATAAATAGTAAAGTATATCTCCTAGTTTTGTCTCAATATCATAGCAAAACTGGCACAAACTAAACAAATTTTTTTTTTTCTAAATGTAGCTTTATGTTTCTTGCTATTACTATGATCTACCATTAACCACTTGCTTACTGGGCACTTAAACCCCCCTCAGTCCCAGACCAATTTTCAGTTTTCAGCGCTGATGCACTTTGAATGACAATTGCGCGGGCATACAACACTGTACCCAAATGAAATTTTTATCATTTTTTTTCCCACAAATAGAGCTTTCTTTTGGTGGTATTTAGTTATAGCTCGGAGTTTTATTTTTTGCTAAACAAACAAAAAAAGATGCAAAAAAAAAAAATCATGTTTTAATAGTTTGTTATAAAATTTTGCAAACAGGTCATTTTTCTCCTTCATTGAAGTGCGCTGATTAGGCGGCACTGATAGGCTGCACTGGTGGGCACTGATGGGCTGCATTGGTGGGCACTGATGGGCTGCATTGGTGGGCACTGATAGGCATAGTTAAGGCGGCACTAATAGGCACAGATAAGGCGGCACCGATGGGCACAGATAAGGCGGGACTGATGGGCAAAGATGGGCACGGATGGGTGGCACGGATGGGTGGCACGGATGGGCACTGATATGTACCACTGATAGATGGGACTGATGGGCACTGATAGGTGGCACTGATAGGTGGCTCTGATAGGTGGCACTGCTGGGCACTGATGGGCGGCACTGCTGGGCACTGGTAGATGACACTGATGGGCACGGATATGTGGCACTGGGGTGCAGCACCTTTGAGGCAGATTGTGGGCACTGCTGGGTGGCACTGCTGGGTGGCACTGTGGGTGGCACTGCTGGGTGGCACTGTGGGCACTGCTGGGTGGCACTGTGGGCACTGCTGGGTGGCACTATGGGCACTGCTGGGTGGCACTGACGAGGGCACTTACTTTTAGTACATGTGGCACTGCAGGGGGCAGGTGGGCACTGGCAGGGGGCAGGTAGGCATTAGCAGGGCTGGCCGTGATCGGGACTGATGTCCCGATCGCGGCCGCCGGTGATCGGCTTTTTTTTTTCTCCTCGCGCTGTCAGCACGAGCAGGAAAAATAGCCGATTACCGGCTCCATTATATCACATGATCAGCTGTCATTGGCTGACAGCTGATCACGTGATAAGGGGTCGGGATCAACCCCTTGCACGGATCGGTGATCAGGCGAGTCTCATGGACTCGCCGAGCACAGAGCGCGCCGCGTGCACCCCTCAGGGGGCGCGCAGGCCACTCGTACACAGGACTACGTCTATTGATGTCGTCCCGGAAAAGGAGATCCGCGCTGTAGCCGTCATTTGGCTATAGCGCGGATCTCAAGTGGTTAAAGAGCGACCCAAAACGAATTCCCCTGCTCCTTACAATTGCAGCAATACTGCATATGTGCATGTTAATTCTTGTTTGTACCCATATTAGGGCCCTCCAGAAACAATATTGCACATTTAGCTGTTTTATTATTCTACCTAAAAACACAGCGTCACTGACACTAAGACCCCTTTCACGCTGAGGCAGTCAAAAACTGCTGATAAGGGTCAGGCGCTTTTGCGGCATTAGTGGTGAGCTAAAAAGCAATTTTGCAGCACTTTTGGAAGTGCTTCCCATTCATTTCAATGAACAGGGGCATTTTTGTGGTGCTTTATAAAACCCTCCAAACATGCACCACAGATGCTGCTTGCAGGACTTTTTGCACCGCCCAACCAGCGCATCGCCCCAGTGTGAAAGCATCCATCAAAATCTATGGGAAACAGTTTTGAGGCGCTATTTTAAGTGCAAAATTGCCTGAAAAGCACCTCAGTGGAAAAGGGGTCTGATATTAATTACAATAAAAGTTTTTTTTTTGTTTTTTTTGTTTTTTAATTCGCTGACCCTGACCTTTGACCCTAAGTCTAATTATGACACTGATCTAGATCTAGACCTGATCTAGCTGTTTTAGCTTTATTTCTTTTTGAAAGGGTCCTTCACATGTGCAGTACTCTCTGAAGAGTGATGTGTGTTTAAAACACTCTTCAGAGAGCAATTGTATCACAATCTCACTGGCTGATTTAATCCTTAGATCCCTGCACTAGTGTGTCGCACTGTCTTTCCAGGCTTTCTCTCTGTCTCCAATGCTGGAGAATGCTAAGTCCAGCCCACTTCCTGTTGTGACTGTAATCCAGGGGTCTCAAACTGGCGGCCCCCCAGCTGTTGCGGAACTACAGGTCCCATCATGCCTCTGTCTATGGAAGTCATGCTTGTAATTGTCAGCCTTGAAATGCCTCGGGAAAATTTGCAAAAGTTAGGAGCAAATCACTCCTACACCCCTGTTACCCCCATGCTTTGGCATATATGCTTTTTTTTTAACTATGGCAGTGAAATCACCTCCAACTACACTGGAGTCACGGCTTTATGTATCGTGGGAGCAAACGCTGTTGCTGTCAAGATAAATAAATCCACTCTGCAACTGAATGGCGTACCTGCTAAGCAAATGATAGTCAACAATAAAACAAAGTAACATTACAGTATAACAGTAAGCCCCCGTACACACGGTTGGACATTCTGCCAACCAAATCCGTCAGATTTTGTCCGTCGGATTGTGTCCGAAACTGTATACACACGGTCGGATTCTCCGACCATGTGTACAGGGGCTAAGACCTTACCATACCTGCAAAGCAAATACAAAAAAAGTAGTAAAAAATAAAACATTTTTTAACGCAATCTGTGCCTAAAATATATATATGCTGAAGCACAGGGGCATCCTCCTGCAAATGATACGCACAATTTTAATGAAGTGCTGGCTTCACCCTTCCGCAGAGTAGGGGTACACAACACTTCCCTGTCCTCCATTTTCTTTTATAGCGCAAAAATGCGCTATCAGACAGGAGAAATACTTTGTCGCCTATAGCCCAAAGTCAGACACACAGCAAACCCACCCTTCCTCAACTTCCCCCCAAATACACACAAACAGAAAACCCAACGTCCCTCACCTCCCCTCCCCAAATCCACACACATTGACAAGGAAAATAAACACTCCACCTTCTCAAATCCAAACACAACCCAAGTATAGATCTGGAAATGGCCTACCTTTTGAAGCGGATCAACGTCTTCCTTGCTTGTGCAGAGAAGATTCTTCTACCTCTTCTGAGGGAAAATCTCAACTTCTCCTCCATGCCCTGATGAAGGGGTCTGTGAACCACTTTTCTCATGTTCTGTCTTTTTATCGTATGTGCACATCTGATGGCCCCAATAACACAAAGCTTAATATCTGAGCCATTGGTCGCTCAGCTGCCACATTCAGCTGGCCAATGATACGCACAATGTTAATGAAGTGCTGCCTTCACCCCTACGCAGAGTAGGGGTAGACAACACTTCCCTGTCATCCATTTTCTTTTATAGCGCAAAGATGCGCTATCAGACAGGAGAAATACTTTGTGGCCTATAGTCCAAAGTCAGACACACAGCAAACCCACCCTTCCTCACCTTCCCCCAAATCCACACACACAGAAAACCCAAGCTCCCTCACCTGCCCTCCCAAATCCACACACATTGACAAGGAAAATCCTCACCCTACCTTCTCAAATTCAAACACAACCCAAGTATAGATCTGGAAATGTCCTACCTTTCGAAGAGGATCAATGTCTTCCTTGCTTGTGCAGAGAAGATTCTTCTAGCTCTTCTGAGGGAAAATCTCAACTTCTCCTCCAGGCTCTGATGAAGGGTTCTGTCCAACCCTTTTCTCATATTCTGTCTTTTGGCTCATGTGTGCATATCTGATGGCTCTGATAAATCAAATCTTAATATCTGAGCCATTGGTCGCTCAGCCACCACATTCAGTTGGCCAGTGATAAGTACAATTTTAATGAAGTGCTGGCTTCAACCTTCCACAGAGTAGGGGTACACAACACTTCCCTGTCCTAATTTTCTTTTATAGCGCAATAATGCGCTATTAGACAGGAGAAATAATTTGTGGCCTATAGCCCTAAGTCAGACACACAGCAAAACCACCCTTTCTCCCCTTCCCCCCAAATCCACACACACATCAAACCCAACCTCCCTCACCTCCCCTCAGAAATCCACACACATTGACAAATCAAATCCACACCCCAACTGCTCAAATCCAAACACAACCCAAGTAGAGATTTAGAAAGGTCCTACCTTTCAAAGAGAATCAACTTCTTCCTTGCTTCTGCAGAAACGAATCTTCTAGCTCTTCTGAGCGAAAATCTCAACTTCTCCTCCATGCTCTGAAGAAGGCGTCTGTGCAACATTTTTCTAGTATTCTGTTTTTTTGCTCGTGTGTGCACATCTGATGGCCCTGATAATCCAAAGTATATTGTCTGAACTATTGTTTGCTCAGCCGCCACATTTAGCTGGCCAGTGATACACACAATTTTAATGAAGTGCTGGCCCCTCTGCTGAATAGGGGTACACAACACTTCCCTGTCCTCCTTTTTCTTTCATAGCGCAAAAATGCGCTATCAGACAGGAGAAATACTTTGGGGCTTATGGCCTAAAGTCAGAGACACAGCAAACCCACCCTTCCTCATCTTCCTCCACAATCCTCACACACAGCAAACCCAAGCTCCCTCACCTCCCCTCCCCAAATCCACACACATTGACACAGCAAATCCACACCCCCCTTCTCAAATCCAAACACAACCAAAGTATAGATCTTGAAAGGTCCTACCTTTTGAAAAGGATCAACTTCTTCCTTGCATGTTCAGAGAAGATTCTTTTAGCTCTTCTGAGGGAAAATCTCAACTTCTCCTCCACCTCTGATGAAGGGGTCTGTGCAACACTTTTTTCATATTCAGTATTTTTGCTCGTGTGTGCACATCTGATGGCTTTGATAATTAAAATCTTAATGTCTGAGCCATTGGTCGCTCAGCTGCCACATTCAGCTGGCCAGTGATACGTACAATTTTAATGAACTGCTGGCTTCACCCCTCCACAGAGTAGGGGTACACAATACTTCCCTGTCCTCCATTTCTTTTATTGCCCAAAAATGAGGTAATAGACAGGAAAACTACTTTGGGGCTTATAGCCCAAAGTCAGAGACACAGCAAACCCACCCTCCCTCACCTTCCCCCAAAATCCACATACACATCAAACCCAGGCTCCCTCACCTGCCCTCCCCAAATCCAAACACATTGACACAGCAAATCCACAACCCCCCTTCTCAAATCCAAACACAACCCAAGTATAGATCTTGAAAGGTCCTACCTTTCAAGGAGGATCAACTTCTTCCTTGCTTGTGCAGAGAAGACTCTTCTAGCTCTTCTGATGGAAAATCTCAACTTCTCCTCCAGCTCTGATGAAGGGGTCCTTGGAACACTTTTCTCATGTTCTGTCTTTTTGCTTGTGTGTGCACATCTAAAGGCTGCGATAGTTCAAATCGTAATATCTGAGCCATTTGTCGCTCAGCTGCCCCATTCAGCTAGCCAGTGATACACAAAATTTTAATGAAGTGCTGGCTTCACCCCTCCGCAGAGTAGGGGTACACAACACTTCCCTGACCTCCTTTTTCTTTTATAGCGCAAAAATGCGGTATCTGAAAGGAAAAAATACTTTGGGGCTAATAGCCCAAAGTCAGAGCCACAGCAAACCCACGCTTCCTCACCTTCCCCCCAAATGCACACAAAAAGCAAACCCAACCTCCCTCACCTCTCCTCCCCAAATTCACACACATTGACACAGCAAATCCACAACCCCACCTTCTCAAATCCAAACACAACCCAATTATAGATCTGGAAAGGTCCTACCTTTCGAAGAGGATCAACTTCTTTGTTGCTTGTGCAGAGAAGATTCTTCTAGCTCTTCTGAGGGAAAATCTCAACTTCTCCTCCATCTCTGATGAAGGGGTCTGTGCAACACTTTTCTCATGTTCTGTCTTTCTCGTGTGTGCACATCTGATGGCCCCGATAATCCAAAGCTTAATGTCTGATCTATTCGATAAAAAAAGGGGGTTTAAGGTTTGCGTTATGGAAAAAAATTGATTAAAAATATATTTTGTAGATATTGGAAGAGGTAATAGTAATAGAAGAAGCAATAAAAATTAAAATATATAATGTAAAAAATATATAATGTAAAAAATATATGTAATAGAAGGGAGGCTGCCACTACCAAATATTGCCAGCCTAAAAGGTTGGGAGAAATGTAAATACTGTGGTAGTAGCTATGACTCTCTCTTAAAACAGCAAAATGTATATATATATATATCTCTATTTCCTATAGTTCAAAATTCACCATGAAGATGGTCAATTAATACCACATGCGGATTGCAAATTAGAAGTGCTAATACTAGTGAACATCTGTAATATTTGTATTGAAAGTGCTAGTGCTAATAAACTGGTAAACATCTATAAAAATTGATACAAGTGCAAATTGCAAACTGACAGTGCTTGTGCAAAAAAAAAAAATCACAAGTTCATTCTGTGTTATACAGCTATGTGCAGTATAAAGAGCTTTTATGCTTTTATGCAAAATGGGTGGGTATAAAACTTCTATTATCTCCACACATTAAAGTCCACTTGAAAAAGCAAAATAACTTTAAAAAGTTCCACATAAATAAAAGTGACTTGTGCTCGGTGTCTGGTGTATCCTGAATTGCAACCGGTGCGTTTTCCGTGCATGAGACAAATTGACGAAACTCATCAGCTCCCCTGCCCCTGCAGGGGTTAACACACCTCCACAGTGTGAGCCCGTGTCGCTATATGAAGCTGGTCCGGTTAATATTCAGTTACTCCTCATTCCATCGCATTATATAAGAAATGAAATATCCATATTGTAGTATTGTTGTAACTTATTAACTTTATTAAATCCAAAAAGTGGCTACTCACATTAATCAAAAGGTAACAAACGCTATGAGATACATTCACCGCCGCCGCCTTGTGAGAGAGTGTGTACACGTCTTAGGCCAAGCCCTACGCGTTTTGTCATTGGATGTCGTCTGGAGAGGCCATCTTGGTGCACCTCTCTCTTATTATAGGGTGTAATGCATATACTGCGCATGCGCGGGCGCATAAACGCCATATTGGCATCTGGAAATTAGGTTATAGATGGAAGTCCGTTGTGTTACGGCATATGGGCATGTATTGCATTACATCCAACACCCGATTCAACTCAAAAGCAACTTTACAGCGGCTGTCCTACTTGTATATATCCGGCGGCCCATTGTTAAACATTATGTTTCATTTCACTGCATTACAGCATATAATTAAATATACAATAAGAAATACACTAATAACCTTAAAAATATACGAATACATTTAAAAGGAAAATAACCTTGCTTGGTGGAAATAAAAATAAAAATAAAATAAAAAATATAAAAATGGAATTAAATAAAAATAGGAATAGAAAAGGGGCTGCGCCCCAGGATTTCCTTTTGTAACTATTCTAAATAGGATTAGAAAGGGGGGTGGAGTAAAGTGAGAATAAAAAAAAAAATATGGAAATAGTCCACATTAATTTTATTTTCCTAGGGATAATTAAAATGTAAAAATATTTAAAGATTAAGAAAAATTAAAAATAATTAAAATACATATTGAATTTATTTTTCAAGGTGGAAGAGGGTATGTATGGGGGCATATTTGTTGTCAGCTACTGAGTGGAACAGGGGGCCACGTGGGTTACATAGATCCGGCCAACCCTTTTCTCATATTCTGTCTTTTTGCTCATGTGTGCAAATCTGATGGCTCCAATAATTCATATCTTAATATCTGAGCCATTGGTCGCTCAGCCGCCACATTCAGCTGGACAGTGATGTGTACAATTTTAATGAAGTGCTGTCTTTACCCCTCAGCAGAGTAGGGGAACACAACACTTCCCTGTACTCCTTTTTCTTTTATAGCGCATGAATGCGCTATCAGACAGGAGTAATACTTTGAGGCTTATGGCCCAAAATAAGACACACAGCAAACCCACCCTTCCTCACCTCTCCCCATAACCACACACATTGACACAGCAAATCCACACCCCACGTTCTCAAATCCAAACACAACCCAAGTATAAATCTGGAAAGGTCCTACCTTTCGAAGAGGATCAACTTCTTCCTTGCTTGTGCAGAAAAGATTCTTCTAGCTCTTCTGAGGGAAAATCTCAACTTCTCCTCCAGGCTCTGATGAAGAGTTCTGTGCAACACTTTTCTCATATTCTGTCGTTTTGCTCATGTGTGCACATCTGATGGCTCCGATAATTCAAATCTTAATATCTGAGCCATTGGTCGCTCAGCCGCCACATTCAGCTGGCCAGTGATACGTACAATTTTAATGAAGTGCTGGCTTCACCCTTCCGCAAAGTAGGGGTACACAACACTTCCCTGTCCTCCATTTTCTTTTATCAGACAGGAGAAACACTTTGTGGCCTATATCCCAAAGTCAGACACACAGCAAACCCAACCTTCCTCACCTTTCCCCCAAATCCACACACACAGAAAACCCAACGTCACTCACCACCCTTCCCCAAATTCACACACATTGATAAGGAAAATCCACACCCCACCTTCTCAAATCCAAACACAACCCAAGTATAAATCTGGAAATGTCCTACCTTTCGAAAAGGATCAGTGTCTTCCTTGCTTGTGCAGAGAAGATTCTTCTAGCTCTTTTGAGGGAAAATCTCAACTTCTCCTCCACCTCTGATGAAGGGGTCTGTGCAACCCTTTTCTCATATTCTGTCTTTTTGCTCATGTGTGCACATCTGATGGCTCTGATAATTCAAATCTTAATATCTGAGCCATTGTTCGCTCCATCGCCACATTCAGCTGGCCACTGATACGTACAATTTTAATGAAGTGCTGGCTTCACCCTTCCGCATTGTAGGGGTACACAACACTTCCCTGTCCTCCATTTTCTTTAATAGCGCAAAAATGCTCGATCAGACAGTAGAAATACTTTGTAGCCTATAGCCCAAAGTCAGACACACAGCAAACCCACCCTTTCTAACCTTCCCCCCAAATCCACACACACAGAAAACCCAACCTCCCTCACCTCCCCAAATTCACACACATTATCAAGGAAAATCCACACCCTACCTTCTCAAATCCGAACACAACACAAGAATCAATCTGGAAAGGTCCTACCTTTCGAAGAGAATCAACTTCTTCCTTGCTTGTGCAGAGAAGATTCTTCTAGCTCTTTTGAGGGAAAATCTTAACTTCTCCAACTCTGATGAAGGGGTCCGTGCAACACTTTTCTCATGTTCTGTCTTTTTCTCGTGTGTGCACATCTGATGGCCCCGATAATCCAAAGCTTAATGTGTGAGCCATTGGTCGCTCAGTCGCCACATTCAGCTGATCAATGATACGCACAATTTTCATGAAGTGCTGCCTTCACCCCTCCGCAGAGTAGGGGTACACAACACTTCTCTGTCCTCCAGTTTCTTTTTATCAGACAGGAGAAATACTTTGTGGCCTATAGCCCAAAGTCAGACTCACAGCAAACACACCCTTCCTCACCTTCCCCCCAAATCCACACACACAGAAAACCCAACCTCCCTCACCTCCCCTCCCCAAATCCACACACATTGACAAGGAAAATCCTCATCCCAACTTCTCAAATCCAAACACAACCCAAGTATAGATCTGGAAATGTCCTACCTTTCGAAGAGGATCAATGTCTTCCTTGCTTGTGCAGAGAAGATTCTTCTAGCTCTTCTGAGGGAAAATCTCAACTTCTCCTCCAGGCTCTCATGAAGTGTTCTGTGCAACCCTTCTCTCATATTCTTTCTTTTTGCTCATGTGTGCAAATCTGATGGCTCAGAAAATTAAAATCTTAATATCTGAGCCATTGGTCGCTCAGCTGCCACATTCAGCTGGACAGTGATATGCACAATTTTAATGAAGTGCTGTCTTTACCCCTCAGCAGAGTAGGGGTACACAACACTTCCCTGTACTCCTTTTTTTTATAGCACATGAATGCGCTATCAGACAGGAGTAATACTTTGAGGCATATAGCCCAAAATCAGACACACAGCAAACTTCCTCACCTTCCCCCCAAATGCGTACAAACACAGAAAACCCAACCTCCCTCACCTCCCCTCCCCAAATTCACACACATTGACAAGGAAAATCCACACCCCACCTTCTCAAATCCAAACACAACCCAAGTATAGATCTGGAAAGGTCCTACCTTTCGAAGAGGATCAACGTCTTCCTCATACAAGACTTTGGGGAACATTTAGCTTCAGCGCCACAAAGCAGGACCCAATAACTGGTAGACCAGGGCCACCCAGGTAAGTAACATTCTCTTTTCAGTTTCCCCCAATCTTTGCAGCTAGGGCCTCATGCACATTAAATGCGTTTTCTTCTGCTTCTAAGGGCATTTTTTTTCTGTCTTATCGCTTCTGCATGATAGCCTATGTGCATATACACACACATCATACTTTAGGTGCTTGATGCCCCTAAATACGTGTAAACACTCCAAAGCACAAGGCATTTTGGACATTAATTTAATGGTCAGAATAAATTATTGGCTGATAAAATGAATTAACGACCAAGCGTTTGACGTGTCTCAATGTGTTAAAAGAGTTTACAAGTGTCAAGGGTTTTTTCTACCAAATCTCTACTGCAAGGAGGCAAGAAGTCTAGGAGAGTTAGCGTTAAGTGTGCATGAGGCCTAATTCAGTTCGCATGATAAACATCCTGCTGTGCTATTTAAACAATGGAAGAGTAGTGATCATATTAGGAGTTGTTACCCTAAGCAACCAATCAGATGTTATCTTTCACCAGCAGTGAGTACAAGGTTTAGGATAATTGCTGATTGGTTGCTTCTGGGTTATTTCACTGTTCACAAAGCTATTTGTGTAAGACATCAATAGATATACAACAATAAAGACTAAATATAACACTTTTGCCGCGTACACGCGTATCAGACTATTCGGCGGACTAAAGCCGCGTACACACGGGCGGACTGTCTGGCCAACTTAGTCCGTCAAAACACATTTCAGCGGACAGTCCGCTCGTGTGTGGGCTTCAGCTGACTTTTTCAGCGTCAGACTTTGGTTTCAGCGGACAATCCGCTCGTGAGTAGGCTAGTTGGACGGACTAAGTATGGCGCATGCTCAGAAAGGATTTACACGGCGGAAGGTTGCATTGCTGTGTATTGGACGTCCTATTTCTAGTCCCGTCGTACGTGCTGTACACGTCATCGCGCAAGCTTTCAACGGACTGTTTGTTCATCGTGTGTGGTCAAGTCCGTTCATTCGAAAGTAGGACCGACTGTCCGTCGGATTGTCTGACGGACTAATGCCCCGTACACACGAGAGGACTTATGTCCGACAGACTTCCAAAGGAGTTCTGCCGGAGTTCCGACGGAGTTCTGACAGACTTTTCGGCCGAACGGACTTGGCCACACACGATCACACTAAACTCAGACGGATTCGAACGTGATGACGTACGACCCGACTCGAATAAGGAAGTTCATAGCCAGTAGCCAATAGCTGCCCTAGCGTCGGTTTTAGTCCGTCGGAGTAGCATACACACGAGCGGAGTTTTCGAAGGGGACCGGGTCCGGCGGAGTTCCGTTGGGAAAATTTGAAGCATGCTTCATTTCTAAAGTCCGTCAGACTTTTGCGAAGCTAAAGTCCGTTGCAGCCCACACACGATCGGATAGTCTGACGGACTCGGTCTGACGGACTTTGGATGTTGAAAAGTCCGCTCGTGTGTACGGGGCATTAGTTGGCCATACAGTCCGCCCGTGTGTACGCGGCTTTAGTCTGGCGGACAAACCGCCGGACTGTCCGCCGGACTTTCTGAACGAGCTACCTGCCCACACACGGTACTTTTGCAGCGGACCAAGTCCGCCATACTATCCGCCATACCGCCGGACTATCCGCCGTACTTTTCAAATGAACAGACTCTCCCTCACACATGGAGTAAAGTCCGTTAATTTTGAGCGCGGCTCCAGTTAGCCGGGACCAGCGAATGAGGCGTCGCTGGCCCCATTTCACAGGTGAATGGGTAGGTGTACATTGTACCCCATACTCATTCACATAGGGTGGGGAACCGGGAACCGAGTAAATAGTTGTGGCCAGCAGCATTGATATGTAAATAAAGGCAGAATTCGTATGTATATCATGCTCCCCTGCAGTGAGGGGATGATGTGCTATAATCTCTAGCAACTAATCAGTGAGCCGTAATCTGGTCTGTAACCTCTAGCAGCCAGTCAGTAAGCAGTAATGATATGCTGTGACTGCTGGCAACCAATCATAATTTCTGCCTGATCTGATACAGTAAATTGATTTTAAGTCTAGCTGCTATTTATTGTATGTGTCAGAGCATGTGGAGAGTGATAATTGCATGGGGGGGCCCCAAGAAAATTTATGCCCAGGGTCCAATCAATATTAAAGATACCCCTGAGTGCACCATGTTTTTCATTGCAACACGCCACAGCATGGCACAGCATGGCAATGCATTGGCGGTGTGCTTCAATGCAGGGGTGTTGTGATTCCATTCAGTATGACACCTCATCATATCATTGTTCATAACATGCATTGCTGCAATACAATAGTGTATATGCATTGGTGCAACACTTCAGTGTTCAGCAATAGTGTGAATGGGTCCCTACTCTTGGCTAAGTTTAGATGTGCGGCAAACATTACTACCTCTCTGACAGAGATCTGTAGTGGATTGCTTTTCAGGGGCAGTGAGGAGGGGATGCGTCCGGTGAGTACACATTACTGCTATGTTTTCAATTGCAATGCAGCAAATTTAGCAAGACATGGCAAGTTTGATGCAGTTCCACCTGTCTAATTCTCCCATGTAAGTGAATGTGACCGATCCACTACTGCAAGGTAAGAGCTTGTCTCACAGTTGCGGTGTGGGGTCGCTGTACAAAATCATCATCATCATCACGAGGTAGCAGTATGAATGTTTGAAAATTTCCTTTCACCATCCTCTGAAAAGAAGTGATCTATCGCAAATCGCTTTTCGGGGGCCATAAACAGTGCTGCTATTCAGTGGTGTTGGGAGGGAGGGGCTGGAAACTCGAATGGGTCCCTGAAAAGCCCCAGGCCTCAGGGATGCACAACTGTATTAGTAGCCCCGAGCGCCGCAGAGTGCCGCCGAGTGCGTCCGAGTCACATAACAGGTCCCGCCTTCTGGTACCTGCAGCGCCTATGATGGACATCCCACTGGTCCAATGGTGGGGCGGCGGGGCGGGTGACATCCATCATAGGTGCTGCAGGCTCCAGAAGGCGGGAATTACAATGTGGCTGCCATTCCACTGTGAGATCACTGCTCGGTGCTCGGCTCTCCTCTCTCCTCTCCTCCTCTGGCTGCCTGCTGTGATGATGGGAGCACCACCGTCAGTGTATGTAGGTCAGTGTATGTAGTCAGGTAGGTCAGTGCATGTGAGGTAGGTCAATGTGTGTATGTCAGATAGGTCAGTGCTTGGCAAGTAGTTGGTCAGTGTATGTTATATAGGTAGGTCAGTGTATGTAAAAAGTGTATGTCAGTGTGAGTTTAGTGGTCAGCATTGATGGGCACCGGTAAGCCAGGCAGCAAACAGCAAGTGAGCTTACCCCCGCCACACAACCTGACAACCCCACCGCCCAGCCAAAAAACCCTGCGCCACTATGGTCGCCACCGGGTTTGGTCTTCGGGCTGAAGCTCCTGGTCTTTTTGCCACCTAGCAACTCTCCTACTGCTATTGTGAAAGGAAACTTGGAGTGTTAGGCTGTGGTTACACAGACAGCGATGCCCATATACACTATATTGTTAAAAGTATTGGGATGCATGCCTTTACATGCACATGAACTTTAATGGCATCCTAGTCTTAGTCTGTAGGGTTCAATATAGAGTTGGCCCACCCTTTGCATCTATAACAGCATCAACTCTTCTGGGAAGGCTATCCACATGGTTTAGGAGTGTGTCTATGGGAATATTTGACCATTCTTCCAGAAGCGCATTTGTGAAGTCAGGCAGTGATGTTGGATGAGAAGGCCTGACTCACAGTCTCTGCTATAATTCATCCCAAAAGTGTTTTGTTGGGTTGAGATCAGGACGCTGTGCAGACCAGTCATGTTCCTCCACCCCAAACTCGCTCATCCATGTCTTTGGACTTTGCTTTGTGCACTGGTCCAAATCATTTGGTGGAGGGGGGTTATGGTTATTTTTCAGGGGCTGTGCTTGGCCCCTTAGTTCCAGTGAAGGGAACTCTTAAGGCATCAGCATGCCAAGACATTTTGGAAAATGTCATGCTCCCAACTTTGTGGGAACAGTTTGGGGATGGCCCCTCCCTGATCCTCCAACATGACTGCACACCAGTGCACAATGTCCCACCCTGAAATGCATTACCAGACCCCCTCAATTTCCTGCCGTGCACTTACCTGTCAAGCCCTGTAGAAGCTGATCCGTCTCCATTACATCAGATGCCGGCAGCAATCCAGACTGGAGGGATGGACACCACAGAGGCTTCTTGATATGCTTTCCATTTCTTCTTCTTCAGTCAGTGCATATAGTGCGTGTTTTTATTATCCATTTTTAATAAAATCTACAACTGTACACCTAATTAGTGGGACCCTATCCTTCTCTTCTTTATTACATGAATTGACCAGCGGGATGTACCCAAGGTCATTCTTTCATAGAGGTGCTGCAGGTGAGGAAAGTGTTCATATATATAGAACATCATAATAATATGGACTCTTGGGGCTGGTTCACACCAACCTCTGCATTACAGTGCAGCAGTTGGAGTGCAGTGCAGACTCTCCCTCCTGATTGGCTTAGACACATCACTGGTGTCATTGGCTCCCGCTGCTATCAATAAAAGTCAGTTAGCCAATCAAGAGTGAGAGGGGGCAGGGCCCAACCATGGCTCTGGGCTTGGGTTCCCCCATAGCTAGCTGCTTACTGTGGGGGCACTCAACAGGAGGGAGGGGCCAGGAGCACAGAATAGGGACCCGAGAAGAGGAGGATCTGGGCTGCTCTGTGCAAAACCAACTGCGCAGAGCAGGTAAGTATAACATATTTGTTATAAACATCACTTTTTCAATCACTTTAAGGACATTTTATTCTCAATTTATCATACAAGGGGTGGCATTTCCTTTTTTTCTGCAATTTTTTGTTTTAGTAAAGCTTGTTTTTTTTTTTTCAATAAACAGATGGATTGATTTAGGGTACATATTTAAACTATTGAAAAATGTATATAGTTTTACTTTATTTTATAAGTACTGTAATAAACGGTATTATGTGATGAAGATTGCCTTTGTTCTTTTTGCCCTGTATGGGTCTGTTGGTTTATGGAGAGATGTAAAAATGGAGAGCTCTGGTGATAAACCACTTGTGACCCACTTATTAGGGTAAAGGATAAGTTCACCTTTGGGGAAAAAAAATAAGAAATCAACATATTTCTTTAGAAAAAATGTGTGTTTTATTTTTTTCCCCCAAGGAGCCTGCAAAGCATTACACCCGTGATCAGTGGCTAGAGAAAAAAATGGTATTTCGGTATAGGATATGTATATTAGTATTAGTATATTATTAGTATATTAGGAACTGTCCTAAAAAAGTTAAAAAAATAATAATTCTATAAATAAATATATATAAATAGATATAACTATCTATCTACCTACCTATCTATCTATATGTATGTATATTATATATATCTATATATATATATATATATATATATATATATATATAGATATATATATCCTGTTAAATTAACATAAAGTTACCTTCATATGTAAAAGTTATATTAGACTAGAATACACTAGAATTATTATGTGAAATAATGAGACTTTAACATATAGTGTAAAACCTTTATTTTATAATATGTCAAATTACACATTCTGTTAACACTGGAAGGTTTCTTAAGACATTTATCAATAACTTTATATTGGTTTTATAAATGAGTATAACAGAGTTGCATTTTTTAATGTCTATTTACAATAAAAAATAAAATATGCCGGTTCTGACAACATTGTACTGTTTAAAATGTAAATATTAACCATTAAAGTATAGTAAGTATTACTGACCTATCTCTATGTGTAGTAATGGACACCTGTTCTGGGAGAAACCCATTGACTCTCATTACTGACCCCCTTTTAGAAATCCTCTTTTTGGCTGCCATAGTTTGGAGTCCCTGACACAGAACAAATGAGAAATACATATCTGGGACTTGTTCTTGTTCAGGGAGTCTGTATGAAAGCCAGCAGAGTAACATGACATGAGGTCACTAATATCTGAATCTATATCTCTAAATACAGATGTCCCCAATATTCCTAATTACCAATATATAAAGGTCTATTTTTTTATTCAGCATTGTAATGTCAGTGATTAACATGAATGGCAGCAATACATCACAGATTTCCTCCCTGGTGGGTCAGTCTACTCCCCCCTCCCCCTTAGCCCCGCCCCTCCACTAGTCATGGTGGCCATCTTTTAACTGTCACTGAGAGCTTCCAGCCAATAAACCCTGACAACTAACAGAAAAGTTCTCACTATTTGTGATCATTCCTATCAGAAAACATGTATATTACTGGAAATGAGTGGATTACAATAAATTCTCCCATGTATTACACTTCGGGTGTCACTTAAACATAATATACATGATTTCTGGCTGCCTAACCTGTCTCCATGGCTACCTGACTGCACTGAGTGACCCCTAAATCTACCGAAATGTAATTCCTGTATCCCAAATGGTATATATTAGAGTGTAAGCTCCTAGTGTGAAGTGTATATAGAGTGTAAGCTCCTAGTGTGAAGTGTACATGTCTGTATACAACTTACCATGCTTTGTCGCTCTGGACTTCAGCGATTGTTCAGCTCCCCGGCGTCTTCTCTTCCTCCTCTCCTCCTGGGGCTCGTCCTCGCTCATCCTCCTCTTCAGCTTGTCTGGCTGACGATGAAGAGTCTTCTCCATCCTCTTCTTTCCATCCATTTCTCTTCTTTCTGTAAAAGAAAGACTCTGCAGAGAGCACAGCACACCGCCTCCCTCTCTGGCTACACCACTGCAGAGTGACAGTTGCTAGGGTGCACCTGGTGAGGGTCCTGTTACTAGGACCCCAGCACTGAGCCCCGGTCTGTCCTTCCTGTGCCTGATATTAGTGCAGAATTGGACTGTAACTTTTTTGGATTCTTGGATTTTTGGATGGGACCTTTTAAATAAAGTCGATTTTCATATAAAACCTCCTCTCTGGTTATTTTTAGCCCTTCATAAAGAAGGCAAAACAAATCTTGATACCTGAATATGGTTTTGCAGCTGTGACCTGTGTTAGTAAAACTGTACATTTCATCGCAACTACTTTGTGTATCCAGGTGAATTATACCTTGTTTTTTTCAGGAGAAATTGGGCTTTCAGTTAGAGATAAATAGTAAAGTATATCTCCTAGTTTTTTCTCAATATCATAGCAAAACTGGCACAGACTAAACTATTTTTTTTCTTTCTAAATGTAGCTTTATGTTTCTTGCTAATCCTATGACCTACTATTAAAGAGCGACCCAAAACGAATTCCCCTGCTCCTTACAATTGCAGCAATACTGCATATGTGCATGTTATTTCTTGTTTGTACCCATAGTAGGGCCCTCCAGAAACAATATTGCACATTTAGCTGATTTATTATTCTACCTAAAAACACACCGTTACTGACACTAGGACCCCTTTCACACTGAGGCAATCAAAAACTGCTGATAAGGGTTGGACATTTTTGTGGCGTTAGTGGTGAGCTAAAAAGCTATTTTGCAGCACTTTTGGAAGTGCTTCCCATTCATTTCAATGGACAGGGGCATTTTTGAGGTGCCTTTTAAAACACTCCAAACATGCACCACAGATGCTGCTTTCAGGACTTTTTGCACCGCCCCACCAGCGCATCACTCCAGTGTGAAAGCATCCATCAAAATCTATGGGAAACAGTTTTGAGATGCTATTTTAAGTGCAAAAGTGCCTGAAAAGCACCTCAGTGGGAAAGGAGTCTGATACTAAATTACAATAAAAGTTATTTTTTTGTTTGTTTTTTCATTTTTTTTTAATTCGCTGACCCTGACCTTTGACCCTAAGTCTAATTATGAAACTGATCTAGATCTAGACCTGATCTAGCTGTTTTAGCTTTATTTATTTTGAAGGGGTCCTTCAAAAAAGGGTCCTAGAATGCTAAGTCCCGCCCATTTCCTGTTGTGACTGTAATCCAGGAATCTCAAACTGGCGGCCCCCCAGCTGTTGCGAAACTACAGGTCCCATCATGCCTCTGTCTATGGGAGTCATGCTTGTAATTGGCAGCCTTGAAATGCCTCGGGAAAATTCACAAAAGTTAGGAGCAAATCACTCCTACACCCCTGCTACCCCCATGCTTTGGCATATATGCTTTTTTTTTAACTATGGCGGTGAAATCACCTCCAACTGCACTGGAGTCACGGCTTTATGTATCGTGGGAGCAAATGCTGTTGCTGTCAAGATAAATAAATCCACTCTGCAACTGAATGACGTACCTGCTAAGCAAATGATGGTCAACAATAAAACAAAGTAAATTTACAGTATAACAGTAAGACATACCATACCTGCAAAGCAAATACAAAAAAAGTAGTAAAAGATAAAACATTTTTTAATGCAAACTGTGCGTAAAATATATACAGTGGTGTGAAAAAGTGTTTGCCCCCTTCCTCATTTCCTGTTCTTTTGCATGTTTGTCACACTTAAGTGTTTCGGAACATCAAACCAATTTAAACAATAGTCAAGGACAACACAAGTAAACACAAAATGCAATTTGTAAATGAAGGTGTTTATTATTAAAGGTGAAAAAAAATCCAAACCATCATGGCCCTGTGTGAAAAAGTGATTGCCCCCTAAACCTAATAACTGGTTGGGCCACCCTTAGCAGCAACAACTGCAACCAAGCGTTTGCGATAACGTGCAATGAGGCTTTTACAGCGTCCTGGAGGAATTTTGGCCCACTCATCTTTGCAGAATTGTCCTAATTCAGTTACATTAGAAGGTTTTCGAGCATGAACGGCCTTTTTAAGGTCATACCACAACATCTCAATAGGATTCAGGTCAGGACTTTGGCTAGGCCACTCCAAAGTCTTCATTTTGTTTTTCTTCAGCCATTCGGTGGTGGACTTGCTGGTGTGTTTAGGATCATTGTCCTGCTGCAGAACCCAAGTTCGTTTCAGCTTGAGTACACGAACAGATGGTCGGACATTCTCCTTCAGGATCTCTTGGTAGACAGCAGAATTCATAGTTACTTTTATCACGGCAATTCTTCCAGGTCCTGAAGCAGCAAAACAGCCCCAGACCATCACACTACCACCACCATATTTTACTGTTGGTATAATGTTCTTTTTATGAAATGCAGTGTTCCTTCTACGCCAGATATACTTGGACACACACCTTCCAAAGAGTTCCACTTTTGTCTCATCGGTCCACAGAATGTTGTCCCAAAAGTCTTGGGGATCATCAAGATGTGTTGTGGAGAAATTGAGACGAGCTTTGATGTTCTTTTTGCTCAGCAGTGGTTTTCTCCTTGGAACTCTGCCATGCAGGCCATTTTTGCCCAGTCTTTTCCTGATGGTGGAGGCATGAACGCTGACCTTAACTGAGGCAAGTGAGGTGTGCAGTTCCTTGGACGTTGTTGTGGGGTCTTTTGTGACCTCTTGGATGAGTCGTCGCTGCGCTCTTGGGGTAATTTTGGGCGGCCTGCCACTCCTGGGAAGGTTCACCACTGTTCCATGTCTTCGCCATTTGTGGATAATGGCTCTCACTGTGGTTTGCTGGATTCCCAAAGCTTTGGAAATGGCTTTATAACCCTTACCAGACTGATAGATCTCAATTACTTTCTTTCTCAATTGTTCCTGAATTTCTTTGGGTCTCGGCACGATGTGTAGCTTTTAAGGATCTTCTGGTGGACCTTACTGTGTCAAGCAGCTCCTATTTAAGTGATGCCTTGATTGTGAACAGGTGTGGCAATAATCAGGCCTGGGTGTGGCTAGAGAAATTTAACTCAGGTGTGGACAACCACAGTTATAGTATGTTTTAACAAGGGGGGCAATCACTTTTTCACACAGGGCCATGATGGTTTGGATTTTTTTTCACCTTTAATAATAAACACCTTCATTTACAAATTGCATTTTGTGTTTACTTGTGTTGTCCTTGACTATTGTTTAAATTGGTTTGATGTTCCGAAACACTTAAGTGTGACAAACATGCAAAGGAACAGGAAATGAGGAAGGGGGCAAACACTTTTTCACACCACTGTATATGCTGAAGCACAGAGGCATCCTCCCGCAAATGATACGCACAATTTTAATGAAGTGCTGGCTTCACCCTTCGCAGAGTAGGGGTACACAACACTTCCCTGTACTCCATTTTCTTTTATAGCGCAAAAATGCGCTATCAGACAGGAGAAATACTTTGTGGCCTAGAGCCCAAAGTCAGACACACAGCAAAACCACCCTTCCTCCCCTTCCCCCCAAATCCACACACACATCAAACCCAACCTCCCTCACCTCCCATCCGAGGTTACATCTCAACTTCTACTCAATACTTTGAGGCTTATGGCCCGAAATCAGACACACAGCAAACCCACCCTTCCTCACCTTCCCCCCAAATACACACACACAGCAAACCCAAAATCCTGCACCTACTCTCCCCAAATCCACACACATTTTCACAGCAAATCCACACCCCAACTTCTCAATTCCAAACATAACACAAGTATAGATCTGGAAAGGTCCTACCTTTCGAAGAGGATCAACTTCTTCCTTGCTTGTGCAGAGAAGATTCTTCTAGATCTTCTGAGGGAACATCTCAACTTCTCCTCCATGCTCTGATGAAGGGGTCTATGCAACACTTTTCTCATTTTCTGCCGTTTTGCTTGTGTGTGCACATCTAATGGTCCAGATAGTTCAGAGCTTAATGTCTGAGCAATGGATCAGCCCCCAAATTCAGTTGGCCAGTGATGCGCACAATTTTAAAGAAGTACTGGCTTCACCCCTAAGCAGAGTAGGGGTACATAACATTTCTCTGTCCTCCTTTTTCTTTTATAGCACATGAATGTGCTATCAGACATGAGGAATACTTTGAGGCTCATGGCCCAAAATCAGACACACAGCAAACCCACCCTTCCTCACTTTCCCCCCAAATACACACACAGCAAACCCAAAATCCTGCACATACTCTCCCCAAATCCACACACTTGACACAGCAAATCCACACCCCAACTTCTCAATTCCAAACATAACACAAGTATAGATCTGGAAAGGTCCTACCTTTCGAAGAGGATCAACTTCTTCCTTGCTTGTGCAGAGAAGATTCTTCTAGATCTTCTGAGGGAACATCTCAACTTCTCCTCCATGCTCTGATGAAGGGGTCTATGCAACACTTTTCTCATTTTCTGCCTTTTTGCTTGTGTGTGCACATCTGATGGTCCAGATAGTTCAGAGCTTAATGTCTGAGCGATGGATCAGCCCCCAAATTCAGTTGGCCAGTGATGCGCACAATTTTAATGAAGTACTGGCTTCACCCCTAAGCAGAGTAGGGGTACATAACATTTCTCTGTCCTCCTTTTTCTTTTATAGCACATGAATGCGCTATCAGACAGGAGGAATACTTTGAGGCTCATGGCCCAAAATCAGACACACAGCAAACCCACCCTTCCTCACTTTCCCCCCAAATACACACACAGCAAACCCAAAATCCTGCACATACTCTCCCCAAATCCACACACTTGACACAGCAAATCCACACCCCAACTTCTCAATTCCAAACATAACACAAGTATAGATCTGGAAAGGTCCTACCTTTCGAAGAGGATCAACTTCTTCCTTGCTTGTGCAGAGAAGATTCTTCTAGATCTTCTGAGGGAACATCTCAACTTCTCCTCCAAGCTCTGATGAAGGGGTCTGTGCAACACTTTTCTCATTTTCTGCCTTTTTTCTTGTGTGTGCACATCTGATGGTCCAGATAGTTCAGAGCTTAATGTCTGAGCCATTGGTCAGCCGCCAAATTCAGTTGGCCAGTGATGCGCACAATTTTAATGAAATGCTGGCTTCACCCTAAAGCAGAGTAGGGGTACACAACATTTCTCTGTCCTCCTTTTTCTTTTATAGCTCATGAATGCGCTATCAGACAGGAGGAAAACTTTGAGGCTCATGGCCCAAAATCAGACACACAGCAAACCCACCCTTCCTCACCTTCCCCCCAAATACACACACAGCAAACCTAAAATCCTGCACATACTCTCCCCAAATCCACACACTTGACACAGCAAATCCACACCCCAACTTCTCAATTCCAAACATAACACAATTATAGATCTGGAAAGGTCCTACCTTTCGAAGAGGATCAACTTCTTCCTTGCTTGTGCAGAGAAGATTCTTCTAGATCTTCTGAGGGAACATCTCAACTTCTCCTCCATGCTCTGATGAAGGGGTCTGTGCAACACTTTTCTCATTTTCTGCCTTTTTTCTTGTGTGTGCACATCTGATGGTCCAGATAGTTCAGAGCTTAATGTCTGAGCCATTGGTCAGCCGCCAAATTCAGTTGGCCAGTGATGCGCACAATTTTAATGAAATGCTGGCTTCACCCTAAAGCAGAGTAGGGGTACACAACATTTCTCTGTCCTCCTTTTTCTTTTATAGCTCATGAATGCGCTATCAGACAGGAGGAAAACTTTGAGGCTCATGGCCCAAAATCAGACACACAGCAAACCCACCCTTCCTCACCTTCCCCCCAAATACACACACAGCAAACCTAAAATCCTGCACATACTCTCCCCAAATCCACACACTTGACACAGCAAATCCACACCCCAACTTCTCAATTCCAAACATAACACAAGTATAGATCTGGAAAGGTCCTACCTTTCGAAGAGGATCAACTTCTTCCTTGCTTGTGCAGAGAATATTCTTCTAGATCTTCTGAGGGAACATCTCAACTTCTCCTCCATGCTCTGATGAAGGGGTCTGTGAAACACTTTTCTCATTTTCTGCCTTTTTTCTTGTGTGTGCACTTCTGATGGTCCAGATAGTTCAGAGCTTAATCTCTGAGCCATTGTCAGCCGCCAAATTCAGTTGGCCAGTGATGCGCACAATTTTAATGAAGTGCTGGCTTCACCCTAAAGAAGAGTAGGGGTACATAACATTTCTTTGTTTATTCTTTTTCTGTTTTAGCTCATGAATGTGCTATCAGACAGGAGGAATACTTTGAGGCTCATGGCCCAAAATCAGACACGCAGCAAACCCACCCTTCCTCACCTTCCCCCCAAATACACACACAGCAAACCCAAAATCCTGCACCTACTCTCCCCAAATCCACACACTTGACACAGCAAATCCACACCCCAACTTCTCAATTCCAAGCATAACACACGTATAGATCTGGAAAGGTCCTACCTTTCGAAGAGGATCAACTTCTTCCTTGCTTGTACAGGGAAGATTCTTCTAGATCTTCTGAGGGAACATGTCACGATCGCCCTAACGCCTCGACTAGACATAGAAACCTTACCCGTCGGAACCTGTCGTGGAGAGTCCGTCGTTTCCCGTCAACGCGCGTCAAAGCTAACGAACGCACTCGCGTCGACACGAACGCGCGCACGCGCACACGTAGGTCACGAACGGGTGCACGTCTACGTGCGAGGGCGCGCTGACCCGTCGTACGTTCGCTTGGCGCCCTGAAGCCTTCTTTAGTCATTGGCTCCCTTCCATCTGTGCTGTCCAGTCTACAGCGTGTCCGTGATCCGTGCTGTTTGTATCCGAACCTGTTATCTGATTCCTGACATCCGGCTTGTTCCTTGACTCTGATCGATTGCTGCCTGCCTACGACCTCTGCCTGTTTGACCACGTCTTCTGCCTCATCCCTTTGTACCTTGCTGATCGTCTCCTGCTGACCCGGCCTGTATCTGATTCCGCTGTTCCTGCTACCTACCTGAGTTCCTGCATTACGGAACATCTGCTCACCAGCCAGTTCCCGCACTTGTGCCTGCCAGCGACAGTCAAGCACCATCCGCTATACCAGCCTGTTATCTGTGCCCAGCTGACCTCCCGGACTTATACCGTCTACCAGGCACTTGTGCCCTCTGGACTGTTGAATACCTGTCTCCACCTTCAGGGGTTCAATAGCCAGGGGATACGAGGGGCCGCTCCCTGCACTCCAGGCTCGACCATCAGGTACGTGACAGTACTGGACAGCCATGTCCGAGCCTGCGCAGGGAGCCTTCCCCATGGACGAACTCTGCCACCATCTGGCCGGCCTTACACAGGCAGTTAAAAACCTACAAGAGGGCTACGGCAGACTGGAGGAACAAATCCAGGCGCTATCCGCCTCTGCACCAGCGGCTCCTGGGGCCCATGCCCCGCCGTCAGTCGTGATGCTGCCACCGGAACCCAGGGTCCCAACCCCGGAACGGTTCACAGGGGACCGGAGCAAGTTCAGGGCATTCCGCAACTCCTGCGAACTCTACTTCGCCCTACAGCCTAGAACTTTCTCCCTTGAGGCAACGAAGGTGGGGTTCGTCATCTCCCTGTTAAGCAATGAACCCCAGGCCTGGGCACACCGACTGTTGGAACAGAAGGATCCGTCCCTAGACTCCATGGACACTTTCTTCCGGGCAATGTCCAGGCTCTATGAGGATCCCCAGCTAGCCGCCACTGCCGAAGCAGCCCTACATGCCCTACAACAAGGACGCAGACCCGTAGAAGACTACGTCTCTGAATTCCGACGTTGGAGTGCAGACACGGACTGGAACAATGCGGCCCTGCGGTACCAGTTCCGCATGGGGCTTTCCGAGGCCCTGAAAGACGAGCTGGCACGAGTGGGTGTTCCTGAGACCCTGGAGGCCCTGATTGACATTGCTATCCAGATTGACAGGCGTTTGAGGGAGCGCCGCCAAGAACGATCCACCTTGACTCCCCGTCCGGTTTGGATGTTACCACGGGTGCCTAGTCACCCATCTCCGCCTGTTCCAGTTGCATCCACATCGGACGCTCCGGAGCCTATGCAGCTGGGGCTACTACGCCCGTCCCTGACCCCGGAAGAACGCCAGCGTCGTCGGGTCAATAACCTATGCTTATACTGCGGGGAACCAGGGCACTTTGTTCGTTCCTGCCCGGCGAAGATGCGTAAGTGCCTCCGTGTTCCACCTGTCTCGTCTCCTATGTTGCCAGATAACATCTCCCATCTAGCTGTTCCTGTTCTCTTGCAGCTCCCAGGAAGGACTATCTCAACCCACGCGGTAATTGATTCCGGGGCATGCAGTGGCTTTATTGATTCGTCTTTCGCCCGAATGAACAGGATCCCTCTTAGACCACGAGAGAAGGGGCTCTCGGTATACCTGGCTGATGGGTCTACCCTGGAATCAGGACCAGTAATTCAGGAGACCAGTCCTCTACCCGCCATCATCGCCGGGTCTCACCAAGAACTCCTTTGCCTGGATGTCATCCAGTCTCCCCTGTTCCCCATCATCCTAGGCATGCCTTGGCTGAGGGCACACAATCCACACATCAACTGGGCCACCGGAGTAATCAAGTTCCCCTCTGACTACTGCCACCAGCATTGTTGTCCGACTCCCAATGGGGACTCATCAGTCCTTCTCTGTCTGGATGCGGATGAAGAAACCCGACAAGCTGTACCTGAGCAATACCATGCGTTTCTCGATGTTTTCAGCAAAAAGGGCGCAGAGACTCTCCCTCCTCATAGGCCTTATGATTGCCCTATTGAACTGCTCCCGGGGGCAGAAATTCCGTTCGGAAGGATCTTCCCACTGTCCGAATCCGAATTGAGTACTCTAAAGACCTACCTGGACGATAATCTTAGAAAAGGGTTCATCCGACCTTCCACCTCCCCAGCTGGCGCTGGGATCTTCTTTGTAGAGAAGAAGGACCAATCCTTACGTCCGTGTGTGGACTATCGGGCACTAAATAAAATTACAGTTAAAAATCGCTACCCTCTGCCATTAGTACCTGAACTTTTCCAGAGACTGGGTTCCGCTAAACTATTTACAAAGCTGGATCTTCGGGGGGCTTACAACCTCGTCCGTATCAGAAAAGGCGATGAGTGGAAAACAGCTTTTCGTACCCGCTTCGGACACTATGAATATTTAGTGATGCCTTTCGGGTTATGTAACGCCCCGGCTACGTTCCAGCATTTTGTGAACGACATCTTCAGAGACTATTTAGATTTGTTTGTTATCATTTATTTGGATGATATACTAATCTTTTCCTCCACTTTAGTCACCCACAGAGAACATGTCAAGAAAGTCCTGACTCGCCTCCGCTCTCACGGCCTGTATGCCAAGCCTGAAAAATGCGTTTTCGAGAAGGAGAGTATCCAGTTCCTTGGTCTGATTATCTCGATTCGAGGGGTCGAGATGGATCCCCAGAAGATAACTGCAATCCAGGACTGGCCTGCCCCATCCGATAGAAAAGGAGTTCAGCGGTTTGTGGGCTTCGCGAATTTCTATCGCAAATTTATAAAGGGATTCTCCTCCATCATCGCCCCCATTACCGGGCTAACCAAGCTGGGCACCAAGTTCCGCTGGACACCTGAGGCACAAGAGGCCTTCGAAGCCCTGAAAAAGCTATTCGTTTCAGCTTCGATTCTGAAACATCCTGATCCTACCCTGCCATACACCCTTGAGGTTGACGCTTCGGAGGTGGCAGTCGGAGCTGTGCTGTCCCAGAGGCAGGGACCTAAGTCCGTACTCCACCCAGTTGCGTTCTTCTCCCGCAAACTATCCGAAGCCGAGAGAAACTACGACGTGGGCGACCGTGAGCTACTGGCAATTAAGTCGGCGCTGGAGGAGTGGCGCTATCTGTTAGAAGGGGCTATCCACCCAATCCTGATTTATACAGATCACAAAAACCTCGAATATCTGAAGACAGCTAAAAGGTTGAAGCCTCGTCAAGCCAGGTGGGCACTCTTTTTCTCACGGTTCGTATTCCACATAACCTTCCGCCCCGGATCCAAGAACACGAAGCCAGATGCTTTATCCCGTATGTTTAGCCAGCCGGAAGATCCACCTCTCAGTGACACCATCCTTTCTGCTGGAAACTTCCTCTTACTCCAAGGAGATGTGGTCTCTCAAGTTAAACAGGCGTCCAGAGGCGCCTCATCTCCACCCGGTATCCCGCTGTCCTCCAGCGATGATCTTATGTGGCATGGGAACAGGATCTTCGTCCCCCAGACAGTTCGGACCTTGGTTCTGGCTTCCTGTCATGACCATCCCATGGCTGGCCACTTTGGAACGTTCAAAACCTTAGAATTACTCAGGCGTAACTTCTGGTGGCCGCAGATGAAGAGCGACTGCAAGAGTTACGTACAGGCCTGCACGACCTGCATTCGGAGTAAGGGCGACAAGTCCAGAGCCTGGGGCTTACTAAGACCTCTACCTGTCCCTGATAGACCATGGAGAATGATCTCCATGGATTTTATCGTCGAACTCCCCCCTTCGGAGAACCATACAGCGATCTTCGTCGTAGTCGACAGGTTCACGAAGATGGCTCATTTCTTGCCCATGAAGGGCACTCCCTCTGCCGCGGAGACAGCTAACGTCTTCATAAAGGAAGTTATAAGACTTCACGGCATCCCCGCCAATATCACGTCTGACAGGGGGGTGCAGTTCACATCTAGATTTTGGAAGGCACTCTGTGCAACTCTGAAGATCGACCTCTGCATGTCCTCAGCCTACCATCCGCAGACCAACGGTCAGACCGAGAGGACGAATCAGACCTTAGAGCAGTACCTGCGTTGCTTCTCGTCCTTCTCACAAGACGATTGGGTCTCCCTGCTACCTATGGCCGAGTTCGCCTACAATAATTCAGTCCATTCAGCCACCAAACAGTCTCCTTTTTATGCAAATTTCGGGTACCATCCGTTGTTCTTGTCTGGCGATCTTCCTGAATGTCCGGTACCAGCCCTTCAGAAGAGACTTGCTTTCTTTGAAGAGAATAATAAACTTTTACAGGAAACCTTGACTAAGTCGCAGGAACATAATAAGAAAGTCTTCGACAGAAGAAGAAGAGGGGAGCTGGATCTCAAGACCGGGGATAGGGTCTGGCTGTCCACTTTAAATCTCAAGTTATCCTGTCCCTCCAAGAAATTGGGTCCAAAATTCCTGGGTCCCTTCCCGATCAAAAGGAAGCTAAATGACGTGGCATTCGAGTTGGAACTCCCTGAGTCTTTCCGAATTCACCCGGTGTTCCACGTTTCGCTCCTCAAGCCTGCAGTTGAGGATCCTTTCTCTGACAGGACTTCCTGCCCTCCGGAACCGGTGTTGGTCGATGGAGAGATCGAGTTCGAAGTTGAGGCCATCATGGACTGTAGGAAAAGAGGAAACCAGGTCCAATTCTTAGTTAAATGGAAGGGCTACGGACCCGAGGAGAATTCCTGGGAGCCAGAGGCTAATATTCATGCCAAGAGACTTATCCGCGCCTTCAAGAATTCTCACCCGAACAAGTGGGCTCGGTTGGGCATCCGGGGGCTGCCCCTTGGGGGGGGGCAATGTCACGATCGCCCTAACGCCTCGACTAGACATAGAAACCTTACCCGTCGGAACCTGTCGTGGAGAGTCCGTCGTTTCCCGTCAACGCGCGTCAAAGCTAACGAACGCACTCGCGTCGACACGAACGCGCGCACGCGCACACGTAGGTCACGAACGGGTGCACGTCTACGTGCGAGGGCGCGCTGACCCGTCGTACGTTCGCTTGGCGCCCTGAAGCCTTCTTTAGTCATTGGCTCCCTTCCATCTGTGCTGTCCAGTCTACAGCGTGTCCGTGATCCGTGCTGTTTGTATCCGAACCTGTTATCTGATTCCTGACATCCGGCTTGTTCCTTGACTCTGATCGATTGCTGCCTGCCTACGACCTCTGCCTGTTTGACCACGTCTTCTGCCTCATCCCTTTGTACCTTGCTGATCGTCTCCTGCTGACCCGGCCTGTATCTGATTCCGCTGTTCCTGCTACCTACCTGAGTTCCTGCATTACGGAACATCTGCTCACCAGCCAGTTCCCGCACTTGTGCCTGCCAGCGACAGTCAAGCACCATCCGCTATACCAGCCTGTTATCTGTGCCCAGCTGACCTCCCGGACTTATACCGTCTACCAGGCACTTGTGCCCTCTGGACTGTTGAATACCTGTCTCCACCTTCAGGGGTTCAATAGCCAGGGGATACGAGGGGCCGCTCCCTGCACTCCAGGCTCGACCATCAGGTACGTGACAGAACATCTCAACTTCTCCTCCATGCTCTGATGAAGGGGTCTGTGCAACACTTTTCTCATTTTCTGCCTTTTTTCTTGTGTGTGCACATCTGATGGTCCAGATAGTTCAGAGCTTAATGTCTGAGCCATTGGTCAGCCGCCAAATTCAGTTGGCCAGTGATGCGCACAATTTTAATGAAATGCTGGCTTCACCCTAAAGCAGAGTAGGGGTACACAACATTTCTCTGTCCTCCTTTTTCTTTTATAGCTCATGAATGCGCTATCAGACAGGAGGAAAACTTTGAGGCTCATGGCCCAAAATCAGACACACAGCAAACCCACCCTTCCTCACCTTCCCCCCAAATACACACACAGCAAACCTAAAATCCTGCACATACTCTCCCCAAATCCACACACTTGACACAGCAAATCCACACCCCAACTTCTCAATTCCAAACATAACACAAGTATAGATCTGGAAAGGTCCTACCTTTCGAAGAGGATCAACTTCTTCCTTGCTTGTGCAGAGAAGATTCTTCTAGATCTTCTGAGGGAACATCTCAACTTCTCCTCCACGCTCTGATGAAGGGGTCTGTGCAACACTTTTCTCATTTTCTGCCTTTTTTCTTGTGTGTGCACATCTGATGGTCCAGATAGTTCAGAGCTTAATCTCTGAGCCATTGTCAGCCGCCAAATTCAGTTGGCCAGTGATGCGCACAATTTTAATGAAGTGCTGGCTTCACCCTAAAGAAGAGTAGGGGTACATAACATTTCTTTGTTCATTCTTTTTCTGTTTTAGCTCATGAATGTGCTATCAGACAGGAGGAATACTTTGAGGCTCATGGCCCAAAATCAGACACGCAGCAAACCCACCCTTCCTCACCTTCCCCCCAAATACACACACAGCAAACCCAAAATCCTGCACCTACTCTCCCCAAATCCACACACTTGACACAGCAAATCCACACCCCAACTTCTCAATTCCAAGCATAACACACGTATAGATCTGGAAAGGTCCTACCTTTCGAAGAGGATCAACTTCTTCCTTGCTTGTACAGGGAAGATTCTTCTAGATCTTCTGAGGGAACATCTCAACTTCTCCTCCATGCTCTGATGAAGGCGTCTGTGCAACACTTTTCTCAATATCTGCCTTTTTTCTTGTGTGTGCACATCTGATGGTCCAGATAGTTCAGAGCTTAATGTCTGAGCCATTGGTCAGTCGCCAAATTCAGTTGGCCAGTGATGCGCACAATTTTAATGAAGTGCTGGTTTCACCCTAAAGCAGAGTAGGGGTACATAACATTTCTCTGTCCTCCTTTTTCTTTTATAGCACATGAATGCGCTATCAGACAGGAGGAATACATTGAGGCTTATGGCCCAAAATCAAACACACAGCAAACCCACCCTTCCTCACCTTCCCCCCAAATACACACACAGCAAACCCAAAATCCTGCACCTACTCACCCCAAATCCACACACTTGACACAGCAAATCCACACCCCAACTTCTCAATTCCAAACATAACACAAGTATAGATCTGGAAAGGTCCTACCTTTCGAAGAGGATCAACTTCTTCCTTGCTTGTGCAGAGAAGATTCTTCTAGATCTTCTGAGGGAACATCTCAACTTCTCCTCCATGCTCTGATGAAGGGGTCTGTGCAACACTTTTCTCATTTTCTGCCTTTTTTCTTGTGTGTGCACATCTGATGGTCCAGATAGTTCAGAGCTTAATCTCTGAGCCATTGTCAGCCGCCAAATTCAGTTGGCCAGTGATGCGCACAATTTTAATGAAGTGCTGGCTTCACCCTAAAGAAGAGTAGGGGTACATAACATTTCTTTGTCCTCCTTTTTCTTTTATAGCTCATGAATGTGCTAACAGACAGGAGGAATACTTTGAGGCTCATGGCCCAAAATCAGACACGCAGCAAACCCACCCTTCCTCACCTTCCCCCCAAATACACACACAGCAAACCTAAAATCCTGCACCTACTCTCCCCAAATCCACACACTTGACACAGCAAATCCACACCCCAACTTCTCAATTCCAAGCATAACACACGTATAAATCTGGAAAAGTCCTACCTTTCAAAGAGGATCAACTTCTTCCTTGCTTGTACAGGGAAGATTCTTCTAGATCTTCTGAGGGAACATCTCAACTTCTCCTCCATGCTCTGATGAAGGCGTCTGTGCAACACTTTTCTCATTTTCTGCCTTTTTTCTTGTGTGTGCACATCTGATGGTCCAGATAGTTCAGAGCTTAATGTCTGAGCCATTGGTCAGTCGCCAAATTCAGTTGGCCAGTGATGCGCACAATTTTAATGAAGTGCTGGTTTCACCCTAAAGCAGAGTAGGGGTACATAACATTTCTCTGTCCTCCTTTTTCTTTTATAGCACATGAATGCGCTATCAGACTGGAGGAATACATTGAGGCTTATGGCCCAAAATCAAACACACAGCAAACCCACCCTTCCTCACCTTCCCCCCAAATACACACAGCAAACCCAAAATCCTGCACCTACTCTCCCCAAATCCACACACTTGACACAGCAAATCCACACCCCAACTTCTCAATTCCAAGCATAACACACGTATAGATCTGGAAAGGTCCTACCTTTCGAAGAGGATCAACTTCTTCCTTGCTTGTGCAGAGAAGATTCTTCTAGATCTTCTGAGGGAACATCTCAACTTCTCCACCATACTCTGATGAAGGCGTCTGTGCAACACTTTTCTCATTTTCTGCCTTGTTTCTTGTGTGTGCACATCTGATGGTCCAGATAGTTCAGAGCTTAATTTTTGAGCCATTGGTCAGTCGCCAAATTCAGTTGGCCAGTGATGCGCACAATTTTAATGAAGTGCTGGTTTCACCCTAAAGCAGAGTAGGGGTACATAACATTTCTCTGTCCTCCTTTTTCTTTTATAGCACATGAATGCGCTATCAGACAGGAGGAATACATTGAGGCTTATGGCCCAAAATCAAACACACAGCAAACCCACCCTTCCTCACCTTCCCCCCAAATACACACACACAGCAAACCCAAAATCCTGCACCTACTCTCCCCAAATCGACACACTTGACACAGCAAATCCACACCCCAACTTCTCAATTCCAAACATAACACAAGTATAGATCTGGAAAGGTCCTACCTTTCGAAGAGGATCAACTTCTTCCTTGCTTGTGCAGAGAAGATTCTTCTAGATCTTCTGAGGGAACATCTCAACTTCTCCTCCATGCTCTGATGAAGGGGTCTGTGCAACACTTTTCTCATTTTCTGCCTTTTTTCTTGTGTGTGCACATCTGATGGTCCAGATAGTTCAGAGCTTAATGTCTGAGCCATTGGTCAGCCGCCAAATTCATTTGGCCAGTGATGCGCACAATTTTAATGCAGTGCTGGCTTCACCCTAAAGCAGAGTAGGGGTACACAATATTTCTCTGTCCTCCTTTTTCTTTTATAGCTCATGAATGCGCTATCAGACAGGAGGAATACTTTGAGGCTCATGGCCCAAAATCAGACACACAGCAAACCCACCCTTCCTCACTTTCCCCCCAAATACACACACAGCATACCTAAAATCCTGCACATACTCTCCCCAAATTCACACACTTGACATAGCAAATCCACAACCCAACTTCTCAATTCCAAACATAACACAAGTATAGATCTGGAAAGGTCCTACCTTTTCGAAGAGGATCAACTTCCTTGCTTGTGCAGAAAAGATTCTTCTAGATCTTCTGAGGGAACATCTCAACTTCTCCACCATGCTCTGATGAAGGGGTCTGTGCAACACTTTTCTCATTTTCTGCCTTTTTTCTTGAGTGTGCACATCTGATGGTCCAGATAGTTCAGAGCTTAATGTCTGAGCCATTGTCAGCCGCCAAATTCAGTTGGCCAGTGATGCGCACAATTTTAATGAAGTGCTGGCTTCACCCTAAAGCAGAGTAGGGGTACATAACATTTCTCTGTCCTCCTTTTTCTTTTATAGCTCATGAGTGCGCTATCAGACAGGAGGAATACTTTGAGGCTTATGGCCCAAAATCAGACACACAGCAAACCCACCTTTCTGCACCTTCCCCCCAAATACACACACAGCAAACCTAAAATCCTGCACATACTCTCCCCAAATCCGCACACTTGACACAGCAAATCCACACCCCATCTTCTCAATTCCAAAAATAACACAAGTATAGATCGGGAAAGGTCCTACCTTTCGAAGAGGATCAACTTCTTCCTTGCTTGTGCAGAGAAGATTCTTCTAGATCTTCTGAGGGAACATCTCAACTTCTCCTCCATGCTCTGATGAAGGGGTCTGTGGAACACTTTTCTCATTTTCTGCCTTTTTTCTTGTGTGTGCACATCTGATGGTCCAGATAGTTCAGAGCTTAATGTCTGAGCCATTGGTCAGTCGCCAAATTCAGTTGGCCAGTGATGCGCACAATTTTAATGAAGTGCTGGCTTCACCCTAAAGAAGAGTAGGGGTACATAACATTTCTTTGTCCTCCTTTTTCTGTTATAGCTCATGAATGTGCTATCAGACAGGAGGAATACTTTGAGGCTCATGGCCCAAAATCAGACACACAGCAAACCCACCCTTCCTCACCTTCCCCCCAAATACACACACAGCAAACCCAAAACCCTGCACCTACTCTCCCCAAATCCACACACTTGACACAGCAAATCCACACCCCAACTTCTCAATTCCAAACATAACACAAGTATAGATCTGGAAAGGTCCTACCTTTCGAAGAGGATCAACTTCCTTGCTTGTGCAGAAAAGATTCTTCTAGATCTTCTGAGGGAACATCTCAACTTCTCCACCATGCTCTGATGAAGGGGTCTGTGCAACACTTTTCTCATTTTCTGCCTTTTTTCTTGAGTGTGCACATCTGATGGTCCAGATAGTTCAGAGCTTAATGTCTGAGCCATTGTCAGCCGCCAAATTCAGTTGGCCAGTGATGCGCACAATTTTAATGAAGTGCTGGCTTCACCCTAAAGCAGAGTAGGGGTACATAACATTTCTCTGTCCTCCTTTTTCTTTTATAGCTCATGAGTGCGCTATCAGACAGGAGGAATACTTTGAGGCTTATGGCCCAAAATCAGACACACAGCAAACCCACCTTTCTGCACCTTCCCCCCAAATACACACACAGCAAACCTAAAATCCTGCACATACTCTCCCCAAATCCACACACTTGACACAGCAAATCCACACCCCATCTTCTCAATTCCAAAAATAACACAAGTATAGATCGGGAAAGGTCCTACCTTTCGAAGAGGATCAACTTCTTCCTTGCTTGTGCAGAGAAGATTCTTCTAGATCTTCTGAGGGAACATCTCAACTTCTCCTCCATGCTCTGATGAAGGGGTCTGTGCAACACTTTTCTCATTTTCTGCCTTTTTTCTTGTGTGTGCACATCTGATGGTCCAGATAGTTCAGAGCTTAATGTCTGAGCCATTGGTCAGCCGCCAAATTCATTTGGCCAGTGATGCGCACAATTTTAATGCAGTGCTGGCTTCACCCTAAAGCAGAGTAGGGGTACACAATATTTCTCTGTCCTCCTTTTTCTTTTATAGCTCATGAATGCGCTATCAGACAGGAGGAATACTTTGAGGCTCATGGCCCAAAATCAGACACACAGCAAACCCACCCTTCCTCACTTTCCCCCCAAATACACACACAGCATACCTAAAATCCTGCACATACTCTCCCCAAATTCACACACTTGACATAGCAAATCCACAACCCAACTTCTCAATTCCAAACATAACACAAGTATAGATCTGGAAAGGTCCTACCTTTTCGAAGAGGATCAACTTCCTTGCTTGTGCAGAAAAGATTCTTCTAGATCTTCTGAGGGAACATCTCAACTTCTCCACCATGCTCTGATGAAGGGGTCTGTGCAACACTTTTCTCATTTTCTGCCTTTTTTCTTGAGTGTGCACATCTGATGGTCCAGATAGTTCAGAGCTTAATGTCTGAGCCATTGTCAGCCGCCAAATTCAGTTGGCCAGTGATGCGCACAATTTTAATGAAGTGCTGGCTTCACCCTAAAGCAGAGTAGGGGTACATAACATTTCTCTGTCCTCCTTTTTCTTTTATAGCTCATGAGTGCGCTATCAGACAGGAGGAATACTTTGAGGCTTATGGCCCAAAATCAGACACACAGCAAACCCACCTTTCTGCACCTTCCCCCCAAATACACACACAGCAAACCTAAAATCCTGCACATACTCTCCCCAAATCCGCACACTTGACACAGCAAATCCACACCCCATCTTCTCAATTCCAAAAATAACACAAGTATAGATCGGGAAAGGTCCTACCTTTCGAAGAGGATCAACTTCTTCCTTGCTTGTGCAGAGAAGATTCTTCTAGATCTTCTGAGGGAACATCTCAACTTCTCCTCCATGCTCTGATGAAGGGGTCTGTGGAACACTTTTCTCATTTTCTGCCTTTTTTCTTGTGTGTGCACATCTGATGGTCCAGATAGTTCAGAGCTTAATGTCTGAGCCATTGGTCAGTCGCCAAATTCAGTTGGCCAGTGATGCGCACAATTTTAATGAAGTGCTGGCTTCACCCTAAAGAAGAGTAGGGGTACATAACATTTCTTTGTCCTCCTTTTTCTGTTATAGCTCATGAATGTGCTATCAGACAGGAGGAATACTTTGAGGCTCATGGCCCAAAATCAGACACACAGCAAACCCACCCTTCCTCACCTTCCCCCCAAATACACACACAGCAAACCCAAAACCCTGCACCTACTCTCCCCAAATCCACACACTTGACACAGCAAATCCACACCCCAACTTCTCAATTCCAAACATAACACAAGTATAGATCTGGAAAGGTCCTACCTTTCGAAGAGGATCAACTTCCTTGCTTGTGCAGAAAAGATTCTTCTAGATCTTCTGAGGGAACATCTCAACTTCTCCACCATGCTCTGATGAAGGGGTCTGTGCAACACTTTTCTCATTTTCTGCCTTTTTTCTTGAGTGTGCACATCTGATGGTCCAGATAGTTCAGAGCTTAATGTCTGAGCCATTGTCAGCCGCCAAATTCAGTTGGCCAGTGATGCGCACAATTTTAATGAAGTGCTGGCTTCACCCTAAAGCAGAGTAGGGGTACATAACATTTCTCTGTCCTCCTTTTTCTTTTATAGCTCATGAGTGCGCTATCAGACAGGAGGAATACTTTGAGGCTTATGGCCCAAAATCAGACACACAGCAAACCCACCTTTCTGCACCTTCCCCCCAAATACACACACAGCAAACCTAAAATCCTGCACATACTCTCCCCAAATCCACACACTTGACACAGCAAATCCACACCCCATCTTCTCAATTCCAAAAATAACACAAGTATAGATCGGGAAAGGTCCTACCTTTCGAAGAGGATCAACTTCTTCCTTGCTTGTGCAGAGAAGATTCTTCTAGATCTTCTGAGGGAACATCTCAACTTCTCCTCCATGCTCTGATGAAGGGGTCTGTGGAACACTTTTCTCATTTTCTGCCTTTTTTCTTGTGTGTGCACATCTGATGGTCCAGATAGTTCAGAGCTTAATGTCTGAGCCATTGGTCAGCCGCCAAATTCATTTGGCCAGTGATGCGCACAATTTTAATGCAGTGCTGGCTTCACCCTAAAGCAGAGTAGGGGTACACAATATTTCTCTGTCCTCCTTTTTCTTTTATAGCTCATGAATGCGCTATCAGACAGGAGGAATACTTTGAGGCTCATGGCCCAAAATCAGACACACAGCAAACCCACCCTTCCTCACTTTCCCCCCAAATACACACACAGCATACCTAAAATCCTGCACATACTCTCCCCAAATTCACACACTTGACATAGCAAATCCACAACCCAACTTCTCAATTCCAAACATAACACAAGTATAGATCTGGAAAGGTCCTACCTTTTCGAAGAGGATCAACTTCCTTGCTTGTGCAGAAAAGATTCTTCTAGATCTTCTGAGGGAACATCTCAACTTCTCCACCATGCTCTGATGAAGGGGTCTGTGCAACACTTTTCTCATTTTCTGCCTTTTTTCTTGAGTGTGCACATCTGATGGTCCAGATAGTTCAGAGCTTAATGTCTGAGCCATTGTCAGCCGCCAAATTCAGTTGGCCAGTGATGCGCACAATTTTAATGAAGTGCTGGCTTCACCCTAAAGCAGAGTAGGGGTACATAACATTTCTCTGTCCTCCTTTTTCTTTTATAGCTCATGAGTGCGCTATCAGACAGGAGGAATACTTTGAGGCTTATGGCCCAAAATCAGACACACAGCAAACCCACCTTTCTGCACCTTCCCCCCAAATACACACACAGCAAACCTAAAATCCTGCTCATACTCTCCCCAAATCCGCACACTTGACACAGCAAATCCACACCCCATCTTCTCAATTCCAAAAATAACACAAGTATAGATCGGGAAAGGTCCTACCTTTCGAAGAGGATCAACTTCTTCCTTGCTTGTGCAGAGAAGATTCTTCTAGATCTTCTGAGGGAACATCTCAACTTCTCCTCCATGCTCTGATGAAGGGGTCTGTGGAACACTTTTCTCATTTTCTGCCTTTTTTCTTGTGTGTGCACATCTGATGGTCCAGATAGTTCAGAGCTTAATGTCTGAGCCATTGGTCAGTCGCCAAATTCAGTTGGCCAGTGATGCGCACAATTTTAATGAAGTGCTGGCTTCACCCTAAAGAAGAGTAGGGGTACATAACATTTCTTTGTCCTCCTTTTTCTGTTATAGCTCATGAATGTGCTATCAGACAGGAGGAATACTTTGAGGCTCATGGCCCAAAATCAGACACACAGCAAACCCACCCTTCCTCACCTTCCCCCCAAATACACACACAGCAAACCCAAAACCCTGCACCTACTCTCCCCAAATCCACACACTTGACACAGCAAATCCACACCCCAACTTCTCAATTCCAAACATAACACAAGTATAGATCTGGAAAGGTCCTACCTTTCGAAGAGGATCAACTTCCTTGCTTGTGCAGAAAAGATTCTTCTAGATCTTCTGAGGGAACATCTCAACTTCTCCACCATGCTCTGATGAAGGGGTCTGTGCAACACTTTTCTCATTTTCTGCCTTTTTTCTTGAGTGTGCACATCTGATGGTCCAGATAGTTCAGAGCTTAATGTCTGAGCCATTGTCAGCCGCCAAATTCAGTTGGCCAGTGATGCGCACAATTTTAATGAAGTGCTGGCTTCACCCTAAAGCAGAGTAGGGGTACATAACATTTCTCTGTCCTCCTTTTTCTTTTATAGCTCATGAGTGCGCTATCAGACAGGAGGAATACTTTGAGGCTTATGGCCCAAAATCAGACACACAGCAAACCCACCTTTCTGCACCTTCCCCCCAAATACACACACAGCAAACCTAAAATCCTGCACATACTCTCCCCAAATCCACACACTTGACACAGCAAATCCACACCCCATCTTCTCAATTCCAAAAATAACACAAGTATAGATCGGGAAAGGTCCTACCTTTCGAAGAGGATCAACTTCTTCCTTGCTTGTGCAGAGAAGATTCTTCTAGATCTTCTGAGGGAACATCTCAACTTCTCCTCCATGCTCTGATGAAGGGGTCTGTGGAACACTTTTCTCATTTTCTGCCTTTTTTCTTGTGTGTGCACATCTGATGGTCCAGATAGTTCAGAGCTTAATGTCTGAGCCATTGGTCAGTCGCCAAATTCAGTTGGCCAGTGATGCGCACAATTTTAATGAAGTGCTGGCTTCACCCTAAAGAAGAGTAGGGGTACATAACATTTCTTTGTCCTCCTTTTTCTGTTATAGCTCATGAATGTGCTATCAGACAGGAGGAATACTTTGAGGCTCATGGCCCAAAATCAGACACACAGCAAACCCACCCTTCCTCACCTTCCCCCCAAATACACACACAGCAAACCCAAAACCCTGCACCTACTCTCCCCAAATCCACACACTTGACACAGCAAATCCACACCCCAACTTCTCAATTCCAAACATAACACAAGTATAGATCTGGAAAGGTCCTACCTTTCGAAGAGGATCAACTTCTTCCTTGCTTGTGCAGAGAAGATTCTTCTAGATCTTCTGAGGGAACATCTCAACTTCTCCACCATGCTCTGATGAAGGGGTCTGTGGAACACTTTTCTCATTTTCTGCCTTTTTTCTTGTGTGCGCACATCTGATGGTCCAGATAGTTCAGAGCTTAATGTCTGAGCCATTGGTCAGCCGCCAAATTCAGTTGGCCAATGATGCGCACAATTTTAATGAAGTGCTGGCTTCACCCTAAAGCAGAGTAGGGGTACATAACATTTCTCTGTCCTCCTTTTTCTTTTATAGCACATGAATGCGCTATCAGACATGAGGAATACATTGAGGCTTATGGCCCAAAATCAAACACACAGCAAACCCACCCTTCCTCACCTTCCCCCCAAATACACACACAGCAAACCCAAAATCCGGCACCTACTCTCCCCAAATCCACACACTTGACACAGCAAATCCACACCCCAACTTCTCAATTCCAAGCATAACACACGTATAGATCTGGAAAGGTCCTACCTTTCGAAGAGGATCAACTTCTTCCTTGCTTGTGCAGGGAAGATTCTTCTAGATCTTCTGAGGGAACATCTCAACTTCTCCTCCATGCTCTGATGAAGGGGTCTGTGCAACACTTTTCTCATTTTCTGCCTTTTTTCTTGTGTGTGCACATCTGATGGTCCAGATAGTTCAGAGCTTAATGTCTGAGCCATTGGTCAGCCGCCAAATTCAGTTGGCCAGTGATGCGCACAATTTTAATGAAGTGCTGGCTTCACCCTAAAGCAGAGTAGGGGTACATAACATTTCTCTGTCCTCCTTTTTCTTTTATAGCACATGAATGTGCTATCAGACAGGAGGAATACTTTGAGGCTCATGGCCCAAAATCAACACACACAGCAAACCCACCCTTCCTCACCTTCCCCCCAAATACACACAAAGCAAACCCAAAATCTTGCACCTACTCTACCCAAATCCACACACTTGACACAGCAAATCCACACCCCAACTTCTCAATTCCAAACATAACACAAGTATAGATCTGGAAAGGTCCTACCTTTCGAAGAGGATCAACTTCTTCCTTGCTTGTGCAGAGAAGATTCTTCTAGATCTTCTGAGGGAACATCTCAACTTATCCTCCATGCTCTGATGAAGGGGTCTGTGCAACACATTTCTCAATTTCTGCCTTTTTTCTTGTGTGTGCACATCTGATGGTCCAGATAGTTCAGAGCTTAATGTCTGAGCCATTGGTCAGCCGCCAAATTCAGTTGGCCAGTGATGTGCACAATTTTAATGAAGGGCTGGCTTCACCCTAAAGCAGAGTAGGGGTACATAACATTTCTCTGTCCTCCTTTTTCTTTTATAGCTCATGAATGCGCTATCAGACAGGAGGAATACGTTGAGGCTCATGGCCCAAAATCAGACACACAGCATACCCACCCTTCCTCACTTTCCCCCCAAATACACACACAGCATACCTAAAATCCTGCACATACTCTCCCCAAATCCACACACTTGACACAGCAAATCCACACCCCAACTTCTCAATTCCAAACATAACACAAGTATAGATCTGGAAAGGTCCTACCTTTCGAAGAGGATCAACTTCTTCCTTGCTTGTGCAGAGAAGATTCTTCTAGATCTTCCGAGGGAACATCTCAACTTCTCCTCCATGCTGTGATGAAGGGGTCTGTGCAACACTTTTCTCATTTTCTGCCTTTTTTCTTGTGTGTGCACATCTGATGGTCCAGATAGTTCAGAGCTTAATGTCTGAGCCATTGGTCAGCCGCCAAATTCAGTTGGCCAGTGATGCGCACAATTTTAATAAAGTGCTGGCTTTACCCTAAAACAGAGTAGGGGTACACAACATTTCTCTGTCCTCCTTTTTCTTTTATAGCTCATGAATGCGCTATCAGACAGGAGGAATACTTTGAGGCTCATGGCCCAAAATCAGACACACAGCAAACCCACCCTTCCTCACTTTCCCCCCAAATACACACACAGCATACCTAAAATCCTGCACATACTCTCCCCAAATCCACACACTTGACACAGCAAATCCACAACCCAACTTCTCAATTCCAAACATAACACAAGTATAGATCTGGAAAGGTCCTACCTTTCGAAGAGGATCAACTTCTTCCTTGCTTGTGCAGAGAAGATTCTTCTAGATCTTCTGAGGGAACATCTCAACTTCTCCACCATGCTCTGATGAAGGCGTCTGTGCAACACTTTTCTCATTTTCTGCCTTGTTTCTTGTGTGTGCACATCTGATGGTCCAGATAGTTCAGAGCTTAATGTTTGAGCCATTGGTCAGTCGCCAAATTCAGTTGGCCAGTGATGCGCACAATTTTAATGAAGTGCTGGTTTCACCCTAAAGCAGAGTAGGGGTACATAACATTTCTCTGTCCTCCTTTTTCTTTTATAGCACATGAATGCGCTATCAGACAGGAGGAATACATTGAGGCTTATGGCCCAAAATCAAACACACAGCAAACCCACCCTTCCTCACCTTCCCCCCAAATACACACACACAGCAAACCCAAAATCCTGCACCTACTCTCCCCAAATCGACACACTTGACACAGCAAATCCACACCCCAATTTCTCAATTCCAAACATAACACAAGTATAGATCTGGAAAGGTCCTACCTTTCGAAGAGGATCAACTTCTTCCTTGCTTGTGCAGAGAAGATTCTTCTAGATCTTCTGAGGGAACATCTCAACTTCTCCTCCATGCTCTGATGAAGGGGTCTGTGCAACACTTTTCTCATTTTCTGCCTTTTTTCTTGTGTGTGCACATCTGATGGTCCAGATAGTTCAGAGCTTAATGTCTGAGCCATTGGTCAGCCGCCAAATTCATTTGGCCAGTGATGCGCACAATTTTAATGCAGTGCTGGCTTCACCCTAAAGCAGAGTAGGGGTACACAACATTTCTCTGTCCTCCTTTTTCTTTTATAGCTCATGAATGCGCTATCAGACAGGAGGAATACTTTGAGGCTCATGGCCCAAAATCAGACACACAGCAAACCCACCCTTCCTCACTTTCCCCCCAAATACACACACAGCATACCTAAAATCCTGCACATACTCTCCCCAAATTCACACACTTGACATAGCAAATCCACAACCCAACTTCTCAATTCCAAACATAACACAAGTATAGATCTGGAAAGGTCCTACCTTTTCGAAGAGGATCAACTTCCTTGCTTGTGCAGAAAAGATTCTTCTAGATCTTCTGAGGGAACATCTCAACTTCTCCACCATGCTCTGATGAAGGGGTCTGTGCAACACTTTTCTCATTTTCTGCCTTTTTTCTTGAGTGTGCACATCTGATGGTCCAGATAGTTCAGAGCTTAATGTCTGAGCCATTGTCAGCCGCCAAATTCAGTTGGCCAGTGATGCGCACAATTTTAATGAAGTGCTGGCTTCACCCTAAAGCAGAGTAGGGGTACATAACATTTCTCTGTCCTCCTTTTTCTTTTAAGGCTCATGAGTGCGCTATCAGACAGGAGGAATACTTTGAGGCTTATGGCCCAAAATCAGACACACAGCAAACCCACCTTTCTGCACCTTCCCCCCAAATACACACACAGCAAACCTAAAATCCTGCACATACTCTCCCCAAATCCACACACTTGACACAGCAAATCCACACCCCATCTTCTCAATTCCAAAAATAACACAAGTATAGATCGGGAAAGGTCCTACCTTTCGAAGAGGATCAACTTCTTCCTTGCTTGTGCAGAGAAGATTCTTCTAGATCTTCTGAGGGAACATCTCAACTTCTCCTCCATGCTCTGATGAAGGGGTCTGTGGAACACTTTTCTCATTTTCTGCCTTTTTTCTTGTGTGTGCACATCTGATGGTCCAGATAGTTCAGAGCTTAATGTCTGAGCCATTGGTCAGCCGCCAAATTCATTTGGCCAGTGATGCGCACAATTTTAATGCAGTGCTGGCTTCACCCTAAAGCAGAGTAGGGGTACACAACATTTCTCTGTCCTCCTTTTTCTTTTATAGCTCATGAATGCGCTATCAGACAGGAGGAATACTTTGAGGCTCATGGCCCAAAATCAGACACACAGCAAACCCACCCTTCCTCACTTTCCCCCCAAATACACACACAGCATACCTAAAATCCTGCACATACTCTCCCCAAATTCACACACTTGACATAGCAAATCCACAACCCAACTTCTCAATTCCAAACATAACACAAGTATAGATCTGGAAAGGTCCTACCTTTTCGAAGAGGATCAACTTCCTTGCTTGTGCAGAAAAGATTCTTCTAGATCTTCTGAGGGAACATCTCAACTTCTCCACCATGCTCTGATGAAGAGGTCTGTGGAACACTTTTCTCATTTTCTGCCTTTTTTCTTGTGTGTGCACATCTGATGGTCCAGATAGTTCAGAGCTTAATGTCTGAGCCATTGGTCAGTCGCCAAATTCAGTTGGCCAGTGATGCGCACAATTTTAATGAAGTGCTGGCTTCACCCTAAAGAAGAGTAGGGGTACATAACATTTCTTTGTCCTCCTTTTTCTGTTATAGCTCATGAATGTGCTATCAGACAGGAGGAATACTTTGAGGCTCATGGCCCAAAATCAGACACACAGCAAACCCACCCTTCCTCACCTTCCCCCCAAATACACACACAGCAAACCCAAAACCCTGCACCTACTCTCCCCAAATCCACACACTTGACACAGCAAATCCACACCCCAACTTCTCAATTCCAAACATAACACAAGTATAGATCTGGAAAGGTCCTACCTTTCGAAGAGGATCAACTTCCTTGCTTGTGCAGAAAAGATTCTTCTAGATCTTCTGAGGGAACATCTCAACTTCTCCACCATGCTCTGATGAAGGGGTCTGTGCAACACTTTTCTCATTTTCTGCCTTTTTTCTTGAGTGTGCACATCTGATGGTCCAGATAGTTCAGAGCTTAATGTCTGAGCCATTGTCAGCCGCCAAATTCAGTTGGCCAGTGATGCGCACAATTTTAATGAAGTGCTGGCTTCACCCTAAAGCAGAGTAGGGGTACATAACATTTCTCTGTCCTCCTTTTTCTTTTATAGCTCATGAGTGCGCTATCAGACAGGAGGAATACTTTGAGGCTTATGGCCCAAAATCAGACACACAGCAAACCCACCTTTCTGCACCTTCCCCCCAAATACACACACAGCAAACCTAAAATCCTGCACATACTCTCCCCAAATCCACACACTTGACACAGCAAATCCACACCCCATCTTCTCAATTCCAAAAATAACACAAGTATAGATCGGGAAAGGTCCTACCTTTCGAAGAGGATCAACTTCTTCCTTGCTTGTGCAGAGAAGATTCTTCTAGATCTTCTGAGGGAACATCTCAACTTCTCCTCCATGCTCTGATGAAGGGGTCTGTGGAACACTTTTCTCATTTTCTGCCTTTTTTCTTGTGTGTGCACATCTGATGGTCCAGATAGTTCAGAGCTTAATGTCTGAGCCATTGGTCAGTCGCCAAATTCAGTTGGCCAGTGATGCGCACAATTTTAATGAAGTGCTGGCTTCACCCTAAAGAAGAGTAGGGGTACATAACATTTCTTTGTCCTCCTTTTTCTGTTATAGCTCATGAATGTGCTATCAGACAGGAGGAATACTTTGAGGCTCATGGCCCAAAATCAGACACACAGCAAACCCACCCTTCCTCACCTTCCCCCCAAATACACACACAGCAAACCCAAAACCCTGCACCTACTCTCCCCAAATCCACACACTTGACACAGCAAATCCACACCCCAACTTCTCAATTCCAAACATAACACAAGTATAGATCTGGAAAGGTCCTACCTTTCGAAGAGGATCAACTTCTTCCTTGCTTGTGCAGAGAAGATTCTTCTAGATCTTCTGAGGGAACATCTCAACTTCTCCACCATGCTCTGATGAAGGGGTCTGTGGAACACTTTTCTCATTTTCTGCCTTTTTTCTTGTGTGCGCACATCTGATGGTCCAGATAGTTCAGAGCTTAATGTCTGAGCCATTGGTCAGCCGCCAAATTCAGTTGGCCAATGATGCGCACAATTTTAATGAAGTGCTGGCTTCACCCTAAAGCAGAGTAGGGGTACATAACATTTCTCTGTCCTCCTTTTTCTTTTATAGCACATGAATGCGCTATCAGACATGAGGAATACATTGAGGCTTATGGCCCAAAATCAAACACACAGCAAACCCACCCTTCCTCACCTTCCCCCCAAATACACACACAGCAAACCCAAAATCCGGCACCTACTCTCCCCAAATCCACACACTTGACACAGCAAATCCACACCCCAACTTCTCAATTCCAAGCATAACACACGTATAGATCTGGAAAGGTCCTACCTTTCGAAGAGGATCAACTTCTTCCTTGCTTGTGCAGGGAAGATTCTTCTAGATCTTCTGAGGGAACATCTCAACTTCTCCTCCATGCTCTGATGAAGGGGTCTGTGCAACACTTTTCTCATTTTCTGCCTTTTTTCTTGTGTGTGCACATCTGATGGTCCAGATAGTTCAGAGCTTAATGTCTGAGCCATTGGTCAGCCGCCAAATTCAGTTGGCCAGTGATGCGCACAATTTTAATGAAGTGCTGGCTTCACCCTAAAGCAGAGTAGGGGTACATAACATTTCTCTGTCCTCCTTTTTCTTTTATAGCACATGAATGTGCTATCAGACAGGAGGAATACTTTGAGGCTCATGGCCCAAAATCAACACACACAGCAAACCCACCCTTCCTCACCTTCCCCCCAAATACACACAAAGCAAACCCAAAATCTTGCACCTACTCTACCCAAATCCACACACTTGACACAGCAAATCCACACCCCAACTTCTCAATTCCAAACATAACACAAGTATAGATCTGGAAAGGTCCTACCTTTCGAAGAGGATCAACTTCTTCCTTGCTTGTGCAGAGAAGATTCTTCTAGATCTTCTGAGGGAACATCTCAACTTATCCTCCATGCTCTGATGAAGGGGTCTGTGCAACACATTTCTCAATTTCTGCCTTTTTTCTTGTGTGTGCACATCTGATGGTCCAGATAGTTCAGAGCTTAATGTCTGAGCCATTGGTCAGCCGCCAAATTCAGTTGGCCAGTGATGTGCACAATTTTAATGAAGGGCTGGCTTCACCCTAAAGCAGAGTAGGGGTACATAACATTTCTCTGTCCTCCTTTTTCTTTTATAGCTCATGAATGCGCTATCAGACAGGAGGAATACGTTGAGGCTCATGGCCCAAAATCAGACACACAGCATACCCACCCTTCCTCACTTTCCCCCCAAATACACACACAGCATACCTAAAATCCTGCACATACTCTCCCCAAATCCACACACTTGACACAGCAAATCCACACCCCAACTTCTCAATTCCAAACATAACACAAGTATAGATCTGGAAAGGTCCTACCTTTCGAAGAGGATCAACTTCTTCCTTGCTTGTGCAGAGAAGATTCTTCTAGATCTTCCGAGGGAACATCTCAACTTCTCCTCCATGCTGTGATGAAGGGGTCTGTGCAACACTTTTCTCATTTTCTGCCTTTTTTCTTGTGTGTGCACATCTGATGGTCCAGATAGTTCAGAGCTTAATGTCTGAGCCATTGGTCAGCCGCCAAATTCAGTTGGCCAGTGATGCGCACAATTTTAATAAAGTGCTGGCTTTACCCTAAAACAGAGTAGGGGTACACAACATTTCTCTGTCCTCCTTTTTCTTTTATAGCTCATGAATGCGCTATCAGACAGGAGGAATACTTTGAGGCTCATGGCCCAAAATCAGACACACAGCAAACCCACCCTTCCTCACTTTCCCCCCAAATACACACACAGCATACCTAAAATCCTGCACATACTCTCCCCAAATCCACACACTTGACACAGCAAATCCACAACCCAACTTCTCAATTCCAAACATAACACAAGTATAGATCTGGAAAGGTCCTACCTTTCGAAGAGGATCAACTTCTTCCTTGCTTGTGCAGAGAAGATTCTTCTAGATCTTCTGAGGGAACATCTCAACTTCTCCACCATGCTCTGATGAAGGCGTCTGTGCAACACTTTTCTCATTTTCTGCCTTGTTTCTTGTGTGTGCACATCTGATGGTCCAGATAGTTCAGAGCTTAATGTTTGAGCCATTGGTCAGTCGCCAAATTCAGTTGGCCAGTGATGCGCACAATTTTAATGAAGTGCTGGTTTCACCCTAAAGCAGAGTAGGGGTACATAACATTTCTCTGTCCTCCTTTTTCTTTTATAGCACATGAATGCGCTATCAGACAGGAGGAATACATTGAGGCTTATGGCCCAAAATCAAACACACAGCAAACCCACCCTTCCTCACCTTCCCCCCAAATACACACACACAGCAAACCCAAAATCCTGCACCTACTCTCCCCAAATCGACACACTTGACACAGCAAATCCACACCCCAATTTCTCAATTCCAAACATAACACAAGTATAGATCTGGAAAGGTCCTACCTTTCGAAGAGGATCAACTTCTTCCTTGCTTGTGCAGAGAAGATTCTTCTAGATCTTCTGAGGGAACATCTCAACTTCTCCTCCATGCTCTGATGAAGGGGTCTGTGCAACACTTTTCTCATTTTCTGCCTTTTTTCTTGTGTGTGCACATCTGATGGTCCAGATAGTTCAGAGCTTAATGTCTGAGCCATTGGTCAGCCGCCAAATTCATTTGGCCAGTGATGCGCACAATTTTAATGCAGTGCTGGCTTCACCCTAAAGCAGAGTAGGGGTACACAACATTTCTCTGTCCTCCTTTTTCTTTTATAGCTCATGAATGCGCTATCAGACAGGAGGAATACTTTGAGGCTCATGGCCCAAAATCAGACACACAGCAAACCCACCCTTCCTCACTTTCCCCCCAAATACACACACAGCATACCTAAAATCCTGCACATACTCTCCCCAAATTCACACACTTGACATAGCAAATCCACAACCCAACTTCTCAATTCCAAACATAACACAAGTATAGATCTGGAAAGGTCCTACCTTTTCGAAGAGGATCAACTTCCTTGCTTGTGCAGAAAAGATTCTTCTAGATCTTCTGAGGGAACATCTCAACTTCTCCACCATGCTCTGATGAAGGGGTCTGTGCAACACTTTTCTCATTTTCTGCCTTTTTTCTTGAGTGTGCACATCTGATGGTCCAGATAGTTCAGAGCTTAATGTCTGAGCCATTGTCAGCCGCCAAATTCAGTTGGCCAGTGATGCGCACAATTTTAATGAAGTGCTGGCTTCACCCTAAAGCAGAGTAGGGGTACATAACATTTCTCTGTCCTCCTTTTTCTTTTAAGGCTCATGAGTGCGCTATCAGACAGGAGGAATACTTTGAGGCTTATGGCCCAAAATCAGACACACAGCAAACCCACCTTTCTGCACCTTCCCCCCAAATACACACACAGCAAACCTAAAATCCTGCACATACTCTCCCCAAATCCACACACTTGACACAGCAAATCCACACCCCATCTTCTCAATTCCAAAAATAACACAAGTATAGATCGGGAAAGGTCCTACCTTTCGAAGAGGATCAACTTCTTCCTTGCTTGTGCAGAGAAGATTCTTCTAGATCTTCTGAGGGAACATCTCAACTTCTCCTCCATGCTCTGATGAAGGGGTCTGTGGAACACTTTTCTCATTTTCTGCCTTTTTTCTTGTGTGTGCACATCTGATGGTCCAGATAGTTCAGAGCTTAATGTCTGAGCCATTGGTCAGCCGCCAAATTCATTTGGCCAGTGATGCGCACAATTTTAATGCAGTGCTGGCTTCACCCTAAAGCAGAGTAGGGGTACACAACATTTCTCTGTCCTCCTTTTTCTTTTATAGCTCATGAATGCGCTATCAGACAGGAGGAATACTTTGAGGCTCATGGCCCAAAATCAGACACACAGCAAACCCACCCTTCCTCACTTTCCCCCCAAATACACACACAGCATACCTAAAATCCTGCACATACTCTCCCCAAATTCACACACTTGACATAGCAAATCCACAACCCAACTTCTCAATTCCAAACATAACACAAGTATAGATCTGGAAAGGTCCTACCTTTTCGAAGAGGATCAACTTCCTTGCTTGTGCAGAAAAGATTCTTCTAGATCTTCTGAGGGAACATCTCAACTTCTCCACCATGCTCTGATGAAGAGGTCTGTGCAACACTTTTCTCATTTTCTGCCTTTTTTCTTGAGTGTGCACATCTGATGGTCCAGATAGTTCAGAGCTTAATGTCTGAGCCATTGTCAGCCGCCAAATTCAGTTGGCCAGTGATGCGCACAATTTTAATGAAGTGCTGGCTTCACCCTAAAGCAGAGTAGGGGTACATAACATTTCTCTGTCCTCCTTTTTCTTTTATAGCTCATGAGTGCGCTATCAGACAGGAGGAATACTTTGAGGCTTATGGCCCAAAATCAGACACACAGCAAACCCACCTTTCTGCACCTTCCCCCCAAATACACACACAGCAAACCTAAAATCCTGCACATACTCTCCCCAAATCCACACACTTGACACAGCAAATCCACACCCCATCTTCTCAATTCCAAAAATAACACAAGTATAGATCGGGAAAGGTCCTACCTTTCGAAGAGGATCAACTTCTTCCTTGCTTGTGCAGAGAAGATTCTTCTAGATCTTCTGAGGGAACATCTCAACTTCTCCTCCATGCTCTGATGAAGGGGTCTGTGGAACACTTTTCTCATTTTCTGCCTTTTTTCTTGTGTGTGCACATCTGATGGTCCAGATAGTTCAGAGCTTAATGTCTGAGCCATTGGTCAGTCGCCAAATTCAGTTGGCCAGTGATGCGCACAATTTTAATGAAGTGCTGGCTTCACCCTAAAGAAGAGTAGGGGTACATAACATTTCTTTGTCCTCCTTTTTCTGTTATAGCTCATGAATGTGCTATCAGACAGGAGGAATACTTTGAGGCTCATGGCCCAAAATCAGACACACAGCAAACCCACCCTTCCTCACCTTCCCCCCAAATACACACACAGCAAACCCAAAACCCTGCACCTACTCTCCCCAAATCCACACACTTGACACAGCAAATCCACACCCCAACTTCTCAATTCCAAACATAACACAAGTATAGATCTGGAAAGGTCCTACCTTTCGAAGAGGATCAACTTCTTCCTTGCTTGTGCAGAGAAGATTCTTCTAGATCTTCTGAGGGAACATCTCAACTTCTCCACCATGCTCTGATGAAGGGGTCTGTGGAACACTTTTCTCATTTTCTGCCTTTTTTCTTGTGTGCGCACATCTGATGGTCCAGATAGTTCAGAGCTTAATGTCTGAGCCATTGGTCAGCCGCCAAATTCAGTTGGCCAATGATGCGCACAATTTTAATGAAGTGCTGGCTTCACCCTAAAGCAGAGTAGGGGTACATAACATTTCTCTGTCCTCCTTTTTCTTTTATAGCACATGAATGCGCTATCAGACATGAGGAATACATTGAGGCTTATGGCCCAAAATCAAACACACAGCAAACCCACCCTTCCTCACCTTCCCCCCAAATACACACACAGCAAACCCAAAATCCGGCACCTACTCTCCCCAAATCCACACACTTGACACAGCAAATCCACACCCCAACTTCTCAATTCCAAACATAACACAAGTATAGATCTGGAAAGGTCCTACCTTTCGAAGAGGATCAACTTCTTCCTTGCTTGTGCAGAGAAGATTCTTCTAGATCTTCCGAGGGAACATCTCAACTTCTCCTCCATGCTGTGATGAAGGGGTCTGTGCAACACTTTTCTCATTTTCTGCCTTTTTTCTTGTGTGTGCACATCTGATGGTCCAGATAGTTCAGAGCTTAATGTCTGAGCCATTGGTCAGCCGCCAAATTCAGTTGGCCAGTGATGCGCACAATTTTAATAAAGTGCTGGCTTTACCCTAAAACAGAGTAGGGGTACACAACATTTCTCTGTCCTCCTTTTTCTTTTATAGCTCATGAATGCGCTATCAGACAGGAGGAATACTTTGAGGCTCATGGCCCAAAATCAGACACACAGCAAACCCACCCTTCCTCACTTTCCCCCCAAATACACACACAGCATACCTAAAATCCTGCACATACTCTCCCCAAATCCACACACTTGACACAGCAAATCCACAACCCAACTTCTCAATTCCAAACATAACACAAGTATAGATCTGGAAAGGTCCTACCTTTCGAAGAGGATCAACTTCTTCCTTGCTTGTGCAGAGAAGATTCTTCTAGATCTTCTGAGGGAACATCTCAACTTCTCCACCATGCTCTGATGAAGGCGTCTGTGCAACACTTTTCTCATTTTCTGCCTTGTTTCTTGTGTGTGCACATCTGATGGTCCAGATAGTTCAGAGCTTAATGTTTGAGCCATTGGTCAGTCGCCAAATTCAGTTGGCCAGTGATGCGCACAATTTTAATGAAGTGCTGGTTTCACCCTAAAGCAGAGTAGGGGTACATAACATTTCTCTGTCCTCCTTTTTCTTTTATAGCACATGAATGCGCTATCAGACAGGAGGAATACATTGAGGCTTATGGCCCAAAATCAAACACACAGCAAACCCACCCTTCCTCACCTTCCCCCCAAATACACACACACAGCAAACCCAAAATCCTGCACCTACTCTCCCCAAATCGACACACTTGACACAGCAAATCCACACCCCAACTTCTCAATTCCAAACATAACACAAGTATAGATCTGGAAAGGTCCTACCTTTCGAAGAGGATCAACTTCTTCCTTGCTTGTGCAGAGAAGATTCTTCTAGATCTTCTGAGGGAACATCTCAACTTCTCCTCCATGCTCTGATGAAGGGGTCTGTGCAACACTTTTCTCATTTTCTGCCTTTTTTCTTGTGTGTGCACATCTGATGGTCCAGATAGTTCAGAGCTTAATGTCTGAGCCATTGGTCAGCCGCCAAATTCATTTGGCCAGTGATGCGCACAATTTTAATGCAGTGCTGGCTTCACCCTAAAGCAGAGTAGGGGTACACAACATTTCTCTGTCCTCCTTTTTCTTTTATAGCTCATGAATGCGCTATCAGACAGGAGGAATACTTTGAGGCTCATGGCCCAAAATCAGACACACAGCAAACCCACCCTTCCTCACTTTCCCCCCAAATACACACACAGCATACCTAAAATCCTGCACATACTCTCCCCAAATTCACACACTTGACATAGCAAATCCACAACCCAACTTCTCAATTCCAAACATAACACAAGTATAGATCTGGAAAGGTCCTACCTTTTCGAAGAGGATCAACTTCCTTGCTTGTGCAGAAAAGATTCTTCTAGATCTTCTGAGGGAACATCTCAACTTCTCCACCATGCTCTGATGAAGGGGTCTGTGCAACACTTTTCTCATTTTCTGCCTTTTTTCTTGAGTGTGCACATCTGATGGTCCAGATAGTTCAGAGCTTAATGTCTGAGCCATTGTCAGCCGCCAAATTCAGTTGGCCAGTGATGCGCACAATTTTAATGAAGTGCTGGCTTCACCCTAAAGCAGAGTAGGGGTACATAACATTTCTCTGTCCTCCTTTTTCTTTTATAGCTCATGAGTGCGCTATCAGACAGGAGGAATACTTTGAGGCTTATGGCCCAAAATCAGACACACAGCAAACCCACCTTTCTGCACCTTCCCCCCAAATACACACACAGCAAACCTAAAATCCTGCACATACTCTCCCCAAATCCACACACTTGACACAGCAAATCCACACCCCATCTTCTCAATTCCAAAAATAACACAAGTATAGATCGGGAAAGGTCCTACCTTTCGAAGAGGATCAACTTCTTCCTTGCTTGTGCAGAGAAGATTCTTCTAGATCTTCTGAGGGAACATCTCAACTTCTCCTCCATGCTCTGATGAAGGGGTCTGTGGAACACTTTTCTCATTTTCTGCCTTTTTTCTTGTGTGTGCACATCTGATGGTCCAGATAGTTCAGAGCTTAATGTCTGAGCCATTGGTCAGTCGCCAAATTCAGTTGGCCAGTGATGCGCACAATTTTAATGAAGTGCTGGCTTCACCCTAAAGAAGAGTAGGGGTACATAACATTTCTTTGTCCTCCTTTTTCTGTTATAGCTCATGAATGTGCTATCAGACAGGAGGAATACTTTGAGGCTCATGGCCCAAAATCAGACACACAGCAAACCCACCCTTCCTCACCTTCCCCCCAAATACACACACAGCAAACCCAAAACCCTGCACCTACTCTCCCCAAATCCACACACTTGACACAGCAAATCCACACCCCAACTTCTCAATTCCAAACATAACACAAGTATAGATCTGGAAAGGTCCTACCTTTCGAAGAGGATCAACTTCTTCCTTGCTTGTGCAGAGAAGATTCTTCTAGATCTTCTGAGGGAACATCTCAACTTCTCCACCATGCTCTGATGAAGGGGTCTGTGGAACACTTTTCTCATTTTCTGCCTTTTTTCTTGTGTGCGCACATCTGATGGTCCAGATAGTTCAGAGCTTAATGTCTGAGCCATTGGTCAGCCGCCAAATTCAGTTGGCCAATGATGCGCACAATTTTAATGAAGTGCTGGCTTCACCCTAAAGCAGAGTAGGGGTACATAACATTTCTCTGTCCTCCTTTTTCTTTTATAGCACATGAATGCGCTATCAGACATGAGGAATACATTGAGGCTTATGGCCCAAAATCAAACACACAGCAAACCCACCCTTCCTCACCTTCCCCCCAAATACACACACAGCAAACCCAAAATCCGGCACCTACTCTCCCCAAATCCACACACTTGACACAGCAAATCCACACCCCAACTTCTCAATTCCAAACATAACACAAGTATAGATCTGGAAAGGTCCTACCTTTCGAAGAGGATCAACTTCTTCCTTGCTTGTGCAGAGAAGATTCTTCTAGATCTTCCGAGGGAACATCTCAACTTCTCCTCCATGCTGTGATGAAGGGGTCTGTGCAACACTTTTCTCATTTTCTGCCTTTTTTCTTGTGTGTGCACATCTGATGGTCCAGATAGTTCAGAGCTTAATGTCTGAGCCATTGGTCAGCCGCCAAATTCAGTTGGCCAGTGATGCGCACAATTTTAATAAAGTGCTGGCTTTACCCTAAAACAGAGTAGGGGTACACAACATTTCTCTGTCCTCCTTTTTCTTTTATAGCTCATGAATGCGCTATCAGACAGGAGGAATACTTTGAGGCTCATGGCCCAAAATCAGACACACAGCAAACCCACCCTTCCTCACTTTCCCCCCAAATACACACACAGCATACCTAAAATCCTGCACATACTCTCCCCAAATCCACACACTTGACACAGCAAATCCACAACCCAACTTCTCAATTCCAAACATAACACAAGTATAGATCTGGAAAGGTCCTACCTTTCGAAGAGGATCAACTTCTTCCTTGCTTGTGCAGAGAAGATTCTTCTAGATCTTCTGAGGGAACATCTCAACTTCTCCACCATGCTCTGATGAAGGCGTCTGTGCAACACTTTTCTCATTTTCTGCCTTGTTTCTTGTGTGTGCACATCTGATGGTCCAGATAGTTCAGAGCTTAATGTTTGAGCCATTGGTCAGTCGCCAAATTCAGTTGGCCAGTGATGCGCACAATTTTAATGAAGTGCTGGTTTCACCCTAAAGCAGAGTAGGGGTACATAACATTTCTCTGTCCTCCTTTTTCTTTTATAGCACATGAATGCGCTATCAGACAGGAGGAATACATTGAGGCTTATGGCCCAAAATCAAACACACAGCAAACCCACCCTTCCTCACCTTCCCCCCAAATACACACACACAGCAAACCCAAAATCCTGCACCTACTCTCCCCAAATCGACACACTTGACACAGCAAATCCACACCCCAACTTCTCAATTCCAAACATAACACAAGTATAGATCTGGAAAGGTCCTACCTTTCGAAGAGGATCAACTTCTTCCTTGCTTGTGCAGAGAAGATTCTTCTAGATCTTCTGAGGGAACATCTCAACTTCTCCTCCATGCTCTGATGAAGGGGTCTGTGCAACACTTTTCTCATTTTCTGCCTTTTTTCTTGTGTGTGCACATCTGATGGTCCAGATAGTTCAGAGCTTAATGTCTGAGCCATTGGTCAGCCGCCAAATTCATTTGGCCAGTGATGCGCACAATTTTAATGCAGTGCTGGCTTCACCCTAAAGCAGAGTAGGGGTACACAACATTTCTCTGTCCTCCTTTTTCTTTTATAGCTCATGAATGCGCTATCAGACAGGAGGAATACTTTGAGGCTCATGGCCCAAAATCAGACACACAGCAAACCCACCCTTCCTCACTTTCCCCCCAAATACACACACAGCATACCTAAAATCCTGCACATACTCTCCCCAAATTCACACACTTGACATAGCAAATCCACAACCCAACTTCTCAATTCCAAACATAACACAAGTATAGATCTGGAAAGGTCCTACCTTTTCGAAGAGGATCAACTTCCTTGCTTGTGCAGAAAAGATTCTTCTAGATCTTCTGAGGGAACATCTCAACTTCTCCACCATGCTCTGATGAAGGGGTCTGTGCAACACTTTTCTCATTTTCTGCCTTTTTTCTTGAGTGTGCACATCTGATGGTCCAGATAGTTCAGAGCTTAATGTCTGAGCCATTGTCAGCCGCCAAATTCAGTTGGCCAGTGATGCGCACAATTTTAATGAAGTGCTGGCTTCACCCTAAAGCAGAGTAGGGGTACATAACATTTCTCTGTCCTCCTTTTTCTTTTATAGCTCATGAGTGCGCTATCAGACAGGAGGAATACTTTGAGGCTTATGGCCCAAAATCAGACACACAGCAAACCCACCTTTCTGCACCTTCCCCCCAAATACACACACAGCAAACCTAAAATCCTGCACATACTCTCCCCAAATCCACACACTTGACACAGCAAATCCACACCCCATCTTCTCAATTCCAAAAATAACACAAGTATAGATCGGGAAAGGTCCTACCTTTCGAAGAGGATCAACTTCTTCCTTGCTTGTGCAGAGAAGATTCTTCTAGATCTTCTGAGGGAACATCTCAACTTCTCCTCCATGCTCTGATGAAGGGGTCTGTGGAACACTTTTCTCATTTTCTGCCTTTTTTCTTGTATGTGCACATCTGATGGTCCAGATAGTTCAGAGCTTAATGTCTGAGCCATTGGTCAGCCGCCAAATTCATTTGGCCAGTGATGCGCACAATTTTAATGCAGTGCTGGCTTCACCCTAAAGCAGAGTAGGGGTACACAACATTTCTCTGTCCTCCTTTTTCTTTTATAGCTCATGAATGCGCTATCAGACAGGAGGAATACTTTGAGGCTCATGGCCCAAAATCAGACACACAGCAAACCCACCCTTCCTCACTTTCCCCCCAAATACACACACAGCATACCTAAAATCCTGCACATACTCTCCCCAAATTCACACACTTGACATAGCAAATCCACAACCCAACTTCTCAATTCCAAACATAACACAAGTATAGATCTGGAAAGGTCCTACCTTTTCGAAGAGGATCAACTTCCTTGCTTGTGCAGAAAAGATTCTTCTAGATCTTCTGAGGGAACATCTCAACTTCTCCACCATGCTCTGATGAAGGGGTCTGTGCAACACTTTTCTCATTTTCTGCCTTTTTTCTTGAGTGTGCACATCTGATGGTCCAGATAGTTCAGAGCTTAATGTCTGAGCCATTGTCAGCCGCCAAATTCAGTTGGCCAGTGATGCGCACAATTTTAATGAAGTGCTGGCTTCACCCTAAAGCAGAGTAGGGGTACATAACATTTCTCTGTCCTCCTTTTTCTTTTATAGCTCATGAGTGCGCTATCAGACAGGAGGAATACTTTGAGGCTTATGGCCCAAAATCAGACACACAGCAAACCCACCTTTCTGCACCTTCCCCCCAAATACACACACAGCAAACCTAAAATCCTGCACATACTCTCCCCAAATCCACACACTTGACACAGCAAATCCACACCCCATCTTCTCAATTCCAAAAATAACACAAGTATAGATCGGGAAAGGTCCTACCTTTCGAAGAGGATCAACTTCTTCCTTGCTTGTGCAGAGAAGATTCTTCTAGATCTTCTGAGGGAACATCTCAACTTCTCCTCCATGCTCTGATGAAGGGGTCTGTGGAACACTTTTCTCATTTTCTGCCTTTTTTCTTGTGTGTGCACATCTGATGGTCCAGATAGTTCAGAGCTTAATGTCTGAGCCATTGGTCAGCCGCCAAATTCAGTTGGCCAGTGATGCGCACAATTTTAATGAAGTGCTGGCTTCACCCTAAAGAAGAGTAGGGGTACATAACATTTCTTTGTCCTCCTTTTTCTGTTATAGCTCATGAATGTGCTATCAGACAGGAGGAATACTTTGAGGCTCATGGCCCAAAATCAGACACACAGCAAACCCACCCTTCCTCACCTTCCCCCCAAATACACACACAGCAAACCCAAAACCCTGCACCTACTCTCCCCAAATCCACACACTTGACACAGCAAATCCACACCCCAACTTCTCAATTCCAAACATAACACAAGTATAGATCTGGAAAGGTCCTACCTTTCGAAGAGGATCAACTTCTTCCTTGCTTGTGCAGAGAAGATTCTTCTAGATCTTCTGAGGGAACATCTCAACTTCTCCACCATGCTCTGATGAAGGGGTCTGTGGAACACTTTTCTCATTTTCTGCCTTTTTTCTTGTGTGCGCACATCTGATGGTCCAGATAGTTCAGAGCTTAATGTCTGAGCCATTGGTCAGCCGTCAAATTCAGTTGGCCAGTGATGCGCACAATTTTAATGAAGTGCTGGCTTCACCCTAAAGCAGAGTAGGGGTACATAACATTTCTCTGTCCTCCTTTTTCTTTTATAGCACATGAATGCGCTATCAGACATGAGGAATACATTGAGGCTTATGGCCCAAAATCAAACACACAGCAAACCCACCCTTCCTCACCTTCCCCCCAAATACACACACAGCAAACCCAAAATCCGGCACCTACTCTCCCCAAATCCACACACTTGACACAGCAAATCCACACCCCAACTTCTCAATTCCAAGCATAACACACGTATAGATCTGGAAAGGTCCTACCTTTCGAAGAGGATCAACTTCTTCCTTGCTTGTGCAGGGAAGATTCTTCTAGATCTTCTGAGGGAACATCTCAACTTCTCCTCCATGCTCTGATGAAGGGGTCTGTGCAACACTTTTCTCATTTTCTGCCTTTTTTCTTGTGTGTGCACATCTGATGGTCCAGATAGTTCAGAGCTTAATGTCTGAGCCATTGGTCAGCCGCCAAATTCAGTTGGCCAGTGATGCGCACAATTTTAATGAAGTGCTGGCTTCACCCTAAAGCAGAGTAGGGGTACATAACATTTCTCTGTCCTCCTTTTTCTTTTATAGCACATGAATGTGCTATCAGACAGGAGGAATACTTTGAGGCTCATGGCCCAAAATCAACACACACAGCAAACCCACCCTTCCTCACTTTCCCCCCAAATACACACACAGCATACCTAAAATCCTGCACATACTCTCCCCAAATCCACACACTTGACACAGCAAATCCACACCCCAACTTCTCAATTCCAAACATAACACAAGTATAGATCTGGAAAGGTCCTACCTTTCGAAGAGGATCAACTTCTTCCTTGCTTGTGCAGAGAAGATTCTTCTAGATCTTCCGAGGGAACATCTCAACTTCTCCTCCATGCTGTGATGAAGGGGTCTGTGCAACACTTTTCTCATTTTCTGCCTTTTTTCTTGTGTGTGCACATCTGATGGTCCAGATAGTTCAGAGCTTAATGTCTGAGCCATTGGTCAGCCGCCAAATTCAGTTGGCCAGTGATGCGCACAATTTTAATATAGTGCTGGCTTTACCCTAAAACAGAGTAGGGGTACACAACATTTCTCTGTCCTCCTTTTTCTTTTATAGCTCATGAATGCGCTATCAGACAGGAGGAATACTTTGAGGCTCATGGCCCAAAATCAGACACACAGCAAACCCACCCTTCCTCACTTTCCCCCCAAATACACACACAGCATACCTAAAATCCTGCACATACTCTCCCCAAATCCACACACTTGACACAGCAAATCCACAACCCAACTTCTCAATTCCAAACATAACACAAGTATAGATCTGGAAAGGTCCTACCTTTCGAAGAGGATCAACTTCTTCCTTGCTTGTGCAGAGAAGATTCTTCTAGATCTTCTGAGGGAACATCTCAACTTCTCCACCATGCTCTGATGAAGGCGTCTGTGCAACACTTTTCTCATTTTCTGCCTTGTTTCTTGTGTGTGCACATCTGATGGTCCAGATAGTTCAGAGCTTAATGTTTGAGCCATTGGTCAGTCGCCAAATTCAGTTGGCCAGTGATGCGCACAATTTTAATGAAGTGCTGGTTTCACCCTAAAGCAGAGTAGGGGTACATAACATTTCTCTGTCCTCCTTTTTCTTTTATAGCACATGAATGCGCTATCAGACAGGAGGAATACATTGAGGCTTATGGCCCAAAATCAAACACACAGCAAACCCACCCTTCCTCACCTTCCCCCCAAATACACACACACAGCAAACCCAAAATCCTGCACCTACTCTCCCCAAATCGACACACTTGACACAGCAAATCCACACCCCAACTTCTCAATTCCAAACATAACACAAGTATAGATCTGGAAAGGTCCTACCTTTCGAAGAGGATCAACTTCTTCCTTGCTTGTGCAGAGAAGATTCTTCTAGATCTTCTGAGGGAACATCTCAACTTCTCCTCCATGCTCTGATGAAGGGGTCTGTGCAACACTTTTCTCATTTTCTGCCTTTTTTCTTGTGTGTGCACATCTGATGGTCCAGATAGTTCAGAGCTTAATGTCTGAGCCATTGGTCAGCCGCCAAATTCATTTGGCCAGTGATGCGCACAATTTTAATGCAGTGCTGGCTTCACCCTAAAGCAGAGTAGGGGTACACAACATTTCTCTGTCCTCCTTTTTCTTTTATAGCTCATGAATGCGCTATCAGACAGGAGGAATACTTTGAGGCTCATGGCCCAAAATCAGACACACAGCAAACCCACCCTTCCTCACTTTCCCCCCAAATACACACACAGCATACCTAAAATCCTGCACATACTCTCCCCAAATTCACACACTTGACATAGCAAATCCACAACCCAACTTCTCAATTCCAAACATAAAACAAGTATAGATCTGGAAAGGTCCTACCTTTTCGAAGAGGATCAACTTCCTTGCTTGTGCAGAAAAGATTCTTCTAGATCTTCTGAGGGAACATCTCAACTTCTCCACCATGCTCTGATGAAGGGGTCTGTGCAACACTTTTCTCATTTTCTGCCTTTTTTCTTGAGTGTGCACATCTGATGGTCCAGATAGTTCAGAGCTTAATGTCTGAGCCATTGTCAGCCGCCAAATTCAGTTGGCCAGTGATGCGCACAATTTTAATGAAGTGCTGGCTTCACCCTAAAGCAGAGTAGGGGTACATAACATTTCTCTGTCCTCCTTTTTCTTTTATAGCTCATGAGTGCGCTATCAGACAGGAGGAATACTTTGAGGCTTATGGCCCAAAATCAGACACACAGCAAACCCACCTTTCTGCACCTTCCCCCCAAATACACACACAGCAAACCTAAAATCCTGCACATACTCTCCCCAAATCCACACACTTGACACAGCAAATCCACACCCCATCTTCTCAATTCCAAAAATAACACAAGTATAGATCGGGAAAGGTCCTACCTTTCGAAGAGGATCAACTTCTTCCTTGCTTGTGCAGAGAAGATTCTTCTAGATCTTCTGAGGGAACATCTCAACTTCTCCTCCATGCTCTGATGAAGGGGTCTGTGGAACACTTTTCTCATTTTCTGCCTTTTTTCTTGTGTGTGCACATCTGATGGTCCAGATAGTTCAGAGCTTAATGTCTGAGCCATTGGTCAGCCGCCAAATTCATTTGGCCAGTGATGCGCACAATTTTAATGCAGTGCTGGCTTCACCCTAAAGCAGAGTAGGGGTACACAACATTTCTCTGTCCTCCTTTTTCTTTTATAGCTCATGAATGCGCTATCAGACAGGAGGAATACTTTGAGGCTCATGGCCCAAAATCAGACACACAGCAAACCCACCCTTCCTCACTTTCCCCCCAAATACACACACAGCATACCTAAAATCCTGCACATACTCTCCCCAAATTCACACACTTGACATAGCAAATCCACAACCCAACTTCTCAATTCCAAACATAACACAAGTATAGATCTGGAAAGGTCCTACCTTTTCGAAGAGGATCAACTTCCTTGCTTGTGCAGAAAAGATTCTTCTAGATCTTCTGAGGGAACATCTCAACTTCTCCACCATGCTCTGATGAAGGGGTCTGTGCAACACTTTTCTCATTTTCTGCCTTTTTTCTTGAGTGTGCACATCTGATGGTCCAGATAGTTCAGAGCTTAATGTCTGAGCCATTGTCAGCCGCCAAATTCAGTTGGCCAGTGATGCGCACAATTTTAATGAAGTGCTGGCTTCACCCTAAAGCAGAGTAGGGGTACATAACATTTCTCTGTCCTCCTTTTTCTTTTATAGCTCATGAGTGCGCTATCAGACAGGAGGAATACTTTGAGGCTTATGGCCCAAAATCAGACACACAGCAAACCCACCTTTCTGCACCTTCCCCCCAAATACACACACAGCAAACCTAAAATCCTGCACATACTCTCCCCAAATCCACACACTTGACACAGCAAATCCACACCCCATCTTCTCAATTCCAAAAATAACACAAGTATAGATCGGGAAAGGTCCTACCTTTCGAAGAGGATCAACTTCTTCCTTGCTTGTGCAGAGAAGATTCTTCTAGATCTTCTGAGGGAACATCTCAACTTCTCCTCCATGCTCTGATGAAGGGGTCTGTGGAACACTTTTCTCATTTTCTGCCTTTTTTCTTGTGTGTGCACATCTGATGGTCCAGATAGTTCAGAGCTTAATGTCTGAGCCATTGGTCAGTCGCCAAATTCAGTTGGCCAGTGATGCGCACAATTTTAATGAAGTGCTGGCTTCACCCTAAAGAAGAGTAGGGGTACATAACATTTCTTTGTCCTCCTTTTTCTGTTATAGCTCATGAATGTGCTATCAGACAGGAGGAATACTTTGAGGCTCATGGCCCAAAATCAGACACACAGCAAACCCACCCTTCCTCACCTTCCCCCCAAATACACACACAGCAAACCCAAAACCCTGCACCTACTCTCCCCAAATCCACACACTTGACACAGCAAATCCACACCCCAACTTCTCAATTCCAAACATAACACAAGTATAGATCTGGAAAGGTCCTACCTTTCGAAGAGGATCAACTTCTTCCTTGCTTGTGCAGAGAAGATTCTTCTAGATCTTCTGAGGGAACATCTCAACTTCTCCACCATGCTCTGATGAAGGGGTCTGTGGAACACTTTTCTCATTTTCTGCCTTTTTTCTTGTGTGCGCACATCTGATGGTCCAGATAGTTCAGAGCTTAATGTCTGAGCCATTGGTCAGCCGCCAAATTCAGTTGGCCAGTGATGCGCACAATTTTAATGAAGTGCTGGCTTCACCCTAAAGCAGAGTAGGGGTACATAACATTTCTCTGTCCTCCTTTTTCTTTTATAGCACATGAATGCGCTATCAGACATGAGGAATACATTGAGGCTTATGGCCCAAAATCAAACACACAGCAAACCCACCCTTCCTCACCTTCCCCCCAAATACACACACAGCAAACCCAAAATCCGGCACCTACTCTCCCCAAATCCACACACTTGACACAGCAAATCCACACCCCAACTTCTCAATTCCAAGCATAACACACGTATAGATCTGGAAAGGTCCTACCTTTCGAAGAGGATCAACTTCTTCCTTGCTTGTGCAGGGAAGATTCTTCTAGATCTTCTGAGGGAACATCTCAACTTCTCCTCCATGCTCTGATGAAGGGGTCTGTGCAACACTTTTCTCATTTTCTGCCTTTTTTCTTGTGTGTGCACATCTGATGGTCCAGATAGTTCAGAGCTTAATGTCTGAGCCATTGGTCAGCCGCCAAATTCAGTTGGCCAGTGATGCGCACAATTTTAATGAAGTGCTGGCTTCACCCTAAAGCAGAGTAGGGGTACATAACATTTCTCTGTCCTCCTTTTTCTTTTATAGCACATGAATGTGCTATCAGACAGGAGGAATACTTTGAGGCTCATGGCCCAAAATCAACACACACAGCAAACCCACCCTTCCTCACCTTCCCCCCAAATACACACAAAGCAAACCCAAAATCTTGCACCTACTCTACCCAAATCCACACACTTGACACAGCAAATCCACACCCCAACTTCTCAATTCCAAACATAACACAAGTATAGATCTGGAAAGGTCCTACCTTTCGAAGAGGATCAACTTCTTCCTTGCTTGTGCAGAGAAGATTCTTCTAGATCTTCTGAGGGAACATCTCAACTTATCCTCCATGCTCTGATGAAGGGGTCTGTGCAACACATTTCTCAATTTCTGCCTTTTTTCTTGTGTGTGCACATCTGATGGTCCAGATAGTTCAGAGCTTAATGTCTGAGCCATTGGTCAGCCGCCAAATTCAGTTGGCCAGTGATGTGCACAATTTTAATGAAGGGCTGGCTTCACCCTAAAGCAGAGTAGGGGTACATAACATTTCTCTGTCCTCCTTTTTCTTTTATAGCTCATGAATGCGCTATCAGACAGGAGGAATACGTTGAGGCTCATGGCCCAAAATCAGACACACAGCAAACCCACCCTTCCTCACTTTCCCCCCAAATACACACACAGCATAGCTAAAATCCTGCACATACTCTCCCCAAATCCACACACTTGACACAGCAAATCCACACCCCAACTTCTCAATTCCAAACATAACACAAGTATAGATCTGGAAAGGTCCTACCTTTCGAAGAGGATCAACTTCTTCCTTGCTTGTGCAGAGGAGATTCTTCTAGATCTTCCGAGGGAACATCTCAACTTCTCCTCCATGCTGTGATGAAGGGGTCTGTGCAACACTTTTCTCATTTTCTGCCTTTTTTCTTGTGTGTGCACATCTGATGGTCCAGATAGTTCAGAGCTTAATGTCTGAGCCATTGGTCAGCCGCCAAATTCAGTTGGCCAGTGATGCGCACAATTTTAATAAAGTGCTGGCTTTACCCTAAAACAGAGTAGGGGTACACAACATTTCTCTGTCCTCCTTTTTCTTTTATAGCTCATGAATGCGCTATCAGACAGGAGGAATACTTTGAGGCTCATGGCCCAAAATCAGACACACAGCAAACCCACCCTTCCTCACTTTCCCCCCAAATACACACACAGCATACCTAAAATCCTGCACATACTCTCCCCAAATCCACACACTTGACACAGCAAATCCACAACCCAACTTCTCAATTCCAAACATAACACAAGTATAGATCTGGAAAGGTCCTACCTTTCGAAGAGGATCAACTTCTTCCTTGCTTGTGCAGAGAAGATTCTTCTAGATCTTCTGAGGGAACATCTCAACTTCTCCACCATGCTCTGATGAAGGCGTCTGTGCAACACTTTTCTCATTTTCTGCCTTGTTTCTTGTGTGTGCACATCTGATGGTCCAGATAGTTCAGAGCTTAATGTTTGAGCCATTGGTCAGTCGCCAAATTCAGTTGGCCAGTGATGCGCACAATTTTAATGAAGTGCTGGTTTCACCCTAAAGCAGAGTAGGGGTACATAACATTTCTCTGTCCTCCTTTTTCTTTTATAGCACATGAATGCGCTATCAGACAGGAGGAATACATTGAGGCTTATGGCCCAAAATCAAACACACAGCAAACCCACCCTTCCTCACCTTCCCCCCAAATACACACACACAGCAAACCCAAAATCCTGCACCTACTCTCCCCAAATCGACACACTTGACACAGCAAATCCACACCCCAATTTCTCAATTCCAAACATAACACAAGTATAGATCTGGAAAGGTCCTACCTTTCGAAGAGGATCAACTTCTTCCTTGCTTGTGCAGAGAAGATTCTTCTAGATCTTCTGAGGGAACATCTCAACTTCTCCTCCATGCTCTGATGAAGGGGTCTGTGCAACACTTTTCTCATTTTCTGCCTTTTTTCTTGTGTGTGCACATCTGATGGTCCAGATAGTTCAGAGCTTAATGTCTGAGCCATTGGTCAGCCGCCAAATTCATTTGGCCAGTGATGCGCACAATTTTAATGCAGTGCTGGCTTCACCCTAAAGCAGAGTAGGGGTACACAACATTTCTCTGTCCTCCTTTTTCTTTTATAGCTCATGAATGCGCTATCAGACAGGAGGAATACTTTGAGGCTCATGGCCCAAAATCAGACACACAGCAAACCCACCCTTCCTCACTTTCCCCCCAAATACACACACAGCATACCTAAAATCCTGCACATACTCTCCCCAAATTCACACACTTGACATAGCAAATCCACAACCCAACTTCTCAATTCCAAACATAACACAAGTATAGATCTGGAAAGGTCCTACCTTTTCGAAGAGGATCAACTTCCTTGCTTGTGCAGAAAAGATTCTTCTAGATCTTCTGAGGGAACATCTCAACTTCTCCACCATGCTCTGATGAAGGGGTCTGTGCAACACTTTTCTCATTTTCTGCCTTTTTTCTTGAGTGTGCACATCTGATGGTCCAGATAGTTCAGAGCTTAATGTCTGAGCCATTGTCAGCCGCCAAATTCAGTTGGCCAGTGATGCGCACAATTTTAATGAAGTGCTGGCTTCACCCTAAAGCAGAGTAGGGGTACATAACATTTCTCTGTCCTCCTTTTTCTTTTAAGGCTCATGAGTGCGCTATCAGACAGGAGGAATACTTTGAGGCTTATGGCCCAAAATCAGACACACAGCAAACCCACCTTTCTGCACCTTCCCCCCAAATACACACACAGCAAACCTAAAATCCTGCACATACTCTCCCCAAATCCACACACTTGACACAGCAAATCCACACCCCATCTTCTCAATTCCAAAAATAACACAAGTATAGATCGGGAAAGGTCCTACCTTTCGAAGAGGATCAACTTCTTCCTTGCTTGTGCAGAGAAGATTCTTCTAGATCTTCTGAGGGAACATCTCAACTTCTCCTCCATGCTCTGATGAAGGGGTCTGTGGAACACTTTTCTCATTTTCTGCCTTTTTTCTTGTGTGTGCACATCTGATGGTCCAGATAGTTCAGAGCTTAATGTCTGAGCCATTGGTCAGTCGCCAAATTCAGTTGGCCAGTGATGCGCACAATTTTAATGAAGTGCTGGCTTCACCCTAAAGAAGAGTAGGGGTACATAACATTTCTTTGTCCTCCTTTTTCTGTTATAGCTCATGAATGTGCTATCAGACAGGAGGAATACTTTGAGGCTCATGGCCCAAAATCAGACACACAGCAAACCCACCCTTCCTCACCTTCCCCCCAAATACACACACAGCAAACCCAAAACCCTGCACCTACTCTCCCCAAATCCACACACTTGACACAGCAAATCCACACCCCAACTTCTCAATTCCAAACATAACACAAGTATAGATCTGGAAAGGTCCTACCTTTCGAAGAGGATCAACTTCTTCCTTGCTTGTGCAGAGAAGATTCTTCTAGATCTTCTGAGGGAACATCTCAACTTCTCCACCATGCTCTGATGAAGGGGTCTGTGGAACACTTTTCTCATTTTCTGCCTTTTTTCTTGTGTGCGCACATCTGATGGTCCAGATAGTTCAGAGCTTAATGTCTGAGCCATTGGTCAGCCGCCAAATTCAGTTGGCCAGTGATGCGCACAATTTTAATGAAGTGCTGGCTTCACCCTAAAGCAGAGTAGGGGTACATAACATTTCTCTGTCCTCCTTTTTCTTTTATAGCACATGAATGCGCTATCAGACATGAGGAATACATTGAGGCTTATGGCCCAAAATCAAACACACAGCAAACCCACCCTTCCTCACCTTCCCCCCAAATACACACACAGCAAACCCAAAATCCGGCACCTACTCTCCCCAAATCCACACACTTGGCACAGCAAATCCACACCCCAACTTCTCAATTCCAAGCATAACACACGTATAGATCTGGAAAGGTCCTACCTTTCGAAGAGGATCAACTTCTTCCTTGCTTGTGCAGGGAAGATTCTTCTAGATCTTCTGAGGGAACATCTCAACTTCTCCTCCATGCTCTGATGAAGGGGTCTGTGCAACACTTTTCTCATTTTCTGCCTTTTTTCTTGTGTGTGCACATCTGATGGTCCAGATAGTTCAGAGCTTAATGTCTGAGCCATTGGTCAGCCGCCAAATTCAGTTGGCCAGTGATGCGCACAATTTTAATGAAGTGCTGGCTTCACCCTAAAGCAGAGTAGGGGTACATAACATTTCTCTGTCCTCCTTTTTCTTTTATAGCACATGAATGTGCTATCAGACAGGAGGAATACTTTGAGGCTCATGGCCCAAAATCAACACACACAGCAAACCCACCCTTCCTCACCTTCCCCCCAAATACACACAAAGCAAACCCAAAATCTTGCACCTACTCTACCCAAATCCACACACTTGACACAGCAAATCCACACCCCAACTTCTCAATTCCAAACATAACACAAGTATAGATCTGGAAAGGTCCTACCTTTCGAAGAGGATCAACTTCTTCCTTGCTTGTGCAGAGAAGATTCTTCTAGATCTTCCGAGGGAACATCTCAACTTCTCCTCCATGCTGTGATGAAGGGGTCTGTGCAACACTTTTCTCATTTTCTGCCTTTTTTCTTGTGTGTGCACATCTGATGGTCCAGATAGTTCAGAGCTTAATGTCTGAGCCATTGGTCAGCCGCCAAATTCAGTTGGCCAGTGATGCGCACAATTTTAATAAAGTGCTGGCTTTACCCTAAAACAGAGTAGGGGTACACAACATTTCTCTGTCCTCCTTTTTCTTTTATAGCTCATGAATGCGCTATCAGACAGGAGGAATACTTTGAGGCTCATGGCCCAAAATCAGACACACAGCAAACCCACCCTTCCTCACTTTCCCCCCAAATACACACACAGCATACCTAAAATCCTGCACATACTCTCCCCAAATCCACACACTTGACACAGCAAATCCACAACCCAACTTCTCAATTCCAAACATAACACAAGTATAGATCTGGAAAGGTCCTACCTTTCGAAGAGGATCAACTTCTTCCTTGCTTGTGCAGAGAAGATTCTTCTAGATCTTCTGAGGGAACATCTCAACTTCTCCACCATGCTCTGATGAAGGCGTCTGTGCAACACTTTTCTCATTTTCTGCCTTGTTTCTTGTGTGTGCACATCTGATGGTCCAGATAGTTCAGAGCTTAATGTTTGAGCCATTGGTCAGTCGCCAAATTCAGTTGGCCAGTGATGCGCACAATTTTAATGAAGTGCTGGTTTCACCCTAAAGTAGAGTAGGGGTACATAACATTTCTCTGTCCTCCTTTTTCTTTTATAGCACATGAATGCGCTATCAGACAGGAGGAATACATTGAGGCTTATGGCCCAAAATCAAACACACAGCAAACCCACCCTTCCTCACCTTCCCCCCAAATACACACACACAGCAAACCCAAAATCCTGCACCTACTCTCCCCAAATCGACACACTTGACACAGCAAATCCACACCCCAACTTCTCAATTCCAAACATAACACAAGTATAGATCTGGAAAGGTCCTACCTTTCGAAGAGGATCAACTTCTTCCTTGCTTGTGCAGAGAAGATTCTTCTAGATCTTCTGAGGGAACATCTCAACTTCTCCTCCATGCTCTGATGAAGGGGTCTGTGCAACACTTTTCTCATTTTCTGCCTTTTTTCTTGTGTGTGCACATCTGATGGTCCAGATAGTTCAGAGCTTAATGTCTGAGCCATTGGTCAGCCGCCAAATTCATTTGGCCAGTGATGCGCACAATTTTAATGCAGTGCTGGCTTCACCCTAAAGCAGAGTAGGGGTACACAACATTTCTCTGTCCTCCTTTTTCTTTTATAGCTCATGAATGCGCTATCAGACAGGAGGAATACTTTGAGGCTCATGGCCCAAAATCAGACACACAGCAAACCCACCCTTCCTCACTTTCCCCCCAAATACACACACAGCATACCTAAAATCCTGCACATACTCTCCCCAAATTCACACACTTGACATAGCAAATCCACAACCCAACTTCTCAATTCCAAACATAACACAAGTATAGATCTGGAAAGGTCCTACCTTTTCGAAGAGGATCAACTTCCTTGCTTGTGCAGAAAAGATTCTTCTAGATCTTCTGAGGGAACATCTCAACTTCTCCACCATGCTCTGATGAAGGGGTCTGTGCAACACTTTTCTCATTTTCTGCCTTTTTTCTTGAGTGTGCACATCTGATGGTCCAGATAGTTCAGAGCTTAATGTCTGAGCCATTGTCAGCCGCCAAATTCAGTTGGCCAGTGATGCGCACAATTTTAATGAAGTGCTGGCTTCACCCTAAAGCAGAGTAGGGGTACATAACATTTCTCTGTCCTCCTTTTTCTTTTAAGGCTCATGAGTGCGCTATCAGACAGGAGGAATACTTTGAGGCTTATGGCCCAAAATCAGACACACAGCAAACCCACCTTTCTGCACCTTCCCCCCAAATACACACACAGCAAACCTAAAATCCTGCACATACTCTCCCCAAATCCACACACTTGACACAGCAAATCCACACCCCATCTTCTCAATTCCAAAAATAACACAAGTATAGATCGGGAAAGGTCCTACCTTTCGAAGAGGATCAACTTCTTCCTTGCTTGTGCAGAGAAGATTCTTCTAGATCTTCTGAGGGAACATCTCAACTTCTCCTCCATGCTCTGATGAAGGGGTCTGTGGAACACTTTTCTCATTTTCTGCCTTTTTTCTTGTGTGTGCACATCTGATGGTCCAGATAGTTCAGAGCTTAATGTCTGAGCCATTGGTCAGTCGCCAAATTCAGTTGGCCAGTGATGCGCACAATTTTAATGAAGTGCTGGCTTCACCCTAAAGAAGAGTAGGGGTACATAACATTTCTTTGTCCTCCTTTTTCTGTTATAGCTCATGAATGTGCTATCAGACAGGAGGAATACTTTGAGGCTCATGGCCCAAAATCAGACACACAGCAAACCCACCCTTCCTCACCTTCCCCCCAAATACACACACAGCAAACCCAAAACCCTGCACCTACTCTCCCCAAATCCACACACTTGACACAGCAAATCCACACCCCAACTTCTCAATTCCAAACATAACACAAGTATAGATCTGGAAAGGTCCTACCTTTCGAAGAGGATCAACTTCTTCCTTGCTTGTGCAGAGAAGATTCTTCTAGATCTTCTGAGGGAACATCTCAACTTCTCCACCATGCTCTGATGAAGGGGTCTGTGGAACACTTTTCTCATTTTCTGCCTTTTTTCTTGTGTGCGCACATCTGATGGTCCAGATAGTTCAGAGCTTAATGTCTGAGCCATTGGTCAGCCGCCAAATTCAGTTGGCCAGTGATGCGCACAATTTTAATGAAGTGCTGCCTTCACCCTAAAGCAGAGTAGGGGTACATAACATTTCTCTGTCCTCCTTTTTCTTTTATAGCACATGAATGCGCTATCAGACATGAGGAATACATTGAGGCTTATGGCCCAAAATCAGACACACAGCAAACCCACCCTTCCTCACCTTCCCCCCAAATACACACACAGCAAACCCAAAATCCGGCACCTACTCTCCCCAAATCCACACACTTGACACAGCAAATCCACACCCCAACTTCTCAATTCCAAGCATAACACACGTATAGATCTGGAAAGGTCCTACCGTTCGAAGAGGATCAACTTCTTCCTTGCTTGTGCAGGGAAGATTCTTCTAGATCTTCTGAGGGAACATCTCAACTTCTCCTCCATGCTCTGATGAAGGGGTCTGTGCAACACTTTTCTCATTTTCTGCCTTTTTTCTTGTGTGTGCACATCTGATGGTCCAGATAGTTCAGAGCTTAATCTCTGAGCCATTGGTCAGCCGCCAAATTCAGTTGGCCAGTGATGCGCACAATTTTAATGAAGTGCTGGCTTCACCCTAAAGCAGAGTAGGGGTACATAACATTTCTCTGTCCTCCTTTTTCTTTTATAGCACATGAATGTGCTATCAGACAGGAGGAATACTTTGAGGCTCATGGCCCAAAATCAACACACACAGCAAACCCACCCTTCCTCACCTTCCCCCCAAATACACACAAAGCAAACCCAAAATCTTGCACCTACTCTACCCAAATCCACACACTTGACACAGCAAATCCACACCCCAACTTCTCAATTCCAAACATAACACAAGTATAGATCTGGAAAGGTCCTACCTTTCGAAGAGGATCAACTTCTTCCTTGCTTGTGCAGAGAAGATTCTTCTAGATCTTCTGAGGGAACATCTCAACTTATCCTCCATGCTCTGATGAAGGGGTCTGTGCAACACATTTCTCAATTTCTGCCTTTTTTCTTGTGTGTGCACATCTGATGGTCCAGATAGTTCAGAGCTTAATGTCTGAGCCATTGGTCAGCCGCCAAATTCAGTTGGCCAGTGATGTGCACAATTTTAATGAAGGGCTGGCTTCACCCTAAAGCAGAGTAGGGGTACATAACATTTCTCTGTCCTCCTTTTTCTTTTATAGCTCATGAATGCGCTATCAGACAGGAGGAATACGTTGAGGCTCATGGCCCAAAATCAGACACACAGCAAACCCACCCTTCCTCACTTTCCCCCCAAATACACACACAGCATACCTAAAATCCTGCACATACTCTCCCCAAATCCACACACTTGACACAGCAAATCCACACCCCAACTTCTCAATTCCAAACATAACACAAGTATAGATCTGGAAAGGTCCTACCTTTCGAAGAGGATCAACTTCTTCCTTGCTTGTGCAGAGAAGATTCTTCTAGATCTTCCGAGGGAACATCTCAACTTCTCCTCCATGCTGTGATGAAGGGGTCTGTGCAACACTTTTCTCATTTTCTGCCTTTTTTCTTGTGTGTGCACATCTGATGGTCCAGATAGTTCAGAGCTTAATGTCTGAGCCATTGGTCAGCCGCCAAATTCAGTTGGCCAGTGATGCGCACAATTTTAATAAAGTGCTGGCTTTACCCTAAAACAGAGTAGGGGTACACAACATTTCTCTGTCCTCCTTTTTCTTTTATAGCTCATGAATGCGCTATCAGACAGGAGGAATACTTTGAGGCTCATGGCCCAAAATCAGACACACAGCAAACCCACCCTTCCTCACTTTCCCCCCAAATACACACACAGCATACCTAAAATCCTGCACATACTCTCCCCAAATCCACACACTTGACACAGCAAATCCACACCCCAACTTCTCAATTCCAAACATAACACAAGTATAGATCTGGAAAGGTCCTACCTTTCGAAGAGGATCAACTTCTTCCTTGCTTGTGCAGAGAAGATTCTTCTAGATCTTCTGAGGGAACATCTCAACTTCTCCACCATGCTCTGATGAAGGGGTCTGTGGAACACTTTTCTCATTTTCTGCCTTTTTTCTTGTGTGCGCACATCTGATGGTCCAGATAGTTCAGAGCTTAATGTCTGAGCCATTGGTCAGCCGCCAAATTCAGTTGGCCAGTGATGCGCACAATTTTAATGAAGTGCTGGCTTCACCCTAAAGCAGAGTAGGGGTACATAACATTTCTCTGTCCTCCTTTTTCTTTTATAGCACATGAATGCGCTATCAGACATGAGGAATACATTGAGGCTTATGGCCCAAAATCAAACACACAGCAAACCCACCCTTCCTCACCTTCCCCCCAAATACACACACAGCAAACCCAAAATCCGGCACCTACTCTCCCCAAATCCACACACTTGACACAGCAAATCCACACCCCAACTTCTCAATTCCAAGCATAACACACGTATAGATCTGGAAAGGTCCTACCTTTCGAAGAGGATCAACTTCTTCCTTGCTTGTGCAGGGAAGATTCTTCTAGATCTTCTGAGGGAACATCTCAACTTCTCCTCCATGCTCTGATGAAGGGGTCTGTGCAACACTTTTCTCATTTTCTGCCTTTTTTCTTGTGTGTGCACATCTGATGGTCCAGATAGTTCAGAGCTTAATGTCTGAGCCATTGGTCAGCCGCCAAATTCAGTTGGCCAGTGATGCGCACAATTTTAATGAAGTGCTGGCTTCACCCTAAAGCAGAGTAGGGGTACATAACATTTCTCTGTCCTCCTTTTTCTTTTATAGCACATGAATGTGCTATCAGACAGGAGGAATACTTTGAGGCTCATGGCCCAAAATCAACACACACAGCAAACCCACCCTTCCTCACCTTCCCCCCAAATACACACAAAGCAAACCCAAAATCTTGCACCTACTCTACCCAAATCCACACACTTGACACAGCAAATCCACACCCCAACTTCTCAATTCCAAACATAACACAAGTATAGATCTGGAAAGGTCCTACCTTTCGAAGAGGATCAACTTCTTCCTTGCTTGTGCAGAGAAGATTCTTCTAGATCTTCCGAGGGAACATCTCAACTTCTCCTCCATGCTGTGATGAAGGGGTCTGTGCAACACTTTTCTCATTTTCTGCCTTTTTTCTTGTGTGTGCACATCTGATGGTCCAGATAGTTCAGAGCTTAATGTCTGAGCCATTGGTCAGCCGCCAAATTCAGTTGGCCAGTGATGCGCACAATTTTAATAAAGTGCTGGCTTTACCCTAAAACAGAGTAGGGGTACACAACATTTCTCTGTCCTCCTTTTTCTTTTATAGCTCATGAATGCGCTATCAGACAGGAGGAATACTTTGAGGCTCATGGCCCAAAATCAGACACACAGCAAACCCACCCTTCCTCACTTTCCCCCCAAATACACACACAGCATACCTAAAATCCTGCACATACTCTCCCCAAATCCACACACTTGACACAGCAAATCCACAACCCAACTTCTCAATTCCAAACATAACACAAGTATAGATCTGGAAAGGTCCTACCTTTCGAAGAGGATCAACTTCTTCCTTGCTTGTGCAGAGAAGATTCTTCTAGATCTTCTGAGGGAACATCTCAACTTCTCCACCATGCTCTGATGAAGGCGTCTGTGCAACACTTTTCTCATTTTCTGCCTTGTTTCTTGTGTGTGCACATCTGATGGTCCAGATAGTTCAGAGCTTAATGTTTGAGCCATTGGTCAGTCGCCAAATTCAGTTGGCCAGTGATGCGCACAATTTTAATGAAGTGCTGGTTTCACCCTAAAGCAGAGTAGGGGTACATAACATTTCTCTGTCCTCCTTTTTCTTTTATAGCACATGAATGCGCTATCAGACAGGAGGAATACATTGAGGCTTATGGCCCAAAATCAAACACACAGCAAACCCACCCTTCCTCACCTTCCCCCCAAATACACACACACAGCAAACCCAAAATCCTGCACCTACTCTCCCCAAATCGACACACTTGACACAGCAAATCCACACCCCAACTTCTCAATTCCAAACATAACACAAGTATAGATCTGGAAAGGTCCTACCTTTCGAAGAGGATCAACTTCTTCCTTGCTTGTGCAGAGAAGATTCTTCTAGATCTTCTGAGGGAACATCTCAACTTCTCCTCCATGCTCTGATGAAGGGGTCTGTGCAACACTTTTCTCATTTTCTGCCTTTTTTCTTGTGTGTGCACATCTGATGGTCCAGATAGTTCAGAGCTTAATGTCTGAGCCATTGGTCAGCCGCCAAATTCATTTGGCCAGTGATGCGCACAATTTTAATGCAGTGCTGGCTTCACCCTAAAGCAGAGTAGGGGTACACAACATTTCTCTGTCCTCCTTTTTCTTTTATAGCTCATGAATGCGCTATCAGACAGGAGGAATACTTTGAGGCTCATGGCCCAAAATCAGACACACAGCAAACCCACCCTTCCTCACTTTCCCCCCAAATACACACACAGCATACCTAAAATCCTGCACATACTCTCCCCAAATTCACACACTTGACATAGCAAATCCACAACCCAACTTCTCAATTCCAAACATAACACAAGTATAGATCTGGAAAGGTCCTACCTTTTCGAAGAGGATCAACTTCCTTGCTTGTGCAGAAAAGATTCTTCTAGATCTTCTGAGGGAACATCTCAACTTCTCCACCATGCTCTGATGAAGGGGTCTGTGCAACACTTTTCTCATTTTCTGCCTTTTTTCTTGAGTGTGCACATCTGATGGTCCAGATAGTTCAGAGCTTAATGTCTGAGCCATTGTCAGCCGCCAAATTCAGTTGGCCAGTGATGCGCACAATTTTAATGAAGTGCTGGCTTCACCCTAAAGCAGAGTAGGGGTACATAACATTTCTCTGTCCTCCTTTTTCTTTTAAGGCTCATGAGTGCGCTATCAGACAGGAGGAATACTTTGAGGCTTATGGCCCAAAATCAGACACACAGCAAACCCACCTTTCTGCACCTTCCCCCCAAATACACACACAGCAAACCTAAAATCCTGCACATACTCTCCCCAAATCCACACACTTGACACAGCAAATCCACACCCCATCTTCTCAATTCCAAAAATAACACAAGTATAGATCGGGAAAGGTCCTACCTTTCGAAGAGGATCAACTTCTTCCTTGCTTGTGCAGAGAAGATTCTTCTAGATCTTCTGAGGGAACATCTCAACTTCTCCTCCATGCTCTGATGAAGGGGTCTGTGGAACACTTTTCTCATTTTCTGCCTTTTTTCTTGTGTGTGCACATCTGATGGTCCAGATAGTTCAGAGCTTAATGTCTGAGCCATTGGTCAGTCGCCAAATTCAGTTGGCCAGTGATGCGCACAATTTTAATGAAGTGCTGGCTTCACCCTAAAGAAGAGTAGGGGTACATAACATTTCTTTGTCCTCCTTTTTCTGTTATAGCTCATGAATGTGCTATCAGACAGGAGGAATACTTTGAGGCTCATGGCCCAAAATCAGACACACAGCAAACCCACCCTTCCTCACCTTCCCCCCAAATACACACACAGCAAACCCAAAACCCTGCACCTACTCTCCCCAAATCCACACACTTGACACAGCAAATCCACACCCCAACTTCTCAATTCCAAACATAACACAAGTATAGATCTGGAAAGGTCCTACCTTTCGAAGAGGATCAACTTCTTCCTTGCTTGTGCAGAGAAGATTCTTCTAGATCTTCTGAGGGAACATCTCAACTTCTCCACCATGCTCTGATGAAGGGGTCTGTGGAACACTTTTCTCATTTTCTGCCTTTTTTCTTGTGTGCGCACATCTGATGGTCCAGATAGTTCAGAGCTTAATGTCTGAGCCATTGGTCAGCCGCCAAATTCAGTTGGCCAGTGATGCGCACAATTTTAATGAAGTGCTGCCTTCACCCTAAAGCAGAGTAGGGGTACATAACATTTCTCTGTCCTCCTTTTTCTTTTATAGCACATGAATGCGCTATCAGACATGAGGAATACATTGAGGCTTATGGCCCAAAATCAGACACACAGCAAACCCACCCTTCCTCACCTTCCCCCCAAATACACACACAGCAAACCCAAAATCCGGCACCTACTCTCCCCAAATCCACACACTTGACACAGCAAATCCACACCCCAACTTCTCAATTCCAAGCATAACACACGTATAGATCTGGAAAGGTCCTACCGTTCGAAGAGGATCAACTTCTTCCTTGCTTGTGCAGGGAAGATTCTTCTAGATCTTCTGAGGGAACATCTCAACTTCTCCTCCATGCTCTGATGAAGGGGTCTGTGCAACACTTTTCTCATTTTCTGCCTTTTTTCTTGTGTGTGCACATCTGATGGTCCAGATAGTTCAGAGCTTAATCTCTGAGCCATTGGTCAGCCGCCAAATTCAGTTGGCCAGTGATGCGCACAATTTTAATGAAGTGCTGGCTTCACCCTAAAGCAGAGTAGGGGTACATAACATTTCTCTGTCCTCCTTTTTCTTTTATAGCACATGAATGTGCTATCAGACAGGAGGAATACTTTGAGGCTCATGGCCCAAAATCAACACACACAGCAAACCCACCCTTCCTCACCTTCCCCCCAAATACACACAAAGCAAACCCAAAATCTTGCACCTACTCTACCCAAATCCACACACTTGACACAGCAAATCCACACCCCAACTTCTCAATTCCAAACATAACACAAGTATAGATCTGGAAAGGTCCTACCTTTCGAAGAGGATCAACTTCTTCCTTGCTTGTGCAGAGAAGATTCTTCTAGATCTTCTGAGGGAACATCTCAACTTATCCTCCATGCTCTGATGAAGGGGTCTGTGCAACACATTTCTCAATTTCTGCCTTTTTTCTTGTGTGTGCACATCTGATGGTCCAGATAGTTCAGAGCTTAATGTCTGAGCCATTGGTCAGCCGCCAAATTCAGTTGGCCAGTGATGTGCACAATTTTAATGAAGGGCTGGCTTCACCCTAAAGCAGAGTAGGGGTACATAACATTTCTCTGTCCTCCTTTTTCTTTTATAGCTCATGAATGCGCTATCAGACAGGAGGAATACGTTGAGGCTCATGGCCCAAAATCAGACACACAGCAAACCCACCCTTCCTCACTTTCCCCCCAAATACACACACAGCATACCTAAAATCCTGCACATACTCTCCCCAAATCCACACACTTGACACAGCAAATCCACACCCCAACTTCTCAATTCCAAACATAACACAAGTATAGATCTGGAAAGGTCCTACCTTTCGAAGAGGATCAACTTCTTCCTTGCTTGTGCAGAGAAGATTCTTCTAGATCTTCCGAGGGAACATCTCAACTTCTCCTCCATGCTGTGATGAAGGGGTCTGTGCAACACTTTTCTCATTTTCTGCCTTTTTTCTTGTGTGTGCACATCTGATGGTCCAGATAGTTCAGAGCTTAATGTCTGAGCCATTGGTCAGCCGCCAAATTCAGTTGGCCAGTGATGCGCACAATTTTAATAAAGTGCTGGCTTTACCCTAAAACAGAGTAGGGGTACACAACATTTCTCTGTCCTCCTTTTTCTTTTATAGCTCATGAATGCGCTATCAGACAGGAGGAATACTTTGAGGCTCATGGCCCAAAATCAGACACACAGCAAACCCACCCTTCCTCACTTTCCCCCCAAATACACACACAGCATACCTAAAATCCTGCACATACTCTCCCCAAATCCACACACTTGACACAGCAAATCCACAACCCAACTTCTCAATTCCAAACATAACACAAGTATAGATCTGGAAAGGTCCTACCTTTTCGAAGAGGATCAACTTCTTCCTTGCTTGTGCAGAGAAGATTCTTCTAGATCTTCTGAGGGAACATCTCAGCTTCTCCTCCATGCTGTGATGAAGGGGTCTGTGCAACACTTTTCTCATTTTCTGCCTTTTTTCTTGTGTGTGCACATCTGATGGTCCAGATAGTTCAGAGCTTAATGTCTGAGCCATTGGTCAGCCGCCAAATTCAGTTGGCCAGTGATGCGCACAATTTTAATAAAGTGCTGGCTTTACCCTAAAACAGAGTAGGGGTACACAACATTTCTCTGTCCTCCTTTTTCTTTTATAGCTCATGAATGCGCTATCAGACAGGAGGAATACTTTGAGGCTCATGGCCCAAAATCAGACACACAGCAAACCCACCCTTCCTCACCTTCCCCCCAAATACACACACAGCATACCTAAAATCCTGCACATACTCTCCCCAAATCCACACACTTGACATAGCAAATCCACAGCCCAACTTCTCAATTCCAAACATAACACAAGTATAGATCTGGAAAGGTCCTACCTTTTCGAAGAGGATCAACTTCTTCCTTGCTTGTGCAGAGAAGATTCTTCTAGATCTTCTGAGGGAACATCTCAACTTCTCCTCCATGCTCTGATGAAGGGGTCTGTGGAACACTTTTCTCATTTTCTGCCTTTTTTCTTGTGTGTGCACATCTGATGGTCCAGATAGTTCAGAGCTTAATGTCTGAGCCATTGGTCAGTCGCCAAATTCAGTTGGCCAGTGATGCGCACAATTTTAATGAAGTGCTGGCTTCACCCTAAAGAAGAGTAGGGGTACATAACATTTCTTTGTCCTCCTTTTTCTGTTATAGCTCATGAATGTGCTATCAGACAGGAGGAATACTTTGAGGCTCATGGCCCAAAATCAGACACACAGCAAACCCACCCTTCCTCACCTTCCCCCCAAATACACACACAGCAAACCCAAAACCCTGCACCTACTCTCCCCAAATCCACACACTTGACACAGCAAATCCACACCCCAACTTCTCAATTCCAAACATAACACAAGTATAGATCTGGAAAGGTCCTACCTTTCGAAGAGGATCAACTTCTTCCTTGCTTGTGCAGAGAAGATTCTTCTAGATCTTCTGAGGGAACATCTCAACTTCTCCACCATGCTCTGATGAAGGGGTCTGTGGAACACTTTTCTCATTTTCTGCCTTTTTTCTTGTGTGCGCACATCTGATGGTCCAGATAGTTCAGAGCTTAATGTCTGAGCCATTGGTCAGCCGCCAAATTCAGTTGGCCAGTGATGCGCACAATTTTAATGAAGTGCTGCCTTCACCCTAAAGCAGAGTAGGGGTACATAACATTTCTCTGTCCTCCTTTTTCTTTTATAGCACATGAATGCGCTATCAGACATGAGGAATACATTGAGGCTTATGGCCCAAAATCAGACACACAGCAAACCCACCCTTCCTCACCTTCCCCCCAAATACACACACAGCAAACCCAAAATCCGGCACCTACTCTCCCCAAATCCACACACTTGACACAGCAAATCCACACCCCAACTTCTCAATTCCAAGCATAACACACGTATAGATCTGGAAAGGTCCTACCGTTCGAAGAGGATCAACTTCTTCCTTGCTTGTGCAGGGAAGATTCTTCTAGATCTTCTGAGGGAACATCTCAACTTCTCCTCCATGCTCTGATGAAGGGGTCTGTGCAACACTTTTCTCATTTTCTGCCTTTTTTCTTGTGTGTGCACATCTGATGGTCCAGATAGTTCAGAGCTTAATCTCTGAGCCATTGGTCAGCCGCCAAATTCAGTTGGCCAGTGATGCGCACAATTTTAATGAAGTGCTGGCTTCACCCTAAAGCAGAGTAGGGGTACATAACATTTCTCTGTCCTCCTTTTTCTTTTATAGCACATGAATGTGCTATCAGACAGGAGGAATACTTTGAGGCTCATGGCCCAAAATCAACACACACAGCAAACCCACCCTTCCTCACCTTCCCCCCAAATACACACAAAGCAAACCCAAAATCTTGCACCTACTCTACCCAAATCCACACACTTGACACAGCAAATCCACACCCCAACTTCTCAATTCCAAACATAACACAAGTATAGATCTGGAAAGGTCCTACCTTTCGAAGAGGATCAACTTCTTCCTTGCTTGTGCAGAGAAGATTCTTCTAGATCTTCCGAGGGAACATCTCAACTTCTCCTCCATGCTGTGATGAAGGGGTCTGTGCAACACTTTTCTCATTTTCTGCCTTTTTTCTTGTGTGTGCACATCTGATGGTCCAGATAGTTCAGAGCTTAATGTCTGAGCCATTGGTCAGCCGCCAAATTCAGTTGGCCAGTGATGCGCACAATTTTAATAAAGTGCTGGCTTTACCCTAAAACAGAGTAGGGGTACACAACATTTCTCTGTCCTCCTTTTTCTTTTATAGCTCATGAATGCGCTATCAGACAGGAGGAATACTTTGAGGCTCATGGCCCAAAATCAGACACACAGCAAACCCACCCTTCCTCACTTTCCCCCCAAATACACACACAGCATACCTAAAATCCTGCACATACTCTCCCCAAATCCACACACTTGACACAGCAAATCCACAACCCAACTTCTCAATTCCAAACATAACACAAGTATAGATCTGGAAAGGTCCTACCTTTTCGAAGAGGATCAACTTCTTCCTTGCTTGTGCAGAGAAGATTCTTCTAGATCTTCTGAGGGAACATCTCAACTTCTCCTCCATGCTGTGATGAAGGGGTCTGTGCAACACTTTTCTCATTTTCTGCCTTTTTTCTTGTGTGTGCACATCTGATGGTCCAGATAGTTCAGAGCTTAATGTCTGAGCCATTGGTCAGCCGCCAAATTCAGTTGGCCAGTGATGCGCACAATTTTAATAAAGTGCTGGCTTTACCCTAAAACAGAGTAGGGGTACACAACATTTCTCTGTCCTCCTTTTTCTTTTATAGCTCATGAATGCGCTATCAGACAGGAGGAATACTTTGAGGCTCATGGCCCAAAATCAGACACACAGCAAACCCACCCTTCCTCACCTTCCCCCCAAATACACACACAGCATACCTAAAATCCTGCACATACTCTCCCCAAATCCACACACTTGACATAGCAAATCCACAGCCCAACTTCTCAATTCCAAACATAACACAAGTATAGATCTGGAAAGGTCCTACCTTTTCGAAGAGGATCAACTTCTTCCTTGCTTGTGCAGAGAAGATTCTTCTAGATCTTCTGAGGGAACATCTCAACTTCTCCACCATGCTCTGATGAAGGGGTCTGTGCAACACTTTTCTCATTTTCTGCCTTTTTTCTTGAGTATGCACATCTGATGGTCCAGATAGTTCAGAGCTTAATGTCTGAGCCATTGTCAGCCGCCAAATTCAGTTGGCCAGTGATGCGCACAATTTTAATGAAGTGCTGGCTTCACCCTAAAGCAGAGTAGGGGTACATAACATTTCTCTGTCCTCCTTTTTCTTTTATAGCTCATGAATGCGCTATCAGACAGGAGGAATACTTTGAGGCTTATGGCCCAAAATCAGACACACAGCAAACCCACCTTTCTTCACCTTCCCCCCAAATGCACACACAGCAAACCCAAAATCCTGCACATACTCTCCCCAAATCCACACACTTGACACAGCAAATCCACACCCCATCTTCTCAATTCCAAAAATAACACAAGTATAGATCGGGAAAGGTCCTACCTTTCGAAGAGGATCAACTTCTTCCTTGCTTGTGCAGAGAAGATTCTTCTAGATCTTCTGAGGGAACATCTCAACTTTTCCTCCATGCTCTGATGAAGGGGTCTGTGGAACACTTTTCTCATTTTCTGCCTTTTTTCTTGTGTGTGCACATCTGATGGTCCAGATAGTTCAGAGCTTAATGTCTGAGCCATTGGTCAGTCGCCAAATTCAGTTGGCCAGTGATGCGCACAATTTTAATGAAGTGCTGGTTTCACCCTAAAGAAGAGTAGGGGTACATAACATTTCTTTGTCCTCCTTTTTCTGTTATAGCTCATGAATGTGCTATCAGACAGGAGGAATACTTTGAGGCTCATGGCCCAAAATCAGACACACAGCAAACCCACCCTTCCTCACCTTCCCCCCAAATACACACACAGCAAACCCAAAATCCTGCACCTACTCTCCCCAAATCCACACACTTGACACAGCAAATCCACACCCCAACTTCTCAATTCCAAGCATAACACACGTATAGATCTGGAAAGGTCCTACCGTTCGAAGAGGATCAACTTCTTCCTTGCTTGTGCAGGGAAGATTCTTCTAGATCTTCTGAGGGAACATCTCAACTTCTCCTCCATGCTCTGATGAAGGGGTCTGTGCAACACTTTTCTCATTTTCTGCCTTTTTTCTTGTGTGTGCACATCTGATGGTCCAGATAGTTCAGAGCTTAATCTCTGAGCCATTGTCAGCCGCCAAATTCAGTTGGCCAGTGATGCGCACAATTTTAATGAAGTGCTGGCTTCACCCTAAAGCAGAGTAGGGGTACACAACATTTCTCTGTCCTCCTTTTTCTTTTATAGCTCATGAATGCGCTATCAGAAAGGAGGAATACTTTGAGGCTCATGGCCCAAAATCAGACACATAGCAAACCCACCCTTCCTCACCTTCCCCCCAAATACACACACAGCAAACCCAAAATCCGGCACATACTCTCCCCAAATCCACACACTTGACACAGCAAATCCACACCCCAACTTCTCAATTTCAATCATAACACAAGTATAGATCTGGAAAGGTCCTACCTTTCGAAGAGGATCAACTTCTTCCTTGCTTGTGCAGAGAAGATTCTTCTAGATCTTCTGAGGGAACATCTCAACTTCTCCTCCATGCTCTGATGAAGGGGTCTGTGCAACACTTTTCTCATTTTCTGCCTTTTTTCTTGTGTGTGCACATCTGATGGTCCAGATAGTTCAGAGCTTAATGTCTGAGCCATTGGTCAGCCGCCAAATTCAGTTGGCCAGTGATGCGTACAATTTTAATGAAGTGCTGGCTTCACCCTAAAGCAGAGTAGGGGTACACAACATTTCTCTGTCCTCCTTTTTCTTTTATAGCTCATGAATGCGCTATCAGACAGGAGGAATACTTTGAGGCTCATGGCCCAAAATCAGACACACAGCAAACCCACCCTTCCTCACCTTCCCCCCAAATACACACACAGCAAACCCAAAATCCTGCTCATACTCTCCCCAAATCCACAAACTTGACACAGCAAATTCACACCCCAACTTCTCAATTCCAAACATAACACAAGTATAGATCTTGAAAGGTCCTACCTTTCGAAGAGGATCAACTTCTTCCTTGCTTGTGCAGAGAAGATTCTTCTAGATCTTCTGAGGGAACATCTCAACTTCTCCATCATGCTCTGAAAAGGGTTCTGTGCAACACTTTTCTCATTTTCTGCCTTTTTTCTTGTGTGTGCTCATCTGATGGTCCAGATAGTTCAGAGCTTAATGTCTGAGCCATTGGTCAGCCGCCAAATTCAGTTGACCAGTGATGTGCACAATTTTAATGAAGTGCTGGTTTCACCCTAAAGCAGAGTAGGGGTACATAACATTTCTATGTCCTCCTTTTTCTTTTATAGCACATGAATGCACTATCAGACAGGAGGAATACATTGAGGCTCATGGCCCAAAATCAGACACACAGCAAACCCACCCTTCCTCACCTTCCCCCCAAATACACACACAACAAACCCAAAATCCTGCACCTACTCTCCCCAAATCCACACACTTGACACAGCAAATCCACACCCCAACTTCTCAATTCCAAGCATAACACACGTATAGATCTGGAAAGGTCCTACCTTTCGAAGAGGATCAACTTCTTCCTTGCTTGTACAGCGAAGATTCTTCTAGATCTTCTGAGGGAACATCTCAACTTCTCCTCCATGCTCTGATGAAGGGGTCTGTGCAACACTTTTCTCATTTTCTGCCTTTTTTCTTGTGTGTGCACATCTGATGGTCCAGATAGTTCAGAGCTTAATGTCTGAGCCATTGGTCAGCCGCCAAATTCAGTTGGCCAGTGATGCGCACAATTTTAATGAAGTGCTGGCTTTACCCTAAAACAGAGTAGGGGTACACAACATTTCTCTGTCCTCCTTTTTCTTTTATAGCTCATGAATGCGCTATCAGACAGGAGGAATACTTTGAGGCTCATGGCCCAAAATCAGACACACAGCAAACCCACCCTTCCTCACCTTCCCCCAAATACACACACAGCAAACCCAAAATCCTGCTCATACTCTCCCCAAATCCACACACTTGACACAGCAAATCCACACCCCAACTTCTCAATTCCAAGCATAACACAAGTATAGATCTGGAAAGGTCCTACCTTTCGAAGAGGATCAACTTCTTCCTTGCTTGTGCAGAGAAGATTCTTCTAGATCTTCTGAGGGAACATCTCAACTTCTCCACCATGCTCTGATAAAGGGTTCTGTGCAACACTTTTCTCATTTTCTGCCTTTTTTCTTGTGTGTGCTCATCTGATGGTCCAGATAGTTCAGAGCTTAATGTCTGAGCCATTGGTCAGCCGCCAAATTCAGTTGGCCAGTGATGCGCACAATTTTAATGAAGTGCTGGCTTCCCCCTAAAGCAGAGTAGGGGTACATAACATTTCTCTGTCCTCCTTTTTCTTTTATAGCTCATGAATGCGCTATCAGACAGGAGGAATACTTTGAGGCTCATGGCCCAAAATCAGACACACAGCAAACCCACCCTTCCTTACCTTCCCCCCAAATACACACACACAGCAAACCCAAAATCCTGCACCTACTCTCCCCAAATCCACACACTTGACACAGCAAATCCACACCCCAACTTCTCAATTCCAAGCATAACACACGTATAGATCTGGAAAGGTCCTACCTTTCGAAGAGGATCAACTTCTTCCTTGCTTGTGCAGGGAAGATTCTTCTAGATCTTCTGAGGGAACATCTCAACTTCTCCTCCATTCTCTGATGAAGGGGTCTGTGCAACACATTTCTCATTTTCTGCCTTTTTTCTTGTGTGTGCACATCTGATGGTCCAGATAGTTCAGAGCTTAATATCTGAGCCATTGGTCAGCCGCCAAATTCAGTTGGCCAGTGATGCGTACAATTTTAATGAAGTGCTGGCTTCCCTCTAAAGCAGAGTAGGGGTACACAACATTTCTCTGTCCTCCTTTTTCTTTTATAGCTCATGAATGCGCTATCAGACAGGAGGAATACTTTGAGGATCATGGCCCAAAATCAGACACACAGCAAACCCACCCTTCCTCACCTTCCCCCCAAATACACACACAGCAAACCCAAAATCCCGCACCTACTCTCCCCAAATCCACACACTTGACACAGCAAATCCACACCCCAACTTCTCAATTCCAAGCATAACACACGTATAGCTCTGGAAAGGTCCTACCTTTCGAAGAGGATCAACTTCTTCCTTGCTTGTACAGGGAAGATTCTTCTAGATCTTCTGAGGGAACATCTCAACTTCTCCTCCATGCTCTGATGAAGACGTCTGTGGAACACTTTTCTCATTTTCTGCCTTTTTTCTTGTGTGTGCACATCTGATGGTCCAGATAGTTCAGAGCTTAATGTCTGAGCCATTGGTCAGTTGCCAAATTCAGTTGGCCAGTGATGCGCACAATTTTAATGAAGTGCTGGTTTCACCCTAAAGCAGAGTAGGGGTACATAACATTTCTCTGTCCTCCTTTTTCTTTTATAGCACATGAATGCGCTATCAGACAGGAGGAATACTTTGAGGCTCATGGCCCAAAATCAGACACACAGCAAACCCACCCTTCCTCACCTTCCCCCCAAAATACACACACAGCAAACCCAAAATCCTGCACATACTCTCCCCAAATCCACACACTTGACACAGCAAATCCACACCCCATCTTCTCAATTCCAAACATAACACAAGTATAGATCTGGAAAGGGCCTACCTTTCGAAGAGGATCAACTTCTTCCTTGCTTGTGCAGAGAAGATTCTTCTAGATCTTCTGAGGGAACATCTCAACTTCTCCTCCATGCTCTGATGAAGGGGTCTGTGCAACACTTTTCTCATTTTCTGCCTTTTTTCTTTTGTGTGCACATCTGATGGTCCAGATAGTTCAGAGCTTAATCTCTGAGCCATTGTCAGCCGCCAAATTCAGTTGGCCAGTGATGCGCACAATTTTAATGAAGTGCTGGCTTCACCCTAAAGAAGAGTAGGGGTACATAACATTTCTTTGTCCTCCTTTTTCTGTTATAGCTCATGAATGTGCTAACAGACAGGAGGAATACTTTGAGGCTCATGGCCCAAAATCAGACACACAGCAAACCCACCCTTCCTCACTTTCCCCCCAAATACACACACAGCATACCTAAAATCCTGCACATACTCTCCCCAAATCCACACACTTGACACAGCAAATCCACACCCCAACTTCTCAATTCCAAGCATAACACAAGTATAGATCTGGAAAGGTCCTACCTTTCGAAGAGGATCAACTTCTTCCTTGCTTGTGCAGAGAAGATTCTTCTAGATCTTCTGAGGGAACATCTCAACTTCTCCACCATGCTCTGATGAAGGCGTCTGTGCAACACTTTTCTCATTTTCTGCCTTTTTTCTTGTGTGTGCACATCTGATGGTCCAGATAGTTCAGAGCTTAATGTCTGAGCCATTGGTCAGTCGCCAAATTCAGTTGGCCAGTGATGCGCACAATTTTAATGAAGTGCTGGTTTCACCCTAAAGAAGAGTAGGGGTACATAACATTTCTCTATTCTCCTTTTTCTTTTATAGCTCATGAATGCGCTAGCAGACAGGAGGAATACTTTGAGGCTCATGGCCCAAAATCAGACACACAGCAAACCCACCCTTCCTCACCTTCCCCCCAAATACACATACACAGCAAACCCAAAATCCTGCACCTACTCTCCCCAAATCCACACACTTGACACAGCAAATCCACACCCCAACTTCTCAATTCCAAGCATAACACACGTATAGATCTGGAAAGGTCCTACCTTTCGAAGAGGATCAACTTCTTCCTTGCTTGTGCAGGAAAGATTCTTCTAGATCTTCTGAGGGAAAATATCAACTTCTCCTCCATGCTCTGATGAAGGGGTCTGTGCAACATTTTTCTCATTTTCTGCATTTTTTCTTGTGTGTGCACATCTGATGGTCCAGATAGTTCAGAGCTTAATGTCTGAGCCATTGGTCAGTTGCCAAATTCAGTTGGCCAGTGATGCGCACAATTTTAATGAAGTGCTGGTTTGACCCTAAAGAAGAGTAGGGGTACATAACATTTCTCTGTCCTCCTTTTTCTTTTATAGCACATGAATGCGCTATCAGACAGGAGGAATACTTTGAGGCTTATGGCCCAAAATCAGACACACAGCAAACCCACCCTTCCTCACCTTCCCCCCAAATACACACACAGCAAACCCAAAATCCTGCACCTACTCTCCCCAAATCCACACACTTGACACAGCAAATCCACACCCCAACTTCTCAATTCCAAACATAACACAAGTATAGATCTGGAAAGGTCCTACCTTTCGAAGAGGATCAACTTCTTCCTTGCTTGTGCAGAGAAGATTCTTCTAGATCTTCTGAGGGAACATCTCAACTTCTCCACCATGCTCTGATGAAGGGATCTGTGCAACCCTTTTCTCATTTTCTGCCTTTTTTCTTGTGTGTGCACATCTGATGGTCCAGATAGTTCAGAGCTTAATGTCTGAGCCATTGTCAGCCGCCAAATTCAGTTGGCCAGTGATGCGCACAATTTTAATGAAGCGCTGGCTTCACCCTAAAGCAGAGTAGGGGTACATAACATTTCTCTGTCCTCCTTTTTCTTTTATAGCTCATGAATGCGCTATCAGACAGGAGGAATACTTTGAGGCTCATGTCCCAAAATCAGACACACAGCAAACCCACCCTTCCTCACCTTCCCCCCAAATACACACACAGCAAACCCAAAATCCTGCACCTACTCTCCCCAAATCCACACACTTGACACAGCAAATCCACACCCCAACTTCTCAATTCCAAACATAACACAAGTATAGATCTGGAAAGGTCCTACCTTTCGAAGAGGATCAACTTCTTCCTTGCTTGTGCAGAGAAGATTCTTCTAGATCTTCTGAGGGAACATCTCAACTTCTCCACCATGCTCTGATGAAGGGATTTGTGCAACCCTTTTCTCATTTTCTGCCTTTTTTCTTGTGTGTGCACATCTGATGGTCCAGATAGTTCAGAGCTTAATGTCTGAGCCATTGTCAGCCACCAAATTCAGTTGGTCAGTGATGCGCACAATTTTAATGAAGTGCTGGCTTCACCCTAAAGCAGAGTAGGGGTACATAACATTTCTCTGTCCTCCTTTTTCTTTTATAGCACATGAATGCGCTATCAGACAGGAGGAATACATTGAGGCTTATGGCCCAAAATCAAACACATAGCAAACCCACCCTTCCTCACCTTCCCCCCAAATACACACAGCAAACCCAAAATCCTGCACCTACTCTCCCCAAATCCACACACTTGACGCAGCAAATCCACACCCCAACTTCTCAATTCCAAACATAACACAAGTATAGATCTGGAAAGGTCCTACCTTTCGAAGAGGATCAACTTCTTCCTTGCTTGTGCAGAGAAGATTCTTCTAGATCTTCTGAGGAAACATCTCAACTTCTCCACCATGCTCTGATGAAGGGGTCTGTGCAACACTTTTCTCATTTTCTGCCTTTTTTCTTGTGTGTGCACATCTGATGGTCCAGATAGTTCAGAGCTTAATGTCTGAGCCATTGGTCAGCCGCCAAATTCAGTTGGCCAGTGATGCGCACAATTTTAATGAAGTGCTGGTTTCACCCTAAAGAAGAGTAGGGGTACATAACATTTCTCGATTCTCCTTTTTCTTTTATAGCTCATGAATGCGCTAGCAGACAGGAGGAATACTTTGAGGCTCATGGCCCAAAATCAGACACACAGCAAACCCACCCTTCCTCACCTTCCCCCCAAATACACACACAGCAAACCCAAAATCCTGCACCTACTCTCCCCAAATCCACACACTTGACACAGCAAATCCACACCCCAACTTCTCAATTCCAAACATAACACAAGTATAGATCTGGAAAGGTCCTACCTTTCGAAGAGGATCAACTTCTTCCTTGCTTGTGCAGAGAAGATTATTCTAGATCTTCTGAGGGAACATCTCAACTTCTCCTCCATGCTCTGATGAAGGGGTCTGTGCAACACTTTTCTTATTTTCTGCCTTTTTGCTTGTGTGTGAACATCTGATGGTCCAGATAGTTCTGATCCATTGGTCAGCTGCCAAATTCAGTTGGCCAGTGATGCGCACAATTTTAATGAAGATCTGGCTTCACCCTAAAGCAGAGTAGGGGAACACAACATTTCTCTGTCCTCCTTTTTCTTTTATAGCTCATGAATGCGCTATCAGACAGGAGGAATACTTTGAGGCTCATGGCCCAAAATCAGACACACAGCAAACCCACCTTTCTTCACCTTCCCCCCATATACACACAGCAAACCCAAAATCCTGCACATACTCTCCCCAAATCCACACACTTGACACAGCAAATCCACACCCCAACTTCTCAATTCCAATCATAACACAAGTATAGATCTGGAAAGGTCCTACCTTTCGAAGAGGATCAACTTCTTCCTTGCTTGTGCAGAGAAGATTCTTCTAGATCTTCTGAGGGAACATCTCAACTTCTCCACCATGCTCTGATGAAGGCGTCTGTGCAACACTTTTCTCATTTTCTGCCTTTTCTCTTGTGTGTGCACATCTGATGGTCCAGATAGTTCAGAGCTTAATGTCTGAGCCATTGGTCAGTCGCCAAATTCAGTTGGCCAGTGATGCGCACAATTTTAATGAAGTGCTGGTTTCACCCTAAAGCAGAGTAGGGGTACATAACATTTCTCTGTCCTCCTTCTTCTTTTATAGCACATGAATGCGCTATCAGACAGGAGGAATACATTGAGGCTTATGGCCCAAAATCAAACACACAGCAAACCCACCCTTCCTCACCTTCCCCCCAAATACACACAGCAAACCCAAAATCCTGCACCTACTCTCCCCAAATCCACACACTTGACGCAGCAAATCCACACCCCAACTTCTCAATTCCAAACATAACACAAGTATAGATCTGGAAAGGTCCTACCTTTCGAAGAGGATCAACTTTTTCCTTGCTTGTGCAGAGAAGATTCTTCTAGATCTTCTGAGGAAACATCTCAACTTCTCCACCATGCTCTGATGAAGGGGTCTGTGCAACACTTTTCTAATTTTCTGCCTTTTTTCTTGTGTGTGCACATCTGATGGTCCAGATAGTTCAGAGCTTAATGTCTGAGCCATTGGTCAGCCGCCAATTTCAGTTGGCCAGTGATGCGCACAATTTTAATGAAGTGCTGGTTTCACCCTAAAGAAGAGTAGGGGTACATAACATTTCTCGATTCTCCTTTTTCTTTTATAGCTCATGAATGCGCTAGCAGACAGGAGGAATACTTTGAGGCTCATGGCCCAAAATCAGACACACAGCAAACCCACCCTTCCTCACCTTCCCCCCAAATACACACACAGCAAACCCAAAATCCTGCACCTACTCTCCCCAAATCCACACACTTGACACAGCAAATCCACACCCCAACTTCTCAATTCCAAACATAACACAAGTATAGATCTGGAAAGGTCCTACCTTTCGAAGAGGATCAACTTCTTCCTTGCTTGTGCAGAGAAGATTATTCTAGATCTTCTGAGGGAACATCTCAACTTCTCCTCCATGCTCTGATGAAGGGGTCTGTGCAACACTTTTCTTATTTTCTGCCTTTTTGCTTGTGTGTGAACATCTGATGGTCCAGATAGTTCTGATCCATTGGTCAGCTGCCAAATTCAGTTGGCCAGTGATGCGCACAATTTTAATGAAGATCTGGCTTCACCCTAAAGCAGAGTAGGGGAACACAACATTTCTCTGTCCTCCTTTTTCTTTTATAGCTCATGAATGCGCTATCAGACAGGAGGAATACTTTGAGGCTCATGGCCCAAAATCAGACACACAGCAAACCCACCTTTCTTCACCTTCCCCCCATATACACACAGCAAACCCAAAATCCTGCACATACTCTCCCCAAATCCACACACTTGACACAGCAAATCCACACCCCAACTTCTCAAT